>NC_140579.1:1115888367-1116488367 GCF_964204655.1 Triturus cristatus
CGGACCCCGTCCCGGGTCCTGCCGCGCGGCAGGACCCCAGACGGAGCCCGGGGCGGGGAGGCCGCCCTCCCCTGGGCCCCCAGGGGCCAATGAACCCAGACAGGCCTGGGGAGGCTCCCCGGACACAACGGAACCCCGTCCCAGGCCTTTTGCAGTGCCGCAGGCCGGGGGACGGGGCCCAGGGCCGGAGACCCCGACCCGGGGCCCGGCCGGGCCCCTGGACCCAGCCGGGGCTCCCGGGCCTGCAGGCGCAGGGGAAGCCTCCCCGGGCCCTCCGGAGCCCGCCCCGGGCACCCTGCCGTGTGGCAGGACCCCAGACGGAGCCCGGGGCGGGGAGGCCGCCCTCCCCGGGGCCCCCAGGGGCCAATGAACCCAGACAGGCCTGGGGAGGCTCCCCGGACACAACGGAACCCCGTCCCAGGCCTTTGGCAGTGCCGCAGGCCGGGGGACGGGGCCCAGGGCCGTAGACCCCGACCCGGGGCCCGGCCAGGCCCCTGGACCCAGCCGGGGCTCCCAGGCCCGCAGGCGCAGGGGAAGCCTCCCCGGGCCCTCTGGAGCCCGCCCCGGGCACCCTGCCACGTGGCAGGACCCCAGACGGAGCACGGGGCGGGGAGGCCGCCCTCCCCGGGGCCCCCAGGGGCCAATGAACCCAGACAGGCCTGGGGAGGCTCCCCGGACACAACGGAACCCCGTCCCAGGCCTTTGGCAGTGCCGCAAGCTGGGGGACGGGGCCCGGGGCCAGAGACCCTGACCCGGGGCCCGGCCGGGCCCCTGGACCCAGCCAGGGCTCCCAGGCCCGCAGGCGCAGGGGAAGCCTCCCCAGGCCCTCCGGGGCCCGCCCTGGGCACCCTGCCACGTGGCAGGACCCCAGACAGAGCCCGGGGCGGGGAGGCCGCCCTCCCCGGGGCCCCCAGGGGCCAATGAACCCAGACATGCCTGGGGAGGCTCCCCGGACACAACGGAGCCCCGTCCCAGGCAGTTGGCAGTGCCGCAGGCCGGGGTACGGGGCCCGGGGCCCGGCTGGGCCCCTGGAGCCAGCCGGGGCTCCCAGGCCCGCAGGCGCAGGGGAAGCCTCCCCGGACCATCCAGACCCCTTGTCCAGGGCACCCTGCCACGCGGCAGTCCACGGGACAGGACCGGGGCAGCATCCGGGCCCGTCCTGCTGCCGGCTGAGGACCGAGAGGGGTCCCAGAGTACCCTGTCCCTAGTAATCCGGAGGAAGGCTACATAGCGGTAGGGCTCCCGCCTTAACCATGGGCTCGGTGGGCTCTCTGCTTCCCGGGGGCTGGGGGACAGCGGCTGGGACTCGGGCACGGGGAACACCGACGGAGCTCTCGGGCCCGGGCGCCCCGGGGGTAGGACTGCCCGGGACCCGTGGAGCCCGACCCTAGGCACTTTGCCACGCCGCGGGCCGGAGGAGTGAAGCCTGGGAGGATGTTGCCCGGGCGTAGCCCATCTGGTCCCCGGCAAAGAACCGCCAGCCCCGGAGGGGTCTTCCGGCATACCCTGCCCATACTAATCCGGAGGAAGGCTACCCCCCTTTCTTGTAACCCACGCGCTCCGAGTGACGGAGGGGACCCTAGGCCCGGACGCGCCCGGCCTCCTGGAGCCCTGGCTGGGATCCGGGAGGCAAATAGACCCTCATCGGGACTTCCAGGCCGGCCCGGCCATCTGGTCGCCCCATTGGGAAGCATTGCGCGCGACCAGATGGCCGAGGGGAGAGGTGCAACCAGATGGACGGGACTGAAAGAACTCCCATCTGTCCAACCCCGAGCCTTCGCGCTAGGGTTCCTGCCTGCCCACGCAGGGCTCCGTGGCTGCAGGGCTCAGGGGCTGCAGGGCTCTAGGGCTGCAGGGCTCTGGTCCTGCAGGGCTCCAGGGCTCCGGGCTGAAGGGCTGAAGGGCTCCAGGGCTTTGGGGCTGCAGGCCTCGGGGGACGCCCGGGGGACCCATGGAGCCCGTCCTGGGCACTTTGCCTCGCCGCGGGCTGGAGGAGGAAGCACCCGACGCCCCGGGGAAGTGACGTCCGTGCTTGGCCCATCTGGTCCCCGCCTGAGAACCGCAAACCCCAGGAGGGGTGTCCCGGCATACCCTGCCTCTACTAATCCGGAGGAAGGCTACCCACCTTTCTTGTAACCCTCGCGCTCCGAGTGACGGAGGGGACCCTAGGCGCGGATGCGCCCGGCCTCCTGGAGCCCTGGCTGGGATCCGCGAGGCGGATGGACCCTCATCGGGACTTCCAGGCTGGCCCGGCCATCTGGTCGCCCTATTGGAAAGCATTGCGCGCGACCAGATGGCCGAGGGGAGAGGTGCGACCAGATGGACGGGACTGACAGGACTCCCATCTGTCCAACCCCGAGCCATCGCGCTAGGGTTCCCACCTGCCCACGCAGGCCTCCGTGGCTGCAGGGCTCCGGGGCTGCAGGGCTCCAGGGCTGCAGGGTTCTGGGCCTGCAGGGCTCCGGGGCTGCAGGGCTCCGGGCCTGCAGGGCTCCGGGCCTGCAGGGCTCCAGGGCTCCGGGCTGAAGGGCTCCAGGGCTGCAGGGCTTTGGGGCTGCAGGCCTCAGTGGCTGCAGGGCTCCGGGCCTGCAGGGCTCCGGGCCTGCAGGGCTCCGGGGCTGCAGGGCTCCGGGCCTGCAGGGCTCCGGGCCTGTAGGGCTCCGGGCCTGCAGGGCTCCAGGGCTCCGGGCTGAAGGGCTCCAGGGCTGCAGGGCTTTGGGGCTGCAGGCCTCGGTGGACGCCCGGGGGACCCATGGAGCCCGTCCTGGGCACTTTGCCTCGCCGCGGGCTGGAGGAGGAAGCACCCGACGCCCCGGGGAAGTGACGTCCGGGCTTGGCCCATCTGGTCCCCACCTGAGAACCGCAATCCCCAGGAGGGGTGTCCCGGCATACCCTGCCCCTACTAATCCGGAGGAAGGCTACCCACCTTTCTTGTAACCCTCGCGCTCCGAGTGACGGAGGGGACCCTAGGCGCGGATGCGCCCGGCCTCCTGGAGCCCTGGCTGGGATCCGCGAGGCGGATGGACCCTCATCGGGACTTCCAGGCTGGCCCGGCCATCTGGTCGCCCTATTGGAAAGCATTGCGCGCGACCAGATGGCCGAGGGGAGAGGTGCGACCAGATGGACGGGACTGACAGGACTCCCATCTGTCCAACCCCGAGCCTTCGCGCTAGGGTTCCCGCCTGCCCACGCAGGGCTCCGTGGCTGCAGGGCTCCGGGGCTGCAGGGCTCCAGGGCTGCAGGGCTCTGGGCCTGCAGGGCTCCGGGGCTGCAGGACTCCGGGCCTGCAGGGCTCCGGGCCTGCAGGGCTCCGGGCCTGCAGGGCTCAGGGCCTGCAGGGCTCCGGGCCTGCAGGGCTCCAGGGCTCCGGGCTGAAGGGCTCCAGGGCTGCAGGGCTTTGGGGCTGCAGGCCTCAGTGGCTGCAGGGCTCCGGGCCTGCAGGGCTCTGGGCCTGCAGGGCTCCGGGGCTGCAGGGCTCCGGGCCTGCAGGGCTCCGGGCCTGCAGGGCTCCAGGGCTCCGGGCTGAAGGGCTCCAGGGCTGCAGGGCTTTGGAGCTGCAGGCCTCGGTGGACGCCCGGGGGACCCATGGAGCCCGTCCTGGGCACTTTGCCTCGCCGCGGGCTGGAGGAGGAAGCACCCGACGCCCCGGGGAAGTGACGTCCGGGCTTGGCCCATCTGGTCCCCGCCTGAGAACCGCAATCCCCAGGAGGGGTGTCCCGGCATACCCTGCCCCTACTAATCCGGAGGAAGGCTACCCACCTTTCTTGTAACCCTCGCGCTCCGAGTGACGGAGGGGACCCTAGGCGCGGATGCGCCCGGCCTCCTGGAGCCCTGGCTGGGATCCGCGAGGCGGATGGACCCTCATCGGGACTTCCAAGCTGGCCCGGCCATCTGGTCGCCCTATTGGAAAGCATTGCGCGCGACCAGATGGCCGAGGGGAGAGGTGCGACCAGATGGACGGGACTGACAGGACTCCCATCTGTCCAACCCCGAGCCTTCGCGCTAGGGTTCCCGCCTGCCCACGCAGGGCTCCGTGGCTGCAGGGCTCCGGGGCTGCAGGGCTCCGGGCCTGCAGGGCTCCGGGCCTGCAGGGCTCCAGGGCTCCGGGCTGAAGGGCTCCAGGGCTGCAGGGCTTTGGGGCTGCAGGCCTCAGTGGCTGCAGGGCTCCGGGGCTGCAGGGCTCCGGGCCTGCAGGGCTCCGGGGCTGCAGGGCTCCGGGCCTGCAGGGCTCCGGGCCTGCAGGGCTCCAGGGCTCCGGGCTGAAGGGCTCCAGGGCTGCAGGGCTTTGGGGCTGCAGGCCTCGGTGGACGCCCGGGGGACCCATGGAGCCCGTCCTGGGCACTTTGCCTCGCCGCGGGCTGGAGGAGGGAGCACCCGACGCCCCGGGGAAGTGTCGTCCGGGCTTGGCCCATCTGGTCCCCGCCTGAGAACCGCAATCCCCAGGAGGGGTGTCCCGGCATACCCTGCCCCTACTAATCCGGAGGAAGGCTACCCACCTTTCTTGTAACCCTCGCGCTCCGAGTGACGGAGGAGACCCTAGGCGCGGACGCGCCCGACCTCCTGGAGCCGTGGCTGGGATCCGCGAGGCGGATGGACCCTCATCGGGACTTCCAGGCTGGCCCGGCCATCTGGTCGCCCTATTGGAAAGCATTGCGCGCGACCAGATGGCCGAGGGAAAGGTGCGACCAGATGGCCGGGACCGAAAGGACTCCCAGCTGCCCACACCGAGCCATAGCGGTAGGGCTCCTGCCTGCCCTTGCAGGGCTCCGGGGCTCTGCACCATGGTCCCTTGTCCCGGGCAGATGGACACTTGGCAGGCCGCAGGACGTGGGATCCCAGGCCCTGACCAAACATCAGGAGGCCCGGGGCCGGTCCCTGCTTCTCAACGCAGCCAGGCCGGGGAGATAGGGGAGCCTGCCCAAGCACGAGGGACCCCAGTCCCAGGGCACACGGTCCCTCAGGTTGTGCGCTCGTTTTCAACAATTTTTTTTTCAAAATTCCGCGAAGAGGCATTCCGCAAATTCCGCCCAGCCCTAATCTGCACCCACCCCTCATATTGCAGGCCACTGCTGGGAGTCCTTTGCACCCACCCCCATATGTTTGGACATTTCTGGTATTCATCTGCACCCACCCCTCATATTGCAGGCCACTGCTGGGAGTCCTCTGCACCCACCCCCATGTGTCTGTCCACTGCTGTGAGTCCTGTGCACCCAGCCCATATGTCTGGACACTGCTGGTATTCATCTGCACACACACCTCATATTGCAGGCCACTGCTGGGAGTCCTCTGCACCCACCCCCATATGTCTGGACACTGCTGGTATTCATCTGCACCCACCCCTCATATTGCAGGCCACTGCTGGGAGTCCTCTGCACCCACCCCCATATGTCTGGACACTGCTGGTATTCATCTGCACCCACCCCTCATATTGCAGGCCACTGCTGGGAGTCCTCTGCACCCACCCCCATATGTCTGGACACTGCTGGTATTCATCTGCACCCACCCCTCATATTGCAGGCCACTGCTGGGAGTCCTCTGCACCCACCCCCATATGTCTGGACACTGCTGGTATTCATCTGCACCCACCCCTCATATTGCAGGCCACTGCTGGGAGTCCTCTGCACCCACCCCCATGTCTCTGTCCACTGCTGGGAGTCCTGTGCACCCACCCCCATATGTCTGGACACTGCTGGTATTCATCTGCACCCACCCCTCATATTGCAGGCCACTGCTGGGATTCCTCTGCACCCACCCCCAAATCTCTGTCCACTGCTGGGAATCCTCTGCACTCACCCCCATGTCTCTGTCCACTGCTGGGAGTCCTCTGCACCCACCCCCATATGTCTGGACACTGCTGGTATTCATCTGCACCCACCCCTCATATTGCAGGCCACTGCTGGGAGTCCTCTGCACCCACCCCCATGTCTCTGTCCACTGCTGGTATTCATCTGCACCCACCCCTATATTTGTGGCCACTGCTGGTATTGATCTGCAGCCACCCCCATGTGGCTGGCCACTGCTGGGAGTCCTCTGCACCCACCCCCATGTCTCTGTCCACTGCTGGTATTGATCTGCACCCACCCCTATATGTGTGGCCACTGCTGATATTGATCTGCAGCCACCCCCATATGTCTGGCCACTGCTGGGAATCCTCTGCACCCACCCACTCACCCACCCACCCTCTTGGAGCAGTACACTGCTGGTCTGGACCTACACACACACCAATATGAAGGTAACATGCAGGGCCAGTCCGTAAGCCCACATTCCTGGCGTATGTACGCCTCGTATCCCAAATGTACACGTGCCGTAGGAGTACGTGTGCAACGCACCGTACCCATGCATTCATTGCGTGTGTACGGTCCGTATCACTGTTCTACTGGTGCCGTAGGAGTAAGTGTGCAACGCACCGTACCCACGCATTCATTGCGTGTGTACGGTCCGTATCACTATTGTACTTGTGCCGTAGGGGTACGTGTGCAACGCACCGTACCCACGCATTCATTGCGTGTGTATGGTCCGTATCACTGTTCTACTGGTGCCGTAGGAGTACGTGTGCAACGCACCGTACCCACGCATTCATTGCGTGTGTACGGTCCGTATCACTATGGTACTTGTGCCATAGGAGTAAGTGTGAAACGCACCATACCCACGCATTCATTGCGCGTGTATGGTCCGTATCACTGTTCTACTGGTGCCATAGTAGTACGTGTGCAACCCACCGTACCCACGCATTCATGGCGTGTGTACGGTCCGTATCACTGTTTTACTGGTGCTGTAGGGGTACGTGTGCAACGCACCGTACCCACGCATTCATTGCGTATGTACGGTCCGTATCACTGTTCTACTGGTGCCGTAGGAGTATGTGTGCAACGCACCGTACCCACGCATTCATTGCGTGTGTACGTTCCGTATCACTGTTCTACTGGTGCCGTAGGAGTACGTGTGCAACGCACCGTACCCACGCATTCATTGCGTGTGTACGGTCCGTATCACTGTTCTACTGGTGCCGTAGGAGTACGTGTGCAACGCACCGTACCAACGCATTCATTGCGTGTGTACGGTCCGTATCACTATTGTACTTGTGCCGTAGGGGTACGTGTGCAACGCACCGTACCCACGCATTCATTGCGTGTGTACGGTCCGTATCACTGTTCTACCGGTGCTGTAGGAGTACGTGTGCAACGCACCGTACCCACGCATTCATTGCGTGTGTACGGTCCGTATCACTATTGTACTTGTGCCATAGGGGTACGTGTGCAACGCACCGTACCCACGCATTCATTGCGTGTGTACGGTCTGTATCACTGTTCTACTGGTGCCGTAGGGGTACATGTGCAACGCACCGTACCCATGCATTCATTGCGTGTGTACGGTCCGTATCACTGTTCTACTGGTGCCATAGGAGTATGTGTGCAACGCACCGTACCCACGCATTCATTGCGTGTGTACGGTCCGTATCACTATTGTACTTGTGCCGTAGGGGTACGTGTGCAACGCACCGTACCCACGCATTCATTGCGTGTGTACGGTCCGTATCACTGTTCTACTGGTGCCGTAGGAGTACGTGTGCAACGCACCATACCCACGCATTCATTGCGTGTGTACGGTCCGTATCACTATTGTACTTGTGCCATAGGGGTACGTGTGCAACGCACCGTACCCACGCATTCATTGCGTGTGTATGGTCTGTATCACTGTTCTACTGGTGCCGTAGTAGTACGTGTGCAACGCACCGTACCCACGCATTCATTGCGTGTGTACGGTCCGTATCACTGTTCTACTGGTGCCGTAGGGGTACGTGTGCAATGCACCGTACCCACGCATTCATTGCGTGTGTACGGTCCGTATCACTGTTCTACTGGTGCCGTAGGAGTACGTGTGCAACGCACCGTACCCACGCATTCATTGCGTGTGTACGGTCCGTATCACTGTTCTACTGGTGCCGTAGGAGTACGTGTGCAACGCACCGTACCCATGCATTCATTGCATGTGTACGGTCCGTATCACTATTGTACTTGTGCCGTAGGGGTACGTGTGCAACGCACCGTACCCACGCATTCATTGCGTGTGTACGGTCCGTATCACTGGTCTACTGGTGCCGTAGGAGTATGTGTGCAACGCACCGTACCCACGCATTCATTGCGTGTGTACGGTCCGTATCACTATTGTACTTGTGCCATAGGGGTACGTGTGCAACGCACTGTACCCACGCATTCATTGTGTGTGTACGGTCTGTATCACTGTTCTACTGGTGCCGTAGGTGTACGTGTGCAACGCACCGTACCCACGCATTCATTGCGTGTGTACGGTCCGTATCACTGTTCTACTGGTGCCGTAGTAGTACGTGTGCAACGCACCGTACCCACGCATTCATTGCGTGTGTACGGTCCGTATCACTATTGTACTTGTGCCATAGGGGTACGTGTGCAACGCACTGTACCCACGCATTCATTGTGTGTGTACGGTCTGTATCACTGTTCTACTGGTGCCGTAGGTGTACGTGTGCAACGCACCGTACCCACGCATTCATTGCATGTGTACGGTCCGTATCACTGTTCTACTGGTGCCATAGTAGTACGTGTGCAACGCTCCGTACCCACGCATTCATTGCGTGTGTACGGTCCGTATCACTATTGTACTTGTGCCGTAGGGGTACGTGTGCAACGCACCGTACCCACGCATTCATTGCGTGTGTACGGTCCGTATCACTGTTCAACTGGTGCCGTAGGAGTATGTGTGCAACGCACCATACCCACGCATTCATTGCATGTGTACGGTTCGTATCACTATTGTACTTGTGCCATAGGGGTACGTGTGCAACGCACCGTACCTAAGCATTCATTGTGTGTGTACGGTCTGTATCACTGTTCTACTGGTGCCGTAGGAGTACGTGTGCAACGCACCGTACCCACGCATTCATTGCATGTGTACGGTCTGTATCACTATTGTACTTGTGCCGTAGGGGTACGTGTGCAACGCACCGTACACATCCACTTCTGTTGTTGCGGTACGCAGGGGTTGCTGGCCACGCCCCCCCAAGTGACCAGACCCTGGTGGTAATGTATGGGCTCCATATTATAGGTTTTGCTTTGGGTATGGGGTATGTTTCCTGCCCCTCACCCCCCCTGGCCCCTGGGTGTTGTTCTCACCTTCTGCAGCGTGTGCGTCGGGTCCGGTGCACCAGGTCGTAGGCTAGGAGGACCGGGATGACACGTACAATGGGGTTCATGGCGTGTACGTCGTGTACCGGGGCTCCGTTGCGTAGCGGTTCGCGCCAGACTCTGCTTTTCCGGCTGTGTTTGGCTCCCGTAAAAAAAAGAGCCATACGGAGTGACGTAGGGACGAATCGTACTTGCTGGGCCAGAAACCGCTGCTTGAATGCGTCCGGATGTCGCGTACAAGCTGTTCCGGATCAGAATCGTTGTTTTTTTTTTACCCGTATGGTCTTTTGTACAAAACGTACGGAAATAGGCTTTCTGTACGAATCGTACTTCCTAGGTTGTACGGAAAGTTTACCGGGTACGAGTCGTACGGAGAAAACGCTCCGTACAACGATTCGTACAGCCTTTTTCCAGGATTGGATTTGCCCAGAATCACAGGATGTTCAGCGTCATTACCGAGACTCGAACCCAGTTTCCCAGGTCTGAGGTCGAGCGCCCAAGCCGTTAGGCCAACTCCTCTCCCAAGATTCTCGCAAAACTCTTGGCGACTCGTCAGCTACCCTATCTCACCGACTTGATTCATCCAGATCAGTCGGGATTCATGGCGGGTCGGAACACTGGGCTGTGTAGGCACTCTAGAAGAAGAAGCAACTCTGCTGGCACTTGACGCCAAAATATCGTTCGACACCATAGCTTGGGATTACTTGTTTGCCGTTCATGGCCGCATCGGGTTCGGACCCAAATTTATGGGATGGGTTAAACTATTATATGCACAACCCATGGCTCATGTTTCAGTGAACAATCATCACTCTACTTCTTTCCCCCTGCGCCGAGACACAAGGCAAGGATGCTTGTTGTCACCGCTCCTTTTCGCCGTGGTTTTGGAGCCGCTGGCGGTGTGGATAAGGGGAGATCCGGACATTAGAGGCCTTAGATGGACGACTGAGCACGAAGACCGCATATTGTTATATGCTGACGATATCTTGCTTTATCTTGCCTCACCGACGCGCTCATTGCACCGTGTACTCCATATTTTTCATATTTTCGGGGCACACTCTGGGTATCAAATAAATTGGTCGAAATCCCAGATGTATCCCCTTTGGGGACAGCCACCGCGAAGTCCTCGGGGAAATGATATTCCGGTGGCCTCCCAAGGCTTTCGGTACTTAGGGATTTTTATCACTATCGATGCCACACTGTTTTTTGACCGGAACCTGTTAGGACCGTTACAGAGGTTTCGCTCAGACATCACGCATTGGAAAACACTCCCCCATACCTTGTTGGGACGCACATATTTAAAATGCTCGATCTGCCACACTTTTTATATGCGTTACAAAACACTCCCATTCCGGTGCCCGAATCTTACTTCTTTCAGATCGATGCTGCAATACGAGATTTATTATGGGACAACAGACCGCCTCGCATTGCCAAAGCTTACTATGGGATTGTATGATGGGGGTATAGTTCTACCGGATCTATGCCTCTACTATCAGGCTTCGCAATTGACAGCCATCAATCAATGGGTGTTCGGGCGGCATGACGATCCCAGCTTTTGCACTGACCGTTGGTTGCTAGGGAAAGGAGGTTACAATAGAGCTCTGTACATGAACCACAAGAAATTAGGCTTGACCGGCCCTACAGCGCGTACGGTGGAAGTGTGGCACGGAGCGTAAAGGTGGATGGGCTGGTAGGGGCGCCTCACGAAGGCTACCCCTCTATGGGAACCTGATATCCTGGAATGGCTTAGCGACTGTGCAAGATTTGATAAATGGGATATGATAGGGATCTCAACAGTAAGCGATTTGTGGGTCAAGGGCAAGAAGGCGTCGTTCTCGAACCTCCAAACTAAATACCAGCTAGCACCGACTGAGAAATTTCGCTACCTCCAAATCAGTCATGCCATTGACTCTGCCCTCCCTGGGGATACCCCCCTTCCGGACACTTCCCTGGAGGACCGGCTCTTGCTGGATCCTATGACCCGAAGAGCCGCCTCTTTTACATATAGGAAATTGATCAATAATCGAGTCGATCCAATGTTGAAGCTGAGGGCGTCTTGGGAGGGTGACTTGGGAGAATTAGCTGATGAAGACTGGATAGCAGCGTTATCCTTACCTCGAGAGGTCGCCATCCCGATGCGACTGCGCCTGGTGCAGCTTAAAATTCTCCATCGAGTATACTTTGATGGCACCCTACTACACCGATTGGGTAGGCGACCCGATGCTCTCTGCCTCCGACACTGTAACCAAACGGGAACATTCCTGCATATCCTATGGGGCTGCCCTCACATACAGCAATACTGGACGCACGTGACCAGACAACTGACTAGGACATGTGACAAGTCCATCCTTCCATCTCCCACACTATGTCTTCTCAATATATGGGAGGCAACGGACCTCACACAAGCAGAGCAATCATGGGCCACGATGGGGTGGAGCATAGCGAAACAAAATATAGCTCAGAAGTGGGGCGTAGACACCTTACCGCTGCTGAGAGATTGGGCAAAAGATATGGACCATGCCATGGTCGCCGACAAAACAGTTTATAAAGGCAGGGGATGTCCACGTAAATGGGATCACAAGTGTGGGCGTTGGAATAAGTATAGGGGGGAGATTTGTGTCTCTCTGACAGTTGAACTGAGGAGGGAAAGACTTCTGGTATTGGAGGAGGATGTGGATGAGACCACGGCACATGCTGTGGACAATCAGCACTAGGTATGATTTGGTTGAATTTCCTGACCCGAGAACATATACGTGACCCACCTTGGATGGTCTTGTCATTGTTGAATTATGCTACCGTGGGCTTCTGCGGGATTCATGCTAAGTAAGATAATGCCGTACTCTCTTGAAAATCTTCTCCCAAGCTGTCAATGTACTGTCTTTATTGCTGCGTTTGTTTCTAATAAAAACTGTTTTAAAAAAAACTATATATCAGTGCAAATGTAATGGGGATTTTAATTGAAGGCATGTTGTCTGTAATGGAAGTGTGCTACAACACCATTCATATTTCACTCTACTCTGCACCAATCCACACTCCGCCAATCCACTCCACACTGCGTCAATGCACTGTACTTTACACCACTCTACTCTTCGACACTTCACTCTACGCCTCTCTACTCTATACCAATGCACTCTTCCCTACACTACTCTACTATGCACCGTGGTACTCTTCACCACTGCACTCTACACTCTGCCACACCACTCTATGCCACTCTACTCTGCAACACTGCACACAATGCCACTGCACTCTACAGTGGTGTGGCATGGAGTGGTACCGAGTATTCTATGCCAATTCACGTTATGCCACTCTAATCTATTCAGCACTCTATGCCACTGTACTCTACCGTGCACCACTCCACTTCACTCTGAAACAATCTACTCTTCGACACTCCACTCAGCGCCACTCCACTTTGATCTGTGCCACTGAACTCTACTCTGCACCACTGCACTCTCTCTACTCTGCATGATTGCACTCCACGCCAATGCACTTTACTCAAAACCAATGCACTCTACACCACTGCACTCTACGCCAACTACTCTGCATCACTGCACTCTGTGCCACAGTCAATCAGGGGTTTCTATAGTGCGGCTACTCTCCAGTGAGGGTCTCAAGGCACTGGGGAGGGGGGCTGCTGATGCGTCTGGGTGAGGGGTTCAGTCGATGGTCGTTCAGTTGTGGATCTGTGGGACGGTGGCCAGGGCAAATTGGAGAGAGCAAAGTTGTCTGGCGGGTACATGGAATACTAGGCAGTGGTTCAGATATGCTGGTACTACTTCTTGGAGAACTTTGTAGGCATGTGTGAGGAGCTTGAAGGTGATTCTCTTGTTGACTAGGAGCCAGTGGAGTTGTCAAAGGAGTTCGGTGCTGTGGCTGCGGCGGGTATGTCGAGGACAAGTCTGGCTGTGGTGTTTTGAACATTTTGTAGTATCCTAAGCTGTTTCTGGGTGGTGCCGGTGCAGAGTGTGATGCCATAGTCGAGTCTGCTGGTGATGAGTGTGGGGGTGACCATCTTTCTGGATTCTGTGGGGATCCATCTGAATGTCTTTCAAAGCAGGCAGGGCATGTGAAAGCAGGATGAGGACACAGCATTGATTTGGCGGTTCATTGAGATTGAGGAGTCCAGTATGATGCAGAGGTTTTGTGCATGATCCGTGGGGGTGGAGGGGTCCCCAGTTCGGTGGGCCACCAGGAGTCATCCCAGACTAAGGGGGCAGGTCCCAGGATGAGTACTTCGGTCTTGTCCAAGTTGAGTTTGAGGCAGCTATCTTTCATCCAGGTGGCAACGGCCTTCATCCCGCTATGAAAGTTGATTCTGGCTGCTGTGGGTCCGTTGGTGAGGGAAAGGACCAGCTGGGTGTCGTCGGCGTAGGAGACAATGTTGAGTCCATGGTTTTTGACGAGGGCCGCGAGAGGGGCTATGTAGATGTTGAAGAGGTGGGGCTCAGTGAAGAGCCCTAGGGCACACCGCAGCTGATCTCTGTAGGCTTTGAGAGGAACGGAGGTAGCCTGACCCGCTGTGTTCGGCTGGTAAGGAAGGAGTGGATCCAGTCCAGGGCCTTGTCGGGGATGCCGGCATCATGGAGTCTTGTGATCAAGGTGCAGTTGGAGGAGGTGTCAAAGGCAGACCAGAGATCCAGTAGGATGAGGGCTGTGGTTTCACCTTGGTCGAGGAGGGAGAGAATGTCGTCTGTGGCAGCGAGGAGTGTGGTCTCGGTGCTGTGGTTGCTTCGGAAGCTGGATTGGGAGATGTCTAGGATGTGGCTCTCTTCGATGAACTCATAGATTTGGCTTTGATGGCCTTCTCGATGACCTTGGCTGGGAATGGGAAGAGGGAGCTGGGCCTGAAGTTCTTGAGGTCTGTCGTGTCGGTGGATGGCTTCTTCACCAGGGAGTTGATCTCGGCATGTTTCCAGTAGTTGGTGACGGTTTCGATGGAGCAGTTGATGCTATGGTGAAGCTTGGGGGCAATGGAGGTTGCTGCTCTATGGAAGATGTGGTATGGGCAAGGGTCCGATGGAGCTGGAGTGTGTCATCTGTGGTGAGCGGAGTCCAGTTGAGCAGGATCTGTTGGTTGTGGCGTGGTTGCATGGGGTGGGAATGGGGGTTGTGGCAGGGTCTTGGGTGTCGAAACTGTCATAGATCTGCCTTATCTTGTGGTGGAAGAAGGTGCTGAGCTTGTTGCAGGGGTCTTGGGAGGGTAGGACGTCTGTGGTCTCGTTGTTGGGTCTGGTGAACTCTGTGTCACTATATTCTACTCTGCAACAGTTTATGCCACTGTACTATACACTTCTGCACTCTACGCCATTGTACTCTAAGCCACTCTGTTCTACTCTGCACCTCTGTACTCTACGCCACTTCACTCCACACCACTGCACTCCACGCCAATGCACTCTACTCCACTCTACTATACACCACTGTACTCTACAACAGTCTACTCTGCAGCACTACAGTTTCTGCCACTGCATTCTCTGCCACTCTACACCCCTGCACTCTACTCTGCACCACTCTACCCAATGCCACTCTACACACTACACTGTATACTACTGCACTCTACACTGCATCACTCCTCTCTACACCACTCCACTCTTTGCCACTTTGTTCTATGTCAGTCTACTCTGCAACATTGCACTCTCTACCACTGAACTCTACACCACTCTTATCTGCACCACTGCGCTCTCTTCTGTACCATTTTATGACACTCTACTGCACTGTACACCATTGCACTGTATATCACTACATTCTACGCCACTCTACTCTGCACCACTGCACTCTACGACACTCCACAACACTGCACTATATAGCACTGCACTATATGCCAATGCATTTTAAGCCACTGCACTGTACTCTGAAACAATCTACTCTATGCTACTGCACTCTATGCCACTTTATTCCACTCTGCGCCATTTCACTCTGTGCCACTACAATCTAGCCTGTGCCACTCCACTACTTGCCGCTGCACTCTACACCACTGCACTCTACGCCACTGCACTCCACACCAATGTACTCTACAACAATGCACTTTACACCACTGCCCTCTATGCCAATCTACTCGTTACCACTGCACTGTACGCCACTATACTCTACAACACTACTTTATGCCACTGTACTCTATACCACTCTACTCTGCATAATTGCACTCCACGTCACTAATCTGCCCCACTCTACTCCACTGCACTCTAGACCAATGCACTCTACACCACTCTACTCTACAACACTTTACTCTGCACACTCTACTCTGCACCACTCTACTCTATGCCACTACACTCTACACCACTGCACTCTATACCCCTCTAATCTACTGTGCTCTACTGCACTCTATACCACTGTACTCTATGCTGCTCTATTCTGTACCACTCTACTCTGCCAGTGCACTCTACCCTCCTCTACTATGCACCACTGCACTTTTCGCCACTGTAATCTACACCACTCCAATCTAGGCCAATCCACTCTACTCTGAAACACTGCACTGTATGCTACTGCACTCTGCACCAATGGACTCTATACCACTACTCTATGCCACTGCACTCTACCTTGCACCTCTCTACTCTACCCTGCACCACCATACCCCATGCCACTTCACTCTATTCTGAAACAATCTACTCTATGCCACTGCACTCTATGCCACTCTACTACACTCTGCGCCACTGCACTCTACACCACTTTATGCCACTGTCCTCTACGCGACTACTCTATGCCACAACACTCTAGCTTGCACCACTTCGTTCCACTTCACTCTACTCTAAATCATTTTACTCAAAACCAATGGACTCTATGCCAATCTACTCTGCACCACTGTACTTTATGCCACTTGACTCCACTCTACGACACTCCACTCCACTCTACAATGCTCTACGCAACTCCCTCTGGCCACTCCATTCCACTTTACTCCACTCTATTTTATGACACACTACTCCACTCTATTCCACTCCTCTACTCCACACCACTCCATTCTTTACCATTCCACTCTTTTACACTAATCCACTCTATGACAATCTACATACTCTACGCCATTCTACTCTACAACACTCTACTCAACTGAAAGCAACACCCTTTACGCTACTCCACTCTCCTCTACACCACTCCATGCCACTCTATGACACTCCACTCACTGACACTCTACTCCCTCTATGCCACTCCATGACACTCTAGTTCACTCCATGCCTCTCAACTCTATGCCACTCCACGCCATTCAACTCTACTCCACTTTATGACTCTCCACTCCATGACACTCTCCTTTACCCCACTAACATTAAACCATGCTGAACAGCAGCCACACTGATTTACACCATGGCAGTAACATAGAGGCAAAGCCAATAGCGCTTGCATAGATGAGGCATATTGGCTTTGCCAATGCTTTTTTAATTTACCTTCCTCTTCTGTGGCTTCACTTACAACAAAGCAGTCTTTTACAACAGTATGGGGTCAGCATCGAGTGTTTTCTACTAAAACCTTGAGTACTGATGTGGAAATGCTATCTGCAGTTATCATGTTCAAATTATACGATTTTAAAATGCAATTGAGTACAGGTTCAGAATTTGTTCACTAAAACATTGTACTTTGATGAGATGTATCTATGCACTATGCCATTTGAAAACTTGCATGTTATAGAGATTTTGTTACATAATGCAATATTTATTTGTTATAGTTAAAACAAAATGCAGACTTCGAGTCAAGCAGAGGACGCAGATAGACACCTTGTAATTCTCTCCTCATCCGTTGCAACCTATCTGATAGAGACTTTTAGCCACAGATTCCCTACCTTAGAATATTCCCCAGGCGTCAGCATCGTCGACATAGGAAGTGGCTTGCGTTGTGCCTATAAAGGCGTCTCCCCGGCATGCTGACGTCAGTTTATTTCTTTCTATGCCAGTCAGCGCATATCCTTAAAGAGCTACCCCTCCGTCAATTTTCAACAGACTTCTTTCTCGTCTATTTTATGACACTTTTTTTGTGAATTTCTTCTCATGGTCTGATAAATATGTCCCCTAAGAAATCTGCAGGTTTCAAGCCATGTGGTGCCTGTCACAGGCAGATGTCTGTGACAGACCCACACTTGGTTTGTCTTTGGTGGTTGAAGCAAGACCACGACCCCAAGATCTGCGAGGACTCCGGTGTCATGCACCTGAAGGCACAGTCCCTCAAGCTCCTTTCAGTCCGACATCGGACAACACCATGACGCTCAGAATCCTGGTCCCGTGACCGGTCACAGAGCTGCACATGACAAGTCATCAGCTAAGTCCCACAGAAAGAAGATGTCAAAGAAGTCGAATAGGCCTTCGACTTTGCCAATCCTGTCCAAGTCCTTGGAGGACGCGTAGAAGTGTCAGCAATCTAGGCCTCACTCCTCTGAGAAGCCCATGCCAGGGTCCACTCCGCACTTCCCTGACTTTTCTAGAGCCAGAGTGACCCCTGCCCAACTAAAATTTTTATGAGGCCATGCACCTCCTATTCGATAGTCTGGCCCCTCTACAGCGCCTTCGAGCCCCACTGGTTCTGGAGGGGCCTCCATTAGATTTCCACCGGCTGTACCTGCTTCAGTACCGACGCTGGCAACACCCCCATAATCATTCTAAACTTCAACACAGAACAGGATGGGTGTTGTCTGGCGCCAACCAGGACTATGCCATCTGAGTTGGAACTTATGCCTTTTCATTCGACAGGCTTAGAAAGGGAGATGAATGGGAGGGGTCTGAGGACCATTATGGATACCAGCTTCTCCTTGATGGCACAGAAGACAACTGATATGAGGAACTGGTGGATGCCAGTCGGTTAGACACCTCACTGGACACTGGCTTGGTCTCTCCCCCTAGCGTTGCTACAGAGTAGGGTGCCTCATTCACTATGATGGTGCAAAGGGTGGCTGAGGTCTTGCACCATTAGTTGCCCGGAGTGGCAGTCAAGACGAATGTCTTGACAGAAGTGCTTCAACTGGGAGTTGTCCCATCCAAACCCTTACTTCCATCTAATGAAGCCCTTACCGATGTTCTACTCAGGGCTTGGTCCAAGCTCTGCACAGGCACTTCTTTAAACAGGACAATTGCCCGCTGCCATCGCTTCACTCCTGGGGAAGCCAGTTTCCTCACCCAACACCCCATTCCAGAGAGCTTGGTGATCAAAGCCTGCACTTCCGGAGTCAACCCTAGCATGGTCCCTACCACTTCACTGGATAGGAAATCCAAGAGGCTGGATACCTTTGGTAAGAGGGTTTTCTCTTCAGCCAGCCTAGCACTGTGGTTGGTGAACACCAGGTGCCCCTTGGACCGATACACCCATATGATATGGGATTTGGTTGCACAAGTGCTGCTCATTGTCTCGGAAGAGGCCTGAGCCATACTGTCACAGACAATTGCAAATGGCAGAGATGCAGCGCAGTTCACCATCCGATGTCTACTGCATATGACTCGCTGGGCAGAGCGATTTAATCATCGATAGCCCTTAGACACCATGCCTGGCTGAGAACCAGTAGCTTTTTCTGAGGATTTCCAGACTTCGCTCATGGACATTCACTTTGATGGCTCTCGCCTTTTTGGTGAGAAGGCAGACTCAGCACTGGAGCACTAAGGATAGCAGAGCTAAGGGAAGATCAATAGGCCTACCCAGTTTTGTGGCTACGAAGGGGCTCCCAACTGCATAAATTCCCACCTAGCCACCACGGCCAACAGACTTACCAGCCTTTTCATGGTTGAGGACGCAGTTCCCAGAGACCACGTGTGGTCACTAGCCAGATGTTGGCCCAGCCCACCACTTCACCAGCAGACACAGCCTCCAAACCCCTTTAGTGTGCCCTAATACCAACATGGGCATGCAGTAGTGAGGCAGGATATGCCATCACCTGCACCACTACCAGCCGATAACATCCGACAAGTAGGTTTTACAGATAGTGCAAAGGGGCTACTAAATCTCCCTTCTGGACACCCCTTCACCCAGCAACCCACTTATGACCAGCTGACGGAGGACCATCTCTCCTTGCTCCATGAGGACATGTTTGCTCTCTTGGCCACGGGAGTCATAGAAAATTTGCTGGCATCATAAGTAGGTTGTGATTGCTATTCCCGCTACTTTCACATGCCTAAGAAGGGCAGAGGCATCCGTCCTATCGTAGACCTGCACCTTCTCAACTTCTAACTGAAAAAGGAGGAGTTCAGGATGCTCACTCTAGCTCATGTCCTGTCTGCTCTGGAACCTGGAGCCTGGATGGTGGTGTTGGACTTGCTTATTGGCTTATTTCCACATCCCCGTCCTTCCTGCCTACAGACCTAACCTGCAGTTCACAATGGGTCAGGAGCAAGTTAAATTTTCAGTGCTCTACTTAGGCCTTACTGAAGTCCCTCGAGTGTTCACCAAGGTGATGGTGGTGGTTGTAACACATGCGCAAAGTCGGAGGTTCCAATGTTCTCCTACCTTGACGACTGGCTGCTCTAGGTGGGCTCACTCCAGGCAGTCGTCCCCCACCTCCAAGCTACAGTGGACCTCCTGCACTCGCTGGGGTTCACTATCAACATGCCAAAGTCACACCTGACTCTTTTTCGGAAACTCCCTTTCATCTGAGTCATTCTCAACATTGTTCAGTTTCAGGCCTATCCTCCCGGAGAGCAAGTCCAGGATATTCAGGCTATGATATTAATGTTCCAGCCTGTATCCTGGATTTCAGTGAGACTGACACTGAGGCTTTTGGGTCTCATGGCCTCCTGCTAATGACAAACGTACATTGGCATGTGAGGGCCCTGCAGTTGGACCTGACATTCCAGTGGGCAGAGCAATAGGGAATCTCTCTGACATGGTCCAGATCTCAGAGAATCGGAACTTCGAGTGATTTGATTGACATTGAAAGCTTTTGTTCCCTCCTTAAAGGGAAGGCTGGTGCAGGTGTTCACGAACAACACAACTGCCATGTGGTACTGCAAAAACAGGGCATCGTGGGGTCGTGGATCGTTTGTCAAGAGACCCTGCATCTCTGGACATGGCTCTACATCAGGGCATTTCCCTGGTAGTTCAACACCTAGTGGGCCCTCTGAACACTAGGGCGGATGAACCAGCCAATGATGTCTAGCAGACCATGAATGGCATCTCCATTCGGAGGTGTTGCAAGGTCTTTCTCAAGAGTGGGGACAGCCTTGGTTAGATCTGTTTGTCACCACTAAGAATTTGCAATGTCGGCAGATCTGTGCACTGGAGTTTCCAAGGAGGCTCTCGCTTGGAGATGCTTTTCATCTCGAGTGAAGCTCCAGCCTCCTGTACGCCTTTCTGCCAGTACCAATCCCATCTAAGGTTCTCAGGAAGATCAGAAATGATTGGGCGCAAGTCCTTCCTGTGGCTCTAGATTAGACATGAAGAGTCTGGTATCCTGAGCTATTGAGCATGAGCATCGGTCTTCCAGTCAGACTGACTCTTCAGGGGGATCTTCTTTCACAGCAACAGGGGAGGGTTCTCCACCCGAACCTGCATACCCTCTGCCTTCATGTGTGGAGATTGTGCGCAAACAGTTGAGAGCCTTCGACCTTCCTCCCGAAGTCTGTGAAAAGAAACTGACATTAGTACTCTTATATAGGCAGCGCACACATCACTTCTGATGCTGACGGCACAGAGCCAAATGATGCCACCTACCTGCACGCAGGGGTACTTCTGGAAAATGTCTGGGTCCAAATGGATGCCTGGGAAATATTCTAAAGTAAGGAATCTGCAGATAAATAGTCTCTACCAAATTAGGCATTACCGAAGGTAAGTAACTTGTTCATTTATTATTCTGAACTTGGGAATCGGGGACAAAGAGGTGAAAATTGTTGGAACGTGTCTAGAGTAAGTAAAAGCCTTGACCAGGTTCAGAACAGTAAATCACTATGTCAGAGCATATTCACTACACATGAAAGGCACACAGCACATATAAAACGGTGGACACCAGAAGTAATTGAAAGAACTGACCTGTTTGGATTGGACCGCAAAACAACTTCCAAAGTCAGAGGTGATCTCATACTTGCATTACCACACCCCTGTCCACACAAGAGTGAAGTTGGTAATGCTGCATTCTTTGGAGTGCTTGTGTCAAATCCTTCTGCTGACACCTTTGTGAATAGATGGAATTCGGGCAGTGTGCATGTTGCACTCTCGTAGCATCTAGGGTGGTCAACTTTCCATTACCACTTCCCAGGGCCCATTGGGCGTGCGGAGATATTAGTAGACATTTGTTGGCCAGTGTGAGGACCGAGTGATGTAGTGACTTTTGGAGGAGGGGAAGTCCTTCTAAATCCCCTCCTCTAAATCAGGCCATCTTAAAAGATATAACTCAAGCAGAGATTCAGTTTATTGTGTGTGTACATGAATTCTATTACCTTTAACATCTCCTGAAGTAAGCCTGCTTACTATTGCAACTTTTGAGAGACAAGTTAAAAAAATTAACAACTCTGGTATCTAAATGGAATGAAATGGCTTAAGCTTTGAAAACACCAGACCCCCTGCAGGATATTGCGAATGAATTAGGAAATTTTGCAGCATAAAAATGGAAATTTTGCGGCAGACTATTGTGTTTACTTTTTACAGCATTTTTGAGGTTCCTAATTTTAGTGACATTTCATAGTTATGTCCTAATAAAATGGGAATATGTATGAAAAAAACATGGTGTATGCCCTCCTAGTAACCCATGTTGTCTGTCACCTACGCTC
Organism: Triturus cristatus; assembly: GCF_964204655.1. Classification (NCBI taxonomy): domain Eukaryota; kingdom Metazoa; phylum Chordata; class Amphibia; order Caudata; family Salamandridae; genus Triturus; species Triturus cristatus. The sequence continues at coordinate 1,115,910,182 of NC_140579.1, forward strand.
TAATGTCATCCTGCAAGATTTAATGACTAAAGTAATAATCTTGGATATCAGAAAGAGATAATCATCTACTCGCCGAATTGCACAGTGTGAAACTGAAAAAATCAGGGATCAATCCTGATTCCCTGTTTGACCAAACTGTGTGATCTCAGGCAAATGCTTTATTTCACTGAGCCTTTTTTTGTTCATTATGAGACATGAGCACCTTCAAATATGTGTGTTCATTATGTGAGCTGTACACAAAATCTCTCTTGTGTTTGCTGTAGTAATCTATAATACTGCTCCAGATTCCTGCTTGACCAAATTGTGTGAACTTAAGCACATACCTTTTCACTGATCCTCATTTATATTCATTACAGATATGAGAGCACCTTCCAACATGTGAGTTCAGGATGTACACTACACCAAAACCTCTCTTGTATATGGATGGATTGATTGATGTATTAATTGATTATAATGTATTCCTTTAAATAATAATACAGATCACATGTTGTGGGCACATGACAACTGACTAGTCTCTTGGTTCACTGATGGTATCATTGTTAGGGGGTGGAGGGTACATAAATGTTTCTGAAACTACCACTTTTGATAAATGTTACTCAAAGTGATACAATTGAATGCACTGAAGTGAAAAACATCAAAATATTAAATAAATGCACGTTTTAAAAATTTCTTAAAACGTTTATCCTTGGGTCAAACCAGAGTCTTGACTGGCCTCTATTCATTAATTCACTGATCCCCCATCAATAAGCAGTACAGCTACAGAGCAATTACTTCACGTTTGTAGGAAAGACAAGAAAGGTAAATGCTTTGTAAATAAACAAACACTTATGTTTTGTTTATATAGCAGTACCATTACAGGGCATTTACTTTTCATTCTTGTTATACTAATGCAAAGTAAATGCTGTAATAACGGTAGTCCTCTTAAATAAATCACCACTGTTGATTGTAGTGTTGCTCCAGTGACGCAACTGGAGCGTCTGCTTCTACTCATTTTGCCCTTGTGACAAATATGCCCCTGTGGGCTGATGACTATTTGGTTTTCCCAACATCACGTGGGGTTTGTTAAATAAATGTGGCTGTTGCCGGGTGTGGCCTCAGGGCAGAGACCTTGACCTAAACAGCGTATGCACACTTTCACTTCACCTCCATGTGTGTTTCTTTTCCAGACCTAACAGTCACTTATAGCCGACAACCTGCCATACTACATATTTTAAAATACAATTCATGAACTTTTTGCGGACCTACCAGGCATTATTAATTCAGCGATGACATTTTAATTCATGCAAAGATTGTGCCCGAGATCAATGGCAGGCTAAGAAGGGTGTTACAACGAATTCAGGACTCTGGCCTCACTCTCCATTGCAATCAGTATGAATTCTTGCAGCAGAAGTTAAATTTCTTAGGATATGTCTTCTCATCGGCGGGAGTAGCCGCGGACCCTGATAAAGTACATGACATCAAAGAAGCGCATGCCCCAGCCACGGTGACAGAGGTGAGCAGTTTCTTAGTCATGGTCAATTATTGTGGCTCTTCATCAAAAATCCGAGAGCCAACAAAAGCATCCGTCCCATGGTCCTGGGTGACTGAGCAAGAAGCTGCTTTTCAAACTACGAAAGATGCCATGCCATCGAACACCACGTTGGGCTATTTTGACCCAAGACAGGACACGATGCTAGATGTGGATGCAGGCCCTAGAGAACTGGGGGCCATCCTGATGCAAAGATCCACTGATGAGGATGACTTGGCCCCCGTAGCTTTTGCAAGTCGTTCACTGACCAGCACGGAGCAGAGATATTCTCAAATTGAGAAGGAGGCAATCGCCATTCATTGGGGATGTCACCATTTTCATCTATATGTGTATAGTAAGCCCTTCACTGTCACCACTGATCATTAGCCGTTAATCCCACTCTTTAATGTTACCACATCCAAACCACCTCAGAAAATAGAGAAGTTGATGCTCCAACTACAGGAGTACAACTGCCATGTGGAGTATCAATTCAATTCAAAACAGCTTTATTTCGACAGTACTTGTCCTAAAAAGCGTTACAACATAAAATACAATATTAACAATAAAAGTATATCATAAAACGTGTACGTTATTAATAAAAAAATATCAATTCATCAGAAAAAGCAGTTTAAAAATGTAATCTTATGGTGAAAACGCCTGGAAACAGCAAGTATGGGTGATGAAAGCGTTAAAATAAGTAGGCAAGGCCAAGACTCAGAGAAAAACAAACAAAAAAGTAATGCAGGTGTCAATGTCAATTCCTCAAGGAACAATTAAAAACTGAATCATATGGATTAAAACACCAGCAAATGTAGGTAATATAGTCATTACAGTAAATGGACTACACCGGGGCTCAGAGAAAGAGAAAAACATAAAGTAAAAGGGGGAGTGATGTCATGATTAATAAAATATCAATTCATGATAGAACAATAAAAGTTACATCCTATCATTAATGCAATAACGGACAGCAAGAATTAGTTGATGTGCAAGTTGCCATAGGTGTACAAGACCTGAGCTCATAAGAAACAATCTGATAACATCCCGCACAAGCGACTGTGATGAGTATCACCCGGGGTCTAACAACCTGGAAGACTATTTGTCTCTGCAACCTCGTGCCGCCACTTCCAATGAAGAAGATGATGCTGATGAGACCGAAGAAAAAGTGTATTATGTGACTGATTTGTCTCATCCCATACCCCTTTATGTGGATGCACTTTGCTATGCCACGAATCAGGATGAATGTCTCCTGAAAACTCTGGAAACTGTGAAAAATAATCAGTGGCACAGTTTCAAGAGCCAGTGAGCTCTGCTTACGTTGGAGGCACGGCGAATCATGGAAAGTTTATATCACGTTAAGTACTGACCCCAATGATAGCCTCCTGCGAGCACATCATCTGGTCGTTCCTACCACCCTCACCGATAAATTGATTCAACTGGCCCATGCTTGAAAACAGGGCATGTTTAAGACCAAGAACAGACTCTGAACAAAAGTATGGTTCCTTTTAATGGATGAAAAGGTTCATGAAGTGGTCCGATCCTGCCCGTGGTGCCAAGCCTCGGGGGATACGAGTCTGCCACCACCGGTACTGACCGAAAGGGGACCGAGTCCGTAGGTTTGTACCAGTCTCGATTTAGGAAGTCTCCCAGATGGAAGCATACCTTGGTGATGATAAACGACTATTCCAAATATCTGGAAGTAGAGATCTTATCTTCTCTGAGTGCCAGTGAAGTTGTGCCAAAGTTAGAGAAAATTATGGCTACCCATGGTTAATCAAAGACCTCAGAACAGACAAAAGTCTGCCTTTCCAGGGGCAAGAGACAGCCTTGTATCTAACGTCCTTAAGAATCACTCAAGCCAATGGGGAAAACAACAGATTCATAAAGCCTTTAAATAAGGTCATCTGGATTGCATCGGCGAGCCAACAGTCTCCTGAAGTGGCCATTTACTCTTTTCTTTGTGACTATCAGCATGCTCCCAACTCGACCACCGGGCGAGCACCTGGGCATCTGTCAATGGGTTGAGTAGTCATGGACTCCCTCCCTCCCTCCCCATCCCAGATGAGCTCCGAGTCCTGTTGATGATCAGCTGGTTCAGAAATGAAGAAAGAGATCCAACGCACGGGCCAGCAATTGCAGGGGAGCAAAGGTGTCAGATTTGAACGTCGTGATCTGGTGCAGGAAGGATCGATGCCCGGGCAGCAAGTTTAGGCTGCCTTTTGAGCCTCACCCATGGAAGATAGTTTCTATGCTTGGCATCCAAGTCACTGTGTGTCGTGGACAAGAGACTGTCACTAGGAGCCTTTCAGCATTCAAAAAGTTTCATCTATGCCAAAATAGCTCCCTAGATGACAGAGATGATGCTCTGTGATGAATGAACAGGACATGTGGTCCGAAGCAGAGCCATTGGAATGTGGATCATCAGAATCTATTAACCCTGGACTCAGAAGTCCTGTTGTGGTTGAGCACCCTCTGGGGAGTCTACCAATTAGTTCATCTGATTTCCCACCTGGCCGCAGTACTCGTACCAGATATGAACTCAGGAGCAATCCTATGCCTTCGACCAGACTGAAGGATCATGTGGTGTGAGGAGCTGTGGTTTTTTTTCTGGGTGTCAGGTAAATTCCTGTTACCAGGTATGTCAGCTTTCCATATGTATCTGTTCTTACAGTGTGACGCCTTGGATTTTTCTTCTCAGAATTCAATTGTGACCATTATGTATTTTCTATGTATTCCAGTGGTATGGTTAGTTTGTGGGCTGACCGACGATGTCCCCGCAGGGGACCCTCATAAGAGGGCAGCCCCTTTAATGTCACAGGATGGCACACTGGACAGCCTAGTGTCTAGAGACCCCTTTGGGGTCCCGCTCGTCACTTCCGGCCTAGGTGGGGGAAGGGGAGAGGTATAAGTTCTCCCCCGCCCACCTGGCGGCCTCTTTGTCCCTCACCCTGATGCCGTTTGGTCGTGCGACTTCTGCCTGGCCGCCTGGGACCACAAGGTTAGTAACCGCCCCCTCCCCCCCAGGGTTCCAAAATTCGGGCTAGGCCCGGTAGGGACACGCCCCACGCATAAGTGCCCCTGGTCCCTGTGAGGTTAGCTGCATTGACACCAGGTGACTGGGGGACAGTAAGTGAGATGGGGGCTTGGGCGGTGGGGGTGTTGGTCCCGAAGGCGGCAGCCGCACTGGCCTGCACGGTATTTGGCGTGCACGGCCGCCGATGTGGGGGGATTTCTCATGAGCATGACCACCTCTCTCGCGGGCATGAGGCAGTGAGGTAGTGGGCCCAGACAGGGGGCATGTTAGAATTGAGGATCTCTGGTTGGCACAGGTAGGTACTTGTGACAAGCAGGGACCCTCTCCTCTAGTCAGGGTAAGGGGTTACACTCCTAAAATAACCCCTGCTCACCCTCTAGGTAGCTTGCCGCAAGCAGACAAGGCTTATCTCAGAGCGTTATAGGTTAAGCATTTGTGACCACATACAGTAACCCAGTGACAATACCACAAATGGACACCACACTAGATTTATATCAAAAATAGTGATCTTTTATATAAAGGCTTAGCACAAGACCAAACAACGACAAAAATGACATACACAGTTCAAGAATATGATTTTAGAAAGAGTTCTTAGGTTAGCGACAAAATCATTCACCTTAGCGTCTGTTTTAACCCACAGTACCTTATGATGCGATAAAAAGTTCCTAGCGGCACTCCAGCGTTGAAAATCAAGATGTTGCTTATCCGGTAGAAATTTACTCGCTAAGGCACAATGCGACAAAATTCGGCCCGCTAACGAGCGGGGCGACAATTTCACCAGCGGTTATCTTGGTTGGGTCTGCGACGATTTTCGCAGCGATAAAATTACTCACGCTAATGAGCGGTGCGATGATCTTGGCTTGTTCTGCGACGGTTTCACACAGCAGCGGCAGGCTCTGCGACGAAGTTCGCAGCGATAGAATTCTTCCAGCTAACAGGCGAATCACGGATCTTGGGCTGGTAGCGATCAAATTCGGTCCGCTAACAAGCGGGGCGGCGATTTTCCCAGCGCTGATCGGGCTCAGCGGCAGCAGGCTCTGCGACGATGTTCGCAGCGATAGAATTCTGCCCGCTAACAGGCGGAGCGGGGATCTTGGGCTGGTAGCGATCAAATTCGGTCCGCTAACGAGCGGGGCGACGATTTTCCCAGCGCTGATCGGGCTCAGCGGCAGCAGGCTCTGCGACGATGTCCTCAGCGATAAAATTCTGCACGCTAACGAGCGGTGCGACGGAAATTTTCTCACTAAGCCGGCTGTGCGTGAAAAAGTGGAGATCTTTGGTTTCTTTCTTCTTAGCCAGCTTCCCAACAGCAGGCACAGCTCCCAGAGGCCCCAAAACGGGTTCCAGCACTCTAGGAGGGGCAGAACTCACACAGCAGAGTTCAGGGGGAAGCTGGGGGTGAAGTCCTTTTGTTCCTGGGACTTCTTAACAGGAGGCCAGCTCTACTCAGGCCCTTGGAGATCTTTTTAAGCACAAGTTGAAATAAAGTCTTTTGTAGTCTCTCTCCTCTCCTTCAGCAGCAAGGCAACCACTGCAGGCCAGTCCCCCAGGTCAGGGACAGTACTCCTCCTTACAGCTTTCCCAGTTCCTTCTCCTCAGGCAGAGGTTCTTCTTGTCAAGCAGGATCTAATTTCTTGGGAGCAGGGTCCCAATACTTATACCCCTAATTCCTTTGTTCCTCTGGGGTAGAGGGGCCTTTGCCCAGTCCAAACCAGTTCCTGAGCACTTTGTTGACATGACTCTGACTTTCTATTCAGGGTGCAGGGCAGAGACATCAGCCGCTCCACAGGAGGTGGAGCCAGCATTGTGGTGGCAGAGCACAGCCCTATTCAGAGTCCAGGTGTACTCCTCCCACCCATCTGGATGTAGATCTCTCTATTCACCACCGGGCTGTCCCAGCCTGTCTCCTGGAATTCCCCAGCCCTGTCACTCACAGAAACCAGACAGCAGATACACATCCTAGCAGAGGCGGGCTGAAATGGTTAGGCAAGCAAATACCAGCTTTCTAAAAGGGGTATTTGCAAACACAGAATATTAAAATAAACTTTACTAAAAGATGTATTTTATTATTCTGAGTTCAGGCATACTAAACTCGAATTTCTACCATGTTCCCTGGGTCTGTTAGGATCATAGAATGTAACAATTCTAACAGCCCATTCTGGCCTATGGAGAACAGGTAGCCTTACAATAGTGAAAAACGAAATTGGCTGTAATTCACTATTAGGACATGCCACACACATCAGTGCTTGTCCTACCTTATGCTTACAATGCACCCTGCCCTTGGGCCTACCATAGGGGTGACTAATATGAAGTTAAGGGAAGGTTTAGGGACTGGCAAATGGGTGCACTTGCCCGGTCAGCATGACAGTACCAGACTGCATGCAGGTTCTGCAATGGCAGACCTCAGACACATTTTACTAGGCCGCTTCTGTGGGTGGCACAACCAGTGCTGCAAGCCCACCAGCAGCATTTGTATTTACAAGCCCTGGGCACTCCTGGTGCACTTTACTGGGGTCTGACAGTAAACCAAATAAGCCAATCATGGAATCCAACCAACATATACATTTTATATAGGGAGCACTTGCACTGTGGCACTGGTTGGCAGTGGCACAGTGCTCTGAGCAGCTAACACCAGCAAAACATATGAGGCACAGCGACAAAAAGTGGAAGGGAGACACACACCAAGGTGCCAGGTCTAACGCGTGTCCCCTCCAGCTGAAATTTGGGGAGAACTACCCTACCCCAGGGAGTTCCTCATCACTAAGGCGGAAAAATCTGGACAGACCGTCAGCATTGGCGTGATCTGTACCAGGGTGATGTTCCACCGTGAAATCCATACCCTGTAGGGAAATGGACCACCTCAACAGCTTTGGATTCTCACCCCTCATATGCATCAACCATCTGAGGGGCCTGTGGTCTGTCTGAACCCGGAAGTGAGACCCAAACAGGTATGGTCTTAGCTTCTTCAGTGGCCAGACCACAGCAAATGCCTTACGCTCAATAGCACGCTCAATAGCACTCCATCTCTGTTCCCGTGGAAGTAATCTCCTGCTAATGAAGGCTACAGGTTGATCTAGGCCCTCCTCATTAATCTGTGAAAGAACAGCCCCCACACCATGCTCTGAAGCGTCTCTCTGAACGATAAACTCTTTGGAGAAGTTGGGAGCCAAGAGCACGGGCGCAGTGCACATAGCAGCTTTCAGGGCCTCAAAAGCTTTCTGACAGGTGTCAGTCCAAATCACTTTCCTGGGCTGCTTCCTAGAAGTCAGCGCTGTCAAGGGGGCAACAATGTTGCCATACCCCTTGACAAACCTCCTGTAGTACCCGGTGAGACCTAGGAAGGCTCTCACCTCTGTCTGGGTTTTGGGCGACTCCCAATTCAGGATGGTTTCTATCTTGGATTGAAGGGGCGCCACCTGGCCGCTCCCAACCTGGTGCCCCAAGTACACCACGGAACCCTGCCCGATCTGGCACTTACTCGCCTTGATCGTGAGGCCTGCCTCCGCAGCACCATCAACACTTCCCAGAGGTGGCGCAGGTGTTCTTCCCAAGTGGAGCTGAACACCGCGATGTCATCCAGGTAGGCAGCACTGAACGAATCCAGTCCAGCCAACACCTGGTTGACCAACCTCTGGAAGTTGGCAGGGGCATTCTTCATCCCAAAGGGCATAACCCGGAACTGGTAGTGCCCATCTGGGGTGGAAAATGCTGACCTCTCTTTGGCCCCATCGGTCAAGGCGATCTGCCAGTACCCAGACGTTAAATTAAACGTGCTGAGGTAGTTGGCAGCCCCTAGCCGATCTATGAGCTCATCAGCTCTGGGGATGGGGTGTGCATCAGTCCTGGTGACTGAATTGAGTCCTCTGTAGTCCACACAGAGCCGGAGTTCGGGTGTGGCTCCCGGCGCTGCAGCCTTTGGGACCAAGACCACGGGGCTGGCCCAAGGACTGCTGGAGGACTCAATTACCCCGAGTGCAAACATCTTGGAGACCTCTTCCTTGATGCATGCCCTCACCCTGTCAGTCACCCTGTAGGCCTTGTGCCTCACAGGTGTACTATCCCCAGTGTCAACATCATGGACGCACCAATCAGTGACACCGTGAACCAGGGAAAACAGATCAGAAAATTGTCCCAGCAGCTGGCGACAATCATTCTGTTGCTCAGGGGTCAGGGCGGAAGAGAGGATGACACCATCCACTGACCCATCTTGCTCCTGGGCTGACAGGAGCTCAGGAAGAGGCTCGGTCTCCTCTTCCATCCAAGCATCTGTTGCCAAGAGCATGCCCACTTGGGACCTCTCCAAGTGGGGCTTGAGGCGGTTGACATGAAGGACCCTTAAGGGGTTCCTTGGAGACCGCAAATCCACCAAATAGGTAACAGGACTCTTGCGCTCCACAACCTCAAAGAGACCGGTCCACTTATCCTGGAGCGCACAAGGCTCCACGGGGGCCAAGACCCACACCTTTTGTCCAGGCTGAAGCTCTACCAGAGTGGCATTCTGGTCGTACCACCGCTTCATCTCCTCCTGGCTGGCTTCCAGATTTGCCTCAGCAAGTTGCCTGAATTGCCTAGTCTGATTCCTGAAGGCCAGCATGTAGCTATATACATTCTGGGGAGGTTTCCTGGGAGATTGCTCCCAGCCTTCCTTGACCAGACTTAGAGGTCCTCTCACTGGGTGGCCATACAGGAGCTCAAAGGGGCTGAACCCTAGAGACTTCTGTGGCACCTCACGGTACGCAAAGAGAAGGCATGGCAAGAGGACGTCCCACTTACGCCTCATGGGTTCTTCCAGACCCATTATCATGCCCTTGAGGGTACGGTTGAATCTCTCAACCAACCTGTTTCCTTGGGGGTGGTAAGGTGTGGTGAACTTGTAGGTTACACCACACTCTTGCCAAAGGGATTTCATATATTTGGATATGAAATTGGTACCCCGGTCAGACACCACCTCTAGAGGGAATCCCACTCTGCAGAAAATTCCCATCAGTGCACGTCCCACCACGGGGGCCGTCACTGTCCTCAGAGGGATGGCTTCCGGGTACCGGGTGGCATGGTCCACCAGGACCCGGATAAACCTGTTGCCCATGGCTGTCCTGGGGTCCAGTGGCCCCACAATGTCAATCCCCACTCGCTGGAATGGGGTACCGACCACAGGGAATGGCTGGAGAGGAGCCTTCTGCTTCCTCCCACTCTTTCCACTTGCCTGGCAAGTCTGACAGGTCCTGCAGTGAGTGTCTGAACTCCTGTGCATTTGGGGCCAATAAAAGTGGGTGACAAGCCTTTCAAAGGTCTTGTCCTGCCCCAAATGTCCTGCCAATGGCACATCGTGAGCCAGCCCCAGTAGGAAGGCTCTGAAGTCCTGGGGTACCACCAGCGCACGGGCTGACCCAGGCTCAGCAACCCTAGGCTCTGTATATAGGAGGTCGTTCTCCCAGTAAATGAAATGTGACACAGACTGATCACATGCGGCCTGGTCTGCAGCCTGCTGCCGCATACCCACGAGAGAAGGGCATTCTTTCTGTGCCTTACAAAAGTCCTCCCTGGAGGGGCCTCCTTCCTGCTGCCAATGGGTCAGCTCAGGCAGGTCCCCCAGTTCAGCTATCTGTTCCCCGGTAGGCTCCAGGGCATCCCCCTCAAGGTCTGCTTCCTCCTGGGCCGTGGGTAATTCAGGGGCCAGTTTCCCGCGCCCCCTGCCTCTTCTCTCTAAGGCCGGTCCCTGGGCCTCCCTCTCAGGCTCCAGGACCTCTTGAGCACCTCTACTTGCTGCCATGGACCGTGTGGTGAAACACCCCCAATCCGGCATATCCAACATTTCCAGGTGAGCACGCCGCTCCACCTTAGCCCAAGGTGAGCTCTCCAAGTTGTTCCCTAACAGACAGTCCACAGGCATGGCGGGCCTCACAGCTACCTGAAGAGTACCAGAGACCCCCCCCCCCCCTCAAAGGGAACCTGAGCCACCTTGCAGTGACTCTCTGTGTTGTCAGCGGCAACAACTGTATGGAATGCTCCTGGGACAACCTGCTCTTGAGACACCAAGTGACACTTGACAGCTGTCACACTGACTCCTGTGTCTCTGAGAGCTTCCACCCTACGGCCATTGATGGTCACCCACTGCCTGTATTACTTAGTGTTATCAGTCAGCTGGGTTTGGGGGACCATCTCACAGTCTCCTAATGAGACAAGGGACATCTCTGCGGGACCCCACCCACCTTGGAGTGCCCTCTCCTCCCCCAAGGCTACACTAGCCATCTGCCGGGGCGGAGTACCAGTGGGTGCTGGTTTACCATACAAAGGACACTTTAAATCAGAGGCAAAATGCCCTATGGTACCACACTTGTAAGATTTTAGGGGCCCCTTCTGAATAGGTGGACCTGTCGGGGCCCCGGTCGGTTTCTGGGGTGGGGGAGGCTGAGAACCTTTCCCTTGGTTTCCTTGGGGATTAATTTGGGGTCTTCTTGGGAACTCCCTCTGGTTACCCCTGTCCCCCCCACTCCTCTGCTGGGGACCCTGTCCACCTTTGGCGGAATCTCCCATTGGACCCTTGTGGACCCTGGTACTGACCCAGCGGTCCGCCTCCTCAGCAAGCTTTCTAGGGTTAGTCAGCCTGCTATCAATCAGGTGCTGGCGTAGCTCAGTAAAACAATTAATGGACAAGTGCTCCCATGCCATTAAATCAAGAAGCCCTTGATAATCATCAACCTTGCTACCCTTCACCCAGCCATCCAGTGCTCTGCAAAAAAAAGTTATATACTCAACATACGTACTGTTTGGAATCTTTGTGCAACCCCTGATTCTTTGCCTATACAACTCAGGGGTTAACCCATACCTAGTCATCAAAGCTTCCTTCATATGGGGATAAGAATTATAATCATCTGAAGGCAAGTCTAGCAGTGTGTCCCGCCCCTCACTAAGGAACCGCCCCCACAACCCCGCTCCCCAATCTTTCTCAGGGACCCGGTGGGAAGACATGGCTACCTCATAGGCTTTGAACCACTGTCCTATGTCATCACCCTTAAAAATTCTTTCACCACATCTTTGGGTATGTACACCCTTGATTCTGCCTGCAATGACGGTGTGCTGCCACCAGAGGGAGTAGACTCTAAACTCTTAGCCTTTAGATCTAATTCCCTCAACTTCATCTCATGCTCCATTTGGAATTTCCTCTCTTCCAGAGCCATCTTTTTGCTTTCCAGCTCCAGTTGCCCATTCAATTTAGTTTTGCCGTCTCCATTTCATGCATCCTGGTTTCTTTCCTGTCTGCCAACTTCTGGCGACAGGCCTCTTCCAAAACTCTGGACGCTTCCTGCTGGTTCAATTATTTCTGCCTCCTCATGTGATCTGGACTCAATCCAGGCCCTCAGCGCCTTGAGTAGATCTGCCTTAAGCTTACATCCAATAATGGGGACTTGAAACTTTTTACAGAAGCCCTTCAGCTGGGCCTTGGTGTAGCTCTCTAGTCTCTCTTCTTCCCATTCAACATCTTCAACTTCAGAGACTACAAATGGTGCTTTCTCAACAATGACTGAACCAGGCATGATTTAAAAACTGGAGATTTCTTGGCAAACAAAAATCAAAAGGTATGTAGCTGCGTTATGGTCTGAACTCACTAAGTGGTGTTCACCAATCACTGTACATGAATCACAAATGCAAATTCAGAATCCTAACCACTGACCACCAATGTTAGAATTGAGGATCTCTGGTTGGCACAGGTAACAAGCAATGACCCTCTCCTCTAGTCAGGGTAAGGGGTTACACTCCTAAAATAACCTCTGCTCACCCTCTAGGTAGCTTGGCGCGAGCAGACAAGGCTTATCTCAGAGCGTTATAGGTTAAGCATTTGTGACCACATACAGTAACCCAGTGACAACACCACAAATGGACACCACAAAAATAGTGATCTTTTATATAAAGGCTTAGCACAAGACCAAATAACGACATAAATGACATACACAGTTCAAGAATATGATTTTAGAAAGAGCTCTTAGATTAGAGACAAAATCATTCACCTTAGCGTCCGTTTTAACCCACAGTACCTTATGATGCGATAAAAAGCTCCTAGCGGCACTATGCGACAAAATTTGGCCCGCTAACGAGCGGGGCGCCAATTTCACCAGCGGTTATCTTGGTTGGGTCTGCGACGATTTTCGCAGCGATAAAATTACTCACGCTAATGAGCGGTGCGATGATCTTGGCTTGTTCTGCGACGATTTCACACAGCAGCGGCAGGCTCTGCGACGAAGTTTGCAGTGATAGAATTCTTCCTGCTAACAGGCGAAGCACGGATCTTGGGCTGGTAGCGATCAAATTCGGTCCGCTAACGAGCAGGGCGACGATTTTCCCAGTGCTGATCGGGCTCAGCGGCAGCAGGCTCTGCGACGATGTTCGCAGCGATAGAATTCTGCCCGCTAACAGGCGGAGCGGGGATCTTGGGCTGGTAGCGATCAAATTCGGTCCGCTAACGAGCGGGGCGACAATTTTCCCAGGGCTGATCGGGCTCAGCGGCAGCAGGCTCTGCGACGATGTCCTCAGCGATAAAATTCTGCACGCTAACGAATGGTGCGACGGAAATTTTCTCGCTAAGCCGGCTGTGCGTGAAAAAGTGGAGATCTTTGGTTTCTTTCCCATTAGCCAGCTTCCCAACAGCAGGCACAGCTCCCAGAGGCCCCAAAACTGGTTCTAGCACTCTAGGAGGGCAGAACTCACACAGCAGAGTTCAGGGGGAAGCTGGGGGTGAAGTCCTTTTGTTCCTGGGACTTCTTAACAGGAGGCCAGCTCTACTCAGGCCCTTGGAGATCTTTTTAAGCACAAGTTGAAATAAAGTCTTTTGTAGTCTCTCTCCTCTCCTTCAGCAGCAAGGCAACCACTGCAGGCCAATACCCCAGGTCAGGGACAGTACTCCTCCTTACAGCTTTCCCAGTTCCTTCTCCTCAGGCAGAGGTTCTTCTTGTCAAGCAGGATCTAATTTCTTGGGAGCAGGGTCCCAATACTTATACCCCTAATTCCTTTGTTCCTCTGGGGTAGAGGGGCCTTTGCCCAGTCCAAACCAGTTCCTGAGCACTTTGTTGACATGACTGACTTTCCTATTCAGAGTGCAGGGCAGAGACATCAGCCGCTCCACAGGAGGTGGAGCCAGCATTGTGGTGGCAGAGCACAGCCCTATTCAGAGTCCAGGTGTACTCCTCCCTCCCATCTGGATGTAGATCTCTATATTCACCACCGGGCTGCCCCAGCCTGTCTCCTGGAATTCCCCAGCCCTGTCACTCACAGAAACGAGACAGCAGATACACATCCTAGCAGAGGCGGGCTGAAATGGTTAGGCAAGCAAATACCAGCTTTCTAAAAGGGGTATTTGCAAACACAGAATATTAAAATAAACTTTACTAAAAGATGTATTTTATTATTCTGAGTTCAGGCATACTAAACTCGAATTTCTACCATGTTCCCTGGGTCTGTTAGGATCATAGAATGTGACAATTCTAACAGCCTATTCTAGCCTATGGAGAACAGGTAGCCTTACAATAGTGAAAATCGAAATTGGCTGTAATTCACTATTAGGACATGCCACACACATCAGGGCTTGTCCTACCTTATGCTGACAATGCACCCTGCCCTTGGGCCTACCATAGGGGTGACTAATATGAAGTTAAGGGAAGGTTTAGGGACTGGCAAGTGGGTGCACTTGCCCAGTCAGCATGACAGTACCAGACTGCATGCAGGTTCTGCAATGGCAGACCTTAGACACATTTTACTAGGCCGCTTCTGTGGGTGGCACAACCAGTGCTGCAAGCCCACCAGCAGCATTTGTATTTACAAGCCCTGGGCACTTCTGGTGCACTTTACTGGGGTCTGACAGTAAACCAAATAAGCCAATCATGGAATCCAACCAACATATACATTTTAAATAGGGAGAACTTGCACTGTGGCACTGGTTGTAAGTGGCACAGTGCTCTGAGCAGCTAAAACCAGCAAAATGCATGAGGCACAGCGACAAAAAGTGGAAGGGAGACTCACGCCAAGGTGCCAGGTCTAACAGGGCACCACATCGAGTAAGGGGTAGAGGCCGGGTAGCATGCCCATCCTTATAGGGGAGAGTAACCCACCGCGGCATCTGCGCCGGGGGTCGGGGAATCTAGACCGGAACCAGGCCCTGGGCTCTAGCGCCGGGGGGGCTGCAATGTGGCCTAACGGCTCGATCGGGTGGGTCTCGAAGCTGTAGAACCCGGTTCGCGTCTCGCAGGGTCGCTCAAACATCCTGTGATTCTGGGCAAATCACTGAATCTCTATGTCTAGAAATCAATGTGTGCGTCTGTAATGCAGTTGGTGCTCAAGTGAAGCGCTCTGATACCCTCAGTCGGGTTCCCCTAAATACAACTGCCCAAACACATGCGCGCAGAGGTCTCCCTGAGCGATGTTGGGTAGCCTGGATCTTCCCGGCGCTTGCCTTCGGTGAGCCGTCTGCCCCTGCACAAGTGACCCGGGCCGTCGGGAGGCCGGTCCTGGCAGTGTGGTTACCGGGGGGTTGAAGCGGAGGAAGGGTCTCCCTGAGTGAAGTTTGGGCAGCCCAGATCTTCCCGCACAAGTGACCTGTGCCGCCGGGAGGCCGTGCCGGGTTGCTGCCTGGCCTCGGACGACATGGGGGTCATAGCACTACTAGATATAGCACCGATAGGCCAGGAGCGGCTGTTTTGGCTAAAGTGCATCACGCGAGGGGGGCTGCCGCTGGGGGCCGAGATGCGGTTGGGACCGCAGGGGGGCCGCCATGTCCGGGGGGGGTGAGAAGTTGGCCTGGCATATGCTGGTCACTAGTTATAGTGGCCACCTTGCACCAGTCCAATTCGACTCTTGGTAGATAGGTTTAAAGACAACCTTTTAAAGAAAGCTATCCTAGTGGTAGCTGTATAGAGCAGCCTTCAGGCTAAGTCTCTGGGGAATGTAAAGCAGCTTGTTTTACCTTATAATCTCTTGAATTGCCAAATGAAAAGACACCACACAGGTATATATATCAAATATGTAAGTATTTATTTCTAAATATACTCTACTAATCTCTTTATGAGATTAGAGCCAGGTAAACATTCAAAAGATCAACAGTTCTCAATAAATTAAGCACAAATATGGCTGTAGCCCTAGGGGCGTACCAGACCATATACTAAAATAATGGGTTAACAAACTCGACTTGCAAAAGGAAGAGGCCATGGGCCTTGGGAATCGATGGGGCTTCACTTCTGCAGTGTTAGCAGGTAACTAATCAGCCCACAGGAGACGCGTGCAGTGTCTAAACACACACGCGGGATTTCAATGCGTTTCAATGGCAAATGTCGCGGTTTGTATTTTACAGTTCTAGGGCACTTCGCAAAAGTCAACAGGCAAGCAACTTACAGGGTAAGTATTTCGAGAGCCAACACACACTTGGGCACCGGAGTGCACGAGTTACCTCACCCAGGGAAGCCGGGTGCATAGGTGTCCTTTGGTGTCGGGTCGCGATGCTGTTTCCAATGGAGATCACTGGATACTTGCTGCTTGTGACGACTGGAGAGGTGTCCGTTCGAATCCGACGATGGATTGGAGTTGCAGAAGACCTAGAAATTGAGGGGACAGAGTTCAGAGTCACTTGCCAGTGACCGGTGGCAAGCAAGCTGGATGACCACAGCTGTTGCGTCTCTTCAGGTCGGTGATGGTGTTTTGTCTCTTCGCTCACGAGGTCCAGGAAGGCTCGACGATGACCAGCAGCTGGATTCGGGAGGTCTCACAAAGTCTGCAGCTGTCGACGGTGTTGGCACCCGGATTGGAGCTAACAAGCCTTGGCAGCTGCAAGTCTTGTGTGGAGTGAAGATTGGCAATGGTGCAGACCAGCAAGGTCTGATGGACTTACCCAGCAAAGGTAAGTGAGGGCAGGCCCAGAGCAACCAGGCAAGCCCTTGGAATCAATGTGGAAGTCTTCAGGTGAGTTACTAGCCAATGGGCAAGCAACCGCAAAGACGCCTTTGCAGGAAAAGTTTAACAACAGCCCACGGTCACTCGGGACAGGGTAGGCCGCTGAAATTTAGTACTAGTCTTGCTAGGGACTTGGACAACAAGTGGTCCAAAGCACAACTTCGTTGGACGTAGTTTAGGGCTTGCACTCGAAATCAGTGCACGGTTCCCTGGTATTGCTGTTCCTCATCACTCGTGGGGTCCAGATGCCACAGCTTTGCTGGGGACTCAAAATGGCCGTCGAGAGGTCAGGAAATCCACTTCAGGGGATGCAGGGACTTCAGGCTCCGGCGGGAGCGGTAAAGTTTGCAACCATTGTAGAGAGTTTTGGTGCCTGCCAAGCAGGGGAGTCACTCCTTGACTCCAAGGGAGATTCTTCAGTCTTCCAGAGATAGTGGAACGTCGAAGGGCCAGGATTCTTCTTAGTTGAGCGTCGTCCAGGTGTGATCTAAATTGCATTGGCAATGTGTGGTATCTTATAGTGAAAAGATGGGAGGGACTAGCTCTATGACCACTCCTCTAGGAGGGTCAGGGTAGTGGGTGGTTACACCCACTTCCCTTTGTCCAGTTTCGTGCCAGAGCAGGGGTAGGTAGCCCCTGAACCGGTTTGAGCTGGCATATGCACAGAGGAGCCTACTGCTCCCCCAGTGCAGGACTTCAAAGCACTCTAAGAGTGCACCCACCCAGCTCCAATACACTAAATCCTGTCTGGGAGGTGGTGACACCTCCCTGTGACAGGAAACCCTTTGTTGGGCTCCCTCCACTGCGACTTTCGGTCAGCAACAGGAGGGCAGCCCGGTGTCTGTGCTGGTGGCATCCATTTTGTGATGCCAGGGCTCTGAAAGATTCCTACCGTGTAGTACAGTGGGTACATGTCGTCCCCTCTAGAAGGGTGGGATCCTACTCCCACACCAGTTACTGGTGTGGGGGTAGGATTCCAAGTTGTTTGACACCAAACACGACATGTTTTGATGCAGTCATTCCAAAGTTGGCATTTACCGCGGGGTTATAATGCACTTAAAAGTATATGGTTTAACCGCATCCACAAACAGCAGCAGAGAATAGACTCTGCCAGCTGCAGAGGGGTCCTGCTCAGGCAGAAGCACCCCCTCACATAGTAAACCATGCACCCTGCCCTTGGGATTGATAGGGCCTACCATAGGGGTGACTGATAGGTTTATATCTGTGTGTATGGTGAGATATAGGAACCTATACCTCAGTGAGGAGTGCTAACACTACCTCACACAGGCTGCAGTAGCAGGCCTGTGGTGTCAGATTGTGAGTGCTTCCCAGGGGTGGCATAATACATGCTGCAGCCCCTGGTAGGCCTGTGAAGTACCAATGCCCTAGGTACCATATACTAGGGGCTCATAAGGTACCACAGTATCCAATCACTAGTGCATCTAATATGCACACCAAGTTGTTTAGAGAGATCAGTTAGACTGGGGCCCTGATTAGCAGGGACCCAGCCAGACTATAGCCAGAAACCAGTGTATACATCAGAAAAAAGTGGGGGCAACACAAGTGCAAATCCTACTCTCCTACACAACCCCTCCCCCAAACGCAGGGACATTAAACTAACCTTGACCAGTTGAGTCTTCATGTTCTAAGTGGAAATAACTTGAGAGTCCATCTGCATTGGCATGTTGGGTCCCAGGTCTATGTTCCACTGTATAGTCCATCCCCTGTAGGGAAATGGACCACCTGAGCAGTTTAGGATTTTCACCTTTCATCTGTTTGAGCCATAGGAGGGGCTTATGGTCAGTCTGAACTATGAAGTGAGTGCCAAACAAGTATGGCCTCAGCTTCTTCAGGGCCCAAACCACAGCAAAGGCCTCCCTCTCAATGGCTGACCAACGTTTCTCTCTAGGGGTCAGCCTTCTGCTTATGAAAGCTACTGGCTGGTCTTGACCTTCATCATTAAGTTGAGACAGTACAGCTCCCACACCCAGCTCTGAAGCATCTGTTTGGACAATGAACTTCTTTTTGTAATCTGGACTCTGTAAGATGGGGGCAGTGCACATTGCCTGCTTGAGGTCATCAAATGCCTTTTGACAGCTAGCTGTCCACTGAACCTTTTTTGGCATTTTCTTGAAAGTAAGATCATTTAAGGGGGTCACTATAGATCCATATCCCTTAACAAACCTCCTGTAATACCCAGTCAGGCCCAAGAAGGCTCTCACCTGAGTCTGGGTGGTTGGAGCTACCCAGTCCATTATGGTCTGGATCCTGCTCTGAAATGGTTGAACCTGGCCTCCACCTACAAGGTGGCCCAGGTACACAACCTGACTCTGCCCTATCTGGCACTTAGTGGCCTTGATAGTGAGGCCTGCTTTCTTCAGGGCCTCCAGTACATTCCTGAGGTGGACCAAGTGATCCTGCCAGGTGGAACTATAGACAGCAATATCATCAAGATATGCTGAGCAATAGGTTTCCATACCAGTTAGAACTTTATTCACCAACCTCTGAAATGTGGCAGGTGCATTCTTCAAACCAAAGGGCATTACCACAAAGTGATAGTGCCCACCAGGGGTCGAAAATGCTGTTTTAGCCTTGGCATCATCAGCTAACTTGATTTGCCAATAGCCTGCTGTAAGGTCAAATGTACTGAGATACTTGGCTGAGGCCAACGTGTCTATTAGTTCATCTGCCCTTGGTATTGGGTAGGCATCAGTCCTGGTGACTGCATTGAGGCCCCTGTAGTCAACACAAAACCTCATCTCTTTCTTACCGCCCTGGGTGTGAGGTTTTGGGACAAGTACTACTGGGCTAGCCCAAGGGCTATTTGAGGGCTCAATAACACCTAGCTCCAACATTTTCTGGACTTCAGTCCTGATACAGTCCCTGACATGGTCAGGTTGCCTGTAGATTTTACTCTTTACCGGCAGACTGTCTCCAGTGTCCACCTCATGGGTGCACCAGAAAGTCTGACTTGGGGTCAGGCTAAACATATGTCTAAACTGCTGTAGCACTTGTCTACATTCAGTTTGTTGATGTTCAGCAAGGCTGCTTGCCAAAGCAACACCATCAACTGACCCATCTTCAGGGTTCTGTGAGAGCAGGTCAGGGAGAGGGTCACTCTCCTCCTCCTGGTCCTCATCAGTTGCCATGAGCAAGCTCATGTCAGCCCTGTCCACATATGCTTTAAGTCTGTTGACATGGAGCACCCTAAGGGGGCTCCTGGGAGTGCCAAGATCTACCAAGTAGGTGACCTCTCCCTTCTTTTCAACAATTGTATGGGGGCCACTCCATTTGTCCTGGAGGGCTGCTGGGGCCACAGGCTCCAACACCCACACTTTCTGGCCTGGCTGGTAAACAGTCAAGACAGCCTTTTGGTCATGCCAAGCTTTTTGGAGTTCTTGGCTTGCCTCAAGGTTTTTACTGGCCTTCTTCATGTACTCAGCCATCCTGGAGCGGAGACCAAGTACATAGTCCACTACATCTTGTTTGGGAGGTTTGAGAGGTAACTCCCATCCCTCTTTCACCAGACATAATGGTCCTCTAACAGGGTGCCCAAACAGAAGTTCAAAAGGGCTGTAGCCAACCCCCTTCTGAGGAACCTCCCTGTATGCAAACAGAAGGCAGGGAAGTAAAAGGTCCCATTTTCGCCTAAGCTTCTCGGGGAGTCCTTTAATCATTCCCTTTAGGGTTTTGTTGAATCTCTCAACTAACCCATTGCATTGTGGGTGATAGGGAGTAGTGAATTTGTAGTTTACACCACACTCCTTCCACATTGCAGTTAGATATCCTGACATAAAGTTAGAACCTCTGTCGGAGATGACCTCCTTTGGGAAACCCACTCTGGATAAAACTCCAATGAGGGCTCTTGCTACCACAGGAGCTGTGGTAGTCCTTAGGGGTATAGCTTCTGGATACCTGGTGGCATGATCCACTACCACCAGTATAAATCTGTGCCCAGATGCTGTTGGTGGGTCAAGGGGACCAACAATGTCAATTCCTACCCTTTCAAAGGGAACCCCCACCACAGGTAGCGGTATCAGGGGGGCCTTTGTGGTGCCACCTGTCTTGCCACTGGCTTGACAAGTGACACAGGAGCGACAAAACTCCTTTGTGTCTTCAGACATGTGTGGCCAATGAAAATGTGGTACAAGCCTGTCCCAGGTCTTGTTTTGGCCCAAGGGGTAGGATCTCTAGCCTCAGAATATAGGAGCCCCTCATCCAAATAAACCTAATGGGGCCCACTAGCACTCCCAGCAGCCTCAGCAGCAGCCAGCTGTCTGAGGGGTTCAAGAGTGGAGCAGCACTGTTGCTCTTTGCTCAGATCTTCCCTGGAAGGGCCCCCTGCCCCCAAGAACTCAACCTGACCAGGCTCAAGTTCCTCTGGGGCAGTTCCTTCTACAGGCTCTGCTTCTCCTCCCTCAGGAGGGGAATCTGAGATCTGAGACAGAGGAGAAGGCCCAGCCTTAACCCTACTGCTCTTCCTCTTGGGTAGCACCTGGTCCATAGTTTCAGGATCCAGAGCTGGTTCAGCTTTATGCATTTTGGCTTGTGACCTGGTCACAGCAAATACCTCTGCAGGTATGCCCAACATCTCAGCATGAGTACATAATTCTACTTCAGACCAGGCTGAAGTCTCTAGATCATTGCCCAACAAACATTCGACAGGGAGGTCTGCACTGAGTACTACCTTTTTGAGGCCAGTTACCCCTCCCCAGGAGAAATTCACAGCTGCCAGGCTATGGTTGGTCCTGGTGTTGCTTGCATTGGTTACCTGGTACATTTCACCCAGGATGATCTGTGTAGAGTCCACTAGGTCCTCTGCCACCATGGTGACACTAGCACCTGTGTCCCTAAATGCCAAAGCCTGTTTGCCATTTATGATAGGCTGCTGTTTGTATTTGCCCAGATTACTGGGGCTCACTAGGAAGGACATATCAAGGTCTCCCTCACAAACTAGCATTGCCTGTGTTGGTACTCTGACTAGGCCAGAGTCCACATCAGAACCCAGGGTCAACCCTACTACACCCTTATTCTGAGTATTACCTCCACCACTTGATGCACTAGGGGGAACAGTTGCCTTAGGGGCTGGAGTGGTGGTGGTTTGGTTTTTGGACTTTGTACAGTCAGAAGTCCAGTGCCCTTTCTGTTTACAGAATTTGCACCAGGGCTTCTTTTGGCCTTTTCCCTTTGCAGATTGTGACTCCCCACCAGATGCAGATTGTTGGGGCCCTTGTGAAGACTTCTGATCTTTAGATTTATCCCCACCCTTATCTGAGCCTTTAGGATCTTGCTTCTTAGTGTCACCACCTTGGTTCTGGTTTTTCTGCCTCACCCTGGTTCTGACCCATTTGTCTGCCTTCTTTCCCAATTCTTGGGGAGAGGTCAGATCAGAGTCCACCAGCTACTGATGCAACAACTGGTTCTGGCAATTATTCAGGATCTTTTATCTCATTATAAGATTATACAATCCCTTAAAGTCAGTTACTCTACTACCCACCAGCCAACCTTCTAGAGCCTTGGTTGCACAATCAACAAAGTCAGTCGAATCCTGAGTCTGTGCTTTCTGGGTATCTCTGAACTTCAACCTGTACTGTTCAGTGGTTGAACCAAACCCATCTATCAAAGCACTCTTCAGGGCTTCACAATCATTAGCATCCTCTTCTCTAACATTGAGGAGCTTGTCTCTCCCTTTGTCTGAAAAGGAGAGCCACAAGATTGCTGCCCACTGTGTCTGGGGGACCTGTTTAACTTTACAGGCCCTCTCCATAGCAGTTATCCATTTGTGGATATCATCCCCACTCTGGTAGGGAGGAACAACCTTGGACAGGTTCCTATGATCTAGCATGTAATCTCTGCCTCTAGGGACACTGTTGCTGCCACCAGGGGTATCAACCCCTCCTTCTTTGAAGCTCTTTGGAGCTCGAAGACTTCCCTATGTAAGGCCAATTGCTTAGTTCTGAGGGCAAGCCTAGCTTCCTCATACTGGAGCATCTCGAACCTTCTTTCAGAGGAGGTCTCCCTGGGAAAGTTGGAGTTCCTCTGTGGAATAGATTCTCTTCCAGAGTGATATGACCTGTCAGAGTCCCTTGAGAGGGACCTAGGCCTGTCTCCCACTCTGTCAGCTCTCTTAGGGAGATTTCCTCTATTCTCTTCAGACCCTTCTGGGTCTGGCCCTTCACCCACAGAGTCCAGGTCATCTTGATTGTCATCATCAGACCCAGAGACTATGTGTGACCCACCCCCTGATGCATACCCACTAGCTCCTAGAGCTTGTCTCAGGTCATCTGCTACTAACAGATCAGGTGTTGTGATGAGGGACTCCTGCCCTCCCTCAGATTTCTTTCAAAGCATAAGGCCTTCAGTTCAGTGTAGGCTATATCTTTGTACTGAGATGGGGTGGACCCACTGGCTCCACCATGGTGAGACATACTAGTTGTTAGAATGGGGGACCCCTAGTTGGCACAGGTAGGTACTTGTGACAAGCAGTGGTCCCTTCTTCTATTCAGGGCGAGAGAGTTACCCCCTCAGAACAACCCCTGCTCACCCTATAGGTAGTGTGGCGCGAGCAGTCAGGGCTAAACTTCAGGGCGCTAGTCAGTTAAGCATTTATGATCACACACAGTAAACCACAATGATCCCCCCACAAACGGACACCAGGCGTAAGTTGTATCAAAAATACGGATGCTTTATATAAAAGATTCTTTGTTACGCAGGCATGTACAAGACCATCAATAACGGTCGCGAAAGGGAAGCCACAAGATGATGATTAGGCACTGTTCTTGTCTTTGGTAACTTATTCGTTCACGAGCGCTTCACAGGGCTCGGTTGAGTCGGTCCAGTCACGGTGATGCGCAGCGTACCCGGGATACAGTGATACGGGGAAATCAGAACGTTGCGGACCCCGAGTCCGATAGAGAGTTCACTGTACCTGGGAACGTGCGATGTGGTTGGACGAGTCTTCAGGGGAGATGCAGGTTCTGCACCTCGTGGGTCTTCCGGATCAAGAATTCAGCGGGCGGCTCTCGGTAGACAGGTGCGGCCCAGGGCCTCCGACACGGACTGTGCGGGAGGTCACTGCGGAGGGCGGCACGGTCAGACTCAGGCTGGGAGGTGAAGCGGGGCGGCCGGATACGTTACGACGTACGGGCGGCCGTCCGAGGCTGGATTTCACTTCCCCACTAGAAATCCGGCGGGAGGGCGAGAGGGCACCAAGCGCGCTCCAGTAGCAGGCAGGTGACAGGGAAGCGGGGCGGCCAGACTCGATGGGTCCAGAGCGACTCAGGTAGAGCGGGGCTCTCGGCGAGTGGAGGCGGCCAGGCTTCTGGGTGTCACGGCCCTAGGAGGGATGCGAAGGTGCGCAGGGCACTCCGGCGGGAGAAAGCACACGGCTCGAATTCTCAGACGAGCGGAGACACGGTGAACCCACTGGTCCTGGGGTTCAGTTCAGGGGGCAAGCTCTTCTTCCAAGCCCTTGGAGATAGTTGAAAACAAAGTGCAAAGTCTCTTTCAGTCTTTTCCTCTCCTTCCTCAGCAAGGCACCTACTGCAGGCCAGTCCCTTAGGTCAGGGAAAGTTACTCCTCCTTCAGCTTCTTCCAGGTCCTTCTAGTCGGGCAGAGTTCCTTTGTGGTTCAATCTGGATCTGATTTCTTAGGAGCCAGGCTCCTACTTTTATACAGGGATTCTTTTGTTCTTTAGCGCCAGGGGGCCTGGGCCTGGCTCAGTCCAGTTTTGGAGCACTCTGTTGTGGTGACTCGGCTTGTTCCTTTCAGCAGCAGGGCAGAGACATCAGCCGCTCCACAGGGGGCGGCGCCGGCTTTGTGGTGGCAGAGCACAGGTCTATTCAAGAGTCAGGGTGCACTCCTCCCACCCATCCTGGTGTAATCTCTCTACCCACCACCTGGCAGCCAATCTGTCTCCTGGAATCCCCCAGCCCTGCTCCTGTACTGTTGCTAGGCAGGACACACACACACAGCAGAGGCGGACTGAGATGGTCAGGCACGCAAAGGCTAACTTTCTAAAAGTAGCATTTGCAAACCCAGGATATTAAAATAACCTTTACTAAAAGATGTATTTTATTATCCCGAGTTCAGGCATACTAAACATGACGTTCTACCAGGCTCTCTGAGTCCACTGGGGTCACAGCGTGTAGCGATCCCAGCAGCCCATTCTGGCCTATGGAGAGCAGGTAGCCTTCAATAGTGAAAAACGAAAATGGCTGTAATTCACTACTAAGACATGCCACACACATCAGGGCATGTCCTACCTTATACCTACAATGCACCCTGCGCTTAGGCCTACCAGAGGGGTGACTAACATGTAGTTAAGGGAGGGTTTAGGGACTGGTAAGTGGGGACACTTGCTCAGTCAGCGCGACGGTACCAGACCGCGCGCAGGTTCTGCAGTGGCAGACCCTAGACACATTTTACCCCGCTGCTTCGGTGGGTGGCACAACCCGTGCTGCAAGCCCACTAGCAGCATTTGGATATACAAGCCCTTGGCACCCCTGGTGCACTCTACTAGGGACTGATAGTAAACCAAATACCCCAAACGTGGAAGTCAATTCACATAATACATTTTACCATAGGGAGCACTTGCACTGTGGCACTGGATGGCAGTGGCACAGTGCCCTGAGCAGCTAACACCAACACAAAAACACATTGAGGCACAGACAAAAAATGGAAGGGTGACCCACGCCAATGGTGCCAGGTCTAACACGTGTCCCCTCCAGCTGAAAAGTGGGGAGAACTACCCTACCCCAGGGAGTTCTGCATCACTAAGGCGGAAAAACCTGGACAGACCGTCAGCATTGGCGTGATCTGTGCCAGGGCGATGCTCCACCGTAAAATCCATACCCTGTAGGGAGATGGACCACCTCAACAGTTTTGGGTTCTCACCCCTCATTTGCATCAACCATCTGAGGGGCCTGTGGTCGGTCTGAACCCGGAAGTGAGACCCAAACAAGTAGGGTCTTAGCTTCTTCAGCGCCCAGACCACAGCAAATGCTTCTCGTTCTATCGCACTCCACCTTTGTTCCCGGGGAAGTAGCCTCCTGCTAATAAAGGCTACGGGTTGGTCAAAGCCCTCCTCAGTGATCTGTGAGAGAACAGCCCCTACACCATGCTCTGATGCATCCGTCTGCACCAGGAACTCTTTGGAGAAGTCAGGAGCCAAGAGCACGGGCGCCGTGCACATGGCAGTTTTCAGGGTGTCGAAGGCTTTCTGACAGGTGTCAGTCCATATCACTTTTCTGGGCTGCTTCTTCGAAGTCAGCTCGGTCAAGGGGGCAACGATGCTGCCATACCCCTTGACAAACCTCCTGTAGTACCCGGTGAGTCCTAAAAAGGCCCTCACCTCCGTCTGGGTCTTTGGGGGCTCCCAAGCCAGGATGGTTTCCACTTTGGGTTGGAGGGGCGCCACCTGGCCGCTCCCCACTTGGTGTCCCAAATACACCACTGAACCCTGCCCGATCTGACACTTGCTTGCCTTGATCGTGAGGCCTGCCTTGCGCAGCGCCATCAACACTTCCCAGAGATGTTGCAGGTGTTCTTCCCATGTGCCGCTGAACACTGCGATGTCATCCAGGTAGGCGGCGCTGAACTCGGTCAGCCCAGCCAACACCTGGTTGACCAACCTCTGGAAGGTGGCAGGGGCATTCTTCATCCCAAAGGGCATCACCCGGAACTGGTAATGCCCATCTGGTGTAGAGAATGCGGACCTCTCTTTGGCCCCATCAGTTAAGGCGATCTGCCAGTACCCAGACGTTAAGTCAAACGTGCTGAGGTACCGTGCAGCCCCTAACCGATCGATGAGCTCATCAGCTCTGGGGATGGGGTGCGCGTCAGTCTTCGTGACGGAGTTGAGTCCTCGGTAGTCCACACAGAACCGGAGTTCGGGCGTGGCACCCGGCGCTGCAGCCTTTGGGACCAAGACCACGGGGCTGGCCCAAGGACTGCTGGAGGACTCAACCACCCCTAGGGCAAGCATCTTCGAGACCTCCTCTTTGATGCAGGCTCTGACCCTGTCAGTTACCCGGTAGGCCTTGTGCTTCACAGGTAAGCTGTCTCCTGTATCTACATCATGGACGCACCAATTTGTGATACCAGGAACCAGGGAGAACAGGTCAGGGAACTGCCCCAGCAGCTGGCGACAGTCACCCTGTTGCTCAGGGGTCAGGGTGGGTGAGAGGTTAACTCCATCCACTGACCCGTCTCGCTCTGAGGCTACCAAGAGGTCAGGGAGAGGCTCGGACTCCTCTTCCGTCCCATCATCGGTGGCCAAGAGCATGCCCACTTCGGACCTCTCCAAGTGGGGCTTCAGTCGATTGACATGTAGGACCCTTAAGGGGTTCCTAGGAGACCGCAAGTTCACCAAGTAGGTGACAGAACTCTTGCGCTCCACAATCTCAAAGGGTCCGGTCCACTTGTCCTGGAGTGCACAAGGCTCCACAGGGGCCAGGACCCACACTTTTTGGCCAGGTTGAAGCTCAACCAGAGTGGCGTTCTGGTCGTACCACCGCTTCATTTCCTCCTGGCTGGCTTCCAGGTTTGCCTCAGCAAGCTGCCTGAAACGCCTAGTCTGGTTCCGGAAAGCCAGCATGTAACTGTATACATTCTGGGGAGGTTTCCTGGGAGATTGCTCCCAGCCTTCCTTGACCAGACTAAGAGGTCCTCGTACTGGGTGGCCATACAAAAGCTCAAAGGGACTGAACCCTAGAGACTTTTGTGGCACCTCGCGGTACGCAAAGAGAAGGCATGGTAAGAGGACGTCCCACTTACGCCTCATGGGTTCCTCGAGACCCATAATCATGCCCTTCAGGGTTCGGTTGAAGCGCTCAACCAACCCGTTTCCTTGGGGATGGTAAGGTGTGGTGAACTTGTAGGTTACACCACACTCTTGCCAAAGGGACTTCATATATTTCGATATGAAGTTGGTCCCCCTGTCAGACACCACCTCTAGAGGGAATCCTACGCGTGAGAAAATTCCCATCAGTGCCCGTCCCACCACGGGGGCCGTCACTGTCCTCAGAGGGATGGCTTCAGGGTACCGGGTGGCATGGTCCACCAAGACCAGGATAAACCTGTTGCCCATGGCTGTCTTGGGGTCCAGTGGCCCCACAATGTCAATCCCCACTCGCTGGAATGGGGTACTGACCACAGGGAAAGGTTGGAGTGGAGCTCTCAGCTTCCTTCCACTCTTGCCACTTGCCTGGCAAGTCTGGCATGTCCTGCAGTGAGTGTCAGAACTCCTGCGCATTTGGGGCCAATAAAAGTGGGTGACAAGCCTTTCAAAGGTCTTGTCCTGCCCCAAATGTCCTGCTAACGGTACGTCGTGAGCCAGCCCCAGTAGGAAGGCTCTGAACTTCTGGGGTACCACCAGCGCACGGGCTGACCCAGGTTCAGCAACCTTAGGCTCTGAGTATAGGAGGTCGTTCTCCCAGTAGATCAAGTGAGTTCCGGACTGATCACCATTGGCCTGGGCTGCAGCCTGCTGCCGCATACCCTCTAGAGAGGGGCACTCTTTCTGCTCCCTGCAGAATTCCTCCCTGGTGGGGCCTCCTTCTTGCTGCCAATGGGTCAGCTCAGGCAGGTCCCCCAGTTCGGCTATCTGTTCCCCGGTAGGCTCCAGGGCATCCCCCTCAAGGTCTGCTTCCTCCTGGGCCGTGGGAACGTCAGGAGCCGGATTCCCGTGCCTCCCTTGCCCTCTCTCTAAGGCCGGTTCCTGGGCCTCTCCCTCAGGCTCCAGGGTTCCTTCAACACCCCTACTGGCTGCCATCGACCGGGTGGTCACGCACGCCCAATCAGGCAAGCCCACCATCCGCAGGTGAGTTGTCTTCTCCACCTTTTCCCAAGGGGAGCTCTCCAAATCGTTACCTAGGAGACAATCAACAGGCATGGCCTCTCTCACAGCCACTTGCAGAGTACCAGAGACCCCCCCCCACTCAAAGGGAACCTGAGCCATTGGACACTGACTCTCTGTGTTGTCAGCGTTGACAACACGGCAGAATGCGTGCGGGACAACCTGCTCTTGAGACACCAGGTGTTGCTTGACAGCAGTCACACTGGCTCCTGTATCTCTAAGAGCTCCCACCCTCTTGCCATTTATGGTCACCCACTGCCCATACTTTTGAGTATTGGGGGGCAGCTGGGCCTCAGCGACCATCTCACTGTCTCCTAATGAGACTAGGGTCATCTGTACGGGATCCCCCGCCCCTTGGACATCTATCTCCCTCCCCAAGGCTACACTATTCACCTGCTTGGGGGGTGGAGCACCAGAGGGTGCTGGTTTGCCATACAGGGGGCACTTGGGATCCACGGAAATGTGCCCCAGGTTGTTACACTTGTAACATCGGAGGGGCCCTCTTTGAACAGGGTTACCTGTCGGGGCCCCGGTCTGCTTCGGGGGTGGGGGTGGCTGAGAACCTTTCCCTTGGTTCCCTTGGGAATTACTTTGGGGCCCTCTGTAGAACTCCCTCTGTTTACCCTTGTCCCCCCCACTCTTCTGCTGGGGACCCTGAACACCCTTGGCGGGGCCTCCTACGGGACCCTTGTGGACCCTGGTGCTGATCCAGCGGTCCGCCTCCTCAGCAAGCTTCCTCGGGTTGGACAGCTTGCTATCGATCAGGTGTTGGCGTAGCTCAGGAAAACAATTATCCGACAAGTGCTCCCATGCAATTAAATCAAACAGCCCTTGGTAATCATTCACTTTGCTACCCTTCACCCAACCATCCAGCGCTCTGCAAAAAAAGGTCACATATTCTACATAAGTGGTACCAGGTTTCTTGGTGCAATCCCTAAATCTCTGTCTGTACAGTTCAGGAGTTAACCCATACCTTGTCATAAGAGCCTCCTTCATGTGTGGATAGGATGTGTGGACATCAGAGGGGAGGTCTAGCAGTGTGTCCCGCCCCTCACTCAGGAACCTTCCCCACAACCCCGCTCCCCAATCCTTCTCAGGGACCCGGTGGGAGGACATGGCTACTTCATAGGCCCTAAACCACTGCCCAATATCATCCTGCTTATAATATTCTTTGACTACATCTTTAGGAATGTGCACCCTTGACTCTGTTGAATTGCTGCCACCAGAGGGTGAGTTGTCTAAACTCCTGGCCTTGAGATCCAACTCCCTCATTTTTACCTCATGCTCCATGGCCAGTTTCTGCCTTTCTCTCTCCATTTGCAGTTTTGCCATCTCCACCTCGTGTGCTCGGGCGGCACTCCTGTCGGCCAACTCCTCTGGCGACAGGCCTCTGCTAGGCTCAAACACACCTTCGGGGGGTATCACCTCCCGGGCATTCTCTGGGAACTTTGATTCGTGCCAGGCTCTCAGTGCTGTCACGTACTGATCCTTGTTGCTTAGTCCACTTTGCTTGATTCTGTACTTGGAGAGATATCCCTTCAGGACATCATTTGTGCACTTCCTCAGTGCCTCGGGCTCCCAATCGATGTCATCTACTCCAGAGAATACAGAGGGCGCTCCGCCTCCGTTGACTGAGCTAGGCATGGTTTCTTAAGGTGGAGATTTTTCTTTAGCAACAACTGTCACTCAATCTGTGGCTGCGTTATAGGTCTGCTCTACGTGGTGATCGATAATTCACTGTATGTAAATCATAAATGCAAATTCGAAATCCCACCGCTGCCACCAATGTTAGAATGGGGGACCCCTAGTTGGCACAGGTAGGTACTTGTGACAAGCAGTGGTCCCTTCTTCTATTCAGGGCGAGAGAGTTACCCCCTCAGAACAACCCCTGCTCACCCTATAGGTAGTGTGGCGCGAGCAGTCAGGGCTAAACTTCAGGGCGCTAGTCAGTTAAGCATTTATGATCACACACAGTAAACCACAATGATCCCCCCACAAACGGACACCAGGCGTAAGTTGTATCAAAAATACGGATGCTTTATATAAAAGATTCTTTGTTACGCAGGCATGTACAAGACCATCAATAACGGTCGCGAAAGGGAAGCCACAAGATGATGATTAGGCACTGTTCTTGTCTTTGGTAACTTATTCGTTCACGAGCGCTTCACAGGGCTCGGTTGAGTCGGTCCAGTCACGGTGATGCGCAGCGTACCCGGGATACAGTGATACGGGGAAATCAGAACGTTGCGGACCCCGAGTCCGATAGAGAGTTCACTGTACCTGGGAACGTGCGATGTGGTTGGACGAGTCTTCAGGGGAGATGCAGGTTCTGCACCTCGTGGGTCTTCCGGATCAAGAATTCAGCGGGCGGCTCTCGGTAGACAGGTGCGGCCCAGGGCCTCCGACACGGACTGTGCGGGAGGTCACTGCGGAGGGCGGCACGGTCAGACTCAGGCTGGGAGGTGAAGCGGGGCGGCCGGATACGTTACGACGTACGGGCGGCCGTCCGAGGCTGGATTTCACTTCCCCACTAGAAATCCGGCGGGAGGGCGAGAGGGCACCAAGCGCGCTCCAGTAGCAGGCAGGTGACAGGGAAGCGGGGCGGCCAGACTCGATGGGTCCAGAGCGACTCAGGTAGAGCGGGGCTCTCGGCGAGTGGAGGCGGCCAGGCTTCTGGGTGTCACGGCCCTAGGAGGGATGCGAAGGTGCGCAGGGCACTCCGGCGGGAGAAAGCACACGGCTCGAATTCTCAGACGAGCGGAGACACGGTGAACCCACTGGTCCTGGGGTTCAGTTCAGGGGGCAAGCTCTTCTTCCAAGCCCTTGGAGATAGTTGAAAACAAAGTGCAAAGTCTCTTTCAGTCTTTTCCTCTCCTTCCTCAGCAAGGCACCTACTGCAGGCCAGTCCCTTAGGTCAGGGAAAGTTACTCCTCCTTCAGCTTCTTCCAGGTCCTTCTAGTCGGGCAGAGTTCCTTTGTGGTTCAATCTGGATCTGATTTCTTAGGAGCCAGGCTCCTACTTTTATACAGGGATTCTTTTGTTCTTTAGCGCCAGGGGGCCTGGGCCTGACTCAGTCCAGTTTTGGAGCACTCTGTTGTGGTGACTCGGCTTGTTCCTTTCAGCAGCAGGGCAGAGACATCAGCCGCTCCACAGGGGGCGGCGCCGGCTTTGTGGTGGCAGAGCACAGGTCTATTCAAGAGTCAGGGTGCACTCCTCCCACCCATCCTGGTGTAATCTCTCTACCCACCACCTGGCAGCCAACCTGTCTCCTGGAATCCCCCAGCCCTGCTCCTGTACTGTTGCTAGGCAGGACACACACACACAGCAGAGGCGGACTGAGATGGTCAGGCACGCAAAGGCTAACTTTCTAAAAGTAGCATTTGCAAACCCAGGATATTAAAATAACCTTTACTAAAAGATGTATTTTATTATCCCGAGTTCAGGCATACTAAACATGACGTTCTACCAGGCTCTCTGAGTCCACTGGGGTCACAGCGTGTAGCGATCCCAGCAGCCCATTCTGGCCTATGGAGAGCAGGTAGCCTTCAATAGTGAAAAACGAAAATGGCTGTAATTCACTACTAAGACATGCCACACACATCAGGGCATGTCCTACCTTATACCTACAATGCACCCTGCGCTTAGGCCTACCAGAGGGGTGACTAACATGTAGTTAAGGGAGGGTTTAGGGACTGGTAAGTGGGGACACTTGCTCAGTCAGCGCGACGGTACCAGACCGCGCGCAGGTTCTGCAGTGGCAGACCCTAGACACATTTTACCCCGCTGCTTCGGTGGGTGGCACAACCCGTGCTGCAAGCCCACTAGCAGCATTTGGATATACAAGCCCTTGGCACCCCTGGTGCACTCTACTAGGGACTGATAGTAAACCAAATACCCCAAACGTGGAAGTCAATTCACATAATACATTTTACCATAGGGAGCACTTGCACTGTGGCACTGGATGGCAGTGGCACAGTGCCCTGAGCAGCTAACACCAACACAAAAACACATTGAGGCACAGACAAAAAATGGAAGGGTGACCCACGCCAATGGTGCCAGGTCTAACACTAGTGTTGTGCAGTGTTGTACTACCTACACTAGTTGAGGCCTACTGGACCTAGCTTGAGCTGTAGCAAGGGTGTGCGTGTCCCTTCACAAACAGCTCTAAGTTCAGTAGAACTTATTGATACTAGCTTGACTTTATATGTACCTTGAGTACCTTAAGTGGTTTTCAGTTAGTAATTCAAATAGAGATTTTCTGGTAAAACAATGGCAAGCTGGAATCCCACACGCTGCCCACCAATTTGAGACGTTGGCCTGGCATATGCTGGTCACTAGTTATAGTGGCCACCTTGCACCAGTCCAATTCGACTCTTGGTAGATAGGTTTAAAGACAACCTTTTAAAGAAAGCTATCCTAGTGGTAGCTGTGGAGAGCAGCCTTCAGGCTAAGTCTCTGAGGAATGTAAAGCAGCTTGTTTTACCTTATAATCTCTTGAATTACCAAATGAAAAGACACCACACAGGTATATATATCAAATATATATGTATTTATTTCTAAATATACTCTACTAATCTCTTTATGAGATCAGAGCCAGGTAAACATTCAAAAGATCAACAGTTCTCAATAAATTAAGCACAAATATGGCTGTAGCCCTAGGGGCGTACCAGACCATATACTAAAATAATGGGTTAACAAACTCGACTTGCAAAAGGAAGAGGCCTAGGGCCTTGGGAATCGCTGGGGCTTCACTTCTGCAGTGTTAGCAGGTAAGTAATCAGCCCACAGGAGACGCGTGCAGTGTCTAAACACACACGCGGGTTTTCAATGCGTTTCAATGGCAAATGTCGCGGTTTGTATTTTACAGTTCTAGGGCACTTCGCAAAAGTCAACAGGCAAGCAACTTACAGGGTAAGTATTTCGAGAGCCAACACACACTTGGGCACCGGAGTGCACGAGTTACCTCACCCAGGGAAGCCGGGTGCATAGGTGTCCTTTGGTGTCGGGTCGCGATGCTGTTTCCAATGGAGATCACTGGATACTTGCTGCTTGTGACGACTGGAGAGGTGTCCGTTCGAATCCGACGATGGATTGGAGTTGCAGAAGACCTAGAAATTGAGGGGACAGAGTTCAGAGTCACTTGCCAGTGACCGGTGGCCAGCAAGATGGATGACCACAGCTGTCGCGTCTCTTCAGGTCGGTGATGGTGTTTTGTCTCTTCGCTCACGAGGTCCAGGAAGGCTCAACGATGACCAGCAGCTGGATTCAGGAGGTCCCACAATGTCTGCAGCTGTCAACGGTGTCGGCACCCGGATTGAAGCCAACAAGCCTTGGCAGCCGCAAGTCTTGTGTGGAGTAAAGATTGGCAATGGTGCAGACCAGCAAGGTCTGATGGACTTACCCAGCAAGGGTAAGTGAGGGCAGGCCCAGAGCAACAATGCGAGCCCTTGGAATCAATGTGGAAGTCTTCAGGTGAGTTACTAGCCAACAGGCAAGCAACTGCAAAGACCCCTTTGCAGGAAAAGTTTAACAACAGCCCACGGTCACTCGGAATGGGGTAGGCCGCTGAAATTCGGTACTGGACCTGCTAGGGACTTGGACAACAAGTGGTCCAAAGCACAGCTTCGTTGGACGTAGTTTAGGGCTTGCACTCGAAATCAGTGCACGGTTCCCTGGTATTGCTGTTCCTCGTCACTCGTGGGGTCCAGATGCCACAGCTTCGCTGGGGATTCAAAATGGCCATCAAGAAGTCAGGAAATCTACTTCAGGGGATGCAGGGACTTCGGGCTCCGGCGGGAGCGGTAAAGTTTGCAACCGTTGTAGAGAGTTTTGGTGCCTGCCAAGCAGGGGAGTCACTCCTTGACTCCAAGGGAGATTCTTCAGTCTTCCAGAGATAGTGGAACATCGAAGGGCCAGGATTCTTCTTAGTTGAGCGTCGTCCAGGTGTAATCTAAATTGCATTGGCAATGTGTGGTATCTTATAGTGAAAAGATGGGAGGGACTAGCTCTATGACCACTCCTCTAGGAGGGTCAGGGTAGTGGGTGGTTACACCCACTTCCCTTTGTCCAGTTTCGCGCCAGAGCAGGGGCAGGTAGCCCCTGAACCGGTTTGAGCTGGCATATGCACAGAGGAGCCTACTGCTCCCCCAGTGCAGGACTTCAAAGCACTCTAAGAGTGCACCCACCCAGCTCCAATACACTAAATCCTGTCTGGGAGGTGGTGACAACTCAAGTGACAGGAAACCCTTTGTGGGCTCCCTCCACTGCGAGTTTCGGTCAGCAGCAGGAGGGCAGCCCGGTGTCTGTGCTGGTGGCATCCATTTTGTGATGCCAGGGCTCTGAAAGATTCCTACCGTGTAGTACAGTGGGTACATGTCGTCCCCTCTAGAAGGGTGGGATCCTACTCCCACACCAGTTACTGGTGTGGGGGTAGGATTCCAAGTTGTTTGACACCAAACACGACATGTTTTGATGCAGTCATTCCAAAGTTAGCATTTACCGCAAGGTTATAATGCACTTAAGAGTATATGGTTTAACCGCATCCACAAACAGCAGCAGAGAATAGACTCTGCCAGCTGCAGAGGGGTCCTGCTCAGGCAGCAGCACCCCCTCACATAGTAAACCATGCACCCTGCCCTTGGGATTGATAGGGCCTACCATAGGGGTGACTGATAGGTTTATATGTGTGTGTATGGTGAGATATAGGAACCTATACCTCAGTGAGGAGTGCTAACACTACCTCACACAGGCTGAAGTAGCAGGCCTGTGGTGTCAGATTGTGAGTGCTTCCCAGGGGTGGCATAATACATGCTGCAGCCCCTGGTAGGCCTGTGAAGTACCAATGCCCTAGGTACCTAAGGTACCATATACTAGGGGCTCATAAGGTACCACAGTATCCAATCACTAGTGCATCTAATATGCACACCAAGTTGTTTAGAGAGATCAGTTAGACTGGGGCCCTGATTAGCAGGGACCCAGCCAGACTATAGCCAGAAACCAGTGTATACATCAGAAAAAAAGTGGGGGCAACACAAGTGCAGATCCTACTCTCCTACAGGGGGTGCCTGTCCTACGGGCGGGTTTTTGGCGTGACCCTCGCTGGCATTGTGGATGCGGTCAGTTTGCTCGGGGCAACGGGCAGCTGACAAGTTCCCCGCAGCATGTGCCTTAACCCCGTGGGATAAGCTTGTGCATCTGTGTAAACACCGCAGTGTAAGGTAAATTTGTGATTCAACATGGAACCTTAGTAGAGATTCTATGTTGATAAGCAAGGGCGCAACTAAAGCTGAATTTGGACCGAGATTTTAAAAAAGAGATGAGCGAGGCAACGGATAGCAGCTTCCGTCGTTTTCAATCCAAAGCACGGTCGAACCAGTTTTTGCAATTATTCAAGACAACGACCCTTTGGCCATTACTTAAAAAATTATTTCTGTGAAATGATTAGCTCATGAAGTATTTTCAACTTCCATAAGACGTTCCTGTCTGACTGCTGATCAAAGGTATATTTTCAGTCTCCTCATCATGACATTACAATGTGATTGTTTGAGGTCGCACACACAGATGAGGAAGATTTCCGTGGCAATTTCTGTTCGGGGGAGTTTCATGTGTGGCCTATGCGAGACACTGGCCTCCTGTGACAGGGGGTTGGGAGAGCAATGTTTGTATTATTGAAATTAGACTTCCCTGCTCAACCAATCGAGGAAAGAGGATCTAACTTTAATCCAAAAGCACCATTTCCATTGGTTGCGCGATTATCGGAGTTCGACCGAGGTGCCAGTGCTAGGTGCATCGAGGCAGACCTGCTTGCTAGAGAAGCACCCAAAGGTCTCCTTTCATCAACCCAGGGATTTACCTTTGGCGAGTGAGAGGGTGTGCTCGCGTGCGGGTGGTGTGAGCACCGGAGTGGTTGATGTTAAATTCTGACAAGATGGTGCCCGTGGTCTAGGCAGTCCGCTTGGGACTCTGGGTCTCTGCCTGACGGTCTCGGAGCTTTAACAGTTCGCTGCTGGGGGTCTCTGTCAGAAATCTCTGGTTGTCCGTTTGTATTATATTTACGATAGGAAGCAATATTTCGCCCAGTTTACATTGCCCAGAACGAGGCTTTAGTCGGTATAAAAGATGAATGTGAATGTTTTGGACTACCAGGAATAGTTTTGGACTATCCCGTTGTGTGTCTATTCTTTTACTGGTGTGCAATTTGGTTGTTTGGTCTTTTGTATAGACTTGGCTGTGAAATTCTCCTCTGTTGCATTGCTGGAAGCTTTGTTCATCTGTTTAGCTGCCCCTCCTGTGTGTTTTGTTGCTATTCCAAGGTGGGGAGCTTTTGCACATCTATTAGAATTGTCTCACGTCATGCGGACAAAAGTGGGCACCAAGTAAGGTTCGGGTGGAAAGGGAGCAAGGCAGCCATGCAATGCTCTATTCCTGTACAGCCATAAAGGTTAAAGCATTGGCCTGATAAGTCAGGGACTGGGGGTTCGTGTCCCAGTAGGAGTGCCTCGTGGTCTTTGCGAGACTCTTACATTCTGCCTGAACTTGTGGATCTTCAGGCGCATTCCTTGGTGGCCATCGGCATGGTTGCGAGCGTCGCGATACCCCCTACGCTTCAGCGGTTTCGCTTTGCAATGCGAACAAAGTGAAGGAGTATTGGATTTGGACGCCCATACAGGAGCGAGAACACGAGTTTTCAGGCCAATTTGGAGGGGCGAGAGAGCGTGACTGTGATTAGAATGTTTGCTGGCTGATTGTCCAGTCAATGTTGGAGCTGTGTTGGAAAAGTAATGTGTCCGACATGTTGAACGCACTGCCAAGTATTTTTAGCGGTTGGAATCGGCTGCAGCTTCGCCAGGCAAAAAAGTGAAGGAGAGGGTTTGAAAGGGGTGATCATTTAGAAGGGTAGTTTAGCAGAAAGCATGACACTTTTAAAAGTAGAAGTTTCAGTGGCTCGAGTTTGTATGGTGTTTTCAGGTCAGTGAGCTCTGCGACAAATTAAGGGCACATCGACAAATCACAGAACCTCAGGCAGTTTGCTTGGCTTCGACTCGAGCTTTGACAATGGTTGTATCCACCTCATTGTGCTATTGTTGGTGTCACCATGGTCATACTTCCCGCACGCGCGGGGCATTGGCCGTCGAACGCAAGCTGTCACAAGCCCGTGGGTGAATGGAGTTTCTGTGCTACTCATTGCCAACCAGTAGGTTGAACAAACATCTACATACACACAACCGTTACGGGCCCTGCTTTAGTATATTGAAGACTGCAGGGGGAGGGAGTGGTAACAGGTTCACCCCTGGCAACGAAGCCGCAGTGATACGCACTTTCCTTTTGTGCAGTAACGGCCAGCGCTCCAAGACCTTAGTGGTGTAGGGAAGGTCTGTGCTTCAGGGTCTCCTAGGCAAAGAGGGGGCTCTTAGCGGGAGCCGGCTAGAAGGCGGTCTGCTTCACTGTCCTGCGTAAGGATTGTACATCGCCAGTCCGGCTTCAAAATGGCTGTTGCTTTCCAGTTTGAGCACACGGCACGCGCGCATGTGACCGAGCTGGCTGTTGCGGAAGTATGGAGGGCTAGGCAGGACACCTGGTGGTCACAGCAGTGTCCTTGTTTTAATCCGCTTCTATTGGTTCAGCTGGTACAGATGGGGTTTTACATACATGTATCTGCTTCTCAGGGCGGTACTGTTGATTTCTATTTATTTGGGGTGCGGTTTAGTGGTAATGCCCTCAATTGCTGTAGAACTTGCTTTTGATTTGAATTAAGTCATTGGATATAATGTTAAACATAAACCCAACAGTCTCACCATGTAGAATTGAAGCTTTTTCAATATGCAATGCAACAAAGCCATAATGGTGGCTTATGTATCTTATGCAGCTAACAAGCATTGACAAAGCCAGAAAAATAATTGCTAGTTGTAGGCGTAGTGTAGTATTTGTAGGATATATCTGAAGGCAATGACAAATGCCGCAAATACCGGCCAGCGGCTCACCAAGCTAAGCACCATAAGGATATGAGAAGGGCTGCTTTAGACCTCCATTTTAACTTCACATACAGCACACTGTCGAGCCTTTTGAAGTTTGCCATTTGCCTCCTGCAGGAAGAAAGACTGCAGCGCTATTAGGGGTGGCAAGTTTCTAAAACCCTGCTGCACCTCAGTGGGCGAACAGCTGGTTTAGGGGAGCCTAGATGGAGTAAGGGTGAATTCAGGTGTTAAGAGGCAACAGCACCCTACCAGGCACTGGTACTAATATAACCCATGTTTAATAATAGGAGATTAAGTTGAACTATCAGTTGCACCACATGGGTCAACAACCTCACATTGTGTAACAGTTATCTGATGCCTAACCCATGTCACCAGAGGGAATACGGTTAGGGAACATAGTAGTTTCTCAGCGTATGTGTAGCACAAGATGAACGGATACACGTGAACGGAAGGCCTCATTACCACAGAGGGCAAAGACAGGCTTGTAGAATGTCACGTACCATTAAGGGCATGTCATTACTAAATTTGTCCCAAAGTTTTGGGGTCAAACTGGGTTGAATCAGTAAGTTAAAGTTAAAGCACAAATAGACTACAATGTGTTAAAGAACATTTGGCATCCCCAATAGTCAAGAAAGGGCAGGTATTGATACATATTGTTCCCCTCCTGTTCCCACTGTCTTGGCTGCTCCCTGGTATACTAGCAGATGTTTGGTAGGGCAAGACTTCACCTAGGGTGGTGACCGGCTTAATTTGATTGATAAATCCAAAATGTTTCACGTTTAATAACGGGTGAAATTCTCAGCTGCCTGTGCATAAGGTTTTCATATGCACAGTATGTTTAAGTTAAATAATCGCCGTTTTGACTGGTGCGACCAGCGGACGTTTACGCACCAGGGCATTTTGCTGCGGTGAATGTTGCTATGCTGTAAGGATATAAAGGTTAAATTGGACTTCCAGGGCCTGCTGGGGGTCTGCCAATTGGCCAGTTAGAGGTCAAAATTGAGTTCAAAGAGCACAGGACGGGTCCAACAATGTGAGGTCCAACAATGTGAGGTACGTGGATGACTGTCATGCTTTATCCACAGAGTAGTATACGTGTTATACGATAAGGTTTTGAACCTGTAGGGGGAAGGACTCAATCAACTTTCACCCTCCCAATAGAGTCACAGTGATACACACTTTACAGTCGAACTACACAGGTGCTTGAACTATGTATATGGACGCAAATAAGATTAGAACACAGGGGCCAGCAGGCGGGGAAGATTTCGGAAATAGGAGGAGCAGGCTTGTTAACCTATACTTTGTTGGATCTGAAGTATTACATGTACTTGAATATGAACTGTCGGTTTTAATACTGCTCACATTTACATAAGTTGTATCACAGCATCGCTAGTTTCTTATACTCAGGCCCATTGGCACTATGGTGATGCATTATCAATTTGCACAGATTTTGGGCCTACATTAGCCACACATACCTCCTCCAGTCTGACCCACACTAAGACCATTGAACTCTGGATCCACTTTGGGTCTGGCTGATACAATAAAGCCTCTAACTTGTTTAATCTCAGTGGACACATGTTGGCACATTAATGGCCATGTAGGTTGTGTCCTGGCGGGAGGGCCTGCGATTGGTTTGGCTGGTTTACTTGAAGGGTCCGGATGTGGGCAGGCAAAAACAACAGTCGAAAACTCAACAACAGGGGTTCACACGCAGTGGAGGGCCCTTGGCTAGGTGCACTGGTAATCTTTTTACCTTAGACAGTATTTATTTAGTGGTTATTCAGGTACTAAGGTGGGGATACCTTTTGCAGTATTTACATGCCAGGAAGTACGTAATGAGGAAGTAATAGTGCCCCAAGTTGCGCAACATGTATATACATTTGTATAGGGTGCTTGTTAAAAGCTTCCTTGGGTCTGAGTGCCAGGCAAACAGGGACGACTTGTACAAGAGATAAACATGAGTAGTTACTCAACACGGTGTGTTAGACAGGATGTTGCCTAAGCAGAACTCAAACTGGCCTTAAACGCATGATGGAGACAATCAGTGACATGCCTAAAGAGATCAAACCTGTGTTAAAGGGATGGTATGCCAAGGGAGATAGCTTACATATTTCACAGAATCCCCTCAATCCAACATGTCTAAAGTAAGCGAGGAATGCCCGAGTGATTGTTTGGACCTGTTATTAGTTTTATTAAACACACCAAGTACTGAGAAGTAATGACATTTGAACTCATATCAATGGTACTTCCAGGACACATCTCCTTCAGTACACACACCGCCAGACAGAGCTGCTCTCCCCTGGAGCAAAGGGAAGCTAAACACCATATACGGCATAATGCCAACGTTGGGAAGCAAGAAAGATGGTGATGGAGTTGGGAGCGATGAATCTAGGTCTGCTCGCACAGGCAGGCGATTTCCGCAGGGGTTTAGCTAAGCTTGCGGCCAGGCAGTGGTCTTGTCCAACTAATGTGATAATGTTAAGGTTTGCAAGCATGCACCAAGAGATGGATCCTCGAGACCATCCAGGACAGACAAAAAGACTCGCCCTATAGCCAGGGAGCCAGACATTTGCGAAAGCTGCCAGCTAACTAGTGGGTTGCGGTGCAATAAGCTGAGGGGAACATGGGGTCAGAACATAATTTGACTACAATGATTGAAGAAGGATTGTTTTGGCGTTCCCACTGCTCAAGAAGGGGCAAGTAGTGTCTTTGCGGGACGGGCAAGGGCATTAAAGGGCCGTAGTGCGTGACACAGCATTTACAGGGATGCAGAAGGGTCCCAGCAGATCCACCAAAGGGACTACAGTGAAACATGTGACACAGAATCTTGTAGTCCGACACCATTACTGGTGTAAGTATCAAGAGTCCCCGGTGGATAGCAGAGGCCGGGCATCTGTGACCGGTCGAAGGTTCAGCAAGCAGGGTAGGCTGCGTGAGTTGTCACTTCACAAAAGGGTGCAGTGTCTAATAACGGGCACCATACACTTATTCCCTCAAACCTGTTGTGACACCATTACTATGTTCGCCAGGGATCAATCGAAAAGAACTATGAAATTGTCTGGTCAATGTGGCGAAGTAATGCACCCTAGAATAAGACCACAAGGTGCCTATTGACAATCAGTTGGGGACAGGTGAACTTTAGTGGTCTGAATTCACCCCCGGCTCCCGGGGCAAGGAGCCCGGTCGGGCGAGGCGATGGTGCCTGCTCACAAGAGGTTCATCTGCGCTATGTGTAAAATCACTGAGCAGAGGGGATTTGGCTTCATTAGACATGGGTGCTACACGCCAAATTCACAGGGTGCTTTGAGGACGATGTCCAGTATAAGCATGGACCTGTTCTTGCTGGATAGGGGAGAGGCCCTAGAAATAACAGGATGTAAGTAGGAATGCCGGCCTTGGTGGGGGGCCCGGGCTCCGACGGTCCTGCGACCCAGGGTTGTGGCGGAGTTACAGGGCGATCCAGAGGCGGAAGGGTACTCAGGGATACCCTCTTCAGGAGCACAAAGGGTGCTGAGGCCTAATATTCCCAGGAAGTCTTTGCGGTGGACCCTGAGGTGCGACGGCGCCCCATCTGTACTACGGGCGGTTAGAAACCTGTATAACCGGGGGTCGCTTGAACGCTCCGCCCCTCGTGGGGGGGCATGAGTAAGGAGGAGGACCAACGGTTCACCGGAAGTGGGAGGGGCTATCCCCTCACCACAACTGCTAAGCACCGATTGGCTAAGGCCACAATGCAAGTTGGCCCATCAGGTGGTAGGCCGCGAGTGGCGGCTTGCCTTTGAATCGCCTGTAAGATAACCCACCATGTTGACATATTTGGTATGCTAATAAACCTGCAGAAATTTTCTCCACCAAAAAGTTGTCTTGTCTGATTATTTATGTTACCTGTATGTTGCTGCATGAGGGCTGGTGAGTGTTGCCGATATTGGCACTATGTGGGCTGACTGACGACGTCCCCGCAGGGGACCCTCATAAGAGGGCGGCCCCTTTAGTGCCACAGGATGGCACACTGGACAGCCTAGTGACGAGCGAGACCCCTTTGGGGTCCCGCTCGTCACTTCCGGCCGAGGTGGGGAAATGGGAGAGGTATAAGTTCCTCCCCCGCCCACCTGGCGGACTCTTTGTCCCTCACCCTGACGCCGTTTCCCTCCCTACTGCTTACCCGGCGTAATCAGGGTGGGGGGGGAAGGATTTTCTAATCTTTTTATTTGTGTTGCAGGCGGAGTTACAGGGCGATCCAGAGGCAGAAAGGTACTCAGGGGTACCCTCTTCAGGAGCACAAAGGGTGCTGAGGCCTAATATCCCCAGGAAGTCTTTGCGGTGGACCCTGAGGTGCGACGGCGCCCCGTCTGTCCTACGGGCGGTTGGAAACCTGTACAACCGGGGGTCGCTTGAACGCTCTGCCCCTCGTATGG
This sequence comes from Triturus cristatus, assembly GCF_964204655.1. Classification (NCBI taxonomy): domain Eukaryota; kingdom Metazoa; phylum Chordata; class Amphibia; order Caudata; family Salamandridae; genus Triturus; species Triturus cristatus. The sequence continues at coordinate 1,115,952,897 of NC_140579.1, forward strand.
GGGGGGCGTGAGTAAGGAGGTGGGCCGACGGTTCACTGGAAGTGGGAGGGGCTATCCCCTCACCACAACCGCTAAGCACCGATTGGCTAAGGCCACGATGCAAGTTGGCCTATCAGGTGGTAGGCTGCGAGGGGCGGCTTGCCTTTGGATCGCCAGTAAGATAACCCACCATGTTGGTATATTTGGTATGCTAATAAACCTGCAGCAATTTTCTCCACCAAAAAGTTGTCTTGCCTGATTATTTATGTTACCTGTATGTTGCTGCATAAGGGCTGGTGGGTGTTGCCGATATTGGCACTATGTACAGGGCCGGGCGCTGACTTGGGTGGGGGCGTCATGTTTATTGTTTTAAAAACACCAGATGCCACGTTCCTTGTCCCAGCAATTTTCAAGCATCAATAAAAATGTCACCATAACTCCAGTGATTAATGTTCTTCCTGGAGACAGCCCGGAGATTTGTCTGGTAGTGGAAGTTTTGACTGATCATAGTGCAGAAGGTTAACATGCCTGCTGCAAAGAACGTGTCCCATTCACATCAAAAAGTGCATATAATATAAATAGATCAATAGGTTAGCGCTTTTGTCAGAGAAATCCTTATGTTACTTGCAGTTTAAAAGTTAAAATCCTAATACAGAGAAGTGAGCTCTTAACTGTCAACTGCATGGAATATATTACAGCAACATGTGTTTTTTACCCAGTCTTTCCTTATACTAATATTGCATAAAGGGTTCATTTGGGTAGAAATCAATTCTTATTATTAAAGAACACCCCTAACAATGGTGTTACATTTTAAATTCGGAATTTGTGCTTTTTCAGACCAAGGACTCTTAAACTATAGAGCCTACCAGTATGGGTGCCATGTGACTCCTACACCTTGTAGGCCTCTGTTATATGTAACATATCCTATGCACTGATTTATACACGTATGATTGTCTCCGTGCAACATATGTGTGATGTAAAGTGTTCTGACACCTTAAACTGGTATGAGTGGCGCTATATAACTAAATGAATCTAGGAGACAGTGGTTAGGGAGACTTGGGGGGCATTGTCAAATGGTGGGAGTGAGGGAATCCGTGGCAAGGTGGTCATTGGGGGGGCGGGTGCGGGGGGCGCCAGCAAGCATTTTCGCACAGGGCGCAACCAGTTCTAAAGCCGGCCCTGACTATGTATTTTGGGGAGGAATGCAGTGTCGCTCCAGTGACGCAACTGGAGCATCTGTTTTGACTCATTTTGCCTCTGTGACAAAGGGGTTTGTTACGTATATGCCCTGTGGGCTGATGGCTACGTGGTTCTCCCCACGTCACGTGGGGCTGGTTAAATAAATGTGGCTGTTGCTGGGCGTGTCCTCGGGACAGAGACCTCCACCGAAGCTTATGCACACTTTCACTTCGCCTCCACGTGTGTTTCATTTCCCGGCCTAACAGCCACTTATAGTCGGCAACCTGCCATACGGCATCGAGGCCAGGCACATCCAGAGCTCAGACCACCAACACAACCTTGAGGACTTTAGCTGCGATGCCACTAAATCTCTAAAATACGTGTGCGCAACTGCTGCTGACAATGCTGTGTGTTTCAAAAAATTAGGTGACTCTTCATTCACCCGACAGTCTTCCTTTTATTTTTATTTTTTTTAGTTTAAAGAGCTTTATTGCAAATTGTAAACATAGTAAAACATCATTGCAAAATAAAAAATTTACAATGAAAAAAAAACAAGCAGTATTACATTATAATATTATCAAAATGAATCCCATAACTGGGAGATACAACTATACTAAGAGAAAAGAGCTTTTTAAATTTTTAATAAGAGAGAGAAGAAGAAAGAAGACAGAAAGAAAGAGAGAGAAAAGAAAAAAAAAATTAAAGATAGCAGGGAAGAGAGAGGGGATAATAAAAAGGAAGAATATCAACACAATATTTGTAACATCTGCAAGAGTTAAAAGTAAACAGAAGGTACTTTAAAAGAAAGCAAAAACAATCAGGGAACATGCTTAGAGAGGTATGCAGTAAAAGGAGAACATAATAAATCCCTTTTAATTAATAAAGGTACAGAGGTGGCCAACGCACGATCCAATCGGTGGTGATGACATAACAAGTTCCACCAAGCCGGATATGACATTTTTGAAGTATCTTTCCAATTGGTTGTGATAATTTGGAGGGAAATAGCAATAAATAAATCTATGAATTTTCGTGCATTACAATGAGCATCCCATATTGGTGAGGAGCCTCCTAAAAATATATGTGTAATGTCAAAAGTAAAATTTGTGGAAAGAATATCGTTTAATTTGGACCAAATACAAAGCCATAAGGATTTAATCATTAGAGAATGAAAAAAACATATGGAGAAGATCGCTGTCTTCACATGAGCATGACCAGCATTTTTTAGAGTCAAGTAGTTTAAAGTTGTATAAGTCAGAAGGAGAAAAAAAAATCTGTTGTAAAAAAAACAATTGAGTTTGGGTAGTACTAGCAGAGCGGGAGGAGGTATGTATTTTGGACCAAACAGATTCCCAGAGCTGTAGAGAAAATTATTTTGTAAAGTCTTGTTCCCATAATAGTTCTATTGGCGACTTCGATCTATCTGCTGAAGGACGGGAGAGCAATTTATAAATGGCAGCAGCTCTGAGAAGGATAGAAAAATCAATTAGAGATGAAGCAGCCTGAACAGGAGCCGCTGGAGGACATAAGTGAGAAAAAATGTGAATGAGAGAGACTGTCAAATGGGGGTAGTGAAAAGAGTGAGTGTTGGAAATGCCGAAAGATTCCTGGATGTCTGAAAATTCCCTCGGCAAATTGTCCTTCATTAATTGAGCAAGAGTCATGATACCTTTATCAATCCATTCTTTCCAGAAGAGCGCTCTATTATTAATCTTTAAAAATGTATTCTACCATATTGGGGTTTGGGAGAAAAAGTCCCTAGGAGAAAGATGAGATCGAAGTAGAGAAAGAGCAAGAGATTTGGAATGGTTAAAAATGGGAGTGGAAAAACGTTATGACGGTTGCGATAGACGAGTAGCTGTGAGAAATGTAAATGGTAGGAGCTGAGCGAGCTCAAGTGTACTCCAAGCCGTCATGGTAGGGCAAGGAGAATCAGATAAAAAAGGCCAAATTTGTTTTAATGTGAAGGCAGAGTGGTAGCGATTGATGTTCAGAAAATTGACTCCACCCACATCCTTGGGTTTCTGGAGACGAGATAGAGAAATCCTAGCTTTACGGTTATTCCATAAACGTTTTGTTAAAGAACGATTAATGGTGCTAAAGAAGTAAAGCAGGAGAGAAACGGGAAGCATAGAGAGATAAAAATTGATAATAGGAAGAAGCATCATCTTAATAGTGGCTAGTCTACCCCACCAGGATAAAAAAAGAGAGGACCATCTCTCAATAAGGGCAGAAAGTTTTTTAAGTATATCCATATGGTTAATCTTAACGGTTTCCCTAATAGTGTTAGCATAAAGGATGCCTAAACATTTGATGTTTTTGGGATTCCATTCAAAGCCAGAGCCATGAAACATATAGGATAGACAAAATTTGTTTAAGGACAAAACTTCAGATTGATCTATATTCAATTTATAGCCGGAGACTGATGAATATTCTTGTAATAAGGAAAAAAGAGCCGGTAAAGAAGTGGGAGGATTAGAGATGTAAAGCAGAATATCATCTGCATATGCAGTAAACTTGATGTCAACATTTTGAAATTGGAGACCTGTGTATAAAGGTGAGCGCCTGATTTTTTCAAGAAAAGGCACTAAAGCAAGAATAAAAAGAAGTGGAGAAAGGGGGCACCCTTGTCTTGTTCCTCTATGAAGAGAAAAGTATTTAGATTGACATCCATTAACCCATATAGAAGTAGAGGGATCAGAATAAAGCAATTGAATGAAACGAATGAATGGGGAGCTAAAAACCAAGCCATCTCAGTGCTCCAAACATAAAGTCCCAGCTAACCCTATTAAATGCTTTTTCAGCGTCGAGCATAATGGCAGCAATAGGAGAATCCATTTGAGAGGCAAGGTGAATGATGTTAAGGAGGGTTCTCGAGTTTTCAGTTATAGACCTCCCTTTGACAAACCCAGATTGATAAATATTGATAAGATCAGGAATCACATTGTTGATGCGGATAGCCAATATTTTAGCGAAGATTTTACAGTCAGTGTTAATTAAAGAGATGGGCCTATAATGTTTGCCTAAGGAAGGATCTTTATCCTTTTTAGGGATCAAACAAAGCATAGCTTGGGTGAAGGTTCCCACTGATTTCCCTTCGTTGAGAAAGTAATTGATTAATGAAAGTAAATGAGGTATTAGAGATTTTTAAAAATGGGAGATAAAACCGAACAGTGAAACCGTCCGGGCCGTGCGCTTTATCTTTGGGTAAAAGATGAAGAGCATTGAGAAATTCCTTTTCCAAAAGAGGGGTATCCAATGACTTAAAATCTACAGAAACATCAGGAGCATGAGGAAGAGATTGAAAAAAAGAATCATTTTGAACGGAAGAGGGAGTGAACTCTGGACTATAAAGAGAAGAATAATACTGGACAAAGCAATCAAGTATTCTGTCATCAGCAGTTTGACGAACACCAGAATTGTCAAGAATGGCAATAATTTTAGATTTCTGTTTCTTAATTTTAAGATAATTGGCCAAAGATTTGCCAGCTTTATTCCGCCCACCGTACATTTTAGCGATAAATCTTAGATGGTTGTTGCATGCAGAATCCCATGAATATTTGTTAAATTGCATTTTAGCCTTGATGAGAGAGGAAAGAGTATCATTAGAACTAGTAGTGAAATATTGATGTTCAAGAGCTTTGATTTGTTTAAGGATAAGAGAAGAATCAGAGAGGGCTTTCTTCTTCTTACGAGATACAAAATCAATAATAAAACCTCTGGCAATGGCCTTAAAAGCGTCCCTAACTGAATGAAATTGAGAAGTAGAAGAGAGATTGTGGAGAAAGAAATCATCGATAAATAGTGTGGAATTGTTCAACAAACTGGGCATCTAAGAGAAGAGAGTTATTAAAACGCCATTGACGGGAAGTAGGATGAGGTGAAGGAAAGTCCATATCTAGGATGACAGGGGCATGATCGGAGATTAGGATGGAGCCAATTTCCGAGTTGGTCATTGTAGGAAGGTGGAATCTGACTATATGGTTGCGCCCACTTTTTTCCTGGTGTTTGAATGGTTTTTGACTAGTCTGGCTGGGATCCTTCTATCCAGGACCCCAGCCTATCTGCTTACTCCCTTAAATGATTGGTGTTCATATTAGATGCACTAGTGATTGGATACTGTGGTACCTTATGATCCCCTAGTATATGGTACCTTAGGTACCTAGGGCATTGGTACTTCACAGGCCTACCAGGGGCTGCAGCATGTATTATGCCACCCCTGGGAAGCATTCACAATCTGACACCACAGGCCTGCTACTGCAGCCTGTGTGAGGTAGTGTTAGCACTCCTCACAGAGGTATAGGTTCCTATATCTCACCATACACACACATATAAACCTATCAGTCACCCCTATGGTAGGCCCTATCAATCCCAAGGGCAGGGTGCTTGGTTTACTATGTGAGGGGGTGCTTCTGCCTGAGCAGGACCCCTCTGCAGCTGGCCGAGTCTATTCTCTGCTGCTGTTTGTGGATGCGGTTAAACCATATACTCTTAAGTGCATTATAACCTCGCGGTAAATGCTAACTTTGGAATGACTGCATCAAAACATGTCGTGTTTGGTGTCAAACAACTTGGAATCCTACCCCCACACCAGTAACTGGTGTGGGAGTAGGATCCCACCCTTCTAGAGGGGACGACATGTACCCACTGTACTACACGGTAGAAATCTTTCAGAGCCCTGGCATCACAAAATGGATGCCACCAGCACAGACACCGGGCTGCCCTCCTGCTGCTGACCGAAACTCGCAGTGGAGGGAGCCCAACAAAGGGTTTCCTGTCACAGGGAGGTGTCACCACCTCCCAGACAGGATTTAGTGTATTGGAGCTGGGTGGGTGCACTCTTAGAGTGCTTTGAAGTCCTGCACTGGGGGAGGAGTAGGCTCTTCTGTGCATATGCCAGCTCAAACCGGTTCAGGGGCTACCTGCCCCTGCTCTGGCGCGAAACTGGACAAAGGGAAGTGGGTGTAACCACCCACTACCCTGACCCTCCTAGAGGAGTGGTCATAGAGCTAGTCCCGCCCATCTTTTCACTATAAGATACCACACATTGCCAATGCATTTTAGATTACACCTGGACGACGCTCTACTAAGAAGAATCCTGGCCCTTCGACGTTCCACTATCTCAGGAAGACTGAAGAATCTTCCTTGGAGTCAAGGAGTGACTCCCCTGCTTGGCAGGCACCAAAACTCTTCAACAATGGTTGCAAACTTTACCGCTCCCGCCGGAGCCCGAAGTCCCTGTGTCCCCTGAAGCAGATTTCCTGACGTCTCGACGGCCAATTTGAGTCCCCAGCGAAGCTATGGCATCTGGACCCCACGAGTGACGAGGAACAGCAATACCAGGGAACCGTGCACTGATCTTGAGTGCAAGCCCTAATCTACGTCCAATGAAGTTGTGCTTTGGACCACTTGTTGTCCAAGTCCCTAGCAAGTCTAGTACCGAAATTCAGTGGCCTACCCAGTCCCGCGTGAACGTGGGCTGTTGTTAAACTTTTCCTGCAAAGGCGTCTTTGCGGTTGCTTGCCCGTTGGCTAGTAACTCACCGGAAGACTTCCACATCAACTTTAAGGGCTCGCCTGGTTGCTCTGGGCCTGCCCTCTCATACCCTTGCTGGGTAAGTCCATCAGACCTTGCTGGTCTGCACCATTGCCAATCTTCCTTCTACACAAGACTTGCAGTTGCCAAGGCTTGTTGGCTTCAATCCGGGTGCCGACACCGTCGACAGCTGCAGACGTCGTGGCACCTCCAGAATCCAGCTGCTGGTCATCGTCGAGCCTTCCTGAACCTCGTGAGCGAAGAGACAAAACACCATCACCGACCTGAAGAGACGCGACAGCTGTGGTCATCCATCTTGCTGGCCACCGGTCACTGGCAAGTGACTCTGAACTCTGTCCCGTCAATTTCTAGGTCTTTTGCAACTCCAATCCATCGTCGGATTTGAACGGACACCTCTCCAGTCGTCACAAGCAGCAAGTATCCAGTGATCTCCATTGGAAACAGTATCGCGACCCGACACCAAAGGACACCTATGCACCCGGCTTCCCTGGGTGAGGTAACTCGTGCACTCCGGTGCCCAAGTGTGTGTTGGCTCTCGAAATACTTACCCTGTAAGTTGCTTGTCTGTTGACTTTTGCGAAGTGCCCTAGAACTGTAAAATACAAACCGCGACATTTGCAATTGAAACGCATTTAAAACCCGCGTGTGTGTTTAGACACTGCACGCGTCTCCTGTGGGCTGATTCAAGAGATTATAAGATAAAACAAGCTGCTTTACATTCCTCAGAGACTTAGCCTGAAGGCTGCTCTCCACAGCTACCACTAGGATAGCTCTCTTTAAAAGGTTGTCTTTAAACCTATCTACCAAGAGTCGAATTGGACTGGTGCAAGGTGGCCACTATAACTAGTGACCAGCATATGCCAGGCCAGTCATAAACTGTAGTGCGTGTTGAGTGAGAAAGATGCAGTCAATACGGGAGTGAGACTTGTGAACGGGAGAAAAAAAAGAAAATTCCAATATGTCAGGATGAGAGATTCTCCATGAGTCAATGAGGCCTCTAGATGAGATTGCTCTGTGAAAAAGCTTTTGCATTTTGTTGGGGACATATTTGGTTTGTGATTTGTGATCCAGGAAAGGATCCATCAGTTGATTACAGTCACCACCCAAGATCAAATCGTCTACAGCATGTGAGGAAAGGAAGGAGGAAAAGTAATTCCAAAATAGTAAGTCTATACCATTCGGACCATAAACATTACAAAACGAAAGTGGAGCATTATTAACAGTAGCATTTAAAAACAACCATCTACCATTATCATCATGAAACTCATTTTGCAATTGAACGCACAACGATTTGTGAAATAATATTATCACACCATTTTTGTTGTTCACTGCAGGAGAACAAAAAACTTCTACCCATTGTTTACGTAATGAAGACAATTCTTGTAGCTTAAGGTGTGTCTCTTGTAACAATGCAACCTGACATTTGAGTCTTGCTAAGTGAGATAAAACACGTTGCTTCTTAACTGGGTTGCAAATACCTTTAACATTCCATAATACAACACGAAAACCTTTCATCTAAAATGTTTAACTGTTGTTAGGCTTGAAAGTAAGAACAAGCCAAAGAAAGAGAGAGGAAAAATGCTAGAGAAAAGGAGTAAAGGAAAGGTTAAGAAAATACATAGTGCATAGAGGAAGGAAGAACTTGTGTAGACAGACCACACAGGGAGAAGAAAAGTAAAAAAAAAAATGAAGTACCGTATACTAAGGAGACAAGAAAAGATTTAGACAAAAAGGAGGGATGAGAAGAAGATGCGAAAGAGAAGGAAAATATAGAGAAGAAAAAAAAAAAGAGAAAAAGAACAGTAGGAATGGGGAGCATAATCTCCCGAAGAATTTAGGAAAGAAAGGATGACGAAAAGCCAAGAGGCTTTAGTCATAAAGATCAGAGAGGAGAGAACAAATAACATTGTTGAGGGAGGGGGGACAGCAAATAACCAGAACAACCACACCAACGGGAGGGGCACCGAGAACAGAAATCGACAAAAAAGCATCAGATGAAAAGGAAGGGATAAAATATACCAAAAAGGACATTTTTTTAACAAATGAGAAAAAGAGAAAGGGCGCTTACCAGACACAAGGGAACAAATCAACTGAGTACGCCAAACAAAATAGACAAACGAGTGTTGGAAGCAGGAATCTTCAACCACAGCAGAAGAGGAACCTAAAACAGACAAGGAACGGTTACCAATGACTTACAACATATGTATAACCTAAAAATATTTTTTTTTAAACGGGAAATACAATAAAGACTTAATCAAAAGACAACAACAAGACAATCAATGTTTGCCAAGTTCCATATGTTCCTCACGATGAGTATGAATAAACTTCCGGAGATCAGCTAGATCATCAAAGGAAAAGTTTCTGTCTTTGTAAGTCACTTTGAAGAAACAGGGGTGTATAAGGCCATGCATTTTAAGGCCGGTCTGAGATCTAGGAATTCTTTGCGTATATTGGCAGTTTGTTTAGACACATCCTGACTGAAAAAAATCTTGTGGCCTGACCAAAACAAGTGCTTGTGTTGTTTGGCTGAAGTGAGGATTGCCATAAGGTCAGAGTACAACAGAAAATAGGCGATGATACCTCTTGGTTTGGTAGCAGAGGATGCATTTTGAGGCCCTAATCTATGCGCTCGTTGAATATTAAAGTCAACTGATTTCGGGAGGCCAACCAGCTGCAGAACCTGAGATTTCAAGAAGGAGATCATATCGGAACCTTCGGAACCCTCTGGAATTCCATAAATGCGTAGGTTGTTACGCCGATTCGATTTTCTAAATCCTCAGTAGATTTTTTAAGTTGGTTAACTTCCTTGGTGAGACCCTCAACTTTAGCAATAACATCCTGTGCGTCGCTTACCTTCTGTTCAACATCAGATAGTCTCATGTCTAGACCGGACCATTTTTCCTCGATTCTTTGGAGGGTGGTGGTGTCCGACATGAATGGACGAAAGAGACGCAGCTCATCCATAATGTCCTCTAACGTGATGGGAAGAGGAGACTTGGTTGGAGAGGAGGGGTCCTTCTTAAGGCGTTTGCTGTTGCTAACTGTAGAATCTTTACGACCACCAGAAGCAGTCCCAGAAGTTCCATGAGATTTGTTAGACTGCGGAGGATCCATCGTTGTTGAAGGTGGAGTCAGTGAAGAACAGAATCTGGAAGGCACTGAGACAGTATATAAGTAGGTGCAGTGCGGACAGAAAACGCTGAAAAGCAGATAATATACTGTCAGAGGTGACCATACGTATTTGGAGAATAAAGCAAGTAGCAACAGAATGCTACCCAGGAGCAAGTAGTAGGTCAAAAAAAAGGGGTTCCAGTTGGAGTCAAAAGAAAAATTGGTAAAGAGATGATTACTGCCTTTCGAATGAGTAAATAGGTCCAAAATCCAGTAGAGGATCAGATTAACTAATTATTATGCGCATTAACACTGTAGCGATATCCACTGTAACATTATCTAATCCTGCTGTACGTAGGAGGGAGTTACTTTAGAAGTGCATAGATAAGGTGAGCTGCATTACAAGCAACCACAGGTCAGCATCTGCGCATATAGAATGACAGCAAACATGCTATTTGAGGAAAAAGTCATATTAGTTGCGCCATTGAAAACCTGCATACAGTAACAGCTGCAATAATGTAATAAATTGCTGTATGGATAATTACATTATGGAAGGACACAAACAGAATCAGCTGTAATGTCTGGGAAGCTGAGGTGAATTAATATGCACATTTACAAGTGACCACATGATGACAGCCAAGATGCAGAATCGACTGAGGCAAAGTAAAAATCAAAACCCAGGTGGAAATGCAGCAGCAGCCGTTATGCAGAGGAAATATAGGCAGGTTATCTATAAATGTAGTGTTTCCTTTTTTTCTTTCTCTATTTCTTTCTTCTCCTTTCCTCTTTTCTCTCTTGTTCCTTCTTTCCCCCTTTTTCTCTCCCCTTCTCTCTCCTTCAAACTCTGTAACATGCAGGCTGTGACAAGCAAATACATACAGTAGCGGCCGGAAGAAAAGTTGTGCTGAGGGGGAATTGTGAAGCGCTGTTCCGAGCGCTCACAAAATGGCGGCCGCAGTGCTGGGCATTGGAGGCAGAGTCAAAAGCGCGCTGAAAAACAGAAACAGGAAAGCATTTCGTTGATCCGGAAACTCGCCTCCGTAATCCGGGCGGTTTCCGACACACTCACATCCACTTGTGAGCGTACGCGGCTCAAAAGAAAGGTCCCTTCGCTACGCAGTTCGTTCCGATGCTGTGGAGCCCTCTCAGGGTGCGGCCATCTTGCCGCTGCCGCCGCGCGCTCCCCTTCGACAGTCTTCCTTTTGATACTGCCAGTAGGGCATCCACCACGGATAATATTGCGTTCCTCGGGGGTAGTATGGCTGTAAGCAAGCTGAATTTTATTTCAGCAAGGAAGTTGCTGTCTGCCAGGCTTTGACCCGCACAGCTCCACTGGGGACAGGACGTAGGTGGGGGTTGCCAGCCTGTTCCTTCTGAAAGTGAAACTTTCAGTGCGGCTGGCTGTGTAGCAAGTAGAAGCCAAGTTTAGATTATTGTTTTCAGATCCGGGAGGCCATAAAACTATAACTAATTCGGTGAAATAACTCTTTGGTTTTTTGTCCTGCCGCACCTGGGCATTAATTTGCGGGCAAATATACGATTCGCGAAATTGCGAAAAGCTGGGGAGTCTGACAATGGTGAATATTAGTATCTACCAAAGATAGGGCCTAATAACCACCTGCTGTCATAGGACCTGTGGGCAGTGGGTACATTTTGGTCTGGAACTAAGATACTTGACAAACTAATCTCAGCTTTACCACTTCACTGAAATGTGTTGGAATTTAGCATTGTACTATGAGGCTGGGCAGTGTCCACAACACAGTTACGAGAATGGCAGTCCCTGGGCATTCCCAGCAGTGTCTCTGCCACCCAGCTGTGGTCTAGTGGACCGATTGGAAACTTGGAACCAGGAGACAGTTTTTAATCCTAACCTTCCATTTGGCGAATTGTGTGCTCTTGGACAATCACTTGTTTAACTTATTACTTTGCTCCCTCTTAGCAAGATTGTAAGTATTCAGAAATTAATGTAACAGCTGCTAGTAAGTGTGTGGTTAAGACATGGACTGAATATTACCTGTAAAAATAGAGAGGTGCCCAGTTTTCATGGTATATTCACTAAAACACAATATGGATAGTGTGTCCTGCCACATGTACCAGCAGCAGAGCTGTTGTCCAATGTAGCATGACGCAAAGTGGATTCCCTACTCCAAAAATGAGTGCCACATCCAAGTGTAATGACGCAGCAGCACAGATGCTGAGCTTTTGGGTTGGGAGTGCTGCAGTAAACAAGCAGCCAGGCCATTACAGTGTGCCCCTTGCCTTTCCACCAGCGGTGCTCATGTCTTGTATTGTTTTTTTCGCCATCTGGCTTCTCTCAGAGCTGTCACCTCGCCATCCCAGTGGGTGGTGGGCATCTGTGCTTCTTCATGTGCAGGATAGTGATCCTGCCTGGCGGTGAACCAGCTGCTCCTGTGAAGCCCCCTGTATCCCGCATGCGCACTAAGCTTGCAGAAGCGGAGGATCTGGAGTGGCTTCGGGGTTGGTGCATTGGGACTGGCATCAGCCAGGGAGAGCAGCTTCCAGAAACTGCTGCACAGCTGTTTATGTAAGGCTGGGAACTGTGTCTCGGAGCAGAGGGTGAGTGTCTGCAAGTATTACGGGGCTTGGATTGGGGAGGAGGTGGAGTCAGACTCTGGTCACTGGGGTTTAGTGACACTAGGGTGCCGATTACGATCCTGGAAAAACCAGGTACGAACCGTCGGACGGAGCATATTCTCCGTCCGACGCGTACCCGGTCGGAACAATATACAAACATGGAAGTACGATTCGCACAGAAATACCATTTCCGTACGATTCGTACAAAACACCGACCGACGAAAATACACATACAAATGTGATCTGGGAAAGCGCCGACGTGACGTCGGGACGCACGCAGCCTGCCATTCACGAACCAGGCAGTACGATTCGCACCGACGTCATCCCGCACGGAGAATATTTTCCGGCAGCCAAAAACTGCCGGGAAATCAGGACGACGCGAACAAGGAGTACCTGCACGCGACGGACAGACATGGACCCGAACCTACGTGTCATCTCGGCCCTCATAGCAGTCGACCTCCTCTACAGGTTCCGACGCAGATGCCGCAGAAGGACAGAACAACAAAGGGAGGGGGGAAAGGGGGGTGGGGGGGCAGGAGCAGGGGCAGGCCACAAAACCCCCACCCAAGTCATACAGCACACATGCCCTGGACATACCTGACCCCCAGGCCCTGGTCACTACGAGGGGGTGGGGGCGTGTCCAGCAAAGCCAGCGTCCGCCACAACGGAAGTGGTTGACGACGCGAACCGGTAACACAACAATACAGGTACGTCCCATACCCACGCCTTAAGAGCGTGGGTACGAGTCGTACCACGCCCACACCTACGTCACCCCAACAATGGCGGGACTCGTACCCACGTGGCAAAGGCCTGGGTACGGCCCGCACAAGCATTCCACAGCGTGGGTACAGATATGTACGGACCGTACCCCCACCCGCGTATGCATGGAGCGTACCCCCCACCCCAACAGTGTATTTAGGGACCGTAACACACCCCCGTATGTATGGTGCGTACTCCCCACCCCAACAGTGTACGTACAGACCGTACCCCCACCCGCCTATGCATGGAGCCAACCCCCACCACAACAGCGTATGTACGGACCGTAACACCACCCCCGTATGTATGGAGCGTACCCCCCACCCCAACAGTGTACGTACGGACCGTACCCCCACCCGCGTATGCATGGAGCCAACCCCCACCACAACAGCGTATGTACGGACCGTAACACCACCCCCGTATGTATGGAGCGTACCCCCACCCCAACAGTGTATGTACGGACCGTACCCCCACCCGCGTATGCATGGAGCCAACCCCCACCACAACAGCGTATGTACGGACCGTAACACCACCCCCGTATGTATGGAGCGTACCCCCCACCCCAACAGTGTACGTACGGACCGTAACACCACCCGCGTATGCATGGAGCCAACCCCCACCACAACAGCGTATGTACGGACCGTAACACCACCCCCGTATGTATGGAGCGTACCCCCCACCCCAACAGCGTACGTACGGACCGTAACACCCCCCGTATGTATGGAGCGTACCCCCCACCCCAACAGTGTACGTACAGACCGTACCCCCGCCCGCGTATGCATGGAGCCAACTCCCACCACAAAAGCGTATGTACGGACCGTAACACCACCCCCGTATGTATGGAGCGTACCCCCCACCCCAACAGTGTACGTACGGACCGTAACACCACCCCCGTATGTATGGAGCGAACCCCCACCCCAACAGTGTACGTACGGACCGTACCCCCACCCGCGTATGCATGGAGCCAACCCCCACCACAACAGCGTATGTACGGACCGTAACACCACCCCCGTATGTATGGAGCGTACCCCCCACCCCAACAGTGTACGTACGGACCGTAACACCACCCCCGTATGTATGGAGCGTACCCCCCACCCCAACAGTGTACGTACAGACCGTAACACCACCCCCATATGTATGGAGCGTACCCCCCACCCCAACAGTGTACGTACGGACCGTACCCCCACCCGCGTATGCATGGAGCGAACCCACACCCGTGTATGTTCTAAGCGTACATATCCTGATATAGGAGGGTTGGGTGCAGAGTCCTCCCAGCAGTGGCCAGACATAAGAGGGGTGGGTGCAGAGTCCTCCCAGCAGTGCCCAGACACAGGAGGGGTGGGTGCAGAGTCCTCCCAGCAGTGCCCAGACACAGGAGGGGTGGGTGCAGATTCCTCCCAGCAGTGCCCACACATAGGAGGGGTGGGTGCAGATTCCTCCCAGCAGTGCCCAGACACAGGAGGGGTGGGTGCAGAGTCCTCCCAGCAGTGCCCAGACACAGGAGGGGTGGGTGCAGAGTCCTCCCAGCAGTGCCCAGACACAGGAGGGGTGGGTGCAGAGTCCTCCCAGCAGTGCCCAAACATAGGAGGGGTGGGTGCAGAGTCCTCCCAGCAGTGCCCAGACACAGGAGGGGTGGGTGCAGAGTCCTCCCAGCAGTGCCCAGACACAGGAGGGGTGGGTGCAGATTCCTCCCAGCAGTGCCCAAACATAGGAGGGGTGGGTGCAGAGTCCTCCCAGCAGTGCCCAGCCACAGGAGGGGTGGGTGCAGATTCCTCCCAGCAGTGCCCAAACATAGGAGGGGTGGGTGCAGAGTCCTCCCAGCAGTGCCCAGACACAGGAGGGGTGGGTGCAGAGTCCTCCCAGCAGTGCCCAGACACAGGAGGGGTGGGTGCAGATTCCTCCCAGCAGTGCCCAAACATAGGAGGGGTGGGTGCAGAGTCCTCCCAGCAGTGCCCAGACACAGGCGGGGTGGGTGCCTAACACTCACAGCAGTGCCCCTGGAAAGAAAAGGGTGGAGTACCCACAGATCCAATGGCCACAAATGTCAGTCAGGTGCACAAAGACCCTGCAGTACATGTACCACATGTGTGCGAGGCTGGGAGTATACACATGCATAGCGCCGAAAAGGAAACATGTCCACATGAAGTCATGTCAACAGTCTACATACACAAGTACAGTGACCACCAAGGATGCCACGAATGATGCAGGTGGAGACATCGCTCAGCATGCATGGCCCAAGTCTAACGAGTCCATCACACACCCAGCCAATGTAGACACAGCTCAGCACCACATATTGGAATGACCCTGCAGGGAAGATGTCAGGTTACACAGAGGAAGGAACACACCTTGGGACGATGTCACCATGCAGTAACTGCTTACATGAACAAAGTTATGTAGCCAACAGCTTGTGATGGCACACAGATACCAGGGTCCACCCTATGACCAGCACAAGACTACAATTCCCACACACCCAACACATTACCACCACCCAAAATAATGGAGCAGGTCCACCAACAGCAATACCAGATAAACAGTAGTGTTCTATTTAAACAAAAAAATAAATGCTTTATTCAGCAGGATCTAACTAATAATCCTTATAAATGTCAATATATACAAGGCCCATAGCGCAGTCCACGACTCCAATCCGGAAGGGGGACACAGTGGGACGCGTGTCCCCTAGCTTGCCTGCACAGTCAGACTCCTTTGTCTTCCAGAGGGGGGGGGGCATCATGTGGGGGGGAAGGACCAGGCACCGCAGGGACATGAGGGCGAAGGGTAGGCGTCGTGGGTGCAGGGACGGAGGACTCCACCACAGGGGGTGGGGCAGCACCAAAGGTGGAGGTCAGGATGGCGCTGCACACCTCAGCAAGGTCCCCCAGCGTCTCCCCTGCACCCGAAGGAACCACAGGCCCCAAGGAGGGGGGGGGGGTCGGAGAGATGGGTCGCAGCGCCACTGGGGGAGGCTGTGGACAGGGGGGGGCCTCAACTCCCCTGCTGGTGTCCTGCCTCCACCGCTTGCGGGGTGGTGCCACACTGGGGCTGATGGACAGACTGGGCAGAACTGACCCTGTATCCGACTCTTGGCCAGGAGAGCTGAGGGGAGGGGATTTGGAGGGAGTGGATTTTGTGGAATGCGGACTCCCACTCTGGCTGCGTGTCTTACGTTTGCCCCCCGACCCAGTGGGTGTGCCTACTGCACCCTGTGTGTGCGTGCCAGGAGGTGTGCGTTTGACCTTCCCTGCTGGTGTGGTGCCTGTGTCTGTTGTGGTGGGTGCATGCTGACGTCTGGGTGTACGTGGGACAGGCATGGGAGTGGGAAGTGTGGATGGGTCAGGGGTAGGGGGTTGGACGAAGCGCTGCAGGAGACCCACTGCTGCAGTCAGTGTCGAGTCAATGGACCACAGCAAGTTGCGTTGGTCAGCCTGCGATGAGAAAATGCCCTCCAAGTATGCCTCCATGTTGTTTAGCACTTGGCTGTGGCCATGGAGGACATTAAGCATCGCAGCCTGACCAACCTGCAACTGCCGCTGGATGTCCACAGACTCGGCATTGGCGGCAGCAGTGGAGACAGGGGCAGGGGGTGCAGTGCCTGGCAGGAAGGAGACATGTGGTGACCGGGCACGCTGGGAAGGGACACGAGGAAGTGGGAGGCGGCTGATGGCAATGGAGGGGGCGGGGAGAGATGTTGTGCCGCTGTCAGCTGGTGGTGCAGCCTCCGCCCACTCGGAGAGCTCAGCCTCGGACCCGTCAGCTTCATATTCTGTGGTGGCACTGGACAGGTCCTCCGCCTCACTCCCCTCCGCCTCAGTCCCACTCGATGTGCCAGCCAAGATGTCACTGCTGGCACTGGTGCTCGGTCCCTCCACACGGTCTGTGCTGATGTCTCCATCCGTGTCCCCCGACGATGCTGTGGGCAAGGTGAAGAGACAGGAATTCATCATACACCTGTATACATATGTCAAATGAGTCCAATCTACATAGGGTACAGTGCATAGCCTGAAAAGAAAGATGAGTAACATCTACAATACAAGGTACATATGTAGGCCCTGCAACACACAGTTGGTTGACCCACCATGCCACTGAAAAACTATGGAGAGCATGACACAATTGCAAATGACATGAAATGGATTTTGACAGAGGAGCCAGGCTCTGGGGACAATCCAGCACTGCATCTGCACCACACAGCGTTGCCGAAAATAGGGATGAGCAGGGACCATATCCATGAACTTGAGGCACATGCTGCATAGGTAATACTGAAAACATGCCCACCATGACTGGCTCACTGCACCTTGAGTGTATGTCCAGACAAACATCACACACTGGCCAGACCTAGCAAGGAGATTTCAGGTTTTGACATCTAGGCCTTGCCCGCACCAACCACCCCCTACATGAGACAATTTGTTGAGACACAGGAAGCACTTACATCTCTTAGTCTGGGTGAAATACACATGGGCTGGAAAAATGCAAGATTGGACACAAAATACCCAAGGTGCGCCTGTCCAAAGAATCATGTACAAATGTGCATCATCAGATGATTGTAAAAAGACACACAGGCACTGGCCACCGTGAGTATGAACAAGGAAAATCAGGTCAGGCTGTACAGTGGACACTTGTACTACATTTTACGTCAATATACATGGTGCCAGGGGACAATGGCACAGAGCACAATCTCTGCTGTAGACACTGAGAGTGTCCACATTTTGTGATGACACACATGATACCTAGGAAAATATGCCCCAGGGGACAGTAGTGGCCACACAACTCCATGGTCCTGAATGGGAATGACTGCAACACACGCCACCATCCCTGCACTATGCGTATTGCACACTCATACACATCATGTCACAGGCCACAACATAGGACATGCGTGCTGTAAGGCATGACACTTGAGAGACTAACTCCCATGTCTGGACTCAGCATCAGTGCCAACTGACATGGAACCCACAAGTACTGAACTGGACAGGGCACAGGCAAGGTCCCAAAACCTGTTACACACCACCCCCACACATGATGCTACAGGCATTGTTCACGTGGATAAACTGCCAGCCTAGATAACCTTGTGAAGGAGTGACTACACACAGACCAGGGAACACATTGCAAGGAGGGGAAGGGAGGCAGGAGAGCACCGCTATACTGTGGGTAACAGGATCTGCACAGCACATTTAAACCCTGGCAGTGTATCCATGCAACTGCGCACTTACAAATGCTGGTGACACACAACAAACATACATGTACCTACCCCCTTCCTGCTGCTGCTTCTCCCGTAAGCGCCTGTCCAAGTCTGGAAAGACCACCGCCAGCACACGCTTGTGGATGTGGGTCAGACGGCGGCGCCCACGGTTCTTATGGGTCTCAGGTGAGTCCCCCAGCAGGACCCGTGCGATCCTCCGCGTCCAGCACCGGATATCCTGCCAGCGTTTTCTCACCTGGGCCAGGCGCCGCTTGCGACCCTCCGTCCTCCTCACGGCACTGACGGCGTTCATCCAGATCTGCTTCTTGGCAGAGGCGCCTACCTGTGAGGATGAACAAGTGACACTACATCAATACACCTGGCACATGTCACAGAGACACATATTAGAACAAATTTGCTGGTTACAACAAGGCATAGTATGCAGCCAACGCATTGCACCTTTGTCATAGGGACATTATCCTCTGGGGAAGGGCAAAAGCAGTACGTGCCATTGAAAGTACACAGGTGGAATGAGGGCAACGACACAATCAATGATCCAGGCTCACACTGTGCATCACAAGCTACACCAGGATTATGTGCAGCACCTCAAAGCAGTCACATGCCACAGGCCACTGACGCCACCTCAGCAGAGTACACAGACACGCACAGGACATTCACCTGCCATTGCCAAATGCAGCTACAAACCTCACTCTGCACATGTGCCACTAGACGGGGGGGCTCACAGGTGTGGGGCTGGCTCTGCACGTCAGACACACAGCACTGCTCCCTGCTCACAACAGATGGGCAGGGTATATCCATCCCTCATGCAGCTTGGGTGCTACACTCCACATATGCACCCACCCACATGACAGGGGACTTACACACACACCGATATCCAGGGTACGCCCACATCACGTGGACACTCTCAGCACAGGTACACAGAACTAACACACATCTGTGGGTACAGTCACCTGTCACACTGGGCTGACCACATATTCACATGAGGACTGTAGAGGCAACATTCCCAGGAGGATAAGACAGGCAGAATGTGGCATGCACCATGCAGTGATTGTCACAGTAAACACAATGCAAGTGAGGACGGCAGACATGCACCACAGCATGCTCTGGCTGGGAGACATCAGGCATTCCCCCCCCTGGGACCCCCCCTACAGTACATTGCATGTGTGTCACACCTGGACACAATGCCAGAAGTCACAGTCACAAAAAAGGGACACAGTCTGTGCTAGTGGACTCTGCACTCACCTGATACCCTGGTCGCCCATACAGCATGGGGTACTGTGGGAGGTCACATCCAGCAATGCCAGGTTCTCCTCCAGGGTGAAAGGCTGGGCCCTCTCCACAGACCTTGACATGGTTCCAGGGAATCACGAGCAGCAGCAGGGTCGTCGAATCCAAAGATGTGCAGGCAAGTGCTCTCTCATGGGACCTGGCTGCCTTATATCTGCCTTGCTGGCCTGTTTCATGCACAGGAGTACAGAGTGATTGGTCACTCACATTTGCATCCTATGTTTCCTCCAATCCCTTTAAACCTAGCACAGTCAGATGGGTTTGTTTGTGTAACGCCCTGAACGTCTCAGGATCGTTTAACAGACACGACAATGAGGACGCAACCACTTGTGAAGGGTTAGTTCTTTTAATGAAGGCAAATAAAATACAAAGAACAAACAAAAGTTATAGTCACTGGAATCCTCCAGGCTAAGTACGTTACCAGCCCACAGCACGGATGGTCCTAACCGTCCTCTGCATATACGCCGATCCCGGCGTATGCCAACAGAGGGCAGAAATGAAATGGCCGACAATGCCAATCGGTAGGCTGTGAGGGGCATGAAGAGTGTTGGGGAGAATCGAGGAGTCAGGGAAACACCCAGCCGGGGTCTCTACCTGAAGGGAGCAGCCGCTCAACCTCTTCCTCAGACTGCACCGGGACGCGGAGTCACCTCCTGGTGATGCGTCACCGATACCCCAATCACAAGCAAGAAGACTGAACCGAGAGCAGCCGCTCGATCGATCCTGTGGACTTCCGAGTCTGTAACGCGGCAAACACCTCCTGGTGTGCGTTACAGCTGGCAGTCCCTGTGTCTCTGGTCGGGCTGGGAGTTACGACTCCAACCAGCAAAAGCGCCACTGCGCTTGGACTCAGCCGAGTCAAAAAGCGAAGCTCAATGGTTGACCGGTAGAGCTTCCGGGTCCTTCACAGGTGACGATGGGGCAAGACACGGCCCAGGGAGTAACGACTCGACCTACCTCCGTTCTTGCCTTACTGGAGCACCACTCCGGAACACTGCTCTTCACGAAGCAGGTACGTCGGTGTAAACACAATATCCGACAGCCTTGTACCTCCCGGTTCCTCCCTTTATAGGGCGTGTTTTCCTTGAGTTATGTAACAGCTCTCCTGTTTACATAAGGGCGTGTTTCCCTTGAGTTATGTAACAGCTCTCCTGTTTACATAAGGGCGTGTTTCCCTTGAGTTATGTAACAGCTCTCCTGTTTACATAAGGGCGTGTTTCCCTTGTATGACAGGAATTCTTGACAGTACATCCTCCCTCTCAGCGGCTCCCCACGGGTCCAGCGCTGGCAGGAAAACGCCGATGGAACAAGGAGACCAAGCGCGGAGCATGAACCCCTTCAGCCGGTTCCCATGAATGCTCCTCCGGGCCATAGCCTTTCCACGCAACCAGGTACCACAGCTTCCCCCTGCGCCATTTGGACGCCCGTATGCCCGACACTTCATACTCCACCTCCGACTCCACGCATACCGGCCTAGGTGTCCCAGACGGCTTGGAGGGTGCTGGTTTGAGCAATGATACATGAAAGACAGGGTGTATCCGCAATGACTGGGGCAAGCACACCTTCACGTTCACGGGACCCATACACTTGGTAATTCGATAGGGGCCCATGTACTTGGGATGGAACACACTGTTCTTTAGAAACCTCATGTTTCTTGTGGATATCCAGACGTAGTCTCCAGTGCGGTACAGTGGCCCGGGCCTTCTCTTCCTATCTGCCGCAGCCTTGTATCTTCTCTTGGCCTCTATTAGGACAGCCCTTGAGCGCATCAACGTGTCTTTTATGTGTGCCACCCTGTCCGCTGTGGCGGGAATCCTGTCCTCTCTGAACGGATGTAGAAATGGCAAGAACCTGGGATGTTGGCCATAGTTGCTATAGAACGGAGATGACTGTGTGGAGCTGTGAGTGGCGTTGTTATAGGCTATCTCTGCAACCCATAGCAAGTCGACCCATTCTTCCCTGCCCTGGTCCACAAAACATCGCAGATACTGTTTGAGCGTTTGGTTCAGGCGCTCGGTTTGGCCGTCCGTTTGAGGGTGGTAGCTGGTGGACAGGGCGGTCTTAACATGCAGCGCAGTGCACCAAGTCTTCCAGAATTGCGCAGTAAACTGCGACCCCCGGTCCGACACGATCACCCCAGGTAATCCATGCAGTCGTACCACATTCTTTAGGAGTAGTGACGCCAATTCCCCGGCCGTAGGGACTCTCTTGCAGGGGATGAAGTGCCCCATTTTCGTCAAGTAATCCACCACCACCAGTATTGCCGTCATCCCCTGGTCTACCGGTAGGCCCACCACGAAGTCCAGTGATATGCTATCCCATGGTCTATCCGGGGTCGGAAGTGGATGTAAGAGCCCTTGGGTTCGGCCATGGTCGGCCTTCATGGTAGCACACGTAGGACACTCCTGTCCCCACCTCCTGACATCCACTCTCATGGTTGGCCACCAGAAATGCCGTCCCATGCTAGCCACCGTTTTTTCAAAGCCCAAATGACCTGCGCATGGAGAGTCATGGCACCAGATGAATGCTTGTTTCCTTAGCCTAGGCGTGGGTATCAATAGGCACCTGCCCTTCAGGGGTATCCCGTCCTTCAGCTGCCATTCTCTGTGACTGAGGAGCCACCTCCGCCATGCGAATGACCTGATCCCTCTCTTTATTCCCCTCAGGAAAGTATCCGGTTGGATAACCCCCAATACCATCCTCGGGGAAATGATGGAACGCTCGGTTGCAGGCAATGGTTCCTTAACTGCAGATTGACGGGACAGGGCGTCCGCCTTCCGGTTTTCCGTCCCCGGCCGATATGTGATGCGGAAGTTGAACCCCGCAAAGAAGATCATCCACCGCAGCTGCCTGGGAGAAAGGTGTCTAGTGGCCGTCATGAACTGTAGGTTCCGATGGTCCGTGTACACCGATACCACATGTCTTGCCCCCATCAACCAATGCCTCCATTCGGTGAAGGCGTCCTTGATTGCGAGAAGCTCCTTCTCCGCAATATGGTAGTTGCGTTCGGCGTCGTTGAGTTTGCGGGACATGTACGCAACGGGATGAAGCACCCCTGTGTCGTGGTTGCGTTGGGACAAGATAGCCCCCAGCGCCACATCCAACGCGTCCGCTTCCACCACGTAGGGGAGATCCGGATCGGGGTGAGCCAACACCGGCGCCTTACCAAAGGCGCTTTTCAGGGCCTCAAAGGCTTTGTTCGCTTCAGGGGACCAGACAAACTCCTTGGACTTCCTCAGTAGCTGTGTGATTGGGGCCACCACTCCTGAAAATCCATCTATAAACCGCCTGTAAAAGTTGGCGAAGCCAATGAAACTTTGGACGTCCTTCACGCTTTGGGGCACCGGCCATTCTTTCACCGCCTTGATCTTTCGTTCTGCCATCTCCTGTCCCTCTGGACTCAGCATCACTCCGAGGAATTCCACGGATGTGACGTGGAAGTCACACTTGCTGAGCTTACAAAACAGCATGTTTTCCCTCAGCTTTTGGAGCACAGCTTTGACGTGGTGTACGTGCTCCTCCACACTGGACGAATAGATGAGGATGTCGTCGATATATACGACCACGTAGATATCCAACTCCTCTCTGAATACCTCATTCAAAAAGTACTGAAAGGCTGCCGGGGCGTTGCACAGACCGAACGGCATGACGAGGTACTCAAAAAGGCCGAACCTGGTCTTAAAGGCGGTCTTCCACTCGTCTCCGTCCCTCATGCGCACCAGATGGTATGCCCCTTTCAAATCCAACTTGGTGTAGATACGAGCTTTCTTGACCTGTTCCAGAAGTACACTGATGAGAGGCAAGGGGTACCGATTTTTTATGGTTATCGCATTCAATGCCCTAAAGTCCACACAGGCTCTCAGCTCCCCATTAGCCTTCGGGATGAAGAAGAGTGGCGAGGCGGCCGGAGACTTGGACGGGCGGATGAATCCTAGCTTGAGGAGTTTATCCAGGTACCCCCGGAGATGCACGTTTTCAGGCTCCGTCAGGGCATACAGCCTGCCGCTGGGAACGCTGGACCCTGGCACCAGGTCGATCTGGCAGTCAAACTGTCTATGTGGTGGTAGCACTTCCGCCTTCACCTCATCAAATACATCCTCAAAACTGTGATAAGCCTGGGGGAGAGCCACATCTTTTTCTGCCGCTGTAGCCACCGTCTGACTCCCGCTCTCATCTGCGTCAAGGGATTCCGTTCTTATTCCACAATGCAGGATGCAATACGGTGACGTCATTTCGATGCGATGTGTTGGCCAATCCACAAAGGGGTTGTGTTTCTGTAGCCACGGCAATCCCAATATGACGCCATATTGGGGCGCTCGGATGATGTTAAAATCGATTTGTTCCAAATGGTTCCTCCCATATCTCATCGGAAGGACCCCCGTGTGCTGTCCGATGGGCCCCGTCACCAATCGCCTTCCGTCTACCGCATAGACGTCTTCGGGTACTGCTTTGGGAAGAAGCACTAGCCCTAGCCTGCATGCCTCGTTGTGGTCCATAAACATGCCAGTGGCCCCTGAATCCACCATGGCCACAACGGGTATCCACTGGTCATGCACTCCCACGTGCACCGTGATAAACAGGTGTCGTTGTCCCTTAGTGACCGAGTTGGAAAGTGAAGGGATGGATGAGTGACTCCGAGATGCCCCTTCTCTGGTCTTGGAGTCCTCTAGTTTTCCGCCGGTATGTCCACCACGGCTGTTACCGACCGGTTGGCCCGATAACGTGACGTCTTCGGTTTGGCAGGGCATTCACGTACGTAGTGGCCTAATTTGCCACAATATAGGCACAATCCTTGTTTACGGCGTGACTCTTTCTCCGTGGCTGTGAGGCTCGCTCGTATTGCGCTGATGTCCATGGGTTCTCCCTTGGATGCGGTGGAAGTTTCAGGACTTCCCACCGTCACATAGGATGGAAGGGATTTTCCTTTTCTCCCATGATCCCCCTTTCTTTCACTTAGCCTATGTTCCAGCCGTAATACCAGGTTGATAAGGCCCTCACATGTCTTGGGTTGAGGGTCAATATGAGCCACGGCGTCCTTGAGCTCATCGCACAGCCCTTGATGGAAGAGCGCCGTCTGTTTAGCAACAGGCCACTTGGTTTCCGCAACCAGCCTTCGGAACGCGTTGAGATACTGCACCAGGTCGTTGGATCCCTGTCTCAACTCAAGCATTTCACGGTCCGCCGTGTACGAGTCAGCCCTTCTGTCGAATACCTTCAGGAATTCCTCGCGAAAAGCACCCCAATCACATAAGAGGGGGTCGTCCCTGCTCACCAGAGGTACGGCCCATTGTGCCGCGTTTCCAGCCAAATAGGATATAAGGAAAGCCACACGAGCCTGACTCGTGGGGAACGCCTTTGGTTTGCACGATAAATGTAGCGCCACTTGTGTGAGGAATACCTGCACTGTGTTAGGATCCCCACTGTACCTCTCTGGTGTTGCCAAGGGGATGGCTACCGGCATTTCCACTACTACCGCAGGGGTCTGGTTCGTGAGGGAGGTGCTGGGCGTGAGCGGGTCCAATTGGATAGCATCCAGTCTGGCTTTTACATCGGCTGTTTCTTGCCTAGAGGCAGCCACTTCAACTTGCATGGCCGCTAAAGCAGCCAGCACATCATCAAGTGTTGCCATGTCTGTTATCGACCGGGAGACAGTTAGTGTTATTAAGGTCGGATATTTTGTAACGCCCTGAACGTCTCAGGATCGTTTAACAGACACGACAATGAGGACGCAACCACTTGTGAAGGGTTAGTTCTTTTAATGAAGGCAAATAAAATACAAAGAACAAACAAAAGTTATAGTCACTGGAATCCTCCAGGCTAAGTACGTTACCAGCCCACAGCACGGATGGTCCTAACCGTCCTCTGCATATACGCCGATCCCGGCGTATGCCAACAGAGGGCAGAAATGAAATGGCCGACAATGCCAATCGGTAGGCTGTGAGGGGCATGAAGAGTGTTGGGGAGAATCGAGGAGTCAGGGAAACACCCAGCCGGGGTCTCTACCTGAAGGGAGCAGCCGCTCAACCTCTTCCTCAGACTGCACCGGGACGCGGAGTCACCTCCTGGTGATGCGTCACCGATACCCCAATCACAAGCAAGAAGACTGAACCGAGAGCAGCCGCTCGATCGATCCTGTGGACTTCCGAGTCTGTAACGCGGCAAACACCTCCTGGTGTGCGTTACAGCTGGCAGTCCCTGTGTCTCTGGTCGGGCTGGGAGTTACGACTCCAACCAGCAAAAGCGCCACTGCGCTTGGACTCAGCCGAGTCAAAAAGCGAAGCTCAATGGTTGACCGGTAGAGCTTCCGGGTCCTTCACAGGTGACGATGGGGCAAGACACGGCCCAGGGAGTAACGACTCGACCTACCTCCGTTCTTGCCTTACTGGAGCACCACTCCGGAACACTGCTCTTCACGAAGCAGGTACGTCGGTGTAAACACAATATCCGACAGCCTTGTACCTCCCGGTTCCTCCCTTTATAGGGCGTGTTTTCCTTGAGTTATGTAACAGCTCTCCTGTTTACATAAGGGCGTGTTTCCCTTGAGTTATGTAACAGCTCTCCTGTTTACATAAGGGCGTGTTTCCCTTGAGTTATGTAACAGCTCTCCTGTTTACATAAGGGCGTGTTTCCCTTGTATGACAGGAATTCTTGACAGTTTGCTTTTTTCTTGAGCATGATGTCAACTCCACAACCACTTTGCAACAAAGTAGATTCATTCAAACCGACTTTTGCTGTGCACCTGCAGAAAAAAATTCATACTTTAAACTTGGTCTCCATGACAACCAGCATGCATGTAGGCCTTTATACTTGTCCCTCATGTGTCCCCTATGTAATTTGGAGATTCACACACAGGTACGGTGCGTTCCGGGGCCCTAGGGCACCCCAAATGCATAGCAATGGCCCGTACAGGCGTGTGTACGCTCCGTATCACTATGGGTACGCATACGCGAGCACACCCATAGTGATAGTGAGCGTACGCGCGTGTGTACGGTCCGTATCACTATGGGTACGCATACGCGAGCACACCCATAGTGAGCGTACGCGCGTGTGTACGGTCCGTATCACTATGGGTACGCATACGCGAGCACACCCATAGTGATAGTGAGCGTACGCGCGTGTGTACAGTCCGTATCACTATGGGTACGCATGCGCGAGCACACCCATAGTGATAGTGAGCGTACGCACGTGTGTACGGTCCGTATCACTATGGGTATGCATGCGCGAGCACACCCATAGTGATAGTGAGCGTACGCGCGTGTGTACGGTCCGTATCACTATGGGTGTGCTCACGTATGCGTACTCATAGTGATACGGACCGTACACACGCGCGTACGCTCACTATCACTATGGGTGTGCTCGCGTATGCGTACCCATAGTGATACGGACCGTACACACGCGCGTACGCTCACTATCACTATGGGTGTGCTCGCGTATGCGTACCCATAGTGATACGGATCATACACACGCATGTACGCTCACTATCACTATGGGTAGGCCTACGGCAGCACTCCCATAGTGATAGGGAACGTACACACGCCCTCAGAGCGAATGTACGGTGCCTTTCACACATAACAGTGGTGACAGGCAGCACACAGGAAGGAATAGAGCTGACATACTTGTCCATGGATGGACATCAAGGCATTGTCTGGGCAGTACTACATGTGTGGGGCACAGGTGTGAAAGGCTGTGATGTGGCACATTACTCCTGAGTTGTGAAGGCAATAGATGTATGATGAGATGTGTACGGATGTTATGTGTGATGGTGCAATATGTGCCAGACATGCCCTTAACTCCTTTGACATGTGTGCATGTCGTACTGCACACTTGGGATGAGCGTCACTGGCATGGCACAGTCAACAACACACGCAAGTGTCCCCTGATGCCCACTACAGGGGTTACCACACCAGACATGTGACTACCCACGGTGCACGATGTGTCTATGTCATGTATGTGTGGTGTGTTCACATTAGCTTGATGTTGGTGTTCCCTCAAAAGCATCTGCTGTTGCAGCAACCAACATGTGTCTGTGTGTAGATGGCCATGGCACACTGTTACGCACACCAGGCCACATGTGGTATCGGATGTAAGGTGTGTATGTATGCATGGGACACGGAGTAGCGTAACAAGGACCTGTCTGTATCCTCTCAATGTATGTGTGGTGAGTCATGACATGTACACCTTAATGGCAAGGTGTGTGGGCTGTCCTAGTGTAATGTCATGTGACCTGTGGCTCTAGTGTTCCGCTACCTGTCTCTGCAATCAACATCCTACTTCTGCTGATGTGTTGATGTATGTCACTCCTGTGTTGCGTCTGACTGTTCACTTACACTGGGACACAGCTAGTCCCATGCCATGGGATGTGGAGGTTCACAATCTCCGTGTGTAGCTGGGTCTTGGTAGGACTGTCACCTGGCAGCCATACGTGTCCAGGGCATGTAGCACATACCTGACTCCCTATGTAGCATATGTGTATTGACAGATTAACATGTGCTCAGTACATATAAATTGTTGTTGTAGTGCACTCACTCTTCCTTGTCACTTCCAAATTACTGCAGAGCGCCGCCTCTTCCCCGACCAATTCCGGACTTGGCTGACATGCGGGAGAATGACTGTATACGCTGCTACCGCTTCCCACAACCGTTGATTGAGGAGTTGACGGCAAGGCTGGCACCACATCTGCAACCGCTGCACAGGTATCCTACGGCACTGACACCCAAGCTGAAGGTAATGGCAGCCCTACATTTTCTTGCCACGGGTACCTTTCAATATACCATAGCTCATGTTGGTGGCATGTCCCAGAGCATGTTCAGCCGTGTGCTGCATGATTTCTTAGAGGCCATGTTGCTTCACCTGGATGAGTTCATCCATTTCCCAACTCCTGAACAGTTGACTGGGGTCAAGCGTGGATTCTATGCCCTGGGAGGGATGCCCCATGTCATTGGGTCCATAGATGGGACACATGTGGCTTTGGTACCACCACAGGCACAGGAAGTAGCGTACAGGAATCGCAAACACTACCACACCATCAATGCCCTTGTGGTGTGTCTGTCCAACATGGTGATTTCACATGTCTGTGCTCGTTTTCCAGGATCAACACACGATGCCTACATCATGAGGCGTAGCAGGGTGCCTGAAATGATGACGCAGCTGCGCAACGAACGAGCATGTGTTGTTGGTGGGTATACTCTGTCTGTCCTGTATTTTGCGTAGACTTCCAGCACGACCGCTTCTCCTGTCCTACTTATGTCCATGTGGTTTCCATGTAGGGGACGCTGGCTATCCCAACATGCCATGGCTGATCACACCTCTCCGCAACCCCAGCACGCCGGCCCAGCTCCGCTACAACACCGCCCATGGCCGGACAAGGCGAGTGATAGAGAGGACATTTGGCCTCCTGAAGAGCCGATTCAGGTGCCTACACAAGACCGGCGGCGCCCTCCCATATGCCCCGGCGAAGGTGTGCAAAATCTTCATGGTCTGCTGCATGCTGCACACCATTGCAGTTGAGAAAGCTGTGCCACTAATCCTGGATCAAGATGATCAGGACCATCCACCCGTGGAGGACGAAGGGCTTGGCAATGGGGCTAGTGATGTGGAGGATGTGGTTCCGCAAGAGGACATCCGGAGTCGGCTCATACGCGACTTCTTTGCTTAGTGGTGAGTACCAGTGTCTGAGTGTGCACGCATTGGTCCCCGTGTGGCATGTGTTGCCATGTGTGTGTCCATCTGCATGTATGCCACGTGAGTCAGAGGTGTGTGTGGATGTGTCACTCGAGTGATGGTGCCAGTGATGAGTGTATTTCCACAGTCATAATTGTGACCTAGCATGTTGTCATCCTTACATGTGTCGAGTACATGCACATGCAAGTGGCTGTGCTTTTTGTGGCTGACTTCTTGTGTGTCTCTCATCCCCAGGTACTTGCGCATGCCGTCTGCTGGTTGCATTGTTGTGGCACTGCTATTCCTCATGGACACGTCATCGTGTGCTGACTCAGCGTTACACGCACGGACAAGTTTGGAAGTCTCCTTAGGGTAAGGGATGCATCAGGGGTGTATTGGGTGTGGCAGTTGTTTACGATGTGTGCACACTGCCCCTGTCGATGTTTGGTTCCTCTGCAGACATGTCGCATCACCATGGGACACATTACATGTAGCTGGATAAACCTGAATAGATGGTCAGACTTGTTGACAGTCATCTGTGATGGGATAGTGGATTGTGATGATGGCATCAATGTGTGTAACACTGGCCTCGGACACATACGGTTTGCATTGGCTTGACATGGTGTGGGACTTCCACATCAGAGGATCAATGGTGTATGGCAGCCTCTCCATGAGCAGCAGGGGGTGTTTAGCTGTTACCCGACACTTGTGTGCCAGTTCCATGGCTATCACGCATTTGTGCTGCAGAAGGGGGGTGCCAGTGTTGGACCCACATGTTACTCCACATGACCTGTGTATGTGTACTCCGAGTTGCCTCTGCATTCAGGAATACATGACTAATAAAGGTGTCCCTATGCCTCCAAGGTGCCTCTTCTCAGTCAATGCTGGTGTGTTGCCACGGTGCATACGGCATGTCTGGCATGGTTTTCCGTGATAGTGGCTATGTGTCTATGTGTAGAGTAGCAAGATGCAAGCTGTTTGTGTGGGATTAGACTCTGTATTGTGCATGATGTCCATGACTGTGTGGGTATTGTGACATGTGCCATCCCCATGCATCCAACGTTGGCCTGGCCACCATTCTCTGCATCCACCTGACTCAAGCTTGCAGGACATGGTTCTGCCACCTGTCTACACATACCTGGGTGCTCCCCAGGACACTCCACATGATCCCTGACCTCTGCGCATGACTGTTGCTGTACTCAATATGTCTGTCGGCACGGTTGTGCGGCCACCCCCTCAGCTGGTTGGGCCCATCACGGGTGTGTATGGTGCTCCATGTCTGTCTTGCCTAATACATTGTGACCCATGTGTGTCCTGTGCCAGACTCAGGCCCCAGGGTATGGATGGTTGAAGTCATAGGAGAACTCAGGCATGGTTAGACTTTACAAGACACATGTAAGGTAATAATGCAAAATGTAGGCATCATCTCTTTATCGTGTAACTTTTTATTTGTGTTGGGGTACGTGTTGGGGGGGGGGATTATGACAAGAGGGGCTTTCCGGGTGTGTGGTCAGACAGTGACCAGCAAGTCCATGTGGCAGAGAATGTCTTTTGCTGATGTGCTGCTGTTGGTCCAGTGGGCCAGGAGCCAGGCCAGGTGTCCTGGGAGATGGTGCTGTTGCGCCGACCCTCACGGTCTTTTCCGTGGAC
Organism: Triturus cristatus; assembly: GCF_964204655.1. Taxonomy (NCBI): domain Eukaryota; kingdom Metazoa; phylum Chordata; class Amphibia; order Caudata; family Salamandridae; genus Triturus; species Triturus cristatus. The sequence goes on from NC_140579.1 coordinate 1,115,983,858, forward strand.
GACCCGCCCTCCTGCGGGAACCCTCAGAAGCAGGCCGTGACGATGTTTGGGATGCTCCGTCGGATGTCTCCTCCTCCTCCTGATCCCTCCCTGTGGGTGGTGATGTTCTTGGCCTGGTGGCACAGGGAGGGTTGCCCATGTTGTCGGCTATCCGACGGAGTGTACGGTGAATTCCCGTGAACACCGTCACGAGCTCAGCCTGTCTGTCCTCCATCCGCCCTTGGTGTCGCAGTTGACAGGCATGTTGCTCCGCATGTTGCTGGGCCTGCTGGGTCTTGATCTCCTCGAGGGTACCCTTCATCTCGTTGAGGGTGGACACAGCCTGGCTCATGCCAGTGGTGTCCTGCCGGTATGTGTCCAGGATGTTTCTCACATGGGAATATACCGGTTCCGCAGCCAACTGGTCAGGCTCGCGCCTCCGCCGTCCTCCACTCCCACCACCCCTGCCCACTTGCACCTGGCCTGCCCTTGTGGGCACATCGGGTCTCCGGGACCCCTGAGGGGTGGCATTAGCATTGTCACCTGCCTCCTCCTGGGTGCCCGGTACACCGTGTCCCTCCTGGTCAGCCTGGCTGCGTTGTAGTGGTGGGGCAGGGATCCTGGGTGTCTCCTGGGATGTGGCAGGAGTGGGGGTGGTGGTTGGCCCAGTTGTACCTGACGCAGGTGCTGCAGGTGGTTGGACACCAGAGGGGCCAGGTTGGTCGGGGTCGTCCACAGAGTGGTGAGAGTCGTCGCTGCCGGTGGGATCGTCATCCCGCAGAGCCGGGTCCTGTGAGTCTTCTCCCCCAGTGTTGGGGGGTGATCCACGACGTTGACCTGTGTGTGAGAGAGACAATGTTATTTTTGTTCCATGCAACATCCATGTTTCATTCGTTTCAAAGTTGGCACATTTCCTCTGGGTAGTTGGATATGTCTTGCATTCCACTCACAGTGCACTTGTGCATGGGTATGTCCCTTGGCCACAGCTTTTGAGACTTTACCTATGTGTGACACAGTCTTACTTGCTGCGTCAATTGTGACTGCAGTCAGCAGTGGAGTGAGCAGGTGTGGCGAGCCATGCATTGGCGCCTTCCGTGTTGCACTGTATGTGGGCACATGGAGTTGTTCCACACACTTATACAATGCAGGTAGCTGGCGTTGTGCTCGTGCACAGGTTGAGACATGGCCCAGTGTTTTGCCATGGAGAAGAGAGGGGGATTCAGGCACTGGCCTACATGCACGCAGTCCACCTGCTGACGAGCAGACATTCCCACACCACCCAAGGCTGAATTGGTCTCCCTGTGTCTCCCTTTCTCACTCCCTCTCTGTCCCCCTCTCCCTCCCTCCCTGTGTCAGCCTCCTCCCTCTGTCCGTCTCCCTGTGTCTCCCTCCCTCTCTCTCCCCCTCTCCCTCTCTCTGTGTGTCACCCTCTGTCACCTCAGCCCAGCTTCCTAGGCACACACTTTTTGCAGATCTTTGAATGGCCCTTGGCTTGTTCATGTGAGTTTGTTTCTGATCTCCAGGCACCCACTGGGTGTAGTGTCTGTGTCTGCGCTGCTGCTGTGGTGGTGTGTGCTGCCACTCTTTCACAGTGTTGGCTGTTCATTAGCTGTTGTCATGTGCAAAAAGTGCCTTCACCCCCATGTCTTAATGCAAGGCGTCCGCCATTTGCTGGCAAGTCTTTCCTGTGTGGGGACACACTGTTTGTCTGGCTGTGACCTAGGCCATATGGGCAGAAGGCATTGTTGTCTGCTTCTGAGTTGCACTATGTGATTTTTGAGGCCCACACTCCCGCCATCCGGGTTGCCGTGTCTTGTGTTGGTGTTTTCTGTGGCCTGTGACTTGGGATTGTCCAGCTGGGTGCATGGGGCATGGTGGCGCTAGTGGCATGTGCGTGTTTATGGAGTGTGGTTGAGTCATGCGATAGCTTGGGGTGGTTGCGTGCATGATTGTGAGTTTGGTTGTGGATGACGTTCCCCCCATGTGAGGTGAGTTGTTTGTGTACTCACCAGGCTCTCGGAGTCCTTCTACTCCGTCCACTGCCACCACCGGCAGTATGGCCATCACCCTCTCCTCCCAGGGATGGTATTGTACGCGTCTGCGGGGCGGCCCTCCTCCAGTGATGTTGGCCTGGTTGTGGTCGGTCATTTTGGCTCGGACCCTCCTCCGCAGATCGTACCACCTGGCTTGGCATTCATGCCTGGTCCTTCTGGTGGACGCAACAGCATTCACAGCATCAACAATCGTCTGCCACATGGCTGTTTTTTCGGAAATGCTGGTCTGTCTGACCAATGTTCCAAAGAGGTGTGGCTCAACTCTGAGGATTTCGTCGACAAGGACCTCCAACTCTTGGCTAGTGAACTTTGGATTCTTGTTAGTGGGCATGGTGAGGGGTGTGGGTGTGGATGGTTGTGGGGGGTGTGGGTGTGGATGGTTGTGGGTGTGTGGGTGTGGTTGTGCAGGTGTGTGTGTGAATGTGATGAGGAGGTGTTTGTGAAGGTGGTTGTGTGAAGGTGTGCAGGTGTAAGGTGTAGTGGAGGTTGTAGTATGGTGCAGTTGTTTCTCTGTGTGGTCTGGCAGCAGTGGGTCTGTTGCAAAGGATCATGGTTTGTGTGTGTTGGGCCTTTTTATTGGTCCATTGGTGGGTGTGGCTGTGTTTGAACTTTGGGTGGGTGTGTTATAAGGAGTGGTTGTGTTTTGGGCCTCTGTTTGGGAGTTTGGCAGTTGCAGGTCAGTGAATGTGTTGTATTTGTGCTTGTTGGACATGTTTTGTGGCTTTGTGCGATTCGAATAGAGTCTTCTTGTGTTGTTTTGCTTTGTCCTGGTTGTGTACGTGTGTTTTTAGCGTGTGTACGGTGTGTACATCGGCCATTTTGTTGTACAGTGCTGTCCTTGTCTCTGGCTTGGTACGACTCGTACATGCGCGATGTTGGGTGAAGGTGCTGGTGTTGGGGCCTGGGGTGCGCTCCGTACTTAGACTGTTGGGGTCGGGGTATGCTCAATACATACGCGGGTGGGGGTACGGGCCGTACATACACGGTTGGGGTCAGGGTACGCTCAATACATACGCGGGTGGGGGACGGGCCGTACATACACGGTTGGGGTCGGGGTACGCTCAATACATACGCGGGTGGGGGTACGGGCCGTACATACACGGTTGGGGTGGGGGTACGCTCCATACATACGCGGGTGGGGGTACGGGCCGTACATACACGGTTGGGGTGGGGGTACGCTCAATACATACGCGGGTGAGGGTACGGGCCGTACATACACGGTTGGGGTGGGGGTACGCTCCATACATACGCGGGTGGGGGTACGGGCCGTACATACACGGTTGGGGTGGGGGTACGCTCCATACATACGCGGGTGGGGGTACGGGCCATACGTACGGGGGTGTACATACACGGGTGGGGGTTCGACTCGTACGTACACGGGTGTTCATACACGGGTGGGGGTTCGACTTGTACGTACACGGGTGTTCATACACGGGTGGGGGTTCGACTCGTACGTACACGGGTGTACATACACGGGTGGGGGTTCAACTCGTACGTACACGGGTGTACATACACGGGTGGGGGTTCGACTCGTACGTACACGGGTGTACATACACGGGTGGGGGTTCGACTCGTACGTACATACGAGGGCTGGGGGTTGGTTGGGCGCGTACATACGGGGGCTGAGGGGGTGATTGGGCGCATACATACGGGGGCTGGGGGGGTGTTGGGCGCGTATGCGGGCACATGTCTCCATGGTTGCTATAGGAGTTCGGTGCGGACGGTGTTTTTTCCATCCGGTTGTAACATCAGACGCACGGGATGGATCGTACTTCCACGGTCGGTCTTCACTTTTCACATTTGTACGGTAATTAGTCCGGGGACGTGTCGGGCACATTTTCCGACCCGAGGACGTGTGGGGAAATATTCCCAATGCGATTCGTATGGACTTTTTCCCATGCGAATCGTACTTGGCAGTTTGTACGGCACTTGTACGATTCGTACGGTAAAAAGACCAGATACGAGTCGTACGGGGGATTTTTTTCCAGGATCGTAATCGGCACCTAGGTGTAACTCGCTGATACTCTTATAAAGCGCTCTGATACCTCCGGGTCTAGCCAGCGCTATATAAAACTCATTAAATAAATAAATAAACTAGTAAACATAACTGGTTACTGGGCAAAGGATCATGAAATTAAATAAATGGACAGTCTTGGTAATTAAATCCCCTTCCCTCACCTCCACCACCTCTTCTCCCCTCTCTAACATGGCCTCATTGGGGACAGCAAGCCATCAAAACTCACACGGAGGATGACTCCACGGAAGAATGATCGCTGCAGCATTTTTCCAAGAGTAAGAAGACTAATCAATCATTAAATAATTGCACAGCTTGTCTTTAGCCATGGTCTCAACAAAATCACAAAGAGAACTGTTTAAGCCCCCCATGATTGAAACGCAAAACATCCTAAATACTGACAGCATTCTCTCACACTCTACCAGAAGCACTGTCACACCCCTCCAGGAGTACCAGTCACACATCGCCAGGTGTATTAATATACCCCAAACATGCTAGCAGTCTTGCTCAGAGAACACTCTCACACCCATCTGGGTAGCATTCACGAACAATCGCAAGTCCACACACTAGTAGCCTCACACTTCTGAAAATACACTCCCCGAAGAGTAGCAGGCGGACACTACTCACAGCATTGCCACCCCTCAAAGACTAGTAGTCACGCTACAGAGAACACTCTGGCATATCTCACACCACCGATAATACACATTCCCATTTAAGGTTAGCAGTCACACTACCAAAAGCACTCCATCAGCCCTTACAGACCAGCAGCAAAGACATAAGGTTGAATTTGTGTGTGTGGTACTTTTTTTTTTAAAACCGTGTTTTTATTGGCATTTATAGTTTACAATAACAAATTACATTAGGATACATTTGGTTGGCTTGCATTTCTCTCAGTTTACATCGTGGTACAGTGCTATTCATACAATAGTTAGACAGATATCCTGGCAACAGTAAGGCTTGATGCTAAGTGATTGCCATATAGAACTGAGATGCGAAACTGGGGGAGTGTTCATGGAATTCTGGGTACTGATGTCAGATGAGGGATCAGGGCGATATATGCCACACTGGTCGGTACAGCTGTGCGCTACTTGAGGTAAGGGGGAACATGTGATCGGTCACTCACCGACCTCTAGCCTTCGGGTGTGGTGTGATGTATGGTGCTAAAAACAAGCGACACTACGTGTGCGCTGCGGGAGGGGTTCCGGGGTATGTATTTGCGGGCTGAGCTTGTGATTGTGGGGTTATCGGTGCGTGAGTGTCGCCATCTGGGTTATCATGGGGCGGTGAGTGTTTGAATTGGTGCAGTAATAGGGCCCACTCCATGGAAATGGGGAGTTTACGTATCCCTTTCACCTCTTCCTCTTGCAATGTTTCTTCCTCTGCTGCCGCCCATTTGTGTACCGCTCCCACCCATGCCACAATTGGAGGGCCTATGGGGGATCGCCAGTGCATGGCTATGCTCCGTTTAGCTAGCAAAATGGCCAGTGAGATAAACATAATTAACACTTTGTGTTGCTTCTGTTTCCGAAAGATACCCAGTGCACAGGCTTCTCAGGTGGTCAAGTGTGTAAGCCCAGTGAGCTCTCCGAGTGATTTGTGAATATTTTGCCCGTATGATTGTATTGTGGGGCAGCTCCAAAACATATGATAAAAATCTGCTTCCTGTGAGTGACATCTAGGGCAGAGGAACTGTATGTCCGGATAAAATCTTTGGAGGCGGGCTGGCATCAGATATGCCCTATGTAGAATATAGAATTGTATATTTTTAAAGCGCGCGTTTCTTGACACCTTCTTGGGGCATTCTTTCTCATGTAAGGGACGCCCTAATTCTTCCTTCCAAGTGGTCCGCAGGGTCTCTAGGGGTCTGTTTGTAAGTTCCCGTATGGCTTTATAAAGCCATGTGGTCAGATGTCGCCCCACTCCCATATATAAGATTGTGTGGATGACTGGGTGCGTAGTGGGCTCTCCCGTTGAAAGATCGTGATACGGTCGGTAACTTTCGAGGAGTTGGCGATGAAGTAGAAACTGGCCGGGGGAGATCATAGTCGTCTATAAGTCATTGGAACGGTCTAAGCTGTCCGTCCTCGAATAGCGACTCAGCTTTGGTTATACCACAGTCCGTCCATGTGTGGAGCATTTTAGGTGTGTAATAGTGTTCGTGTTTGGGCCATCCGACCAGCGGTAAAAGTGGGGAGTATGGGGGTTCCCCCGGTGACATACAGTGTATCCTTTGATTCACTTGCGTGCCACTGCTACTTGTAGGGGAGATATACGTCTTGGTTTAGTGCCTGGTACTAATAGGAGGCGGAATTCTGGGATGGGCACCTGACCGGTTGTGGTGTACGTCTCACCTATGTGTCTGCCTGCCGTCCAGTAGGATAACCAATGCAGTTGTGCCGCTAGGAAATAAGATTAGAAGGACGGGGCGCCTAGTCCTCCTTGCGTGGTGTGTAGTTTTAGTTTCGTTAATGCTATCCTATGTCTGTTTGTTCCCCATATTAGCGAACTGAGGAGTGGGTCTAAGTCTCGGAAAAAGGTTCTGGGCAGGATTACCAGCAGATTCGTGAAATGGTATAGCAACTGCGGGACTATGATCATTTTGGCTAGGGCCACCCGGCCGATCGGGGCTAATGGGAGGTTCCTCCAGAATCCGACCACTGACCTTAAGCCGGCCAATTCCCTACGGTGATTGCCTTCAAATATGTCGGCTGGGGAATGGTTGAGATGGGTCCTGAGGTTTCGATCGGCCTCTGCATTCCAGGCCACTCTCTGATCACCCAGCCAAATGTCCCAGGGGGGAAGGTTCCGGTGTAGTGGGGACACTGTGGATTTATCCCAATTCACTCTCAGCCTGGAGGCGTCAGCAAACTCTGTTAGCATTGCCCAAATGGGTGTTAGATCCGCGGTAATGTCTCGAATATACAGGAGAAGGTCATCGGCATACATGGAGATGCTGTGTATGGTGTCTGCTATGGGAATGCCCCAGTGTTCCCCCTCTTGGCGCAACCGGATAGCTAGAGGTTCTACCGCGAGGGCAAAGAGTAGAGGCGATAGCGGGCAGCCCTGCCTCATGCCTCTCTGTACCGCAAATTCTGATAAGATGTACCGCCCGATGCGAATATGCGATGTGAGTTTGGTGTATACAAGTCGTGTGTACACCAAGAGGATGGGACCAAGTCCTGCTCGTTGTAGGACCGAAAAGAGATACTGCCATGTGAGGGTATCAAAGGCCTTTTCAAGGTCTAGGATAAGGCAGGCTACCCGGGGATATGTGTCACCCACTTGATCTTGAATAGGGAATAGTCGGCGTATATTCTGGCATGTGTTCCTGCCCGGGACGAAGCCGCATTGATCTGGGTGAACCAGGGGTCGTATGATATGCGAGTATCCGTCCGCTAATATTTTTCCCAGAATCTTACAGTCGGCAGATAGAAGCGTGATGGGACGATAAGCCATCTGTTGAGGATCGCGGTGTGGTTTCAGGAAGGTCACGATAACGGATTCCCGAAGGGATCTCGGTAACTCTCCTTTCTCCAATGCGATCGCAAACATCGCCACCAATCGGGGGGAGAATGTGGTGTAATATTCTAGGGGGAAGCCGTCCAGCCCCGGTGCTTTGTTATGAGCTAGGGCGTGTAGGGCTTGAATAATGTTGGCGGATTGTATCTCTGTATCTAATGTTGTTCTGTCTGCCTTCGTAATTTTGGGGATCGTGAAGGGGTCGAGAAATTGGTCAAGTATGCACTGCTCGGTCTGTGCTGGGCTACGGTAAACCTCCGAGTAGTATTGATGAAACGCCGAGAGGATCTCATCTTGGGACCGTACTAGGTTTCCGAGGGCGTCTATTACTTCTGTTATGGGCTTCACGTCAGTGTCCTGTTTGGCTAACCATGACAATAATGTGCCCGTTTTATCTCGCATCTTTATGCATCTGGGTTGCATATGCCCTAAAATTGTATAGACGGAGGTCGACGCAGGCAGCTTGATATTCTGTCTTGGCTTTGGCCACTTGTGTCGCCGCTTCATCGCAAGCATCGTCTCGTTTCGTAGCGGTGGCAAGTTGCTTTTCGGCTTTGGTGAGTGCCTGCTTTAGTGTCCGTTTTATCCCAGCTATTTGTTTAATACATTCTCCCTGAGCCACTACTTTGAACATGTCCCACTCCACTAACGTTGAGGACGCCACCCCTGTGTTATTGACAAAGTAGTCCTGGATGCTTTGTCACTGTTCGTGCTTGACGGCTTGATCTGTTAGGCAGTCCTGTGGTAGTCGCCATGTGGGGACTGGGGGGTGCGGGGGTCTCGAGTTTAGTCACAAGATATGGGCGTCGTGATCAGAAATAATCCTACCCAAGTAGTCCGTGCGTTGAACTGTGGTCAGAACCGTCACTGAGCATAGGAATCTGTCTAGATGGACCCGCAGGTTATGTGGTATGACTATGTAGTGAAATGAATACAGTCGGGTCTGTGGGTGACGTATTCTCCATGCGTCTGTGAGTGCCCATTGTGTGACCCAAGCCTTGAACCGTTCAGTTTGCCTATATGAGGAAGAGTGTGTGGGTGGGAGGTGTGATCGGTCCAAAGTGAGGTCCAGTGTACAGTTGTAATCTCCCCCTAAAATCCATGGTATGGAGGCAAATTGGGCCAGAACCCCTGTGAGGCGGTTCCAGAATTGGTCTTGCTCGATATTCAGGGTGTATATACTACCCAGTAGTACTGACTGCCCATCTAGGAGTCCCTCTAGTAGGGCATATCTACCCTCTTTGTCTACCACCCGTCTGATTTCCTAGAATGGAGTCCCTCGACGAACCCAAATCAGCCGGGGGATCGCGACCAATGATTCCCACAATAGAGTGAGGTACTGTGAGAAGTTGGCCTGGTATATGCTGTTCACTAGTTCTAGTGACCACCTTGTACCATGCCAAGCAACCCTTATGGTGTGGTTGTAAGTCAACCTTTTCGGACTAGCCGCCCTAGTGGTAGCGTAGGCTAAGCAGTCTTTGAGGCTAAACTCGTGAAGCGTGTTAAGCAAGCTGTTTTACCAATAGTAATCCCCTTTTATACCAATGAAAGGACACCACACAGATATATATTCAAAATATATATGTATTTATTTCTCAAAGTAACCCCTAGTCTCTTTATGAGCACAGGAGCACAAATCGTCAAGCAAGATTATCACAGAATACACAGAAGTTGCACGTTATATGGATAGGCCCTGGTGGCCACTCAAACCATATACTAAAATAGTGGTATAAGTACCACGAACAGAAAAGGGAAAAGGCCTAGGGCCTCTAGAATCGCTGGGCCTACAAGGAGCTAACGTCAGTTAGTGACCAGGAGGTCCACGGGTGGCGTGTGCAGAGCAAATAGTCACACGCGTGCTCCCATAGGTTTCAATGGGTGCGTAAAAAGTACAAAGTTACTGCAAAAGGAATCTTCCGGATGACCTAGGAACTTAAGATTTGGAACACAGGCACTAGAGATGTATTACTACACATGGGCACCGGAGTACCAGCTTTACCTCACCCACAGGAAGCGGGTGCATAGGCCTCAAAGTGCGTCGGGTTTCTTCTATCTGTTCCGTTGAGCCTGGGACAAAGATGCTGCAGGCGGTCGGTCGGGAAGAGATGCAGTGGATCCAAGAGTGGATCGGAGATGTTGAAGACCTGTAAGCAGAGGGGACAGTGTTCACAGTCACTAGCCAGTGACCAGCGTGGCACCAGGTGGGTACCAGGCGATGTCGGGTGCAAACAGGTGATGAGGGGTAGCTTGTCTCCGCAGCCACGTGGTCCCTGAAGGTCGACGACGTCCAGGAGTCGGCTCACGAGCTGTCCCACGCAGGCTCTCGCTGTCGGCGGTGTCGGCGACTTGATTGAAGCAAACAAGCCTTGGCAAAAGCAATTGTAGAAGGATTCGGAAATCAGCTGTTGGTTCTGCCCAGCAAGGTCAGAGGGATTGCTCCTTTGGAGGGGAGCGAGGGCCAGTCTGGAGCAACCAGACCAGCGGTGTTTGTCGTAGATTTCGTCGCCAAGATGGCCACTAGCCAGCGGGCCAGCAACCGGTTAGGCGCGTCGAGTGGCAAAATGCAGAAGGGCCCCACGCAGATCGTGGAGATGCTGGAGGGCTCACCTTTGGTGCAGATGCTGCTCGAGGGTTGGGCTTCTCAGGACCCAAAGCACAACTTGGAGGGAGCCTCGGTTGTTGCACTGGTCAGCTTGTCGTGGTCGTTTCAAGATGGCTGGCTCCACGTGTCTCGGTGCCTCCACGGGTCTCCTCTTTGCAGGGACTGTGGATCGGGCGGTGAGAGGTCTGGAGGTCCAGGTCTTGTCAGTCTCTGGGCTCGGGCTCCGGCGGGAGGCGGCGGCAAAGCAGACGTTGATTCGCTGGATGGTGCTTGCGTTAGCAAGGTGGTCACTCCCTGACCACAGGGGAGATTGTCTTCAGTCTTCTGTGCAGCAGAATGTCGAAGTTCCCGTCTTCTTCTTAGTTTCAAGTTGATTCCAGGATGTCTGAAGTCTTAGGACACAGCTCCTACCTTTATTCGGATTCTAGGGGCCGGACTACCTGCTAGGTCCCTCCCTATGGGTGGGACCAGGAAGGGGGGTGGTTACACCCTCAATCCTTTGTCCAGCTCGCCCCAGGCCCGGGACTGGTGTGCCCCAGGACCGGTTTGAACTGGCATATGCCCCGAGGCTCCTTGTGAGCCACAGGCATGTCTGGTTTCTTTCAAGCCCTACCTGACCAATACACAAAATCCTGTCTGGGGTGGTGCATGCACCTCCCCTGGCAGGAAACCCTTTGTCCACACCTCCCAAGCTGGAAGGACTCCCAGCAGCAGGAGGGCAGACTTGTGTCTGTGGTGGCAGCATCCATTTTGTGGAGCTGAGGCTATGTCTGATTTTACCCGGGTTTCAGGTACTGTACATGTCGTGTCCCTCTAGAAGGGTGGAATGCTAACCCCGTCGCCAGAATTGGCGAGGGGTTAGTATTCCAATTCGTATGACACCTTACTCGACATGTTTTGATAAAGCCAAACCAAAGATAGCATTTAACCGCGAGGTTCATAATGCACTTAAGAGTATATGGTATGACGATATCTGGAAACAGTAGAAGGAAGTTGTTCCGACCACTGCAGACAGGCTCAGCTCATGCCAGAGCACCATCTCACATGGAACCAAGCACTCTGCCTTCAGGATTGTTAAGGCCTGCCATAGGAGTGACTTATAGGTTACCAGGTGTCCCATTTAAGTTTAGGTATAGGTATACTACACCTAAGTAAGAGGTGATTACACCAACTTACCCCAGCTGAGTGATCAGCCAGTTGTGTCAGATTGTTAGGCCAAGCCTGGGGTGGCATAATACATGCTTCAGCCCCTGGCAGGCCTTGGATACGCCAATGCCCTGGGTACCTAGTGTACACTGGTACAGGGGCTGACAGGGTGATCCAACCAATTGGGTATGTACCTAGGGTACATGGAGTCCATTTTACAGAGAGAGCAGATAGCCTGAGAGCCTGAATGGCAGGATCTCAGGCCAACTAAGTCGAAAAACCAGCTAGACACTAGGCAAAAATTTGGGGGTAACCATAGTCAGATATCCACCTTCCTACACAACCCCCCCCCAAACGAAGGGAGATAAGGCTGACCTTGACCAGGTAAGCCTATATTGCCCAAGTGGCCATATAAGGAGGAACCAGCACTGGCATGGTTACCCCCTGTCTCATGGTCCACTAAGCAATCCCTCACCCTAAGGGTATCAGAGGGTCTCCACCATAGGGAATCTCTACCTGTGGTGTGTCTTGGCAAAGTAAAAGGCTGGTGTTGAGATGGAGTACTGAAGTGAGTGTCCTCAAAGTGAGGCCTCAGCTTCCTCCAATCATCCTCCACCATGGATGCCTTTCTTTCTTTAACTGAGTTGCACTGTGCTCTCAGGGTCAGCCTCTGGCTACCTAAAGCTGGAGGCTGGGTCCCTTTTGTGGGCTTACTGGAGGGACAGGTCAGGTTTGGGGCCCTAAGGTCCCATGTTTGCCTGTGCCCAACAGAATCCCCCTGGGGGAGGTCCCTAACTACCTGTAAAGGAGATCCCTCAGGAATGTGTTTACCCATCACCTGACTAGGGCTACTAGCCAGGCAATCCTCATTCTTTTGATGGGGGGGTTCTTGTGGACAGGGGCCCTCTGGGGGTCCACTGGCCTCCCTGACCTCTGCAGCCCTGGGCTGACTGAGGCAGGGTAGAGAGAGGCAGGCTACCTGCACCAGACTGGATCCCACCTTGGAAGGGGCCACTGACATCAGAGGCTCTGCCAGGCCAGGCCTGGCTACCTCTGGGGCAGTTCCTTCACAAGGGGTGAGGTCAGATCCCTGAGGAGGCTGACCTTTTCCTAATGTCTGGGGAGAGGGAGACTTTTCTTCCTCCCCACTACTCTCAGTTTGTGTGGAGTGATCCATTGTTTCAGGCTTCACTACACCTATGTCAGTCTGAGTATAGGCTGAGACCATTACAGCCTTGCCAACCTTTTCAGGGGGGCACTCAGTTTGTGTTTGAGCTGTGACTGTCACAGCTCTGCCAGTCCCTACAGGGAAGTCTGTCTGTGCCTGGGCTGTGGCTACCACTGCCCTTCCAACCTTTTCAGGGAGGAAATCTATTTGGACAGGGGTTGTGAATGGCACAACCCCCCTACCCTTTTGTGAAAGGCCTACCATTTTAGAATGGGTGTCTTGTTCAACTCCAGCCCAAGCTGAGAGTTCTAAGTCATTCCCCAGTAAGCAGTCTACAGGCAAGGTTGGGGACACTGCTACCCTTTTAGGGCCAGTGACCCCTCCCCAGCTGAGACATACCTCTGCCATGGGATGACTGTTCTGTTTGCCATCAATGTTAGTCACCTGGTAGGAGAAACCGGGCAAAAGCTGCTCAGAGGGAACTAGCCAATGGGCCACCATTGTGATGCTAGCCCCAGTGTCTCTGTAGGCCTCAGCTTTTGTACCATTGATGTAGGGCTCCTGTCTGTACCTACCCAAAGTGTTGGGACAGGCAGTGAAGTTGGCAAACCCCATGCCACCATCACAGACAAGAGTGGTTGCTGTAGGGGAATTGGCTAAGCCAGGGTCCCCCTGTGTTCCCCAAGTAAACCCACCCAGATTTCTGGGGGCACTCCCACCACCTGGGGGATTACTGCTGACAGTAATAGGTGGTGTGACAGGAGTAATTGGAGGAACAGTTTTGTTTTTAGCCCTTGGGCAACCGCTGTCAGTTTTCCAATGCCCAGGAGTTTTACACTCATGGCAGTAGGGCTTTTTAGCTGTGGTAGAGGAGGGAGCTTGGGACCCACCACCCTGTGTGGAGTTTTGGGGCCCTGAGGAAGGTTTCTCTTTTTCTTTATCCCCACCCTTCTCTTGAGGCTTGGTGGTATCTTTCTTTTGGTCACCACCCTGGTTTTTAGGCCTGATCCTGGTCCTGACCCATTTATCTGCCCTCTTTCCCAATTCTTGGGGAGAGGTCAAATCTGAGTCTACCAGGTGTTGATGGAGAAGCTGGTTTTGACAATTACTTAAAATCTGCTCTCTCATCATCAAATTGTACAATCCTGTATAATCAGACACCTTACTTCCCAGCAACCAACCCTCCAAAGCCTTAGTGGCACATTCCACATATTCAGACCAGTCCTGAGTCTGTGTCTTCTGGGTGTCTCTGAACATTAACCTGTACTGTTCAGTGGTTAAGCCTAACCCATCAACTAGGACACTCTTCAGGACTCTGTAATTTCTGACATCCTCTTCTCTAACAGTGAGGAGTCTATCTCTGCCTCTCCCCTCAAAGGAGAGCCATAAGGTTGCTGCCCACTGGTCTTCAGGAACCTGCTGCACTTTGCAGGCTCTCTCAAGAGCAGTCATCCATTTGTGGATGTCATCCCCACTTTTGTAGGGGGGCACAATCTTGGACAGGTTCCTATTGTCAAAGACCCTATCTTTGTCCCTAGGGACATTGCTGCCACCAGTGGGTATAGACCCACTCTCTCTATGCTGCCTAGCCTTGCTCAGTTTTTCTTCCATCAGGGCTACTTCTAGCTCCTGCTTCCTGATCCTCAGCTGGGCTTCCTGCATTCTGGCCTCATGTTCCCTCCTCTGAGGGGTGGTCAGTCTCCTTCTGGAGTGACCTTGAGAGCCTCTAGAGCCATGGGAAGCATTGGAGTCACCTGAGCGATTCCTTTGCCTTCCAAGCCCTGTGTTAAGTCCACTGGGGAGATCCAATGGGGTGAACCCACTGTCAGTCCCCAATAGCCTTAGTTTAGCTGGGCCAAGTATAACACTTGGCACTGGGCTAGTTCTCCCTTCATCCCCACTCACATCTGTATCCCCATCACTTTCTTCCTCTGTGGTAGGCATCCCATCTAAGGGGTGACTATTGAAAGGGGGTACCTCTGTGGCATCTTCAGAAGGGGGGCCTCCTGTTCCTGTCCCTAAGGGGGCTAACTGGGAAGCTTTCTTGAGTGCTCTCTGATTCTCATCATTCTGTAAGAGCTCTCTGAGCTCAGCAGAGTTTGGGTTCTTGGGCTGTTTAAGGCCTCTAAGAGTTGCCAAATGCCTGAGCTCATTCTGATTAAGGGTAGCAAAGCTGGATGGTGCCCTCTGGGGGTCACTCTCAACAGAGATGGGTACAGTGGACCCCTCTGCCCCGGCCATTGCTCTTAAGTGTGGGTGGATGTGTTGCAATCTACCTACACTTGGGTTTACCTACTAAACCTATCTAGTAGTTGTAGTCAGGGTGTGCTACTCCCTTTGCTCTACAACAACTAAGTTCAGTAGAACTTAAGTATATCTAATCTTGTTTTATATGTACCTACAGGTACCTATGTGATCTTTCAATTGGTAACCAAGAGATTACAATGGTAAAACACAGCAAGCTCAAATCCAACCGCTGCTCACCAATGTGAGAAGTTGGCCTGGTATATGCTGTTCACTAGTTCTAGTGACCACCTTGTACCATGCCAAGCAACCCTTATGGTGTGGTTGTAAGTCAACCTTTTCGGACTAGCCGCCCTAGTGGTAGCGTAGGCTAAGCAGTCTTTGAGGCTAAACTCGTGAAGCGTGTTAAGCAAGCTGTTTTACCAATAGTAATCCCCTTTTATACCAATGAAAGGACACCACACAGATATATATTCAAAATATATATGTATTTATTTCTCAAAGTAACCCCTAGTCTCTTTATGAGCACAGGAGCACAAATCGTCAAGCAAGATTATCACAGAATACACAGAAGTTGCACGTTATATGGATAGGCCCTGGTGGCCACTCAAACCATATACTAAAATAGTGGTATAAGTACCACGAACAGAAAAGGGAAAAGGCCTAGGGCCTCTAGAATCGCTGGGCCTACAAGGAGCTAACGTCAGTTAGTGACCAGGAGGTCCACGGGTGGCGTGTGCAGAGCAAATAGTCACACGCGTGCTCCCATAGGTTTCAATGGGTGCGTAAAAAGTACAAAGTTACTGCAAAAGGAATCTTCCGGATGACCTAGGAACTTAAGATTTGGAACACAGGCACTAGAGATGTATTACTACACATGGGCACCGGAGTACCAGCTTTACCTCACCCACAGGAAGCGGGTGCATAGGCCTCAAAGTGCGTCGGGTTTCTTCTATCTGTTCCGTTGAGCCTGGGACAAAGATGCTGCAGGCGGTCGGTCGGGAAGAGATGCAGTGGATCCAAGAGTGGATCGGAGATGTTGAAGACCTGTAAGCAGAGGGGACAGTGTTCACAGTCACTAGCCAGTGACCAGCGTGGCACCAGGTGGGTACCAGGCGATGTCGGGTGCAAACAGGTGATGAGGGGTAGCTTGTCTCCGCAGCCACGTGGTCCCTGAAGGTCGACGACGTCCAGGAGTCGGCTCACGAGCTGTCCCACGCAGGCTCCCGCTGTCGGCGGTGTCGGCGACTTGATTGAAGCAAACAAGCCTTGGCAAAAGCAATTGTAGAAGGATTCGGAAATCAGCTGTTGGTTCTGCCCAGCAAGGTCAGAGGGATTGCTCCTTTGGAGGGGAGCGAGGGCCAGTCTGGAGCAACCAGACCAGCGGTGTTTGTCGTAGATTTCGTCGCCAAGATGGCCACTAGCCAGCGGGCCAGCAACCGGTTAGGCGCGTCGAGTGGCAAAATGCAGAAGGGCCCCACGCAGATCGTGGAGATGCTGGAGGGCTCACCTTTGGTGCAGATGCTGCTCGAGGGTTGGGCTTCTCAGGACCCAAAGCACAACTTGGAGGGAGCCTCGGTTGTTGCACTGGTCAGCTTGTCGTGGTCGTTTCAAGATGGCTGGCTCCACGTGTCTCGGTGCCTCCACGGGTCTCCTCTTTGCAGGGACTGTGGATCGGGCGGTGAGAGGTCTGGAGGTCCAGGTCTTGTCAGTCTCTGGGCTCGGGCTCCGGCGGGAGGCGGCGGCAAAGCAGACGTTGATTCGCTGGATGGTGCTTGCGTTAGCAAGGTGGTCACTCCCTGACCACAGGGGAGATTGTCTTCAGTCTTCTGTGCAGCAGAATGTCGAAGTTCCCGTCTTCTTCTTAGTTTCAAGTTGATTCCAGGATGTCTGAAGTCTTAGGACACAGCTCCTACCTTTATTCGGATTCTAGGGGCCGGACTACCTGCTAGGTCCCTCCCTATGGGTGGGACCAGGAAGGGGGGTGGTTACACCCCCAATCCTTTGTCCAGCTCGCCCCAGGCCCGGGACTGGTGTGCCCCAGGACCGGTTTGAACTGGCATATGCCCCGAGGCTCCTTGTGAGCCACAGGCATGTCTGGTTTCTTTCAAGCCCTACCTGACCAATACACAAAATCCTGTCTGGGGTGGTGCATGCACCTCCCCTGGCAGGAAACCCTTTGTCCACACCTCCCAAGCTGGAAGGACTCCCAGCAGCAGGAGGGCAGACTTGTGTCTGTGGTGGCAGCATCCATTTTGTGGAGCTGAGGCTATGTCTGATTTTACCCGGGTTTCAGGTACTGTACATGTCGTGTCCCTCTAGAAGGGTGGAATGCTAACCCCGTCGCCAGAATTGGCGAGGGGTTAGTATTCCAATTCGTATGACACCTTACTCGACATGTTTTGATAAAGCCAAACCAAAGATAGCATTTAACCGCGAGGTTCATAATGCACTTAAGAGTATATGGTATGACGATATCTGGAAACAGTAGAAGGAAGTTGTTCCGACCACTGCAGACAGGCTCAGCTCATGCCAGAGCACCATCTCACATGGAACCAAGCACTCTGCCTTCAGGATTGTTAAGGCCTGCCATAGGAGTGACTTATAGGTTACCAGGTGTCCCATTTAAGTTTAGGTATAGGTATACTACACCTAAGTAAGAGGTGATTACACCAACTTACCCCAGCTGAGTGATCAGCCAGTTGTGTCAGATTGTTAGGCCAAGCCTGGGGTGGCATAATACATGCTTCAGCCCCTGGCAGGCCTTGGATACGCCAATGCCCTGGGTACCTAGTGTACACTGGTACAGGGGCTGACAGGGTGATCCAACCAATTGGGTATGTACCTAGGGTACATGGAGTCCATTTTACAGAGAGAGCAGATAGCCTGAGAGCCTGAATGGCAGGATCTCAGGCCAACTAAGTCGAAAAACCAGCTAGACACTAGGCAAAAATTTGGGGGTAACCATAGTCAGATATCCACCTTCCTACAGGTACCTATGTGATACATAATGTCACCTATACGTTCGTTTCGGGTACCCTGTTGTGTGAAGTTCCATTAAGGGAAGGGGCGTTTCTGAACAGGGGTAATAAACTGTAAAACTGGGTTCGGGAAACAGTCCCAATACTGAGGACCCATCGCTGGTAACGATGCGTCCAAACCTACTCTCTCGAAAGAGGAGAGTACAGCAATATGTGGTGGGGGTGGCAGTGCGTGTGTGCGAGGCGATTCGTTGATCGGGCCTTTGTAGGATCATTGGGCTTCGCCTGGGGCGTGCCTGATCATGTCTATGTGGCGTGCGCTCAATAGGTGAGCCTGGGTTGTGCAAGTCCTTACTGTGTTCTCCGTGGAATCATCTCATGACGAGAGGGTGTTCGATTGTCCATCCAGTATGGCATCTGCCTTCTGAGGGGTGACCAGGGGAGGTGTAATTGAGTCCGCTCCAGACAGCTTTCCGCCGCTGTCATCCTCTCCCTCCGACGAAAAGATGTGTGGGGGTCGATCTATTTCCTCCGCAAGGGGGGAGGTCTGTAGGTCAATCACCGCTTGTAATACCTCCCGTCGCTCCTTCATGATTTGTTCTAGGTCTGGAGAGTCTGGGGTGCAAGTTCCAGCCACTTTATTCACCCCGCCGTGTTGCTGTTTCGGGTTGCGTCTCCTGGTGCGTGGCGTTTTGAAAGGTGAGCCTTGTGCTGTCTCAGTTCTGGGTTGCTGCGTGCAGTGTTGATCCGCCCATTCTTGCGCTTCTTCGGTGTTTGCGAAAAAGATAGCGGAGCCATTATAGAGCACCTTGAGGCGGGCTGGGAAGAGCAGGGAGCATTGTACATTGTTCGCTCGCAGTCAACGTTTTACTTCCAAAAATGATGTCCTTTGTTGCTGCACCGCTCGTGCATAGTCGGGGAATATCATTTTCTGGTTTTTTTCCACGCGTAGGGGGCTTGCTTGTCTGGCTGCTCGAAGTACCGCATCCCGGTCTCGAAAGTGTAGGAATTTGGCCAGCATCTGTCTGGGGGCTGCTCTTGGTGGAGGTTTGTGGGCTGGGACCCTGTGGGCGCGTTCAATGGAGAAGAATGCTGTTTGGTCAGGCGCGGGGGTGAAGGTTTTCACCCATGCTTCTAGGTATTTCAGCGGGTTTGTGCCTTCAATTCCCTCTGGAAGACCCAGCACATGGATCTTGCAGCGCCTTGAGCGCCCTTCTAAATCATTTGCACGTTCCTCCATGGTGGTTAGGCGGCTCAGGACGTCTTGTAACGTCTTCTGATGCGCCTTGACGGTGGGTTGCAGGTTGGCCAATGTCTTCTCCCCTTCCTTCACTTTGTCTGCCAACCCGGTGGCCATCCCGGATAAGGCCGATATCCGTCCCGAGGGTGCCAAGTCGCTCCTCCATGGACATCCTGGAGAGTTCAATGGCAGCCAAGACCTGATCCAGTTTGTCCGAAATTGATAGGTCGGACTGAGGCGCAGTAGTTGTGGCCCATGTTCGGGTATTTGGCATGTTCTCTGGGGCAGTCTCAGGCACTGTGGTGTGCTGTAATGTTCTTGGTTTCCCCACTGGGGTGACTGAGGAGGTTTCACGCGTTGCAAGCGCTGTCAAGGGTGGCGGATTGTGTTGCTCACTGTGAGTATGACTCTATGCTGGGATGGGTGGTCCCGTTGGAAAAATGACACTCACCGGGCAAGGGGGGGAACTTGCAGCAGTTCAGTGGATGTCTGGAAGTGGGGGGGGGAACCTTCGCCCCGGTTGCTCCAGCTCGCCTCCTTGCGGTTATGGGGGAGGGTGGGTGCTGCCAGGAGAAGCATGGTGCGATTTGCATGTTGTTGCGGGCAAGAGGTCCTTGCGGGGGCCACAGGTGGTCTGGCAGCCAGGTCGCGTGCCTCGCTAGTGCCTTAGCGGGTAGATAGGAGCAGGGATAGACCGGATTAAAGAGCCACCATTTTAAAGTCAGGCAACTGGCGCCTTGAGTGTGTGAAGTTCTTGCTGCAGGGGGAGGGGATCTCTTTAGTTTTGTCTCTCAATGCGGTGAATCTGCAGCTCACCTCTGTCCCGACGGTGCTGTATGACCCCAGGGGTCTTCAGAGACTCAACTTCAGTGCCGCCGTCCGCTGCAGGCCCTGGGTGCCATTTTAGGGTCAGGCGATTTTTACCGGCCGTGGGTTGTCTCGTGCTCCGCTGCTGGGCTGGGGGCAGCAATCGGCCCCCAGCTCCTGGATCACTGCTAACAATGGTTGGCGCTCCGGCCCCGCTCGGCGGGCTCGCGGTCCGTGAGGCAGTGAGAGAAGGGCTGTAGTAGCTAAAATGGCTGGCTGTCACCTATCGCCGCCCTCGCTGTCCGCCTCCCCGCGTGTTTCCCAGAGCTCGCTTCAGGTAGCCGTAGTGTAGGGTTGTCGCCTCACCTCCGCTGTGCCTGGGTTCACTTGTCCATGTTCTTCTTCAGGCGTACGTCTCGGGGCACCGATCCGGACTCCCGAAGCCCGCAATCAGGAACTGGCGGGCGCCATCTTGCCACCGGGAGCCTGCATCCTAAGTTTCCCGGATTTGCTGTTGGGAGTGCACCCATTTAAGAATTCATGGCACCGCTTGGCGCAGCATGCGTTCCGTCAGCTGGCTGGTGTCTGGACAGCCCGGAGCGATGCCTGGAAGCGGGCAATATGCGAGCCCGATCGCGGAGCCTCAGCAGGACATGTCTGCCATCGTAGCCTGCTTGGCCATGCCCCCCCTTGTGTGTGTGGTACTTAAGAAGGGTGAATACCAGAATAAATTAATTAGTGGATGAATAGAGACAAGTGCAAAGATGAGTGTATGGTTGATGGTTAATTGAGTACATAGATGGATGAGTGACTGCATGGATGGAGACATTAAAGCATTTTCAGTAATAACTCAGACTGTTAGACTTTGGCAATGCTTGTTTATATCATAACTTGACTGCTTTTGGCCTTTTGTTTCATGCAGTACATTATTAACACAACATTATTACCCCTGTGGTGTAAAGATTTCACAATGCTTTGTTAAGGTGTGCCTTACAAATGAGTCAGAGGTCATATCTTGTGAAGTTTCTTGAGGCTAAACACCACACTCAAGAGTCTTGTGTATCTATTGTGCATCCACAAACTTTGCACAATAAGTAATTGTTAGTGTCAATATTTACAGATCCTGTGCACATACCATCTGATAACAGGCATTTACAATGCAACAGTTCTCGCATTAGTTAGAGTTATTGGCATTGTAAATATAATACGGCTATATTATTTTGTTTTCAGTTTAGAGTATTTATGTAAAGATATATAGCTGCAGGTTTTGTAGTACACTAAGTATGTGTATTTTGAACTGTAAAGTAAGTGGTAGTGGTGGTAGCAGGAGGAGTAGGTAGCAGTAGTGTGCCATGTTTGCGTATTTGGGATGAATAGTTACTGTAATGATAAAAGCATCTGTAGCATTACTAAGATTGTAATAATGTGGATGATAGTTGTTGTAGAGAAGCAGCTGTAGTATTGTGTAGAGGTGTAAGCTTTTTGTAATTTGTTTGTAGTATAGTAGTGTAAAGTGTATTCTATGCCTCTTGAGTGTGTTATAGTTATGTGTTGTGTGTATAGTAATGGACGCAGTACAAATGTTTCATTTTTAATGTTTATTTATCACACGTGCAGTATGCAGGTAACCAAAAATGTTTATTACAAAAGTTAATGAATTATCTTTAGATATAGGTTTTATTGCATTTGTGACAGGTGTAATCATTGGCACTAATGTGCTTGGTATATACTGACTCTTCGTGCTGGTTTTCCACCCCCCCCTTACTTTATTTCCAGGCTGCACCCAAACGCCAAGTGTGAAGGAGTTTCCATGGCAACCCAAGGAATGGTTGTGCATGGGCATTAGCACATTAATAGGTAGTGCTTCCTAATAAACGCCATTGAATTTTTGGAACAGTCAAGGGGGGCCCTGTAGGGCCCCCTTTGTTTCCTCATCGCTACAGTTTTTATGGCATTCGCACTGCCATGAAAAGTGTGGTGGTGAGGAAACTCGTAATATGCTTGGTGGGCCGCAGCGGGCCAGCCAAGCATATTGCGGCCTCAGGACCGCCACGCAACCACCATGGAACGGCGGTTCCCTTGTGGTTGCAGCAGTTGCAGATGACCACCAGAGTTGCAGCTGTAGTTCCTAGCCTCAATGAGAAATGCCAAATGGTTTGCAGTTCTCCACCATGGCGCATGGGAGGACTGCCTGTGAAAGAGACTGTCACTGACATGTGACCAATCTGATGGTTAAAGGACCCAGCAGAAGCTCCATAGCCAGTAGTGGCATTGCGTAACGCAAAAGGATGGAACCTACATGCAGAATGTGAAGAAGGGCCCCTGATATCTCACAGACGTTTATTGGCCTTGTGCCGATTTCGGGGTCTCCAGGGGCTACAGGTGCCTGCGTCACGCCTCTGAGTGGGTCTAACGTTTTCCTAAATTACATGTGCACTGTCAGTATGCAGATCTATTTTCCTTAACATGGTGGCAGCTCAAGGTTCTCTTACACCATTTCCATGCTGTCTTTCCATGACAGACATGGTGTTGGAGCAGTCGCTCTAGGGCAGCTGTTTTGCCGCCATTTCTGGCAAAGACTTCAGAGGGCCCTGACGGCAGAGCTTGAGGACTGTTGGTGTGCAGGGGCGTAGCTGCAATTAGTGCAGCAGGTGCAGTGGCACCGAGATCGGGACTCTGAGTCCTGATTAATGCTGTATTTCACTGTTTAAACAGTGGCCGAAGAGGCCATTTCCTTCCTTCCACCGGGGCCCATTGCGTACTCTCCTCCACTGTTGGTGTGGACAGAGGCTGTACCATTTTGGGCAGTATCTCTGTTCCTGCCGTCCTCTAAACCAAGCTTTGAGTGGTTATTAAGAGTAATGGGTCAGCCACTTTTAGTTTGTAGAGCAGTCTCTGCTCGTAAGTGTGGTGCATAGGTACGCTGAACCACTTAGAAGCTGATTATACGTCCACGTAGGCTGGTCATTTCTAACAGGTCCAAAGGTCAGAACTCCCCCTCCTGCGTCAGCAGCTCGACGTTCACGCACCTCGCGTGCCCCCGTCTGCTGTTGCGCTGGAGCGTCTCCTGCAGTTAAACCCGAGTGAAACGTGAGCGCGAGGCCAGCGTGCACACCTAAGAATAGCCCTTCAGTAATGACAAGGGCATGCTCTGTGAATGAGTGCGCGTGAATACACCCAGGCCACCCTACCCACCCCACAGGCTGCCAGCTCCCTCCACACTGCATGTTTCCAGTCAGCAAGCAGTTGTTTGTTGAAGGACAGCTGCCACAGGTGGTCCAAAACGAACAATTTAATGTGAGTACATTGAAAGGAGCAGAACGCAATGGGTTAATTACTTGCTCGTCACAGGTGCAGCTGGACAGAGTATCACCTACAAAGAAAGGTATAATGGTAGCATCTCATTTGCAAGGCACACATTGCTATTAAACAGAGCTCAGTCGGAGAAAAACGGCGGGAGGGGGTACGTGGGTTTTATCCGGGAGGATGTACATCAATCGAAACATTTAAGGGTTGGGAGTGGGAAAGGTGGGGCCAGTGGTCTTCTGGGGTTTCTGCCAATTCCATAATATTAAAGCCAGGCAGCAGAGAGGAGGGGGCAGAGGGGAGCGGACCAAAGGGGAGTGGGGAGGGAGGAGAAAGGGGATCGCGAAACCGAAAGCGATTGCCTTTGTGAAAAACAAAGCCGCGAGTGGTGCGCGCGCGCCCATATGCTTTCAATTATCGCGCCTGTGTCTGGGCACGATAATTGAAACCATATGGCAGGAAATGCGTGTAATAGACACCAATAGGCCAAGGGCGGAGCTATGTGCCCGCCTCTGGCCTATTGGTGTCTATTTTACAAAAGAACACGCACGGAAAGGCCAATAGCAGGCCGCAAAGGTAAAATCACACTCACGAGCGTGTGCATTTTCCAGGTCCATTTTCAAAACCTGGACAAAAGGACTCTCGCTGTGCGAACACTGCTGCGCAGTGTATTGCTAGGCGCGAGACCTAAACAAGCATTTACAATGTAATGGTCTCGGCATTGTTAAAGTTAGAGCTATTGGCATTGCTCATGACATTATTTTTGTTTATGTTTTTGTTTTTAAAAAATTTAAAGAAACGGCATTGTCATTTACAATGTCAATAGCTTAATCTCTCTCAAATGCGAGACCTATTGCATTTGCACCCATACAGAGCCACACACACAAAGCCACCCACACACACAGAGCCACCCACACAGAGCCACCTACACAGAGCTATTCACATAGAGCAACCCACACACAAATAGAGCCACCCACACAGAGCCACCTACACACACACTGTTACCCACACACAGAGCCACCCACGCATAGAGCCACCTACAAAAAAAGCCACCCACACAGAGCCACACACACAGAGGCACACACATACACACACACACACATAGAGCCTCCCACACACACACACAGAGCCACCCACACACACAGAGCCACACACACAAAGCCACACACACAAAGCCACACACACAGAGCCACACACACAGAGCCACACACACAGAGCCACACACATACAGAACCACACACACATACAGAACCACACACACATACAGAACCACACACACATACAGTGACAACGAAAACAACTAATGGTATGGTGTGGGCGGGTTGTAAGCCCACTGAATTGTAAACAATGTGTCTTGCAGCACAGCACTAGCGCTGTGTAGGCAAGACCTAGAAACGCAGGGCAGATGCTGGCAGACGACCAAAGACTCGTACCTTTCAGAAGATGAAATCCAGCCGTGGCATACATAGCTGTGCACCGCCTCTTCGTGCACGCACAGCAGCATCCTGTTCTTTCAGTACATACACTGTCATACACACACTCACTGCAAACACATATAATACAACTAAATAATTAGGCCAGACAATTGATCAATATACAGTTTACCTGGGCAAACGTGCACAGATGTGCAAGCGCACGCCCGCACGCACACCCCAATGCCAGATGCACGCACACAAGACCTACTGGGTAATTACTTCCAAACCTCCATTCTCTGTCTAGATAATTTCCCCACACAATATCCCCACGCACACAGAAGGCCCGGCCTCTCTCCTGGCCCGATGAACGGTCTTGGCAGGCCTATCAGCGCCATAAAGAGCGCTGCTGGTCTAAGCTGCTCCTTCCTCCTTTCCATTAATCTTTAAACATTTCTAGGTCAGCCGCCTCTTTTATCTTGTCAGATGGATGTTCGGTTAACAGGATAATGAGGTGCTCGAGGCGGTGAGGCGGTCCCTAGCAGCCTCCGGGTCCCGATTGGTCTCTGGTTCTGTCAGGGCACGCGCGCTGATGCGAAGGGCTGCTGGTGGGCGAGGGCACGTGGGTCAGGAGCGCTGCTGATGCCGGCGCTGAGGGTGCTGGAAGAAGCCTCCGGCCTCGTCAGAAATTGTTACACTGATCCTGCAGACGGCGTTTTGCGCGCGTGCGTGTTTTCGTAGGGGGTGCAGACGCCGTGGAGCCTGAGGACGCCGGTTCCGGGTAGAACTGAGTGTACTGGGAGAAAACAGAGGCTTTACCACTGGTGCTCCCCCTCTAGTGCTGAATTTGTTAGAAAAAATAATTAAGCGCTGATGCCAAAACATTCTCTTAGGAGGCTGCCACCTACTTCCACCAGTCTCCTCACAAGATGGCCGCCGTGTGGTTTTGTTGCTGCGCCCGGCTGCAGGGAATCAATACAAAGGCGTTGAACGAACCAGGGGCTGGGACGTGTACCGAGGGCTCATCTCTGCACAAGAAAAACTGGTATTCATTTTAAATCGGAGAGCGTAAGCGAGCTAATGGCTACGAAGGAAACGGAACACTCGATAACAGCAGAATAATATTTTTAAAAACGGAAACGTTGCAGGTCTTGATTATTTTTTTGGGCTGTAATTCCCCACCTGGACCCCGCAGGCAGCTTCTAAACACCGAGGCGGCCAACTTCTGGGGTGTTTGAGGAGGAAACCAAGACAAAAGGGAACAAGCACACCACTGCCTTTCTCCGAGGCAGAGCAGAAATGCCTCGGAGAAACGCAGCGTCCTTTTCGGATTCGGGGGCGTGTTTTGCTGTTATCTCCTCTTGCCATTGGCTGGAGGAGATAATTAGACTTTCTGCAAAAAACACGCCCCCCGATCCGAAAAGGACGGGGCCTGATCGGAGTGATGGGACCTCTTCTCCAATGGCTGGCCAGCATGAAAGAGGCCAGCCAATGGAGAACAGGGGAGAAGAGGGGCGGGTTCAAGCCCCTCTTCTCCAAGTCATTAAATCTCGGATCGAGACTGCGCAAGCGCAGCCTTCGAGCCGAGACCTAAAAAGTGGCTTCTTGGAGAAATTCAAAGGATAGTTTCACTGTTTAAATAGCTCTTTTTGCTGGAGGTCCACTTGTGCAAAGATCGCCCAGCTTCTGGACATATAGAAAGAAAGTGGTATGCAAGGTCACATTGTGCCAAGGGGACTCTGGAACTTGAACTCTCGAATGTTGACAGCCTTTACCACATGATCACTGTTTAATATATGAATGCTGTGTGCAACC
The DNA here is from genome assembly GCF_964204655.1 of Triturus cristatus. Taxonomy (NCBI): domain Eukaryota; kingdom Metazoa; phylum Chordata; class Amphibia; order Caudata; family Salamandridae; genus Triturus; species Triturus cristatus. Next base: position 1,116,010,145 of record NC_140579.1, read on the forward strand.
TTTTGCATTAAGTATAGAGGTCTGCTTACCATAGAAGCTTAAAATGAATTTTTAGAAGACACAGCATCAGTTTCATGTCTCTTGAATAGGTTAGTTGTCCACAAAAGTGGCGGGTGGAATATTCAAATTGTGCTACGTTGTGAGAGTAAGTACTTCACTCATACCTTGAGAGAAGTGTTAACTCGATACAGCAGACCTTTGCAGGCGGTCCATTGGGATGGGTGAGTAGCTCACCCAGACCAGTTATTTTATTTGCATTCTGGTACTTACTTTGTTAGTTTTTGTTGAGCTTTCGCAAGTAGAATCAAAGGACTTCCCAACCTATTAAATCAAAAAATATAAAGGTGGAGAACCCATGGCAAGATGGCCGCACTTGCGTGAGGCTCTGGTGGTCGGGCTCAGTAATCCGACAATAATCCTCCCATATGCAACCACACAGCCACTGAAAAGGTGAAGGATGCTTGGCGGGCATGCGATATGGCCACAGACACCCGTATTTTCCACAGAAGACCCCGAAACCGCTATTGAAACTGCCCATGGCCGATGAGTGCGTCTAGGCAATGGAAAAAGTGTACTGGGAGTGGCAGTTGAGCATACAAAATGGTGACCTGTGACAGCAAGACGTGGCGAGAATAACGTACCAAGCCTGAAAGCGGAACCGTCGGCTCGGTGACGTTTGTATTGAGGGTGTATGTGGAGATGAGGGCAGGTGGCTCGGGTACCGTTGACAGCATGTGAGGACAGGCGCAAGGCCTGCAGCAGAGGAGGGAGGCTGTTGGTGAGCTGTGGCCAACAGACGCCGGCGCTTGGAGGCACAAATTGATCCCGGCTGGCCGCTGTGATGAGCTTGCTACAGGCTGCGCAGGCTTGTGAAAGCAGGCTAACACCGGGAGCTGTGGTGTGAGAAGGGGCCGGAATGGCAAGCAACCACTGAACTGGGCATGCGAAGAACTGCGACAGAGCTCAAAGGGAAAGGGGCGTAAATAGAACAGGATCTCCTGGACCAAGTTAATCAGAAGGGCGAGGAAGAGCATGGAGGCCTCTTGCCCAACCAGACATCGAGGAGAGGCCTGCGAGTAACAGCAGTGAGTGCGGTGGACCCACAGGACCCATTGGGTACTGGTAAAACGTTGAAGACGGGTCACCAGGGATTAGGCAAGGAATGGCGCTGCCACATATAAGTCAGGAGGTTGCGGGCGAGTGCAGAAATGAACCCTGACTAGTTCGTACAAACATTGCAACATTGGAAAGCGTTAGGAACAGAGCAACCTGCTTACCCAACAACTGCAATTCAGGTGAGCAGGCCCAACTTCAGGCAAGAAAAGCGGGGCTGAATAAAGGTAGCATAGGGGGTGAATTCACTATGGATACCGGGTATAGTGCAAGGTAATACCCATCACTGGGCAACAATTGTGAGGGAGGAGCAGTTGGTGCAAGAACAGTGAGTAGCGTGGCTAAAGAGAAATAAGCCAGCAACAAGGAATAAGCTGCAACATACATTGGCGAACAGAGCGTGGGCACACCGCACAGCACTACCGAAGTGTGGGGGCCGACAAACGGGCACCATAATCAATCCACTGAGTGGCTAAAGACCTGCATAGAGGAACTACAGAGACAACAAGGGTGAGCAGGTGAAAAAGATACCGAGGAGAAATGGGGAAGGGGAGAAAAATCTGCAGCGTCTTACATTCGAGGCCAAAAAACAGCATTGACGCTACAAGAAACGCAGAAACACCCTGACCAAGATGCAGAACTGAGCAGATCATCAGCGCGTCCACGTTGTTAGCGATGCAGCATAGCCTACATTCTATTGATGGTAAGATTGACTCCCTGAACCTGAGAATGGACTATATGACTGCTAAATGAGATATGAGATAAACAAATGTCGACATTTACAGAGGCCGAGCAAAGAATTTCTGAAACTGAAGACATGTTGCACACTGTTACCGAGAAATGCACTGGTATGGAGAAAGTCTTGGAGGAGATACAGGCAAAAAATGAAGACTTGGAAGCACGCTCGAGGCGCAATAACCTCTGCATCACTGTTGTTCCAGAATCGGCAAACACAGGGCTTATGGAGCTATATGTGGAACAAATCTGACTACCCTCTTTGGTCCAGAGAACTGGTCTAACCTGCTGGTGGTGGAGAAGGTGCACCGATCTCTGACGGGGAGACCCCCGTCGGGAGTGGCTCCACACCCTATAATTGCTAAATTACTCAACTATCGGGTCAAGGACGCAGTGCGAAGATTGGCACATGAGAACAAAGAGCTGCACTATCAGGGATACCAGGGGCCATATTACATTAAGTGCCCAGGGGACGCAACGGACGTTTGCACCCGCTTTGCGCACCCTTCGGGGCACTTTGGTATTATAGAAGGGGGCTCAGATGCTTGGCATTCCCATCTATAATACCAATAGCGCTGGTGCACTTAAAACGCCAGCGCTATCAACAGAGGGTGTTCCCTCATTTGCATAGGGGCGTGCCCTATGCAAATGAGGGAATTCCTTTGACTCTGCCCCGCACCATATTACAGACGCGGATGCAAAGTCAAAGAAGCCCTCAAAAGGCACACTGACAGTTTGCCATTTAAAAGGTGGTGCACTGTCAGTGTGCCCCTGAGAGCAGCCCTTTGCAGGGGGTTACGGGTGTCCCATGGACCCCCCCAGACATCCCCTTGCAGGAGGGTGCAGTCACTGACTACACCCGCCTGCAAGGGGATCTCTAAACCCCTTTAAAAATGCAAGCGGGTGCCGCCTGCTCTGTGAAAACATGGAGCAGCTGCTCCGTGTTTTCACATGAATGTGCTTCCCCATCATAATGGGGTGCATTGGCATTGTTTGCGCCCGGCGCACCTTTTCAGAGATGCGCTGGGCACAAACAATGCCAATACTTAATACGGACCCAGGTGTACCTTCTTCCCAGACTTCACTGCTGCGGTGCAAGCAGCAAGAAGGGAGTTCTTGCCTATAATACGGCAACTTCAAAAGGCGGGCATAGCCTATGCCATGCTCTACCCGGAAAGATTACTCGTTGACCATGAAGGGCAGCAGAAGATCTGTGCAACTTCAAAAGCAGCTAAGGATTATCTGAAAACACTCATAAAAGAGAGAGGAGCTTCCCAGACAGTGAACGGCAAAGATGAGAACATGGACTAATGTGCAGGGACTCTACTCAGATCCAATAATGAATCCATACACAGAAGCACTCAATATGCCGGAAGATTGAGAGCCGAAGCTGGTTGGATTTACTTACAGACTTCATCATCGGTTGCAAAAGGGACTATGCTATTGGCCAGACCATCTTCATAACAATGGAGGGTCACCAGGCCTCTGGCTGCCCCCAAGAGGGTGCACCCCACTAAGGGTGACAAGTATACTGCAAATGTTGCTCATGTTGAATGTTTTGGACTGCTATGGTTTTGGGAAGTTAAAGGGGTAATATGTATTTGGCATGTTTGGGATGCTGAAGTGGGTAGGGGTGGAGGGACTTGTGTTATGTAGTCTTAGCTGCACCATGCACCTTGAAGATGCACAGAACGCACACTACAGTAACATCCGGTTAGACAGCGTTTCCATGCCCCACCACAACAAATAGAATGGAATCCCAGAGCGCACATAAACTCTCTCTTCTGACATGGAATGTTAGAGGACTTAATAATCTCCGTAAAACACAACAGGTTATGGCCTACTTGGACAGACATCATGTTCCGATTGCCCTCCTTCAAGAGAGACACTTAATGAAGTGAACAGAAGATATTGCAGGAAGACGATGGGCAAGGGTACGTTTAGCTGACTCCTACTCATCAAACTTTAGGGGGGTATTGATTTTAATCAAAAAGAGCACGCATACACAAATGCACACTAGCTTATAGATGAACAAGGAAGATATGCCATCCTACCACAGTGACTCATCATTAGTCAGTATCATGAATATCTATGGGCCAAATATAGACAACCTGGAATTTTACACACGCATTTGGAACTCACTGCGCACCCTACCACCCGCTGAGATAATCTGGGACTGAGATTTGAACACACATCTAGACCCATTAAATGACAGGGTTTACATGTTTCCACACGAACGTACAGGCATACAGCGTGCTGAGATAAGCACTGTACACTTCACAACCTTGGAGGGGCAGGCTTTAGGCGCGAGTGCGAACACATTGCCCTTGTACGCTCCAGCACTCCCCATGGGAAATCACCCGACACTGTCTGTCACACAGGAGCCTGGAACGCTGGCAGGGCTTCACCTGGCAGGGCTAGAGAAAACGAGTGATATTTATCTACAGGGCAAATTTCTGACACTAGAAGATTTACAATTTATACAAAACAAAACACCACTCTTTACATTTATATACTACAGATTTAAGAAGGCTGTTGTAATTCAAAAAAGTTGGTCCGGACTCCAAGCGTAGATTAGTTAGATTATTTATTACGTTTTTACAAAGAGGAACGAGGAACCCCACCAGGAGCATCCAACATTCCATCCACTCCAACATTCCACGCCACACTCATACTGGCTGAGCAGCAGGTACAACATATCTCCCTTCTTTACGGGGAACAAATGCATTGTGAAACAAATTAAATTAAACAATTAAAAGAATGATGATATGGCATATTAAACATAGACATATCGCCAAGAATGAACATTTTGACTGTAAACTTTGCAAAAACACAGCACAAAAAGTGGTTGAAGCAACAAACGACACCCCTTCCATAAAGTTAACCACAATTATTGATTGATTGATTGATTGAATTAGTGAAGTGTCCTGAAGTTCTCATTTTAAAAAGAATCATTTCCCAAGAGGGTTAAAACTGTAGCCAACAGAAACAAAGACCTTTCATGTTGAGAAAAAGCGTCAACATTACAGTTTCTGGAGAAAAGTCATTTTATCAGCTATCCCACAAGACAGCGTAGGCAAAATTCCCAGAAGATATACACCACATTAGCAGATGAAAGCAGGGACACTTCATGGCAATGTCAGCGCAGCAGCACACATGGAAAGTGTAAAGTTAAGCGTCGAGTCAACAAGTTGCTCACCGGAATGCTAAATGGCTCACCAAAGCTCCAAAAACGAGGGGAGACTTAATGTCCACAGGGAAAACAGCAAGAAGATTTCCTCCAGCATGAAGTTCCATGAAGATGGATGGTAAAAGAAAATGGCAGCATATGACTTACGTAGCGCCGGGTGGCTCCAGTCATGTTCCAGCTGCCCAACTGCTGGTGAAGATGTGGTGACATGCGGCCAAGCAGAACACAGAACAGACACCTGCTACCGCTTTCGTGATCTCAAAGGGCTGCGCGTCAGGGACAGCAGAAGCGGAGCACAAGCGCCACCCTCACAGCTGCAGACACGCCAACAGCGCCGCTCTCGTGCGGAATTTGACATTCAAATTCAAGCACCGCCACAGTGATCTTAACGGTAAGCGCGCAGGCACAACATCCACAAGCATCAAGGCTTACCAGAGTACAGTGGCAATGGCGTGTTAAAAGAAACACTCCTCCCTTGACTCACTACCCAGCGTGGACCAAAGGAACTCCTCTTCCTTGTAACACTTCCAAACAAGGACTGTGGAGATTCTTTGCTAATGTCGGTGTTGTACTTCCCAACACGGACTCTGGGGAATCATCAGCCCAAAGACACTTCAAAAATGGGCTCAGGGGACTCCTCTAACTTGTCGCTCTTCCCGGGACGGACTGTGGGGGAAACACTTCTATTTGCTCCTTCAAGACAAAGAGACAGGGGACTCCTTTACTTAGATCACGATCTGTCACTCCTTCTTCTCAACGCGCTTGTTGACAGGTACACAGTGGGCTCCTCTACCAAATGTTACTTCACAACGCAGACTCCTCTTACATGTGGAACAGCTTGAATCACCACAGCTCCATTCCAGAAAGAGCTGATCTACACAATGGTTTGAAAGCTTGCCAGGAACTGGCACACAAAGGTTGGGGCTGACCGATGATGTGGTCACTGGTGGGGCTCAGGGTGCCAGCTAGCTGTGCCATACTTAGTTACAGGAGGAGTTTCTTCAAGTTACTCTTCTTCAGTTACAGTTACTTTAGGCCCATAATTCCAGTCCTTCAAGTTGCAAACGCCGGTTCTTGTTGATAAAAAATCGTCGCCAAAATGTGGTGAACGGAAAAAGGTCCAGTAATATCTTTAAGTATATTTATTCCAGGTTAAGATCTTGAGTAGAGCCCCACCAGGAGCAGCCTTCCTGCTGCTCAGCCCATTCTCCCAACGGACAAACTCCATGCATCCAACATTCCACAGCATCATCCACACCAACATTCCACACCACACTCACACTGGCTGAGCAGCAGGTAAAACAAAGGCAATACAAGAACTATACCCAGCGTTCCCAGAGGAAGCTTCTACATTGAATGCCCTACATACGCTGCTTACCAGCCCTACGAAATGTCACCTGGTCACAAACCTATATAAAACAGCCCTTGAGGAAAGGCACCAGGCATCTAATAAAGCACTGGGAAGATGGAATGCTTCCCTAGACCCACAACTAACAGGAGAGTAGTGGGAGTTCAGCTGTACACTGTCTGGGATGCTCACATCTAACTGCAACCTAAGCTTAATACACTTCAAATATATACAGCAAATGTACTACACATCTGCAAGACTGTATAGATATGGGCTGAGGGATAATGACAATTGTTTAATATGTGGGGTGAGGGATGTGGATTTTGTGCATCTGGCATGGGAATGTCGAAGAGTTCAGGATTTCTGGGAGGAAGTGGTGGTGGCTGTGAGGTCTATGACATCGGAAAGAGAGCTTTGGACTCTGCATATGTGCCTGCTGGGCTTGGTCAAACTATTGAAACAGGAAGTACCCAAGTTTGTGACCATCGTGCTATTACTAGCTAAGAGCCGAGTGTCAATGCTGTGGGGGAAGAGAAGGTCACCTAAATATGAGCAATGGCTGAGTGACATGGTGTATTGTAAAACAGATCAGGATCTGTATGCTGAAAAACTCCCACAGGCATCCAGGTTTGAGCTCCACTGGAAGACTACTTGCAGGAGATGACAATACTGAATGGGTTTCTGGGGAGGGAGGAATGAGGCCTTGTAAATGTGACCTCTGTACACTAGGATAGGGGCTGTGAAATATAGATGACAAGTGCAGTGCGTTTTGCTAATGGTGACTGATGCGGTTGAGCTGTTGTATGTAATGACTATGAAGAAAATCAATTAAAAAAACAAAAAAAAAGGTGGAAGCACTGGAGGATACCACCAGTGCTTTAAGTGATAAGAAAAGATGTGGGTCAGGCTAGTGTATCAATCTCTGGGGGACCCCCAAAGTCCACAGAGTGAGCGCTCTGATTCTGACCAAGCAGAGACCGAGCTATGCACTCTGGTTGTCACGCCACCTTCAAAGCACCCAAACAAAGAAAATAAATCCCAGAGACGCAACACTGTTCAACCAAGCCTGCCATGCAGACATGTACCCAGGCAGGATGAGGTCCAGAGAAAGGGGGCCAGACTTAAAGGAGGATGGGAACACACTGCATCAGAGACCCTGCTCCAAACACCAGGCCCCCATCGTCCTCCACCTTCAAGGCACACTATGCCACACATGCACTTACCATGATTGACAACTGCATGGCCTCAAGGTGCTGACACAACACCATCAAGAGAAGGTGAGACAGTGAGAAGGCTTCCCACTGGCCACAGAGTGGGAGGTCCAAGAAGTTCCCTTAGCAGGGAACTTGCGACACGTGTCTCTGTACCACACAGGATAAGAGGAGAGGAGAGGATCAGCATACGCAGTGATCTCTGTGAAGATAGAGCCAAGTACTCCTAAGTCTGCTGACCTGACTATAGAAACAGTGGAACACAGAGAGACCCTGTTGCAGAAGACTGTGCATACTGCATCACCCAGAAGGACGGGAAGAGACTCAAGTGACTAGAAGTCTCTCCGGGGTAGTTAAGAATAAGGTATATGCTGGAGCAACGAGAAGAAGGAAAGAAAGAAAGAAAACCCACTCACAACCACAGATCTATAAATAGCAAAAACCTAAAAAAATATTGACATAGTGCAGACAGACCTCACCCACTACACTAGTAAACTAAAGTGCATACTTCTCAATTTCAGATTAGCTAGCAAACATGCATCCGACCTCTACGACCTCATCCTCTCCAATGAGCTTGACATTGTTATCCTTACTGAAACATGGCTAAATAGCTCCTCCTCACCTATCCTAGACCTATTGGTCCCTCCCAGCCATGACATAATCAGTGGGGTATCAAAACAACAACCTGAGCAAGTCAAGTCAAAAGAACCTAACCTGGGGGAATAGGAGGTGTCAGAAATCAACTCGATCCTGAAGAACACCAATTTGAAAGAAAGGGAAAGATTATCTCTTTCTTGAGTCCCCTCACTCACCAGGGTTTCCCCACGGTGACATGCTTCATCATTGGGGTCCTCCCAGTCCTCTACGGACTGAGGCGTGCTACAACTTGCGAGTTACGTAGGAGCACTAGAAATCAGAATATGTGCAGTGCAAGTGAAAAAATGGTGGAGTGGGATAAGGAAAATTAAAATAATCAGCTAGTGGGCCAAATAGACTTTATTAATGCTCTTAGCTGATAAGTTAAAACGGGGTGATATGCTAGAAAGCCCTCACTATAATGGAAAGGTGTGCCTAGCATATGGTCTGGTCAACTAGTTTCGAGCTTCCCCAGCTCTTCTTCAGGACTACACTGGGACCAGCCCAGTGTGAAAAATGCCACTCCTAGTTAACCGGAATCAGGTGCAAAAAGTGAGACGCTGCAACTATAAGGCATGTGTTTACAAATACATACGTAATGTAAGTCAGGAAATATCTGTAGGATATAATAAAACAAATGTTAGAGGAAAAAATATGATCATAAGTACTATTGTCAATGTTAGTCGTGAGCACACTACACCCAAGTGTTCGTACACTTTCCTTTCTGATGTGCCTCTTTGTGGTTTAGAAAAACAGAAGAGAAACGATAAATTACTTTCTCCATGCCGGCGTTGTGCTGAAAGAGTGGGTCGAAATTCACAAAACTAACGTGTCTGACACAACATAAAACACACATACAAATAACGAAGAAAAAGACATTACATACTTAATAAAAAGCAACAATGTGCCTCATGGTCAACGGAGGGGGTGCGGTGATCTCGTACATCTAGGAGAAAATTGTAAATGTAAATGAGATCGTTAAGACTGTGGCGTGCTCCGTAGTGATGGTTCGCCCTTAGGGGGAGAAAAACGGGAAGAATGATCTCCTCGTAGCGTGTAGGTATGAAGATCCTGCCGCTCAAATATCACTTACTTGTACCAGACTCGCGATCTCTATCCGTAGGCGTTCAGTGGGATCATGTTGTATTGCCAGATAATTCCGTTCATCACCCAACAGGCGTAGGCATTCTTGTTGATAGTCAGTTGTATTTTGTAAAACAATAGCCCCACCTTTATACGCTGGTTTTATTGTGAGGTCATTGTTATTTGATAGTTGGTGAATAGCCTCTTGTTCGACATTACTCGTGTTGTGGAATACTTTTATAGTTTTGGGGTCTATTTCAGTGACCTCCTTCAATACTGCTTTTTCAAAAGCTAGTAGCTCAATAGGAAGGTTATTGGGTGGAGGAGTGAAATTGGATTTTTTGTCTAGTCCAGTATCCGTAGGAGTGTTAGTACTGGGTTCCTTGTCTTTAAAGTAAATTTCCAGTTTAATCCTGCGAATAAACTCTTTTAATTCGCAGACCAGCCTGAATTTGTCCAATGAGGCTGTGGGAACAAAACCTAATCCTTTTTTATTATTTCCCCGCAATTCCGTCCCAATCCAAAATGGCCCCTCCGGATAGGTACCCGACCAGGAGCCCTCCTCGCTTTCCATGCGAGTTTACTCATTGATAACCAGCTCCACACCGGGGACACGCCAGAATGCGGTCCGTGAGGTTTGGCTCCATTAGGTGTCCATGAGTGTGGTTGTCCACGTACAAGTAAGTGATATTTGAGCGGCAGGATCTTCATACCTACACGCTACGAGGAGATCATTCTTCCCGTTTTTCTCCCCCTAAGGGCGAACCATCACTACGGAGCACGCCACAGTCTTAACGATCTCATTTACATTTACAATTTTCTCCTAGATGTACGAGATCACCGCACCCCCTCCGTTGACCATGAGGCACATTGTTGCTTTTTATTAAGTATGTAATGTCTTTTTCTTCGTTATTTGTATGTGTGTTTTATGTTGTGTCAGACACGTTAGTTTTGTGAATTTCGACCCACTCTTTCAGCACAACGCCGGCATGGAGAAAGTAATTTATCGTTTCTCTTCTGTTTTTTTAAACCACAAAGAGGCACATCAGAAAGGAAAGTGTACGAACACTTGGGTGTAGTGTGCTCACGACTAACATTGACAATAGTACTTATGATCATGTTTTTTCCTCTAACATTTGTTTTATTATATCCTACAGATATTTCCTGACGTACATTACGTATGTATTTGTAAACGCATGCCTTATAGTTGCAGCGTCTCACTTTTTGCACCTGATTCAGGTTAACTAGGAGTGTCATTTTTCACACTGGGCTGGTCCCAGTGTAGTCCTGAAGAAGAGCTGGGGAAGCTCGAAACTAGTTGACCAGACCATATGCTAGGCACACCTTTCCATTATAGTGAGGGCTTTCTAGCATATCACCCCGTTTTAACTTATCAGCTAAGAGCATTAATAAAGTCTATTTGGCCCACTAACTGATTATTTTAATTTTCCTTATCCCACTCCACCATTTTTTCACTTGCACTACACATATTCTGATTTCTAGTGCTCCTACGTAACTCGCAAGTTGTAGCACGCCTCAGTCCGTAGAGGACTGGGAGGACCCCAATGATGAAGCATGTCACCGTGGGGAAACCCTGGTGAGTGAGGGGACTCAAGAAAGAGATAATCTTTCCCTTTCTTTCAAATTGGTGTTCTTCAGGATCGAGTTGATTTCTGACACCTTCTATTCCCCCAGGTTAGGTTCTTTTGACTTGACTTGCTCAGGTTGTTGTTTTGATACATGTACTAGTGGAGGGTGAACCTAACCATTAACCTCTAATTCCCCCCCCTTTTTTTTGAGAACTATAATCAGTGGGGTAGCATGCATTTACCGAAACACAATCTCAGTCAATCAAACAGACATCATCTCTTTATCTACTTGTGAATATCTTTGCGTCAACATCACAAACAACAACTGCATCAACCGCAAACTACACATAATATATCACCCACCTGGTGATACGCTTCAGTTCATGGAACAGATAATGGAAGTCTTCACTTCCAACGACAACCCACAAGTAGCGCAGATTTACCTAGGAGACTTCAACCTCCATTGGAACAACACAAACGATCACGCCGTAAACTGTCTTAAATCCTTCCTATCAGATCAGGAGCTGACTCAATTCTGTGACAGTCCAGCCCACACCAAGGGATAAACACTGGACCTCATCATAGCCAAAATGAACAATGTCACATTTCTTTTTTTTTAACAGACTTTATTGAGGACCTTGACAACATGCCAATGCATAGATTATTACAGAAGGTCTTTTTTCTTGAAACATCTACAAAAGATACATTGCATGAGTGATTCGTCCAGGATGACTGAAAATGTACTGCAAATACTTCCAAGTAATAGCTATAGGTTTCGAGAACATTGAAGCAGTGTCATATGAGTATCCATAACATAAAGCGTATAGTTTCTATTAATTGCAATAAACAACATCCCTCCCACCCTAACCCTCCCATCCTCCTGGTCTATCGATGGTAATACCAATAGTAACCCAAGGGGGTCTAACAGGGTATTTCCCAGGGGTCTATATTACCCTTAAAGTACGGTAAGTGGGTCAGGGTTTGGGAGCCTCAAATCAGTTGATCGCGGAGCGGTATAGTAAATTATGGTGTTGGGGTACCTTGTAGGGGTAATAGGTCAAGTAGTTCGAATTTGTGTAGCATGACATCCCATTCCATTGAAATGGGTTGTTTTCGTAGTCCCTTCTCTTCCTCCCTCCGAAGGGCTACGCTCTCAGCTTTCCCCCACTGTATCATGTCCTCCTGCCAGCTGGATAACGTTGGGCACCTGGGAGACTTCCACCTCATGGGAAGGGCTCTTATTGCCAAAATGAGGGCTAGATCTACAAATCTCAGTTGTACCTTCTGTGTACTCGTACGTCTATGAAGGCCCATGAGGCAGTCTAGGACGTTGTCTGAGACAGGAATGTGTGTGACCCCCCACCTAAGGACTGGCGAACGCCATTCCAGTAGTCCCGGATGTGGGGGCAGGGCCACAGCATGTAAAGGAAGTCCACCTCGTCCCTTTTACACCGAGGGCAGCAATGGTGTGCTTCACGGAAATGTAAATGTAAATGTCAAGGTACTTATAGAGCGCACTGTCACCAGACGGCCACCTTGCGGTGTCGCCTATGCGGTTTCCTGGCACTGATACTCATACCGCTGTGGAACCCCTCCTGGCTTTCCCTGTGGAGTGTCCACTCCTGGGCACCCCCAGGGTGAAGCCAGGCATCCTTAGCGCTGTTGGGGCCGGTGTGGAGGCTAAGCAAGCTATAGCCCAGAGTTGCAGCGTGAGGCCCCTGATTAGAATAGGCACCGAGGCGAGAATAGACAGGTCTGAGGAAATTGAGCTCGAGCCCCGCCGAGGCGGGAATCAAACCCTGGTCCCTGGCCAGAACTCTGCTTCAGGGTCTGCCGCTCTAACCATTGAGCCACACTCCTCCACAACGATGGATCCTTTGTGGTGTGAGATATGACCTGTGGAGGACCATTGTTTATATGAACTTTAGTTTGGCATTACGGGACACTCTTTTAGGGTGTTCAAGCATGCATTGCCAGGCTTTATCTGTGAGTTCCGTAGCAGAATCCTCAAACCATTTTGTTCTAAGGCAGGGGTACTCACAAACTTTCTGTCGGGGGCCAAAATTACAGTGTGGTTAGTGGCCGAGGGCCGCACTGGTAGGGGTGGAGTCAGTGGGGGCGGGATCAGTGGGGGGCGGAGCTAGAGTAAAAAAAAAAAACCTTTCAAAACATTAGGCAATGCTGTATTTCACAATCAGATGCAACTACAAAGAGCACATTTTGATAATACATTTTTATTTGAAGGCATTTAGTGAAAGTAGAACAGCAAGTACAAAGGCAAACATAATGGGGAAAAGTCTTTCCCAAGGCACAGAGTTTATCCACTAATTTTACATTTCATGTCCGCAATTAACTTCTTGTATTCTGGAACCTTTTCAGAGAGTGCAAGTCTCATGAGGTGATCCAGATGTGCATCAGTCAGTTTGTTTCTTAGTTTGTTTTTTATAGCACCCATTGTAGAAAAGGAATACTCGCATACAAATGTGGAGCCAAACATGCAAAGTATTCTCTGTGCCAAGGTAAAAAGAAGAGGGAATTTCTCAGGTGGCACACTTTGCCAGAAATCTTCTGGTTCCTTCCCCAAGAAAGAGGACTCGAGCACAGAGCTGAATTGCATGTCAATTAGTTCCATCTCAGCTTGTGCCCTTTTCAAACCAAGAAGTTCAACAGCTTCAAGATTCCTTGCACTAACCATCCATGGATTTTCTACAAGTCTGAAAAGTGGGGTGAGAACTCTGAACTGAGAAAATCTCCTCTTAATGTCCCCAGACACTTCCTCCAGATAAGTACACAGATTGAGACTGAACAACATTTCCTGAGCTTTTTCAACCCTCTGTGTTAAAGCCTGCAACTTAGGAAAGTGTGTGAGATCACCATCGTTCATCTGCTCTCGGAACAGCTCGAGTTTACTTTCGAAGGAGTATATGGCACTCATCATTGAGGACACAAGTTTCTGTCTACCTTGAAGTGCCAGATTGAGTGTGTTGAAATGTGAGAAGATGTCACACAGAAAATGGAGCATGGTGAGCCATTGCAAGTCATATAATTCTGGGAAGGACTGCCCTCGGCTGATTACAAATTGTTCAATTTCAGGAAGCAAACTAATAAATCTTTCTAGCACTCTACCTTTGCTCAACCACCTAACCTCAGTATGCAACAACAGATCTGCATATTCACTTTCCGCATCCCTCAGCAATGATTTAAAAAGTCTGTGGTTGAGTGCTTTTGCTCGAATATAATTAACAATTTTAACGACTTGCTTCATAACCTCATTTAGTTGCCCTTGTTTTATTTTGGCGCATAATGCTTCCTGATGGATTATACAATGATAATCAATTAAAGTGGATGATTGAAGTTTTTTTCTTAACAGAGATACAAAGCCCTTCTCATGTCCAATCATGGAGGGTGCCCCATCTGTAGTGACACTTACAAGATTGTTCAATGGCAGGTGATGAGATTCAAAGAAATGACACATGCTGGCCAATACATCCTCTCCTCTTGTGTGACCATGCAATGGCAAAAGGCAGAGAAGCTCTTCCTGTGGAATGATTCCTTGTTCCAAATACCTCACCCAAATCATTAACTGTGCCACATCACCTACATCTGTTGACTCATCCACAGCAATGCTAAAGAAAGGGGACAGCTTGACTGCATTGATGACCTGCGCTAGAACATTGTCACCCATTGACTCGATGCGACGTGTGCATGTGGAATCTGACAGTTGCAATGCACCTATTTCCTTCATAATGTTTGATTTATTAGGATAGTTGGCAAATAAAATGTCTGCTGCCGAGAGAAAACACTTCTTAACCAGCTCTGCTTCTGTAAATGGCTTTTTATGTTTGGCAAGTAAGTAGCAAATTTGGAAGGATGCCTCAGTTACTGCCTCGGATTCTTTCATCTGGCACAGAAAGAGCTTTTGTTGAGATACAAGGGCTTCCTTTAGTGATGCCACCTTCGCAGAACGCAGTTTGGAGTTCAGTGGAAAGTTTGCAGTGTATCCAGAGTGCCGCGTTTTGTAGTGCCGTTCCAGATTGTACCTCTTAAGCACATTTACTTTCTCTTTGCAAAGCAAACAAGTGGCTTTTTCTTTTGGGCATTCCACAAACAAGTACTCTTCTTCCCATGCTTCCTGGAAGGTCCTGTGTTCACTCTGGATCGATCTGGGTCGTTTGCAAGGCTTGGAAACTGGACTGTAGGCCATTGCGGAGCTCTCCAGCTACTTTGTTACTACACAATAAGTAACAAGGACCAGGATTCGGATTTTGCGCCCGACAGCACCCTACGACTGGTAAACCGACACACCCCACGACCGATACTGCGTCACGACCGATGGACCAACACCACTTCGCGCAACAGATCTGTGAGCAACATCAAAGTAATGTTTTGTTTAAACATACAACATAATGGGTAAACCTGCACATGTCACTCAATAGGGATTTGAAATAAATGGCATGCACACACACGTATTTAAAAGCACACGTTCACGCGCAGGTATCTTGGCACTAAATAACAGATGTTTGTTGCTACCCAACTCATTTTATCGACCTCAGATGGATGAAGGGCAGGACCCGCCGGGATTTGACCCTGTGACCATGAGGTAGAATGCAGGCACCTGCAGTGGACAAGGGGAGGGCCCTGGTTTCAGGTGGGGACAATTTTAACAAAACATTGTAGCTCAACTCTGCCCTCTATGCCAGCTGATATCTATGCTTGAGGCCGAACCCGATCAATCAACCGCCATCAATCAATGCCCCTACTTCGTGCAAATTTGTTCCCGCGCAAAGCTACTTTAAAACAGAGCCAACCAAATCTCGCATAATAGGATATTTTGCCGTTTATGTTTGCACTGCTTTTGTGGAAAAGGGGAGGAAAAGCGCTGATGACAGAAACTGCACGGCTGAGAGACAAATGGCTTCTGATAGCACTTTGAAGCGTATTTGGGACATTCTGTGATTGGATACGTATCCCAGTTTGTCAATGTATTTTAATGTCTGAAGGCAGTGCGTGTTTTTCGCGGTGCCTGGTAGTGGGTCACAAAGGTGTGACTCATCCAGTTCTTGGCCTTTCTGGTGCACTGAGGAGGTGATAGGGAGGAGGCCAAAAGGGTCACATTTAGAGCTCTGATGGTCTGGACCCCTAGGACCTCAGAGTTATGGTAAAGGAGAAAGCCTGAAAGAGATTGCCCAAAAAAGGGGGCTGCATGGGGTCTAATTCTTTCAAAAAGCTTCCCCATTTCCTCAGCGAGCTGTACTGAAGAAAGTGTTTAGAAATGCAGGCTTATATGTTTTTACACTACAATTATTGCAGCAGGTGTATTGGCATAATGGCAATTACTAGCACATAGGGGCAAGGGGAGCCATTAGGGCACAGTCTCAGACACTATTCTGGACTGACTGGTGAACTAAATAGTTGGGGATCAGTATCAGAGACAATTTACCATATTAGACATTGGTAGATACATATTTTCCACTGCTCTTTCTAAAGGAATTTGATGCTTTTGGTAGGACTAACAATAGCAGTTATAGAGCACAACGAAATACAATATAGCATGACAAGATAAAGTAACAACACAACTAGAATATAATAAAGCACAAGACAACACATTTAAAACATAATGCAACCCACCAATAACACTATAGCATACAAAAACAACATTCAATAATTCAGTACAAATTCAGAGCAATACAAAAAACAACACATATCAACCAAAACCATATTAAACATAATAAGTAGGCACAAATATATTTCCCACTCAATACCACCTCCACATGTCAGCTTTCATAATACGATGGGAAAAGGTACATTTACCAAGCACCAAAATACCACTAAAAAATGTGTGAGCAGCACTCAAATATTTCATGGTTTGGCCTGATGACTGATATTCTGAACTGACTACCAAGGTTATATGAGGCTAGACATCAATGTGGGGACCATGGCTAGCCAACATAAATCAACAGGGGCTTCCATTTTCACCCAGGAAAAGAGGGAGGTTCGCTAATCGTCAACAGCAAGGTTGAAGTTAAATATGGTGGATATTTTTGGGAAGAAGGTGCTCATGTTTCTTGTTCACACTACTGATAGGTAACCCTGTGCTAGACATGGGTATTTAAACATTTTTAACCATAAAGCTGCCATTAGCAAAACAATGTAGAAGCACGACATTATACATCATAAAAGTAGTCAAATGTCCACAGAGTGACCAAGGTATACAAAATAGATACAATGTCCCCGCAATCCAGTCCAGCAGTCACCATCCCAACAGCCATTATAATGTTTGATTTATTAACATGGGGGCTAAACGGAGGTCGCGTTGGCAGCGTATTTATCACATTTATGCACACATCTTTACATTCAGAGAGGACCGACAGGGCTGTGCCTAACATCGCTATATAATGCTACAACAGGAGGGCTCTAACTCACAGCACGTGTGGTGGATAGAAATGGAACGGAAAAAGAGAGAGAGGTCGGAAAGAAAATATAGGAGACATAGTGAAAACGGGCGAAAAAAGCTGTAGAATCAAGAAGAGAAAAGAGGAGGGAGACGCAAAGAAGGCTAGAAAGAGAAGCAGACAGTAGAGCAGAGCGAGACACGAGATCAAGAACAGGCTTTGAAAAAAATGTGTGTCTAAGCCGCAGATTTTTGCAAAAGGAAGTGAAGGAAAACCGAAGGGAAAGGGAGAAGAGTGTACGATCAGAGGAGGTCACAAAAAAAAAAAACATACCTGTTTAGGCGAAGAGACGCTTTTCCGGACACCAGGCTGCTGCGAAGGTTCTCTGGGGCTGCGCGCTGGAAGGACGACACCAGGCTGCTGCGAAGGTTCTCCGGGGCTGCGGGCTGGAAGGACGACACCAGGCTGCTGCGAAGGTTCTCCGGGCTGGAAGGACGACGTCGTCAACAGGAAGCTCACCAAAGGGCCTTTAAAAGTCAGCTGTAACTAGCGCTAGTTACAGCTGACTTTTAAAGGGCCTGAGCTTCGCGCCGGGTCCAGGTGTGACATCAGAGGCAGGCAGGCGAATCACAGGCAAGCAGTAAACAGGGAAGATGGCCGCAGGAGGAAACATTGTGAATACGTATTCAAGCGTATTCACAACGTTTGCTCCTGCGGCCATCTTCCTTGTTTACTCCAAGGAAGGGCATACCAGCATATAGTGTAAGATCGAACACGGTCCGCGGGCCGCCAATGAAGGCCGGGCGGGCCGCCAGCGGCCCGCGGGCCGTACTATGAGTAACACTGTTCTAAGGGATATAAGTGTGGTTGCGGTGTGTGCTCGTATACCCGTATATAGCCATCTGACTAAGTGTCCCCCATTCCCCATATAATATAAGAGATGGACCAGGTTATGCTGCGGAGGTTCATTACGTTGTGGGGCCCAAGTGTTCTTAATGTAATGAGAGACTGCAGCGTGTAAGAGATATAAATGTGTGGGTGCACCTGTAGCCTGTAAAAAGGATTCGTGATCAAGCAGAGCCCCTTCGCCGAAAAATGCCCAGACATCCCCACGCCCGTCTCTACCCAATCGCAGATCCTGGCTCATGAACAATGTCACATTAGATTCCATTATCCCCTGCGATTGGTCTGACCATCAAATCATCTTCTTCTAAGTCCAATATTAAGGTGACCCTGAAAAGATGTCAATCTACGAAAACAAAACAATGGAAAGGGAACACTCAAAATATTAACCCTATAGAATTAGCAAATCGATGCAACACCAATCTGATCCACCAAGCAGGCATGGTAGACGTCCATGACCTCACAGACTTCTACACCTCCCCTATTCTTGAAATACTTGACTCAACAGCCCCCCTTCAACAAAAAAACGTGTCCACTAAAATCTCTAAACCATGGTTCAACAGGAATCTGAACTCTGACCGACGCAAACTAAGAATAGCTGAACGAATATGGAGATCGGCACCATCTATGGAACACCTAAATCACCTTAGAGCACTGAGGAATACATACAACAGGAAAATCTTAAAGGTAAAGGGGGTCTTCTTTAGAACTCAGCTGAACCAAGCCATTAACCGTCCCCAAAAATTATTTAAATTAGTTAAACCACAATCGCTCAACTCATCAAATTCTAAGGAACTAAGAGAGACGGCTACCCCCAACAGCGATGACCTGGCCAACTTATTCCTAGAAAAAACAAAGACCATTGAAGTCGACCTACAATCTATGAATGCTCTCCTACCAGCTACCGATCACGAGTCTACATTCCACTCTCAGGTCAAGGACCAATTCACTACAACGGTGGGAGTCCCAAAAACAAATGCCTCCTGGCACACCTTCATGACCTACAATGAAAATGACATCTATAAGATCCTTCTAGCGATTAATCCCTCCAATTACTTCGCTGATCCACTACCTCCTGCCATATTCAAAATGATAAAATCTTCTATTCTTCCCTTATGGGCAAAAATTGTAAACGCCTCTCTTAAGCAAGGAACTATACCTGACTGCCTCAAAGTAGGGGAAGGTACACCCATACAAAAAAAAGCCAATTCCCTCTCCTCAGACCTCAACAACTACTGCCCTATATCCAACATCCCCACTCTGGCAAAACTACTAGAAAAATGTGTTCAAACCCAACTATGCAACCACATTGAGAACTTCAATCTTCTAGATCAACACCAATCTGGCTTCCGTCAAGGACACAGCACTGAATCGGCACTCACCCACATTACGGACGACATATTAAAAATGCTAGACCACAATGAATAGTGTCGTCTGATACTTCTTGACTTATCCTCCGCTTTCAACACGGTTAAACATGACAACCTATTGTCCCTACTGGAACAAAGGATGGGTCTATCTGGTCCAGTATTACAATGGTTTACCTCTTACCTAAACAACAGAACCCAAAGAATCAAGATGAAGCAATCCCTCTCTCAACCCTCCATGGTCACCCTAGGAGTTGCACAGGGCTCTGCACTTTCACCCATCCTCTTCAATCTAATCATGGAAACCCTGGCAAACGTGCTGAACTCTGCAAACATTCTATATCACATGTATGCGGATGACACTCAATTGTATATGAAAATCTCCTTCCCTGAGGATTTAATCTCCCTTAATGCCACTCTACATAACACTCAAAATTGGCTTACCGGCATTCACCTCATGCTCAACACCAACAAAACGGAATTCCTCCTCATCTCGCCCCCCAACCACACACCAAAAATAGACCTCTGGCTGAAGTATCTAACAACCTTTAACTGCTCTCCCCACATCATTGACTCTGCTAAATCATTGGGAATCACCCTAGACCAACACCTGAATAGGCAGGCACATATCAGTAATGCCACCAAAGGAGCTAATCATCAGATGAATATCTTAAGGAAACTTACACCCTTCCTCCCACGATCGACTTAAAAATGGCAGTACAAGCCCTAGTGTGTCCAAGATTGGATAAAGGAAGCACCACTCTATGCGGACTTCCCAAATACAAGCTGGTCCCCCTGAGGGCCTCTCTTAACGCCGCGGCCAAGTTGGTCTCAGGAACAAAAAGAAACAATCACATTTCCCCGACTTTAAAAGCATTGAACTGGCTACCTTACAAGGCAAGAATACACCTAAAGATCCACACACAGAGAGGGCCTGGAGGAGATTTAAGGATCTGCGTGGGCACACTCCCTATTACACAACATTTGAACACAACGAGCCCACGGGTCCAGACTGAGTGGCTGAGTAGAAGGTGGATTAAAGAAACCAAGCTTTACATCGGGGTATCCCTTATCAGGACGGTTACCCTCACACACCATTGGTGTCATGCTTTATCATAGGGGTGCCTCCTCGCGTCAGAACCTAGTTCTAACGAGGGCTACCACCCCCTCTCTACGAGAGAGGAGCTCAGGCATGTTTTGAATGGGGAGCTGGGTTGTACTAAAACCCTATGTGATCTAGGTGTGTGAACAGATGTTAAAAGGAAGTGCAGTGCTAAAGTAAAGTGGTAGTGAGTTTAAAAATGCCTTTGAGGCTAGCTATCAGTCAACTTTATTAAGCTACCTAGCGACAGGATTAAAAAGCAAAGAGCTGGGATATGCGGCTGACCACCATTAGAGACAGCCACATGTGCTAGATCGGTATGTTTCGGTATGTTGTTTTTTACCCAAGGTGTGCAGGGGACTAGTGTCACTAATCAAGGGGAGTCTGGAGTTGCCTTCTGTCTGGGGGAACTGGTCTTTGGTCTGTGACAAGTCGCAGTCATGCAGTTCCAGGAAGGTTGCCACAGGTGCAGACTATCACACCTTTCATTTGTGCAGCTCCTGTTGTCGCAGATTCAGGTCTCTTCTATGTCCTTTGTTACAAGTCAAATCAGAACTGAGTTTCTGGTGCCAGGGGTGTCCCTTAAATCCTATATTTAGAAACATTAGGGGTGTGGATGCACGTGGCTAATGGGCCACCTTTTCTATCCAGAGCCCTCTATTCTGCCACTTTTAAAAATGGCAGCAACCTTCCTTAGCGTTACAGACTAGGTAGCCCACCCTAGAGGTGTGGCTAGTCCTCTGGAGGTGTACACCTCTTGACTACATAATTTACCCACCTGCCTGGATGTAAATGTGACTGGAGTCAGGAGGAGGGTTGTTTCCTCTTTTGCAAGGCAGCCTGGTTGCATATTGCAAGTGGTGTAAGCTTTGAAGCTCACCACCTTGATGTGCCACTGTAGGAAGGTGGAATCTGACTATATGGTTGCCCCCACTTTTTTCCTGGTGTTTGAATGGTTTTTGACTAGTCTGGCTGGGATCCTGCTACCCAGGACCCCAGCCTATCTGCTTACTCCCTTAAATGATTGGTGTGCATATTAGATGCACTAGTGATTGGATACTGTGGTGCCTTGTGAGCCCCTAGTATATGGTACCTTAGGTACCTAGGGCATTGGTACTTCACAGGCCTACCAGGGGCTGCAGCATGTATTATGCCACCCCTGGGAAGCCCTCACAATCTGACACCACAGGCCTGATACTGCAGCCTGTGTGAGGTAGTGTTAGCACTCCTCACAGAGGTATAGGTTCCTATATCTCACCATACACACACATATAAACCTATCAGTCACCCCTATGGTAGGCCCTATCAATCCCAAGGGCAGGGTGCATGGTTTACTATGTGAGGGGGTGCTTCTGCCTGAGCAGGACCCCTCTGCAGCTGGCAGAGTCTATTCTCTGCTGCTGTTTGTGGATGCGGTTAAACCATATACTCTTACGTGCATTATAACCTCGCGGTAAATGCTAACTTTGGAATGACTGCATCAAAACATGTTGTGTTTGGTGTCAAACAACTTGGAATCCTACCCCCACACCAGTAACTGGTGTGGGAGTAGGATCCCAGCCTTCTAGAGGGGACGACATGTACACACTGTACTACACGGTAGAAATCATCTAGAGCCCTGGCATCACAAAAAGGATGCCACCAGCACAGACACCGGGCTGCCCTCCTGCTGCTGACCGAAACTCGCAGTGGAGTGAGCCCAACAAAGGTTTTCCTGTCACAGGGAGGTGTCACCACCTCCCAGACAGGATTTAGTGTATTGGAGCTGGGTGGGTGCACTCTTAGAGTGCTTTGAAGTCCTGCACTGGGGGAGCAGTAGGCTCCTCTGTGCATATGCCAGCTCAAACCGGTTCAGGGGCTACCTGCCCCTGCTCTGGCGCGAAACTGGACAAAGGGAAGTGGGTGTAACCACCCACTACCCTGACCCTCCTAGAGGAGTGGTCAAAAAGCTAGTCCCTCCCATCTTTTCACTATAAGATACCACACATTGCCAATGCAATTTAGATTACACCAGGACGACGCTCTACGAAGAAGAATCCTGGCCCTTCAACTTTCTACTATCTCTAGAAGACCGAAGGATCTCCCTTGGAGTCAAGGAGTGACTCCCCTGCTTGGCAGGCACCAAAACTACTGAACTACGGTTGCAAACTTTACCGCTCCCGCCGGAGCCCGAAGTCCCTGCATCCCCTGAAGCAGATTTCCTGACCTCTCGACGGCCATTTTGAGGCCCCAGCGAAGCTGTGGCATCTGGACCCCACGAGTGATGAGGAACAGCAATACCAGGGAACCGTGCACTGATTTCGAGTGCAAGCCCTAAACTACGTCCAACGAAGTTGTGCTTTGGACCACTTGTTGTCCAAGTCCCGAGCAGGTCTAGTACCGAAGATCAGCAGCCTACCTTGTCCCGAGTGACCGTGGGCTGTTGGTAAACTTTTCCTGCAAAGGCGTCTTTGCAGTTGCTTGCCCGTTGGCTAGTAACTCTCCAGAAGACTTCCACATCACATTCAAGGGCTCGCCTGGTTGCTCTGGGCCTGCCCTCACTTACGCTCGCTGGGTAAGTCCATCAGACCTTGCTGGTCTGCTCCATCGACAATCTTCCATCCACACGAGAATTGCAGTTGCCAAGGCTAGTTGGCTTCAAACCGAGTGCCGACACCGTCAACAGCTGCAGATGTTGTGGGACCCTCCGAATCCAGCTGCTGGTCTTCATCGATCCCTCCTGGTCCTCGTGAGCGAAGAGACAAAACAACATCAGTGACCTGAAGAGACGCGACAGCTGTGGTCATCCATCTTGCTGGCCACCGGTCACTGGCAAGTGACTTTGAACTCTGTCCCCTCAATTTATAGGTCTTCTGCAACTCCAATCCATCTTCGGATTCCGGCGGACACTTCTCTCGACGACACAAGCAGCAAGTCTTCAGTGATCTCCATTGAAAACAACATCGCGACCCGACACCAAAGGACACGTATGCACCCGGCTTCCCTGGGTGAGGTAACTCTTGCATTACGGTGCCCAAGTGTGCATTGGCTCTCGAAATACTTACCCTGTAAGTTGTTTGCTTGTTGTCCACTCCGAAGTGCCCTAGAACTGTAAAATACAAACCGCGACATTTGCCATTGAAACGTATTGAAAACCCGCGTGTGTGTTTAGACACTGCACGCGCCTCCTGTGGGCTGATTACTTACCTGCTAACACTGCAGAAGTGAAGCCCCAGCGATTCCCAAGGCCCTAGGCCTCTTCATTTTGCAAGTCGAGTTTGTTACACCATTTATTTTAGTATATGGTCTAGTACGCCCCTAGGTCTACAGCCATATATGTGCTTAATTTATTGAGAACTGTTGATCTTTTGAATGTTTACCTGGCTCTAATCTCATAAAGAGATTAGTAGAGTATATTTAGAAATAAATACATATATATTTGATATATATACCTGTGTGGTGTCTTTTCATTTGGTAATTCAAGAGATTATAAGGTAAAACAAGCTGCTTTACATTCCTCAGAGACTTAGCCTGAAGGCTGCTCTCCACAGCTACCACTAGGATAGCTTTCTTTAAAAGGTTGTCTTTAAACCTATCTACCAAGAGTCGAATTGGACTGGTGCAAGGTGGCCACTATAACTAGTGACCAGCATATGCCAGGCCAACTTAACACAGCCACTTCATTAGCGTTCCTGTCCCTTCCCGTCCCATCCAGGCAATTGCTTCTGACTCCTGGAAGAGTTCACACTTTGTGGCAGGGGGTTCAGATTATTCTCTGATGGCAGCAGCTGCAGGCTGGCAGCCACAGAATAGGAAAGGCTGGAGCAACCAGGTGGGCAACCTCTACGGTAGCCAACTGGGTGCATGCCACACCAACCAGTTTGCACTGCTCCTGAAGTCTGCAATGGCAAGACTGCTGTCATCAGTTTAGCTGTGTCACTCAGGGTGGCAAAAACAGTGCTTCAGGCCCTGGTGACCCCTTTAACTACCATGCCTTGGGTACCACTGGTACCATTTACCAGGGACGCAAAGGGGGGTAAAGTCCTTGCCAACTGGGATTAACAATTCACACGTATCAGTTTTAGATAGAGAGCATTGCCATTGGAGCCTTGGCAGCAGGCTCCAAGGCACTTTCAAATCATACCCATCAGCCTGGAACAAAAAGTGGGGGATGCCCATACAAAAAGGGCACTTTCTTATATGACCCCCAGCCCCATGCAAAAGGTGATGAGCAACTAACCTATCCCCTGGTAGTTTTCATCATCTAAGTGGAAAAACCTATAAATGGTTAGTCCCTGGTCTGTGTTCCACTGTAAAGTTTATAGCCTGTAGGGAAGTGGACCACCTCACCAATTTGGGGCTCTCTCTTCTCATCTGCATCAGCCATCTGAGAGGCCTCTGGTCAGTTTGTACCTTAAAGTGAGTTCCAAACAAGTATGGCCTCAGCTTCTTCAAGGGCCAAACAACTACAAAGGCTTCCCTCTCAATGGCACACTCCAACTCTGCTCTCTATGGAGGAGTCACCTGCTGATATAGGCAATTGATTGATCCTGGCCTCATCATTTGATTGTGACAACACTGCCTCAATCCCATGTTTAGAAGCGTCTGTTTGGATAATTAACTCCTTTCCATAGTCTGGTGCCTTCAGGACAGGTGCTGAGCGCATAGCCTCTTACAGGGTGTCAAAGGCCTTTTGGCATCTGAAGTTCAGATGACCTTCTTCGGCTGCTTTTTTGAGGTAATGTCAGTGAGTGGGGCCACAATGGTGCCATACCCCTTCACAAACCTCCTGTAGTACCCTGTCAAGGCAAAGAAAGCCCTGACTTGGGTCTGGGTCTTGGGAACCCCCCATTCCAGAATGGTCTAGGTCTTGGGTTGGAGAGGTTGCACTCGGGGCCCCACCTACAAGGTAGCCCAAGTACACAGCAGAACTCTGCTCTATTTGGTGCTCACTGGCCTTGATAATTAGGCCTGCCTGCTGCAGGGCCTGTAAAACTTCCCTTAGGTGGATCAGGTGAAACTAAAGTCAGCATTATCATCCAGATATGCTTCACTAAAGTTGTCCAGACCTGAGAGAACTCGATTCACCAACCTTTGAAAAGTTGCAAGGGTGTTTTTCAGACCAAAAAGCATCACATTGAATTGAAAGTGGCCTTCAGGGGTTGAAAATACTGATCTCTCCTTTGCTTCCTGGATGAGTTTAATCTGCCAGTACCAAGATGTTAAATCAAAAGTACTCAGAAATGTGGCTGCACCCAGTCCACTATTTCATGTT
This sequence comes from Triturus cristatus, assembly GCF_964204655.1. NCBI lineage: Eukaryota > Metazoa > Chordata > Amphibia > Caudata > Salamandridae > Triturus > Triturus cristatus. The sequence continues at coordinate 1,116,036,068 of NC_140579.1, forward strand.
TGGGCTCTTTGAGAGGTTTCTCCCAGCCTTCCCTCACCAAACGTTTAGAACCCCTTACAGGATGGTCAAACAAAAGTTTAAAAAGTCTGAAGCCAACCCCAATCTGTGGCACCGCTCTGTAGGCGAACAAGGGGCAAGGTAAGAGGACATCCCATCTCCTTCTGAGTTTTTCAGGGAGGCCCATTATCATGGCCTTCATGGTTTTGCTGAATCTCTCAACCAACTGATTTGCCTGGGAGTGATAGGGAGTGGTGAACTTGTAGCTCACACCACATTCATCCCACATAGCTTTTAGGGGAATTATCTCTTGTTACCTAGTGGCATGGTACACTAGCATTATTCTATTCCCAGGTGCAGTTTGAGGGTCAAGGAGACCAGCAATGTCAATCACTGCCCTCTCAAATGGAGTACCAACCACTAGAAATGGAGTTAAGGGAGTCTTTGACTGTCCCCTGTTTTGTCACTGGCCTGACAGGAGACACAGGGGTGACAAAACTACTTCACTTTTTCTGACATCGGGGGCCAATAAAAATGGGCAACCAACCTGTCCCAGGTTTTGGTTTGTCCTGAATGTTCAGCTAGGGGAATATCATGAGCTAAGGTCAGAATGAACTCTCTGTACACTGGGGGGACCACCACTCTCCTGGCTGCCGCAAGTTTGAGGTCCCTGGCCTCAGTGGACAGAAATTCATCTTCCCAGTAGACCCTGTGGGTACCACTGATATCTCCCTTTTCTTGCAGCTTACTGCCTTAGACCTTTAAGAGTTTGGCATGACTTTTGCCCTTGGCATAGGTCCTCTCTGGAGGGTCCTCCTGCACATCGGAGCTATGCCAGGTCAGGCAGATGTTCCACAACCACTAGCATTAATCTTTTCCCAGTTGCAGTTTGAGGGCCAAGGGGGACCAACAATGGCAATCCCTACCCTCCCAAAGAGAGTACCAATCACTAGAAATTGAATTAAGGACGTTTGTGGCTGTCCCCTGTCTTGCCACTGGCCTGACAGGTGACACATGAGTGACAAAACTACTCCACTTTTTCTGACATCGGGGGCCAATAAAAATGGGCAACCAACCTGTCCCAGGTTTTGGTTTATCCCAGATGTCCAGCTAGGGGGATATCATGAGCTAAGGTCAGAATGAACTCTCTGTACACCTGGGGAACCACCACTCTCCCGGCTGCCCTTGGTTTGGGGTCTCTGGTCTCAGTGTACAGAAATCCATCTATCCAGTAGACCTGTGGGCACCACTGACATATCCCTCTTCTTGCAGCTTGCTGCCCAAGGCCTTTAAGAGTTGGGCATGGTTTTTGCCTTGGCACAGGTCCTCTCTGGAGGGTGCTCCTGCACTTCGAAGGTACGCCAGGTCAGGTCATACTCCTTCAGCTACAGTTCTCTCCTCAGGCACCAGGGCATTTGAGCAAAAAGTGGGGGCAGGGAGGTGCGATGACCATACAAAATGGGCTCTTTCCTACAGATGCTATTGGGGGGGGGGGTGTCTTTGAAGTTTTGATGCTTAGCCTGCCTGAGTTACCATAAGCAGTGGGGGGGTAAAGCCTTTGACCATTGCATTAATTAGAGGTTATTGAGCCACTGAGAGCTTGAGCCAGATGCCTAGCTCTAGCTCACCTTGAGGGCCTCTTGGAAACTCAAGGTCAAAACAAACCAATCTTCCACAGAATATCTGGCCTAGTGGCTGGAGCTGCCGACTCTGGAACATGGGGAATCAGGTTTGAATCCCAGCGCTTTGGCTCAGTATCCTGTAAATCTGGGCCAAACCTCAATGTACAAAAAAAAAGTGTAACTGTCTCTGTTGTGAAGAACTTTTGTGGCATGGGGCAAAGTTCACGCTATACAAAACTGCCAAATATATGTGAATCCTGCCTGTCACCCACGCTCTAATCTCATAGGCCAAGAATTAAAGGCAAAGCATTAAGCTTTGATATGAGCAAGAAATACTGACCTAGTGGATGAATTGCACAGTGTGAAACTAGAAAGCCTGGGATCAATACTGGCTTCCATGCTTGACTAAATTATGTGATCCTATGCTAATACTTTATTTCAAGGAGCCTCAATCAGTACTTCCACAAAAAGAGAACATGCTGCAGAGGCATCTCAGGTATCGCACCGAAGATTTGGAATTCATTAACACCAGATGTTCGCAGGATCCCTTCCTCCTCCTCCTTCAAAAAAGAAGTGAAAATGCTTCAAATGAACAAACTCACATCCTAAGACTTTATGTCTCATGCTACTGGTTCTCAACATATGTTATCTTACCTACCACACTCTACCTGTTAATTGAATGTCTGTATATTACCCTCTACTTTCTTATGTATCTGAACGATGTTATATAAAGCGCTCTGATACCCTCTTGGGTCATGTTCGCGCTATATAAAACTTTATAACTAAATAAATAAATAAATACATTTTTTCATCACACAAGAGTGTCTTCAAATATGTGACTTCAGGATGTGAAAACCTCTCTTGTATTTGCTCTAATTGTCTATGATTTTGCTCTGTGTATAATAAGAATCTAGACCACATATAGGGTACACATGAAAACTGACGTGCCTTTTAATTCACTTATATCATTGTCATCAGATTGGCCCCAATAAAGCATACATGGCTGAGGGATGCACACGTTCCCAAAACACCATATAGTCAGTTCCCACATGAAGTTAGAAACACTTAGCCAATCAAGACACAGCACACTCAGTACATGCAGTGATCACACAATCCCCATGCCAGACATCTGGACACGTTACCCACTGGCCACATTGTGTCTATGCAGGGTCGAGGCCCACCTGGATTCCTCATCATATACCTTAATTAATGGCTCCAAAGACAGGGTACACTTCCTTAACAAAAAAGGATCGCCAGAAACATTTTATTACACTCAATGAACTGTATAAAAGTCTAATTTAGACAGATTGTACATTGAGACAGTCCTCAGACCCGATGCCTGTGACTGTGCGCCTGGCTGCATTGTTTAATTAAACAAACTGTTTTGCAAACACATCTTGTCTCTTGGTTTTTTTCCCCCAAGGTATTTCATGTTCAAGCAACATTTTGGCGATATAGTCAGGGGCTGATTAGTACCTCGGACCCAACTGCAGCAAAAGGGAGGGGACTCCGCCCGGATGGATTCACATTGTACATCGAGGAAGATGAGCAGATGCCACAATTGATTGAAAGTTCTTCTGAATCCACAGGGTAGAGGTCCGTCCTGAAGCAGCCGTCACAGAGGGTAAGAGACTACATGAGAAACTTAGTAAAGCATGTGGCGTATGGCAAATAGGGGAGAGGCGTAAAAAGATAACATGAGCGCACTGACAGACATCTGGTATACTACCTGTTTTATATGTCTTAGCTGAGTAGTCACAAGGTGGCCCCAGAGGCGATCTCGCGGAAGTCACCTTTCTTCGATAGCTAGCATGGTAGGAAAGGTGAACATTTATTGTCAGAGTTGATAACCCAATCTGATTTTTTGTCTAAAAGGGTTTCTCAGTGCCACTGATTTTGCAACGCCATTGGTATCTGAAAGAAGTGAGATATGTTGTTCACTTGGACCGCTGGGCGTAACACAGATGACACGCTTGGCCCCTGGGTGTGATACAGGGTGCCATTCAGACACTTAGGGAAAAAGTTTTGGACATGGGAGATTGGGTATAACTCGTGTTTGGCCAAGAGGGGCCAGTGGTTCTCGAGTTTTGGCTGGCTGGCTGGCTATTCAGTTTCTTATGGGAAATATGAGCTTCCAGTCAGTCTCTAAAAGACTTAAGGTAGAGACGACTCTTAAAAGTGTGAATGCAATTAGATTGTGTTGAGATGCCTTCAGCTGGTGATGCACAACATGGAGTCTCTCCTATTATCAGTATTCTGTTGTAAACACTTGGAAGGCACAACTATATAACAGCACATTTTTGTGATATCTTGTCTACCCACTTTTATTTTGCTTATTCCCTGTAGTAAACAATAACCAATCGCTTCTCCTAGGCCATGATACACTTGTAAGTAAGAAACGTCATAGTCCATACATTACATTCTTTGAGCATTGTTGATGAATACTGTAGAGAGTCCACCTGCAAAACTGAAAGTATTTCAGAAGGTCACAGCACCTACTTCGTCACATCTGCCTTAGTGTTACCAGGAATTGATCTTAAAAGGAGTGCTTTTGACACTGGGGCTCACAAAGAAATCCAATGATAAACTGTTCATATGCGGTTTTTATATCTTTCCTGGTTAAAGTGTAATCTTTGCGGTAGTGCGTGTATTTGTGTAGAAAATGTTGAGTTGGTGAGCGAATGGGGAGGAGAGAACACAAATTCTATGATCTAAAAATATATACCCTTTTCAGACATGAGGATTGGTAAGGCGCTTGAAGAAATGGCAACTGGTAAAAATATATTTAAGATCACACAAATGGATGAATGAATCAATATTCAAGGCTGCACAGGGACGAAATTATGTAAAAAGTAAAACGTAAAACAATGCATATTAAATCTTCTCTTTGGGCTGTGACGGGACAGTACAGTCACTAAAAGAAAAGTTTAACTAATCAGTGAACATTAGCGCTGCTCTGCGTGGTGCACGGGAGAAAGGTAGGCCACTTCATTAATAATAAACTTGGACAACACAGTGAATATTTATTCTGCTACGCAAGGTTGCATCAGGCGGACAGTGTGTGACAGTCTCATTAGTATTTAAAACCAATCAATAAACATTTATGTTATCTTCAGGCTGCAACATGGTACAGGCCACCCCTTCATTAATATTTCAAATGGGCTCGTGAAGGGTCATTTTAGAACACTGAGCAACCGCACTAGTATTAGACTCATTTAAATGACTATATGAATGATGGTCTTCAGATGGAACAGAGAGTCCCACGTTAAGATTAAAGCTGGTGCGATGAAAATGAATGCATATTAATGCTGCTCTGCAGTCTGCATGAGCGCAGCTCCCACATTCCTGGGGTAAAGTAAGAGGCCCTTCCCTGGCAGTCCCGCTCACCACCTTGGATTCTTTTTATGGGGAAAGTATGTTTCAGTGGAAACAAGCCATACATGGTGAAATCACCCCAAACCTGGTGAGATGCAAGCAGCACCGAGTGGTGAAAACCTGCGGTGAAGTGGGCAACACTGAACAAAAGGCACAGCCTCTGAAGTGCTGCAGCAGATCTATCACCTGAGTGAGCTGTGGCAAAGCCGAGGAGCGAAGGGCTCTGCTCCACACAATTCTGATTGGATCAGAAAATCCAAATACAAGCACAACTCACCTCCAAAAAATACACAAAGCAAGTATATATCCTACCAAAAGAAGCCCAAAATGGGAACGTTTTCTACAGCGTGGGGGGGGGGGGGGGCAAGATGGTGTTGGTGTGATTTCTCGTCGCTCAGTCGCTTATGCCGTGCCTTTCGACAGTCGGCTATCCGGACTGATTCAATATGTCGAAGGTGAAACATAGCCGGATGCAAGTACGAGTGCTGCCGTTCCGACTTTCAGCGAAGCGAAGCCTGGAAATCTTCTCTGACTGCGGGATAAACTCCGCGTCTGGAAGCGAGATACATTATTGCATTTGCTACCGGATTCTGTGCTACATTGTTTCCTCGACACTCGCGCTCTTTCTGGGACTTCTTACATCGATCCAGAAAGAGAGGAGAAGGCGAGTGCAGCGGTTCAGTTTTCAAACCCAGTGGCGCGCGAGGAGAAGTATCAGCATCTCCAATGGAATTGGGAGACTTGTAAGGCTAGGAACAGTGTCTTATTTCTTCATCCACCTCGTGACGCTACGTGGTCCCTTTGGCGCTTTCTCCGGTCTTCTTTTCTACAACAAGCAGGCAACAAAAGAGGCTACAGATGTCTTCCAGGGGCTCTAGAACCGGGAAAGGCAGCAAATCAAAGGCCTCTCAACCTACACCAAGCAACACTGCCCCAGGGGGCTGTAATACCGGACATCTCATTGAAAGGTAAAAGGGAAGCTAATTGTTTAAAACGAGTCATGGGAAAGATCGGGGGCGCTGGGGGAGCTAAAGAAGGTTCTCAACCAACAATTGTGGAAATGCTCACTGGACCTAAGACACTGCCTTCTAACCCTGTCATTTCTTTGTGCGGTGCCCCAACCTCCATACCCCCTGCAATGTCCAAATCAGATTACCAGTTTGAAAATGTGCAGGAGTGTTTGAATCGTGAAGTAAACCCAGTGGGGGTTCAAGAAAGCGACACGTTAGTACATAAAGAGGCATCTCTTGGTGAAAAACTCATAGATCAAAGTAGCACAGTGGGTCTAGCGGTTTTGGCAAACCTACCCGCCGACTCACTTATTACTGCACTACCTGTTGAAGAGGAGACCAGCCCCCTACATCTAGAGCCCACCAAGAAGATGGCCGAAAGTGAAACTGGATTGAACCACCTAGCAAAAGGTATTACGGGCTATGTCCTTAGAGCAGAACCCAATCCTGGCCTCAGAACCCCCTGGGCTCCAGAGGTTAGTGGCGAACATTTCTACTCTGTCTCAGACGGCTCTCTATCAACGTCTGACGAAGACCAAATCAGCTCCAGCTCTAGTGAAGACATTAGCATTGACCCCCCCTCTAAAAATACAGGGACGGTACAGCGCCAGACGAAAAACAGAAACCTCCCAAAGAGACGTAGCCAACTTAAATGGGACTATTCAGACTCTCAAATGTCTTATCCAGCTGTCTATCTGGAAAAATGTTAAATCTACAATCTCGACCGAACCTATAGTAGAACCCTCCTTATCCTCAAGGACTTCCAAGAAGAATTTCGCTCCGACAATCAAGCCGCTATAGGGGCAGCCAAAAAGCTAGAGGGGGGCCTGAGGAAAATAAACAAACTATGTACTGATATAATCGACCAGGTCAGCATGGTTGAAGGTCGTACAGAGAGCCTAGAAACGGAGGTAACCACTTTGAAGAATCAGGGGTCTGCTCATGAGGCATGCCTGGTGGATATTAGGACAAAGATGGAGGAGCAGGAAAACCGTCAGCGCAGGAATAATATTCGTCTGCTGGGTATCCCGGAAGGAGTCGAGGGAGATGACCCAAGACGCTACATTGTAAAACTTCTACGAGAAACCTTCCCTGCACAAACTAACTGGGACTACGAAGTCCAGCGAGCACATTGCTTCCCCTTCAATCTTAAGCAGAATCGAAACGTCAACAGCTCTTCTGTGGAAAAGCCTAGAGCTTTTTTAGTGTTCTTTGGGAACTTTCTCCTTAGACAATTTGTATACGATCAAGCCCGCCCAAACTCCCTAAAGGGGGCCAATGGTGTGATGTTCTTCGCCAAACCCGATTTCTGCCACACAACAGTAGAGCGCAGATGGCATCTGTGCCAGTTAATCACCCCATTTCAACAAATCAGTGCCCAAATGTTCTTAATGAATCCTGCCCGACTAAAAGTTATTTTGAATGGGTCCACCCGGATCTTTATGTCCGAGTTCAAAATAGACACCCACTGACTTCTAGCAGGGTGAAATCTGATCCTCTTGGCAGGTGGGTTATTGCAGAATGCCATCTTCCCCCCCCCAATCTGAGCTTCACATTATGTTCTATTTATGGGAGCAATACTGACGACCCCGGGGTTATAAACTGGATTTCGGGTGAACTTGCCCATTGGCCATTACCGCTAGTAATTTCTGGGGATCTAAACATTAACCTACCTAGCAACTGGAGAGCAACTGATCAGTGGTGCTATACAGGTAGAAAGCCTAAAGTCTTATCAAGCCCTGCTCAATCTAATACAAATACATGGGCTCAATGATGTTTGGGCCACCCTAAAACCGACCCAGCCGGGCTATACCTACTTTTCTGCTCCGCACTTTTCCCTTTACAGACTAGATTATTTCTTGGTTTCCTAATCACCACTTCAAAATTGATCTATAGAAATCGCCCCCCGCTTTATGTCGGACCACAATCCCCTTATCTTAAACATTAGGGGGCTGGGGCTCAGGGGAGATATCCCGAGCTGGAGCTTTGAAAAAGCCCTATTATATGATGAAGGCTACTGACTATATATGCAGGGGTGGCTCAAAGATTTTCTAGAAATCAATATAGGGACAGCAGCAGTCTGAACTGTATGGGATACCATGAAGGCGGGCATTCGGGGGGAGACCCTGCGCTATTCAATAAGGAAGAATAAAAAAACTAAAGAGCAACTAGCGAAGGCTAAAGATAAGATGAAAAAGGCAAAGGAAAAATTAATTGTAGGAGTCCAATTGGGGGGTGAAATCAGAAATGCTCAATTAGAAGTAATAGCCAGTAAAGCAGAAATAGGGTCCATTTTCGCAGAGAAAAATGCTTTGAAATGGGCATCTGCTAGAGAAAAAGTATATGAATGTGGGGATAACATCGGCCACCAACTTGCTCTTAGAATCAGACAACAGGTGTCTGCCGGCGAAATTTTGTCAATTCATCTCCGCTCTGGTGAAACTACAAAAGATGCCAATAAGATCCGCAAGGCATTCTATGACTTTTACCAAAAGCTGTATTCTGAAGACAAGGTGGGACCCTTGGAATCAAGAGAGGAAGAAAGCTTAGAATATCTGGACCAAATTACTCTAGCGGCGCTTAGCCCAAAAGACCATGATCAGCTCGAGGAAACTCCCGGATGGGACAAGATATCTAAAGCTGGGAAAGCGGCCGGTCCCGATCACATACCGGTTGAGTTTTATAAAATATTCACTCCCCAGATAAATACTTTCTTCACCTTATTAGTAGCTTCTATTTTTAATGGCGTACCCCCACCGGATTCTTGGCCCCATGCCAAGAAAGTAGTTTTCCCAAAAACGATAAATCCCCTCTCGAAATGGGGTCATACCAGCCAATAACTATAATTAATTGCGATTCTAAGATATACGCTAAAATATTCGCGTCAAAACTCTATCTGAGAATAGAGTCTCTGGTTTCACAATGGCAGCATGGGTTTATCACTAAAAAAAGCATGACCGAATGTATCCGCAGGGCCATTACCCTTTTGGATGCAGCCCGGGTAGCAGGAGACCCGATCTCATTAATCTTACTTGACGCTGAGAAAGCGTTTGATCGGGTCTCCTGGACATTCCTCTGGGCCGTCTTGAGGAAAATGCGCTTCGGGCCTAAGGCAACACAAGCCATACAAGCTCTTTATAGCCATCCACAGCTAACGTAATAATTAATGGAGTCCTGACGGAGCAGATACAAATTTCACGGGGGACTCGCCAAGGGTGTCCATGCTCGCCTCTGCTCTTCGCTCTCTATATAGATCCTTGCATTAAAGTAATCGAGAAGAATCAATCTATTCGAGCGGTGAGCAGACTTGGCTGGATACAAAAATTATGGCTTATGCCGACGACCTGGCGGCAGTGACCCCTGACCCTCGGAGTGCTATCACTGCCTTAGAACAAGAGGCCGAGAAGTTTGGGAAAATCTCCGGCTACGCCCTCAATCAAGGTAAAACCCAGATTATTATTATTAACAACCAGATTGACTGGTCAAATTGTAGGGTGGTCCAGACTGCAAAATACCTGGGTGTCCCCTTAACTGCTAACAATGATCAGATAGTAGGGGTAAACCTGATCCCACTGGCCACAGAGACTAAACGGGCGCTTAAGCGCATCAATAACTTACATCTAACCATAGTAGGGAGATGCAATGTTGTTAAGATGTCCTATTTCCCCAAACTTCTATACTTCTTTAGGAGTATGCCTTTAGAGATGAGTAATACAATGCTACGGAAATTTTACCACATTTTTTCCGAATTTATCTGTGGCGTACTCCAGACCAAGGCGAGCTTTCAAATTACTCTCTCTTCCTCGGGAAAGGGGTGGTTGGGTGTTACCGAATTTAAGATTTTATAACTGGGCCTCTGTCATGCAATATAGCGCGGAATTGCTTCAAACATATTCATATATCCCTACGGAAGGCTTAACATCACCTATCAATTGCTTTTAGGAACAGAGGCTACCGGATGCCTCTGGAGGCAGCTCTCCTTTAAAAGGGTAAGATTTAAGACCTTAATAAGCATCTATAAAGTTTTTTCGAATATTCGTAAAACGTTTGGGTTGGGCAGTCTGAATTACTATTCCCCTCTCAATAATAACCCTAACTTACCAGCAATCTTCGGGGCTTCTTACTTACGCAAATGGCATCAAGCAGGAATATTAAAAATGGGTGACCTGATAACTTCAGATGGTATAAAATCATACAGTGCACTTAAAACTGAATTCCATCTGGGTGACCTCGAGTCCTTGAAGTATATGGCTATAAGAGACTTCCTGATCCATAAGACCGGGGGGACTGCTGGTTTCTCCAAGATAGATTTTATCGACAAACTAAGAAGCCCCACCTTACCTAGGATAGGATATTTATATGATATATTAGTCAGCTTAATGTCTGACGACATGCTCTCTACCGCAAATAAATGGCAAGTGAAATTGAATACTTCTGTTAATACCTTCACTCTTGGCAGATTGCACAGCCTGATTTATCTACTCTCTGCTAAATTGCAGACACAATTTTATAAAACTGCATTCTTTATATATATCACACCAAGAAGAGTGGCTTAATGGGGAACAGGGGCTGGAACGCTATGCCAGAGATGCTCAGAGTTTAGCGTAGATTCAATACACATGTTCGCCACTAGTACCCAACTTATAACACTATTGGGTCAGATACAAGACTTTTTTAACAACGTTTTTTCACAGGAAATTCAGTTAACTCCCACGACTATTTTATTAGGCATACAAGATAAGATTAGCAGAAATAATGGAGGTGCACTTATTTTTGTTGCCATGACCATATTGCACTTATGTATAGCTTCATCTTGGAAGGACTCTAATCCTCCACTATTTTCTCACTGGCTAGAACGATTGATTTATATTTGCCATATGGAAAAAGCCATCTTCTCTAAAAAGGGAAGACGAGGAAAAAAGAAGGGCCTCGCTATCTGGCAACCTTTATTGGCCTGGCTCAGATAGTTAGCCACAATAGGGTCTTTTGTAATAAAAGCAATAAGTCTTGGAAAATCCATCCTGATGGAATTTTAGTCGACTTACAGTTTGGGAATAACCCTAAGTACACCTCTTATGCCATGCAGTAATCAGATGCTTATACATCATATACTGCAATCTTTATAAGTGCAAATGTTGGCATAATGTTATATATCCTTTTTTAGTGTTCCTTCTTTATTTTTCTTCAATCACTGCTTTATTAACTTTTAAAACCTTGTATAATGTAATGTTGTACTAGATCACTCGCCACCATGTGCCTACTCTCTTGCTTTTAGACACTGGGGTGGGAGGGCAGCGGGGGGGGGGGGGTCGGGTGGGACATGCTCGAAATGGTCTTTTTTCTCTGTAATATGACTTTTGTACTTTATCAATAAATTTAAAAAAAGAAAAAAAATAAGCCCAAACCAAGTCTTACCATGAATATCACTATATATTTCGAAATGTATTCAAAATAAAAATACAAATGTAACGTCCTCTAGAGAAGAACCTGTGGAGCTGTTATTTTATTGAAAACAGGCGTCATTTTCGCTTGCCTTTTTTATTGAAAACAGGCGTAATGAAACCAGTGATGTTCAGGCATTAACGAAGGGCTCCGATTGGAGCATAACAACAGGTCTATTCCGGCTTGGAAGGGACGAATGCAGAGCAGCTCCTATCGGAGTGGCTTGAAAGGAGGTGGGAGGGACGAATGCAGAGCAGCTCCGATTGGAGTATAACAGTTGGTCTTTTCCGGCTTGGGAGGGACAAATGCTGCAATAAAATGCAGGCAGCTAAGGGCCTGAAGCTGAACACACATCCACAGTGTAACACGAGCAGGTAAGAAATAAAAATAAATTAAAATAAGTCCCCCCAAACAGATGAACAACCAAGGCATAAACATACCGTACTTGGTCTGTACTCAAGTGGGAGGAAACAAAGACAAAAGGAGGGAAAAAAGAAGCAGGACTAATCACTAGCAAGCAAGGATTTTTAAAGGACAAATGAAAAGCAGGGGGACAGCTTTAAGCCCACAAGAGAAGTATACTAAAGTATACAAGATGTCTCAAAAGCTCAACCTAAACAAGAGAATTTTACTAAAGTATACAAGAGGTCTCAAAAACTCGACCTAAAACAGGACAGTATAGCCCATAGGCTGCCATTATGTGAATGCAAAAATAGCATCTGTGCCTTTAAGGTCCCAGAGACCACCAGTATCCCATCACCCCAGGAGGTGGCAGTTTCTTCAATTCTTTTTGACGAGATGTGGCGGTATGAAATAGGTCCAATAATCGCCTCAGTCCTCTCCAACCGGGAGGCAGGAGGGTTCCATATGACCTTAATAGAGATTCTCTTGAGAGAGAACTGGGATTACAGGTAAGAAACTATTCCTTCTCTCTCAGGGGAACTCCATTGATAGTCATAAGCAGTGAATAGAGTAGCAAGCCCATCCCCATCAAGAGCAGTAGAAAAGACAGAGGAGCTATCAATCAACCAAATCAAGCAAATGCATTTCTCAGGGAAGCCTGTTCTACTTGAGCATCTGCTCTAGCTTCTGAATCCAAAAAAATACTGTTTGCTGAATGTGTGAACAGATCTCCACGTAGCTGCTTTACAGATTTCAGCTATAGGGACATTGCTCATTAAAGCAACAATAGCCGCTTTCCCTCTAGTGGAGTGTGCTTTAGGTCTACCGGACAAAACCTTATTTGCATTCGGATAGTATAATAGAATACAAGATACTATCCATCAGGATGTGGACTGCTTGGACGTGGCTAGACCTGTACGGACCGGCCCATAGTCTACAATCAATTGGTCGGATTTGCGGATATCTTTGGTTTTATCCAGATAAAACTTTAAGACCTGCCTGACAGACAAAGAATGGAGTGTCCATTTAGCAGGTATGGAAGGGTGCTGAAAGAAAGTAGGAAAGGAAATAGTTTGGTTGACGTGAAAATCTGAAATTACTTTTTTTATTCATTTATTGGTATTTGTAGTGATACATCACATAGAGGAGCAAATGCAATGAAATGTGCAAGAAAAGTGAGTACTCAAGCATGGCCCATTGCATATAACAGACATTGGCTTGCCAGCACAGCATATCAAAAAAATGTAAAATGTGGCACTTAAGACAATCCGGGTAAATGTCTGGAAACACGTTGCATCCAATCCAACAGCGAAAAACATCTGATTGACTGTTAGAAACAGAACCAACCAAAAATCAACAATATCCCTTCCGCTAGTGCCACTAAGAGGCAGCGGGACAGGGAGGGATACACATAACTCAGGGCTCTTGCCAAAACTATGTGTCGACCCACGGGTGTATGTGGGCGAACAGGGGGGGAGGGAAAGAGGTAAGGGAGTGCGAAGCACATCACTGCAGAGGCATCACCAGGGGGATTACCCGGGGCATGGCGCCATCTCGCACCCACACATGCTCGAGGAGATTCATGGTGCCCAAATGCTCCTGGGGCAACTTCCCTCATCAATGTAGAGATCATCGTCTAGGTTGGGGGCTCATGTAATTTATCAAACAGTTTAAGGACATGTGACCCAGAGCGTAGCAGCACCACCACTAACCGCAATGTGCAGTCCCAGGCCAGCGCATCTTCCTCAGCTCAAGCTCATTTGTGTGTCACTTGAAGCCTGGATTAGTCTGAAATTAGTTTAGGTAGGAATTTTGGAAGCGTTCCCATTAGCACCTTACTGGAATGAAGCACGGTGTATGATTCATGTAAACATAATGCTTGGATTTCGCTAACCCTGCGTGCTGATGCGATCAGTATGAGAAACTAAGTTTTCCAAGCGAGATGTTGCAAGGACAATTTGTGAATTGGCTTGAAGAACAAGTTACTTACCTTCAGTAATGCTTTTTCTGGAGGATTCAGCAGCTAACTGCGTACTTAAATATCCCCAATGCGCCAGCATTCCATGTAAACTTTTCTTTACAGCCCTCCCACATCGATGAGGACATCATAATACCACGGCTCCACACCCAACGTCATCGGAGTCAAAAGAAGCCCTTGTTGGCATCCTGACATAAATTTCCATCCATTTTGTTTGTGCCTTCGAGGCCAATGGGTGAAACCAGCAGTACCCATGTAAAAGCACATGGTGGGTCTCAAACAAAAGACCTGTGTATATACATACAATATGTGTATGCGCGCGCGCGCACACACACATATACAGACTTCCGCCCAAATTAATAAGATAATCAATCAATCAATCAATCATAGGCATTTATAAAGCGCACTACTCACCCGGAGGGTCTCAAGGCGCTGGGGGGGGGGGGGGGTCCGCTACTGCTCGAACAACCAGGTCTTGAGCTTCTTCCTGAAGGAGAGGTGGTCTTGGGTCAGGCGTAGGTCGGTCGGGAGGGCGTTCCAAGTCTTGGCGGCCAGGTGGGAGAAGGATCTTCCTCCTGTTGTCGCTCTGTGGATGCGGGGGACGGCTGCGAGGGCGTGACTGGTCGAGCGGAGGTGGCGTTTGGGAGCGTTGAAGTTGAGGCGGCTGTTGAGGTAGGTCGGGCCTTGGTTGTGTAGGGCTTTGTGTGCGTGGGTGAGGAGCCGGAAGGTGATTCTTTTGTTGATCGGGAGCCAGTGCAGGTCTCTCAGGTGTCTGGAGATGTGAGTTCGTCTGGGGACGTCAAGGATGAGTCTCGCCGAGGCGTTCTGGATCCGCTGGAGTCTCTTCTGGAGCTTGGCGGTGGTACCGGCGTAGAGGGCGTTGCCGTAGTCCAATCGACTGGTGACGAGGGCCTGGGTGACCGTCTTCCTGGTCTCGGTGGGGATCCACCGGAAGATCTTACGTAGCATGCGCAGGATGTTGAAACAGGACGAGGAGACGGCGTTGACTTGTCTGGTCATGGAGAGGGAGGAGTCCAGGATGAAGCCCAGGTTGCGTGCGTGGTCTGTCGATTTGGGTGCGTTGCCCAGGGCGGGGGGCCACCAGGAGTCGTCCCAGGCGGAGGGTCCACAGTAGAATCAAATATCCCAGTCCATTCTTCCTTCACTGCTTTGACCATCTAACAGACTACTAAAATTGTCAGTGTGATTAAATCGGGCTCTCCCTCAGATCCCTGCCCCTCCAAAATTCTGAAATTATCCGCTGAAATCATAGCTATTCCCCTTACGGCCATTTTCAAAGGCAGGTTTACTTCCAGGCGCTTTCCAAGGGAGTTTAAGAAATCTTCCATACTTGCTTTATTAAAGAAACCCAATCTGGATGCTAAGGAGTCCCTCAAATACAGACCTATTTCAAGACTCCCCTTTCCTGATAAAGTGATCGAGAAAGCTATTAACACTGAACTGTCTTCCTTTATCAGGGATGATGCTATTTTCGATCCTTCCCAATTTGAATTTTGTGCCCACCATAGCACAGAGCTTGCCCTTATCACAGCTACAGAGGAGCTCAGACAGACTCTGGATGGTGGGGGGACTGCTACTCTGATCCTGTTAGACTTATCAGCAGCTTTAGATACAGTTAATCATGAGCTGCTGATGGTTCGTCTAGCTTCTATTGGGATCAGGGATAAGGCGCTCGACCTGTTGGGCTCTTTTCTGTCTGAGCGGTCTCAACTCGTTGCGTTGGGAAACTACGTTTCACCCTCCTTTTCACTACCATGTGGAGTCCGTCAGGGATCTTCCCTAAGCCCAACCCTTTTTTATTTATAACAGATTTTATTAGCATACATTCGATTACAAGGATCTTGATCATGTTTACATCATTATTTTGAGAACGTACACATATGATATTGATGGTAATGTCTATTACAGACACAACTTTCAAATAGAAAAAATCCAATGCCATCATATGAGTATTTTGTATATGTAGAAGATAGATATGTCATAATTATATTCATCCTTCTTTCAAGGCATGTGTCTTTCCTGTGCACCATACAATCTAATTTCAGAGTCAATTGTGTCTGTTGCCGTCTCTAGCCTCGGTAGGACCAACCCCCGGTAATCTGCCCATCTCTGCCATATTTTTGGATCTTTCTGTGGACATCCACAAGCCTGGAAGACTGGGATCTCCAGACCCATGCAGTAATCCATACCATTTCGCCAAGCCCTAATAGAGGAGGGTGTATCTAATTTCCATGCTTTGGTGATATCCCATTTGGCAAAGGTAAGGCCCAACCAGAGTAGATGTTGCTTATATTTATTGCCGCCTATTGTGTCTGTTATGTGTAATAGTACCTAGGTTCCCCAGACTGATAATTCCCATCCAAGTACCTCGGTTAGGCATGCCAGTACCCCTGTCTAACGCTGTACATTCTCACACTGTATGTATGAAGGACCCCTTGTCACTCTGACAGCGCAGGCACATAGGAGATGCGGAGATGCTATCTGTAGCGTGTGTAGTAGGCCCTATGTAGGTACTTGAATTGAATGAGTCTCAGTCAAGAGGATATGGCTGCGCCTCTGGGGGACTCAAGGGCTTCAGTCCAATCATCGGAGTCTAGAGGGCAGATGTCTGCTTGCCAGGCATCTTTAAGTTTCTCGAGTGGTGGCACTGTGAGTGATGAGAAAGTGATATATTTTGGAAATCTTATGCTCCCCTAAATCCCCTATGAGGAGTTTGTCCTCTAATGGGTTAAATTCTGGGATAGATGCGATTTTATCTGTGTGTGTAGCGTGACGAAACTGCAGATATTTGTAAAACTGAGATTTATATAGAGAAAATTCGTCCTTAAGGGCCTGAAACAATTTGAGGACAGTACCCTGGAAGACGTCGCCAATGGTCGATATGCCAATATAGTCCCATTCGCGAAATCCTCGGAGCCCCGTCAAGTGGGACAAGAGCTGGTTATGCCAGAGAGGTGTTTCACGAGTGATGCGGCCCCACCACCCCATTCATCGGAGGGATTGTCGCCAAGAGAGAATAACTACTTTGGTAGCGGGTAACAACATGTGATGGCTTGAATTACTATATAGATGGGAGGTATGAGTTGGGTTGTTTAGGATCCATCAGTCTATAGCGTATGCTGGGTCGTCGCTAGGTCCATAGTGCCAATCGTTAATCAACTGCAGATGTGATGCAGTGTAATAGGCCCGCATGTCTGCGGCTGCAATGCCCCCACAGTACATGGATTGGAAGCATGTACGGAGCGCTACTCAGGATGCGCCACCCCCCCATAGGAATTGTCCCAGCAAGGCACTATTACACCTAAACAAGGAAGGCTGAATCCAGAACGGGTGGTTCTGTAAATTATAGAGCAGCTGTGGCAGGGAGACCATTTTGAAAAAAGCGGATCTTTAATATAAAGATGAGGGCAGCCCTGTCCAAAGCTTGATGCTAGAACGCACTTATCCCTCAACGGTGCCAATGTTTCTATCCCATGAGAGCTGGGGAGACTCTGACAGGAACACACCCAAATATAATAGTCCGTCCATAGCTAGTTGTAAGCTCTCTGCCCACTTGCCTTGGCCCAGGGTGCCTCTCAGTGGCCATATTGTGGACTTTCGGGGATTCAGATACAAGCCTGACATCTCGCCGAAGATCCGCATAATCTGTAATATTCTGGGCCTGGATTTGTTTATGTCTGTGAGGAAGAACAGAACATCATCTGCATATAATGCTATGTGGTCAGATATGTCTATTTTCCATTCAAATCCCCGGATTAGTGCGTCTTTCCTAACCCATATGGCCAGTGGCTCAATGGCCAGCGCAAAAAGGAGAGGGGAAAGGAGACATCCCTGCCGTGATCCCCGTCCCACTGGAAAAGGGGGTGAGGTGACGTTGGCCACATATTGCAGCGGTCAAATCAGTGTACAAGAGTTT
The DNA here is from genome assembly GCF_964204655.1 of Triturus cristatus. Lineage (NCBI taxonomy): Eukaryota > Metazoa > Chordata > Amphibia > Caudata > Salamandridae > Triturus > Triturus cristatus. Next base: position 1,116,053,831 of record NC_140579.1, read on the forward strand.
GATGTATTTAATAAACTGTGGGCCAAAATGATAACAGGTCAGGAGCGGATATCGTGACTGGACATTGTTCCTGGGAGCTATAGCCTATTTGGCCCTTCCACCACTCGGTCCACGAGCTCATGAGGTTATTTATTCTCTTTACAGCAAGTTAATGGACCATACAAGACCTATTTAGGCATTACCTACCCTAGGAGGTTACTAACTTCCTTGTTCATTTTTTCCTTTTTTTTTTTACACATCTCAGTGAGTTTTAGGAAGGGATCCTTAAGGTCCTGAAGAAGAAGCATGGGGAAGCTTCGAAACATGTCGACACACTTAGGAGGCACAGCTCATTGAGGCATCCATTCCTCCTGCCCTTCACCTTTTTACTAATACCATCTCAAACGGTATAATAAATTTCTCTAGACCACAGAGCCAGGTATTTTTTAATTCACTTTTCCATTCACTCCTGACCCTTCCTCTCACACCCTCGCGTCACACATAGTTGTCTCATTAATATCAGTGCTCCCACGCAAACGTAGGTCGTAGCACGCCCCGTCCCGTAGAGGGGCGGGAAGACCCCTATGATCAAACATGACACCAAGGGCCCTTTTGGTGTGTGAGGGGTATTTTAAAAACTAATGTGTATTCTCCACCACTGTGGGATACATGTCCTCTGTGGGCGTTTCTGACATATCATACCTATCTGTGGGTGGATCACCATGTTTATGAACTTATGACTGGGAGGAAGTATCCACCTCCACCACTCCTGTGAGTGGTACCTCTCTACTCCCCACTTTGTTCCTTTTCGTGTAAATACATATGTCCAGCTAATGGAATCAAAGGCTTTGTCCACATCAGCTGGTAGTAATCCCGCTGGTCTATTTAATCGATCTACGGCTTCAATCACATTATGTGCTCACCGAATGTTATGACGGGTAGAGCGATGGGGCATAAAGCTGGCTTGATCGAGGTGGAAAACATCCAAAATAAACTGTATGAGCCTATTAGCTGGAGTTTAGCTAACATTTTGGTCTCAATGTTTAGAAGGGATATTGGGTGGTATGAGAAGTGTTGGTCGGGTGGTCTACCCGCTTCAGGGAAAATCACAATCTCTGCATTTCACCAGTCACATGGGAGACACATCTTCTATACCGATTCTTGGATGGTGTTAAGGAGGTGGGGGCCTAGTTGGGATATAAATGCCTTGTAAAATAAATGTCACAAAGCAACAACGACGGACCTCCTATGCCGCACCTCGTGCCAGTTCCCATATGTATGGTTGCTGTGCAAACTACCCCTGCGCCAGTGGTTGAGTGACGTCACTGTGCTCCAGATCAGCGGGTAATGAGACAAGTTGGGGTGCGCAGCTCAAAAAATCCAATAGACCAGTATATAGGTAGAAAAATAACTTCTTTATTTAAAAAATTCCTTAAAAATTCATTGAATTAAGACAATCCAGCTAATGCGTTTCATTCCCAAAATGGGAACTTCCTCAGGGCAAACAATATGTTACGTGTAGCGCACACTTTGAATAGGATGAAAATGACAAAGAAGTAAATTGTCGATATACGGAAATCGGTCTCTTCCCATGGAGTAGTGTACTCCAATGTAAACCTGTATTTAACAGGAAAGCATCTCCCACTGGAATTCCTGGAAGAGAGGGTCCCAATGCGGTAAAGTGACCCCGTGTGACAGAATCAGTAACCAGGTAAGTACTTTTTTTGATAGACAAATATTTCCACTGGATATCTGGAAAGAAGCGATCCGACCGTGATAGGAAGATCACACAGGAAGAAGCCTGCGACCAGGTATACAACTCTATAGTAATCTTTGCAGAAGCAAGAGTTGTCCCAATACTAAGTCCTTAGAGGGTACAGTGTATTGCACCGTAACCCATATGTCGACTAAGTGGAAACAAGTAATTCCTCCACGTCGTCAGTCAACCCGTCCTTCCAGACACAGCTGCAGTGACCTCCTCTAGTGTAATCGGTGCATCGAAAGAGTCTCGTGTATCCCCTGGGACAGTACGGAGTGGGATATCATCTAGGAAGCTTTCAATCAGCGATACCTGTATCACCTCTCTTGGTCGACAGCAGGGGCGGCTGGTGTTAATGGGCGAAAGGGGCGTTGCCCAACTAGCTTCGGGACTTGGATCGGGGAGGAGTTAAGAGATGCACCGTACGCAATGCAGCAGCTTCAAATGAAGTGCTCACTGCTTCGTGTTGAATACAATTTCCGTTTTTTTTTTTTTTGGAAGGGATGAGATCAGAGACCTCCTGTGCATGTGCTGGCGGGGCGAGGACTGTTGTTCGCCCTCGAAGCACATGCGAGAAGAGTGATGACAGCCTGAAGGGAGTGGCCAGTGAATGTGGAAACTTGTAGTTTTAAATGGGGCGCTTATGCTGTGACCCAGGCGATTTTAGCAGCGCGCTACTGAAAAGAATGGTAAGGGGCAGGGCTGGCCTTTCTCAAGAAACTCCCTTGCCTTCGTGCTACTTTTAGGCCTCCTGATTGGATAATGGGAGCTGAGGGAGTGGGCTGTGGAAGAGTTTGATGGAAAGAATCTTACAGAGAAAAGGGAAGGTGTTCTGAAAACCATTCCAAGGGGGTAGTGGTGACCCTGCTTCAGCACTTATCCCTATAGCGTCGAAGCACCGGTAGGAGGTGGGTGAGGGTGTCTGGGCTTTGATTGACATTTCACTGTCACTGCCAAAGAACACATTCCCAAGTGCTAACAGAGCTGGGCCAGACTTATGTGAAATGAGATTTTCAATAGGAAGTTGCTAGTGAGGAGCCGGAAGAGCTGGGGCAGTGTTAAGACTGTGTCCAATGAAGATGATTGGGGTTTATGTCAGAACAAATCAATTTATCAGCCTTTTGGCTTCCTGGCATGTTCAGCACAGCACGGGGTGAGACCCTGTGTTATGGAATTGGTCTGAAATTGGTCCTGGCATACAGGAATAGTGTTGGTATCATATAACTGGCAACGCCCCACAAGCCCAGCTGTACCTGGCATTGATTTCCCTGTTGCAGCCGGAGCAGTGCAAGGCCTGTAGAGAACTGCAAAGAATATTCTGTGAAATTAGGCTTGTAGATGGGGGATGTATAGGTGGTGATGCCGTTTTGGGCATGCTGTCGCAAATGTATTACTAAAGGATTGTGTGCAAATATTTTACTAAAGGATGGTGTGCAAATATATTACTAAAGGATGGTGCAATAGCGCAATGTCATTCACATAATGCACATTTTCACTGAAATGGGCATTACATTTTAACAATCATGCACTTCTACTGATAATTTTATAAAGCAATGATTTGCCCAAAAACTCCCCCGAACCTCCCTTATGATAGTCAGGCTACCTCGCTTAGCTTGCAGCATAACACTCATCCACGAGTTTTACACCCTACCGCTTTCAAATGTCAACAGCCACCACTGGCCGATAGAGCTCTCCGTGTATTGTGCAAAACTACTAGCAATTTCTATAGTGATGGTCATTCCCTGTACATCCTGGATAGGGGGAGGAGGGGCAGTAATTTGCTAGATTTATCTCCCCACTGATATATTCGGCTTTGGGTTGACAGCCAAGGCTCCTTGAATTAGTGTGCTTTGATATTGTTGCTCGTCCAATCGTAGATTCCTACGTGCTATAGAAGATTCCCGCTCATGGCAACGACTTTCTAGTGTTGTGATTTGTGTTTCTAGTTGTAAAAGCTCCTGTCGCCGGCGCTTACGCTCCACCACGGTGTAGCTTATGTGGGCTTCATGGCCTTCATGGCTTCCCACAATATCTCCGGCGATGAGACGGTATTCTCATTATGAATAAAGTACTCCGTGATTGTTACATTTATATGATCCCTGTATTTTCGGTTGTGTAAATGCCATGGGGATAGCCACCACCGGAATGGGCGTCGATGTGAACCAGTTGCAAGTATTAGTGTGATGGGAGAGTGATCAGATAAGGCAGGGGGGAAGATTGTGGCTTCAGTTAGTCTCTGAATATGAGACCCAGGTATGAATAAATAAACCAATCGGGAGGATGTGTTGTGTACAGCAGAGTGATATGTGTAGCCCTTGTCATGGGGATGCTGCACTCTCCATGTTTCCACCCAACCCAACATGTTTGCCAGAGTTAGTAGTTTGGACTCCTTGGGATTCTCTTTGGTGGGGGAGGGGGGGGGGGGAAGGAGGCTTCCTCTATCGACATGGACATGCATTGTATCAGTCCAGTATACAACGAGCCGTGGCCTGATTCTAACCCTTAGGTGTGATGTTATGCAGCACCAATGACATCCAAATGGAGGTCCCCCCACCCAGTAGACAACAACGGGCCCTGGCCAGCCACAACGCACATCCAGTCGGCCAGGGCCGGACTGACAATTCCGGGCACCGGGCAATCCCCCGGTAGGCTGGATGGGGTGGGGGCCGGTTTTATGACAGGGGGCCGGTTCTGTTGCTGGGGGCCGATTTGGCCGTTTCGGACCGACCGTACAAAGTAAAGTTAAACATAACATTGCATTCAGAACAACCCTCCGTGACGTGCGCAGTGATCCGGGGCACCCTCCGGCCGATTTCAATTTAATTTAGGCAGCAGCAGGCAGCTTGCTATACCGCACTCATTATAATTTATTTAAAAAACATACCTGACCATGTGATCATTGTCATTGATGTTAATGAGTGACGTAGATGCCGGCAGCGCCCAGATGTCACCTCCTCTGCGACTGCGCGCTGTGGTTTTAGTTAGTTGTGGGGTCTGCTGCCTGGTGATGCTCATGCGCATTTGGCTCGCGCAATAAAAAGTGCGCGCAGCGTGACTCCGAGGCTTAGGAGGCGAGGCAGGCATCTCAGAGGGACTGGGAAAGAGCGAGGCACCGCCTAATTGTATTCCCCCTGTCTGGATTGCCGCCCGCAGGTGAGTCTATTTACGACTAGACTGGTCACCGTCCAGTCGTTTAAATTGCATGCAATCCTTAAATGCTCCTGGCCTGATCAGATTTGCCGGTACCCTTGCCCCTTAGACCCCTGTTGATTTAATTCTTTCTGGCCTGGTCGCAAGGTCACGTGCCACTGTCTGTTGACAGTTGCAACTAGGCGACAGTGGTTGCCAATGCCACAGTGGCACTGTCATAATATTGAAACACCGCGCGCTGGCTCTGTCTTCCTGTCGAACTTAAGCAAGGGTGCATTGTGCAGGCCCAGGGCATTGTGACGTTAGAGATAGGAGGGTTTAAAGAGAGAGTATTGTGTACCAGTTGTCAAGCGCTATAAACTGATAATTAACTCCTTAGTATTGAATGCGTACAATAAGCGGGACTTTACATTTTTGGTCTCCTACGCCCAACAATTTTAACTCCTCCATATTCAACTTTTAAAATGTAGTCTAAACATATAAATGATGCGTGGATTAGCGGAAGCCACATCAGGTGATAGCTTCATAACTCGTTTGCTTCTCGTGATAAATGCTCATTCAAATATTAGGCTCCTCTGCGCTAGTAACTCGGTTTCAGAACCTAATGTACCCTCAGTAGCATGCTGCAAATACTGAAAACAACTTTTATGGATGCTTCCACCCGACGCGTTTACAACATATACATTAAAGGCGGGCTGGTTTTGTCATCAAATATTGTTAATGAAAATGTGCTCTTACCTTCCCCATGTTGGCTGCTCTATAGAGATGGAAGCCGGTGTGATTTGGGACTACAGTCCTTATATACAGCAGGCTGGTGCTGGAGCTAGTCTGTGACCTCAACAAAAGGAGCGTTTTCTCTATTCTCAGGTAAAACTGCACCATACTACTGATTCTTTATTGTTATGGGGGAGGTCACCTTTTTGTCCAGCTGGTATTGCCTTTGTTTAGAGGTAAGGATTGGAGCAGGTTATGTTGGCAGGACCGCCTCGCCATCACATAGAATTATCCCGTCTTCCAGCAGCACTTGCACTCAGGCCCGGACTGGCCATGCCGGGCACCGGGCAATCCCCCGGTAGGCTGGATGGGGTGGGGGCCGGTTTTTTGGCATGGGGCCGGTTTTGGTGCTGGGGCCGATTTTTGGTCCGGCCGACGGCGTTAGTCAGAAAAAGAAATGAGAAAATCAGATAAGTTCACAAGAGTTACGACTCACTCACACTCTGCATGAGTCTCTCCTCGCTCCATCCGAGAAAAAACAGGCACAATTCTATCTCTGAGTCATTCAATCTGCATAAATAATGGCATGCATTTGCATTGGAGCACTGTGAGGGTAGGTCGGGCGCAGCGCGCTGATATCTCTGCGGCCGCCGCCGCGTCTGCGGAGCGTGCGCAGTCTCCTCAGTTCACCCACCTTAGGGTGGGGCGGCCGGTGTTGATCATGCGCATTAAAAAGTGCGCGTGACCGCTGGTGAGGCCAGGTCGAGGTCTCGAAGAGCATTCCCGAAGTAAGCCAGCAGAGACCAAGATGACGTCGACACCTTCGTGAGAGAGCTGCCCATAATTTAATTATTTCTAGCCCCTGCCTCTGCCTGTTCACCTCCCTGCTGCCGAATGCAGTGCCGCCCGCCGGTGAGTCACTCACTAGTGCCTTTGTTGTCTCTCCCTGTAATAACCGTGCCCGGCATCCAGTCGTCTGTGGGCCGGGACGGGATTAAACAAAGATAGAGGCCCTCCGACCCCCCCACCCCAGCCCCTGGCCCAGGGGCCAGGGCCTTGGCCTATACCTTTGTTTCAGTAGCGCCTGGCCCAGTGGCCCCTGGGGCCCCTGAGTGTGCATTTAAAATTGTGACAGGCCTGCTGTTGGTGAGCAGGGGAAAGGGAGGACGAGTCGACCCGGCGGAGGCCGAGCCGGCTGCCGGAGCAAAGTGGTGGGTAGTGGTGCTGCCTGCCTGCCTGGCTTGAGTTGCGCTCCATCTCGGCTCCAGCCTCGCTGCGGGCCTAGCCGGCCCTGACTCCTTGAGCTGAGCCTGAGAGCCTGAGACAGACACACACACACACTGGGGAGAGTGACTCCTGGGCTGGTGACCGAACTGGCATCAGCCAACTTGAGCAAAGGCGTTTTTTTTATTCTGAGGTGGCTCCAAATGCAGATGTCCCTAGTCGGCCATTCCCTGCCTGCGTCAGAGTGGAGTTGATAGTTTCTGAACCAGGATGCTATTGCACCACTTAGAATGATGAAAAGGATGTGACTGTCACTAGCCCGGTCACCCTTGTGCATGGAATGATGGCAAGTACTCTATGATCGCTTGATGACAGGTGCAGGAAAGCAGGTCTGGGAGGACTGAAGCCTATTCAGACGATGGCCTGAGATCATCCCCATGAGTAGACATGCGGTTTCACTGAGTGCGAATGCAAATAATTTACACCCCATGCTCTTTCTGACACTATTGCAAATAATTTGTAACAACATTTTATATATGCCATTATTATGTGTGCAAAAGAAATTCTAATAGGCCTTTCCCCCGGCCCAGGGCCTTGGCCTAAGTAAGGGCCTACGTAACGCTTATCACCTATACTTTTCTGTTGATCCCGGCCGGTTCTGCACAGCGCACTACCGCCTTGGGCAGCCCCTGAGTCTGGATTGGGGATTTAGACATTTAGTCAGGCATTTAGAGCACTGAGCAGGCCTCCTTGCTGTTCGTGAGCAGGGGCCAGGGGGGCGAATGACCAGGCGTCTCCGACTGGTGCCGTAGCGAGGTGGTGGTGGTGGCTGGCTCAGGCTGCCAGGCTGGCCTGTGCCTGCGAGCAGGAGTCCGGCTATGCTAGCAGTACCACTACCTACCAGGCCCGGTTTTAGAGGGTGGGCCAGGCCCATCCAAACATGAGCCTCCTTGGCCCTCTCAGTGAATCTGCCACCGATGTACAACAATAAAAACTGTTAAGATAACTTGTGATTTACGATCCTGCTGCAGAGCAACCATTGTCTGTTGGTAGTTCTTAAATGCAGATTAACGGAATTTTGTGGGAATAGCTCAGTGGGTTACTACCTCTGTCACAGATATCCTTGTGTTACTTGCAGTTTAGAAGTTACTAGCATAACATAAGACAGTGACCTATGAACTGTCATTAAAGAACTGCATACAAACTTCGCTTTTTTGTGTTGTGATGTAGTTAGAACTTCTCCATTCTTTCATTAGTCTACTGTTACTAAAAAGAGCTTGTTTGGGCAGTTATACATTTTCATCAGTAAAGCCAACCCTGACAACTGAAGTACTCTTTAAATCCTGAGTTTGTGCTTCTTGCGACCAAACCCCTGTAAAATATATTGCCCACCAGAATGGATGAAGTGATTTCTACACCTTGTAATCCTCATTAGCTTATGTGACATTCCGCGTAAACTGATTTATTGTCTCTGTATAATGTGTGCTGTTATGTAAAGTACTGTGACACCCTACACTCATATGAGTAGCACAATACAACAAATGGAATGGATAGGAGAGAGGGGCAACGGAGAGATGAGGGGCACTAGTGGAGGGTGGCAGTGAGGGAATCCCAGGAAGAGGTCATGGGGTGGGGGGAGCTACAGAGAGATGAAGGGTGTGGGTGGCAGTGAGGGAGTCAGAGGAGGAGGTCACGGGGTGGGGGGGAACTACAGAGAGATGAAGGGCACTAGTGGAGGGTGGCAGTGAGGGAAGCCGAGGAGGATGTCATGGGGCAGGGGGAACTACAGAGAGATGAGGGGCACTAGTGGAGGGTGGCAGTGAGGGAATCTGAGGAGGAGGTGGGTCACGGGCTGGAGGGGAACTACAGAGAGATATGGGGCACTGGTGGAGGGTGGCTGTTAGGGAATCCGAGGAGGAGGTCACGGGGTGGGGGGGAAACTACAGAGAGATGAGGGGTGCTGGTGGAGGGAGCAGTGAGGGAATCCAAGGAGGAGGTCACAGGTTGGAGGGGAAACTACAGAGAGATGAGGGGCACTTGTGGATGGTGGCAGTGAGGAAATCCGAGGAGGAGGTCATGGGGTGGCGGGGAACTACAGACAGATGAGGGGCGCTGGTGGAGGGAGCAGTGAGGGAATCTGAGGAGGAGGTCATGGGGTGGGGGGCTACAGAGAAATGAGGGGCACTAGTGGAGTATGACAGTAAGGGAAGCTGAGGAGGAGGTCATGGGGTGGGCGGGAACTACAGAGAGATGAGGTGCACTAGTGTAGGGTGGCAGTGAGGGAATCTGATGAGGGGGTCATGGGGTGGGGGGAACTAAGGAGCGATGAGGGGCACTGGTGGAGGGTGGTAGTTGGGAAGTCTGAGGAGGAGGCCATGAGGGGGAGTGGCTACGGAGAGATGAAGAGCACGGTTGGAGGGTGGTTGGTAACTTATCTACAGAGAAAGAGGTCCAAAAAGAGATCAAAAAGACTTTAGTAACAGCACTAAAGCTGGCCCTGTCATGGCCTTTCTGTTTTTGTTTATTTAATTAACAGTCATGTGATTAGGACAACTGTGGAGCATACTTTAACATGCATGCTGATTACATTTACTGCTCTATTCAATGTTTCAAGTTTTGAAGGTGATTTTACTTTTGTTTTTTACTGGGAATAATGAAAATGGAACTGAATGGTGGCTGATATGGGGCTGGGTCCCAAGGTCAGCTGTAAGATAAGGTGTAATTGAGAGGGGTGGTAGAAAAGTGGATAATCAAGTCTGTAAGGGAGAGCGCTGCACAGTCATGGGTCAGGTGGAGGTAGTAATGAAGAGGGTTTCTCCCTGAAGGCTCGCACTGAGGGAGCCCGAGTAGAGTCCCTTGCTAGATACTCCCACCTTAGAAACCTCCTCTTCCCATCAAAGGGACATTGCATGGAAGAAAAGCACTTTTTGAGAGTGATAACATTTAGAAAGAGACTTGGAAAAGAGTGAGTTTTACTGTACCTTGTAAGACTAAGGAGAGATAAAAGGAGGGCCCAGAAGCAGGCCTTGTTAAATATATAAGCGATAAATCGGGCCAGCAGTGACCCACCCGAATGTACCTATAGCCCACCCAAAAAAAAATCCTGGAGCCGGGCCTGCTACCTACACCCCCCTTTTGCAGGCAACCCTTTGGTTCCTCCTTCCACCGGCGGAGTCCACTGCTGCTGGAGCGAGGTGGTGGTGGGTGGGTGACTGCCTGCCTGCCTGGCCTGCTTGTGCCAGCCTGTGCCTGCGAGAGTCTGGCTATGCTAGTGCTGCAATGTGGATACGTGTGACTGTGCTCCCTTTGGTGGCGCTGTTGTGCTGCTTGACTCTTGGGGGGCTCTAACTGGGGCGAAGGTTGGGGTCAGCAAGTCTGCTTAAAATATATATTTTCAGCAAAAGACCCAACTTGGAGCTTGTGCTGAAAAATATACTTGAAGCAGACAACAGGGCTTTCTAGAGTTTTTTTAAAAAGTTTTTCTTACACAACTGAGTCCTTTTGTTTTGTTTTCCACTGGCCACTGCCTGGTGTTGCCACTGGGCTCTGGCACTTGCGCCGCTTAGGCTAACGTGGGGGGGCTTTTTTTTTGCTCATGTTCAGGACAAAGGCTGTGTCCTGAACATGAAAGTGAAGTCTGTTTTTTGGGACAGAGTCCAAGCCATGTGGATTACAGAGTTTAACAGAACATACTGCCAACAGGTGACAGTCAGCCTGGTCAGCGCCGCGTTCAATCCTTACATCAGGGTGGTTGTTGTTGTTGTAGTGTAGTCCGCATTTTTTCCTGAATTAGGTTAGATGTTTCAATTCGGTGTCAAATTATTGTGTGGTGCACATGGATTTTTCTTGTATCTAGATGTCATTGTGATTGTGCAGTCAGTATTCACGCTAAATAACCGATGTAGTGTGCTGAGAGACAGCGCATCTTAACCGGCTGCTAACACGGTGCCTCATTTTGTATTCGCTGTAGGAAGTGTGCTTTGTATTCAAGGCACACAGCGACAAGATGATGAGCTGCGCACAATATTTACATGCCTTTACTTATCTCAGTAATTTCAGCATCGCATCGACAATATCGGCGAGTGACCTCAACATAGAAGAGGGCATTGCATTGAAACACAGACATAGGCAAGTCAAAGGTGGCAGCTGCTTTTCTTTAAAGATGGTGTTTATTTTAGGGCCACACACTTGCATCAACATTCTCCTCTCGCTACCATTATGGGGATACATTAAATAAAAATAGTACTAGACAAATCACATCTCTCTGGAGAGCAGCATTTTATTAAAGCACTCCAAAGTGTGCCCCTCGTGCACGTTCTTATTAATAAAGTTTTCACCAACTAATGCGAACAGAATTTGAAGCTAGCCTACAAGAAGTGTCTTATGGGCTCCAGGATCATTCGCGATTCTGATATAGGATTGTAATTTAACATCTTATGGTGCAGGTTATAGAGTAAAGGGCTTAGCGCTGCTACCATCTTCTTCAATGTAACTTTTGACCTCTAATGGGCCTTTGTACCCTTGTATCAGTTCCATCTGTTGAAGGTCGCCCTCGGTGCGTTCCCTATGCGCTGGCTCAGTTGCTTCATGAATCGTGACCTATATTTTGTTTAATTTTCCGGATTTCAGGCCGGATTTCACAAGAAAGGAGTTTGCGCTGGTAAAATGCGCACTTGCGTGTTCAGTGCTAGTGTCTCTTTTGAAAGTCGCCTCCTGCTGCTAGGGCCTGCTCTTTTGCTGTGTGAGGAAACCGAAACGGCCCCAATCAGTTCTGCTTGGCTAGTGAGTTAGCACTTGCCAGCCATGTGCCAAACTGACCCTGGCGCACATAAACAGACACACACTCAGGGAGGCGGTGACGTGCTGGTGGGTGCATTGAGGGAGGTTTGGGGGGGGCAGGGCGTGACTATACCAGCAAGTTCAAGCCGAAATTGGTTGCTTCAGTGTTGAAGGGGAGGAAAGAAGTAATACCTTTCCAGGAAAGGTATTACTTCTTTGTCATGATGAAACCAATTGCTATTGGACACTTCTCCAAGTAGCCGGGATCGCGCACTTCTATACGGTGCAGCTTTTTATGCGGTTGTACATTCTGAAGCAGCGTATTGATTCAACAAGATAATCTGCGACCTCCCCCAAAACAGTGGCTTCTATTTCCGCGCTGTGTTCTTTATCTCGCAAGTACTGCTACCTCACTGAGGCCGGCAATCAAATATGTAATCACACAAATATGCGAAATCTATAGCAATTTTACACTGACTCACTTCATGTGGCCTGCCACTACAAAATGATATAAATAGAACATCATGCCGCAGTAAGGAGGAGAGCCTGAGGCCAGATCACTTAAGAGGCATTGATTGGCACAGGTACCGTACAGTAGCAGAAATCACGCAGTCTCGTGGAAATAACACCGGCCTTCCGCATTGAAGTTTCTACCTAACTTTTCAAAACATTCTCATTACAGTTTGCATTGCATTGCCTGCTCAACAATCTCGTTGCTATCTCTGAATAATTGTAATACTGATCTGTTGAGAATGGGACATTTACCATACCACACTAAATGTCCACCACTGTGACCCCCCCCCCCCCCCCAGGCACAAGATCACTAAATTGTACTGATAAAGGAGATAATTGTATGTTATGGTTACAAGGCCAGTGTCATATGTTGAAATCCCCCAGTGACTCAATTAAAGCCAGGAAATGCTGGAGAGGAGGGAAAGGAAAGGGGGGAATAATGGAAATTTGGGTGGAGAAACTTGGAGGAGATAACAAGAAAGACGTCCTGTTCACTCATAAGCTTGATAAAGGATCCATTTTGCCCTTTAGCAGCAGGTCCATGTACACCATAGTACCCCCTAGTAGTGGTTGCTCACTGCGCTTGCTCGATACACACCATGTGGGGGCTGGTCTCACTTTTACTTCTCTCTGATTTACTACTTTTGCCTATTTTTGGTGCTCTCTGAAAGAATGTCTATGGGTACATATGACTGGGTGGGTAACCTGGTGCTCTTGAAGGTCATCATCTACTATTTACTGTGGTTTGAAAGTTGATACAATTGAATATGTAATGAAAAATGTGCTGTAAAATTCACAATTTTGGTCGGTTGTTTTCCAAAATGTTCTTGGGGGAGAACCCCCCCAAACCACCCTAATAGCAGTCAGGCTCGCTCGCTTCGCTCGCTCGCTACGCGCTGGACGGGGGCTGGTCTGCCAAATTTTGCCAGGGCTGATTTCAGTTCCCAGTCCGGCGCACGGCACTCTGTACACAGTCTCTGGGCTGCGTGCTGCTACTCCATACGTGCCAACATTTCAGAAGAGCCAAGTGGGAGATTCTTTAAAAGAAATCGGGAGAATGGGGCCTTGAATCGGGTTACTGTCATGTATGGGCTTTGGAAGTGTGCTGCTGCAGGATCGGACATTTGAAACGCAAATGCATGTTTTTTTCAGAAGCATGGAGCGCAATGACAGGCAGAGAGAGAGTTATGCAAGTGTTCTGCACTCACTGGCCTGGCAGGTTGCTGGCAGTGCCTATACCAACCCCCCCCCCCCCGCCCACCTGTGTGGCAGCCCAGGCACACACACAGCCACCCCGAATACTTCACAGGTCTTTAAAAGACCATTCGCTTGTTAATGTGGCTTTGTTGGTTGTTCACCCCTTCTAGAGCCCCTGCACCGCCATTCTGACTATTGCTGGAAGAATTAGCACGTTACACAATACCAAGCCCTGTCTGCTGAAACCCGAGGAATCGGGTTTTTGCTTGCAGGAATCGGGAGGCGGGGGACTAGCCTTGAAATCGGTTGTCTCCCGCCTGAATCGGGAGGGTTGGCATGTATGCTACTCACCCCCTGCAACTGGCTGTTGGCCTCTCCTGGGTGGCAGTACATGGTGGCTCCGCTGGGCTTCTCCACGTGTCGTCTGGGTCCAAGACTGGTCAGCATTCCCCGGTGGCCCAATACGTTGCTTAAGGGCCTCCCAGCTACCCTAACGCGACCTCCGATTTCATGGCCGCCAGGGCCGGGCGTTCTAAAGGAGACTGCGTCATGCGATGTTGGGGCCTCCCTCGTCTCAGATGGGGACCCCCTCAGCTATGCCACCATCAGGGCCACGACCATCCAATGTCTCTCGGCGACCAGTATATTATTGGGGAGGAGGCATTACTATCACTGGGGAGGAGGCATTACTATCACATCAGCTTAGTCCCGGGCCCCGCATCTGCCAGGACAACACACTCCAGGGCCGTCCGTGCCCCACGTATTATTGTGATAGGCCTCCCCTGTTAGGCCCAAGCCACACCAGGAGTGTGGGCAGGGGATGGGGGGGAGAGGGAGAGGGAGCGGGAAGGGGGGGGGCGACAAGATGTCTATTGCCCTCCAATTGCGGGGCCGCCAAATGGCTGATCTGTCCTGGGCAGCCGCACACACACACACATCGGCTGCCACGGGTCCGGCCAGACACCACAGAAGTCTCTCAGACCAGCGGCACCGCAATTGATGCAGTGTCTCTACGGGCCCACCTCGCTGCTGCCACATTTAGTGCTGGGAAGCTGTCAGTGTAATGTTTGAGCCGTATTCAGCGCTGCCCAGGCGGTCACTCAAAGACGTGGGCTGGATTTCAGTATCCTGCAAACCATGCCGCCGCCTCTCAGCCGCCAGTCTCCCCCTCACGGTCTTACTGGGCCTCTGGTAGGGTCACACAGGCCACAGATGACATGCCGCTGCCGCATCTACTCGAGCCCTGTCTGGGGTTCCACAGCAGGAGTGTTGGGTAGCCAGCTGACTCGTAATATGACTGATTTTGATGTTAGCCCAACGCTTTATAATCTATACGTCACTCCTCTGGCCCACTTGATAAAAAGTTATGGCTTTGCCCTATTATCATATGCAGACGATATTCAGATCATTGTATCGGTAAGCAATTCATCCAACTTCACGGCCATCAGTTTTCATGACTGTATGAGCCATATAGCCAATTGGATGACAGACAATTGTCTGAAGTTAAACTCATCTAAGACTGAGGTTTCGCTGTTTGGCAATAACTCCTCTTTCTGGACAGAGAACTGGTGGCTGGTCAACTTGGCCTATTACTCACACCAGTGCCTAAACCTAAAAATCTAGGAGTCCTTTTTGACACTAAGCTGTCCTTTGAAGCGCAAACCAACTTCACCACCTCTTCTTGTTTTTTTATCCCTAAAATTCTGTCTGAGGAAGATATTTCCCTCAATACCTATGGATTTAAAGAAAACAGTGGTATCTTTATTACTATCATCTAGATTGGATTACTGCAATGCTTTTTTCACCAGCGCCACTAAACGCAACATCCAAAAGCTACAGAACGCTCAAAACGCAGCAGCAAGAGTACTCCTAGGAATCTCCAAATTTGACTCTGTTTCCTCCGCTTTATCCTCTCTGCACTGGCTGCCAGTAGCTAAACGGATCCAATTTAAATCACTCTGCATTGCCTTTAAATCACTGATCAAACTAGGGCCAATAAAGCTAACAAAATTTCTTAAGCTGTATATTCCAGCAAGGTCCCTCAGTAAGGAGAGCCAGTTGGGGTGGCAGGAGTTTCACCACCACAACAGCTAAACTCTGGAACTCCCTGCCAACCTTGCTTTAAAAAAAAAAAGAAACTAACCTGTTATAATGTAGAAAGGTCTTAAAAACCTGCGTTTTCAAGGCATAATTACTGTTAAACTCACTTCAGCTAGAACTGTATGTGCCAAGTATAGCGCCTAGACACCTCAGGGTATTTGTCCCGCTTTATAAATACATTCTAATCATCATATGGAATATAAACAAAATACATATAGTCTTGTGTTTTGGAATATATGTAGACCAACAACGAGGAGGCAGGTGGGTCAGTGAACTCCACATGCAGATACTGTATCCACCAGTGTTACTGAAGGTAAGTAACTTGTTCTTCTGATTGATACAGCTACCTGTAGATTACTCACCCTTTGAATAGAATCCCCAAGCAGTATTGCACTCGGAGGTGGGTGGCTGTCTGCATATATAAAAGAATCTTGCAAAACAGAATGGGCAAAGTGACTGTTACTCCTCATTTCGGAGTATAAGCAATAGTGCTTTGTAAAAGTGTGGAAGGAGGCCCAAGTTGCCACTTTACAACTATCACCTACAGGGCCACCTCGAGCTAAAGCAGAAGTAGCTCTAGTAGAATGAGTTCTTATACCTTCAGGTGGTTCCTTGTTAGCTATGGCATAGCAGGCCTTTACATACAGAATGATCCAGCTAGACAATGTCCTCTTATGCACTTCTTTTCCTTTCATCTTGCCCACATAACCAACAAACAGCTAATTATCCAGTCGGAGATCAAGAGTTTGGTTCACATAAAAGCTCACAGCCCTCTTAGGGTCCAAAAGATGAAGCCTTTCCTCCTCTTTAGAATATGTGGAGGAGGATAGAAAGTAGGAAGGGTGATAGACTGGCCCAAGTGGAAGGGATTAACCACCTTTGTCAGGAAAGCAGCCAAGGTTCTCAGTACCAACTTATCTGCATAGAAACTCGTGAAGAGGGGTTTCACACTTAATTCCTGCAATTCACTAACCCATCTAGATGACGTTATGGCAATCAATATTTTTTTTGCAAATAAGTAACCTTAAAGGACAGCTATGTCAAGGGCTCAAACGGAGCACCCTTAAGGAAGGTTAGCACCAAATTAAGATCAAACTGAGGCATAATAAATAGAGTGGGAGGAAACTTGCTAGTGAGCCCCTTAAGAAACCTTAATACTATAGGGGACTTAAAAAGGAAAGGTTGGTCAGGTAAAAGAAGAAATGCCGAAAGGGCAGACAAATATCAATTAACTGTAGCAACTGCACAACCTTGCTGCACCATGGAAAGCGCAAAACATAAAATATTAGACAAATGGGCTTTCAAAGGGTCAATGGACTTTTCCTCACACCAATTTACAAATTTCGCCCATCTGCCAGCATAAACTGACTTGGTGCAGTGTCTTCTGGACGATAATATCCCATTCATAACATCAGGAGGAAAAGAGAAAGAACTCAAGTTGGCCCGTTCAATCTCTAGGCATGTAGGTGCAGGCTCTGCAAGTGGGGATGTAGAACCTGCCCCTGAGATTGAAAGAGTTCTGTCCTGTGAGGGAGACCGAGCGGAGGGCACAGTGAGAGGTAAAGAAGGTCTGTGTACCACACCATACGTGGCAAATACAGTGCTATTAATATGACTTGGGCCCCGTCTTGGCAGATCTTCCTCAGAACCCAAGGAATCAAAAGTATGGGGGAATTGCACAAGACAGCTGCAAACATCAGTCCAATTGAAATGCATTGCCCAGGACTCCCTACATCGGATACTGGAGGCAGTGGAATTACGGGCAGTATGTGTTCTCATGAGTGGCAAAAGGGTCTATCTGAGGGGGTCTCCCATAGCCCAAAAATGTGTTGTACCACTTCCGGATGGAGACGCCATTCATGATCAGTGAAAAAATGCAGACTGAGACTGTCTGTGTGTTTGTTCAGAACTCTGGTCAAGTGACTTGCCATGATGCAAATCTGAGGGTCCTGAGCCCAGGACCAGAGTCGCAGAGCTTCTCTAATGACAAGATACAACCCTACTCCTCACTGTATGTTTATGTACCACATCGAGGTAGTATGATCTGTTAAGACATGAACTAACTGACCGTGAATAGAAGGGAGGAAGACCTTGAGAGCCAGACATATTGCACGCAATTCCAACAGACATATATGCAACAATCTTTGTTCTGGAAACCAAAGACCCTTGATCTCCAGGTCCCCCAGATGAACTCTCCTCCCTACAGTTGAGGCATCTCTTATTACAGTGGCCACTGGAGGTGGAGGGTGAAACGGCTTCCCTTGATAAAAAAATTGCCAGCCACACCCAGAGAATGAAGATCTGCTGCAGTGTCTCAGGAGATTTTGACTGACTCCTTGGGATCTCCGTTGTGCTGTAACCACTGCTTACTGAGACACCATTGGAGGGCCCTCATGTGCCAGTGTGCATTGGAGACTAACAGAATGCAGGAAGCCATCAGACCTGACAGGCACAGACCCTTCAGGGCTGGAACCAATGCTTCATTGTGAAACATCAGAATCCTAACCTAAATGTCTAGAATCCTCTGAGGATGAGCATAGGCTCGATTCACTGCAGGGTCCAGTACTGCTCCTATGAACAAGGTTTGCTGTGACGGCTCTAGGTGAGATTTGGGCATGTTGATAGAAAAGGCCAGACTGAACAACAACTGCGTTGTCAACTGCAAGTGATGCAAAACCAACTCTGGAGTCTTGACCATGTCCAGTTAAGGGAACACTGGTATTCCCCACCTTCTAAGATGCGCCATCACCTTTGTGAAGATTCAAGGGGCAGAAGTAAGACCACACAGTAGGACCGTAAACTGATAATGTTGAAAGCCCACCGTAAAACAGACACTTACTGTGCAATTGCAGAATAGGGATGTGAAAATATGCATCCTGCAAATCGATCGAGACCATCCAGTCTTCCTTCTCCAGTGCAAGAAGCACCTGTGCAGGGGTCAACGTATTGAACTTTTCCTGTTTTAGGAACCAGTTTAAAATCCTGAGGATGAGGATCGGCCACAAATGACTGTCTTTTTTTGGATTTAGGATGTACCCAGAATAGCATCCCTGACCCTGTTCTTGCTCTGGAACCAACTCTACTGTGCCCTTCTGAAGTAGGGTTTGAACCTCCTGTTGGAGGAGCAGAAGAACAAACGCCCCGCTGGGGAGGAAAGGGTGGGGGAAACCCTTGGAAGGGCAGGACGTACCCATTCTCCACAATATCCAAAACTCGAAGATCCGTTGTTACAGATCTCCATTGAGGTAGGAAATAGGCCAACAGTTTACCCACTAGACAAGCATGCTCGAAGATGGCAAAACTAGGGCTGCTTTCCTGTGACGTTGGCCGGGGAAGAAGAGGAAGAGCAGGAAGATAGATTGGAGGTCTGCTGCTGCTGTTGCTGGTACTAGCCTCTGCCTCGAAAGGAAAAGTTCAGGCCAAACCCCCAGAACCTCTGATACTGCCTATCATTTTTAGGCTGACTGAAGGCCCAAAGATCTTGCCGTTGCCTTACGGTCCTTGAATCTCTCCAAGGCCAAATCTGCCTTGACACCAAACAGCATTGATTCATCAAAAGGTAAATCCACTAAAGCGGCGTGTACATTTGGCTAAAACCAGTCCCCCCTTAACCAAGCGTGTCTCCTTGTGGCAACTGAAGATCCCATTGCCTTTGCAACGGAATCAGCCGTATCTAAACCTGACCGAATGACTTGGTGGGCAGCCGCCTAACTATCACTCAATAATTCCGAAAAGTTTCCTTGAATTTCATTAGGCAATTTTGGGACCACTTCCTTGGCTGACTCCATTATTTTTGCGTGTTGTATTGACCTAACAGGCTGCATTGGTCAACTTCAGGGCCATACTACCAAAAGAGAACACATTCTTTGCAGACTGTTCCATTATCTTGGATTCCCTATCCGCAAGCGTCGTTAGAAAAGACCTTGGAGTCAACTTTGATGATTGAACCACCAAAAGTTCAGGTGTAGGGTGCGTGGACAAGAACAAAGGCCCCCTTGAGCAGGTTTATACCTACTTGCAATGGACCTAGACACTGCTGCTAATAATACAGGCTTCTGCCAGATTTCAAGAATAGTCTCAGCAAGAACTTCATTAAAATGGTAGCAAAGATTCAGATAAATTGATGAATGTAATACCCCTGTCAACAAATTACTTTTGAGTTCAGTAGATGGCAGAGGCAACTCCAGCACCTCAGCTGCCTTCCTTATCACAGCATGATATGATGTCACTTCAGGCAGTGGAATGCCTTTCGGGGACAACTCCCACTCTGGAGAGGTATCCAGACCACTTGCTACCTTCATGCCTTCAAACTCTGGGTCCAAAGAAACAATCTCACCTTACTCCACATTTGGATTCACTCCATAGAAATACTGCTACTCCTCAAAAAGTCTTGGCACTTCTCTCCGGGATCTATGTTTTAGCACTGTCGTCGATGAAGAGAACACTGGCATCTGCTAAATCGGTAGCAGTGCTTAGGACTTCGAAACCTGTTGAGAAATGCCAGCAGCACAGGTGTGGAGCAGTGCAATGCTGATACGGATCCAGTCGACGCCGGCAGAGGGTGAACTAGTGCTGAAGACTCTTTCTGAACCTCTTCCCTCAGCAATGACTCCATTCTTCTCAGTGCCGGAGGGGGCCAGTTCACTTGAGCCATCAGCATAAATGGAATGAATGGAGCTTGCTGGTACTGTGCTGGAAACCCCAATGAATAGGAAATTGGACCCATGGGGCCTGCAGGCACACCAGATGGAATCGCAACTCTACTGAAAATGCTACACGTAGCATTCAGAAAATGTGACGGGTCAGAATCCGGAGTCTCCTGCTCCTCTCTAGGAGGCATAGGCTGCAGTGGAACCAGAGGAAGAACTAGATCCGGTACTGGCTCCTGGTTAAGGTAAGGTAATACTTTATTGTACAGTTAGAACCATTACAAACCTGGTTAGGGAGTCCAGGCGGATCCAAGGCCCTTGTACTAGGGGGTGGTGCTGGAGTGAACCCCAGAGACGGAGTCAGAAACACCTCACCTCTGTCTTCACGTGTCTATGAATCCGGGAAAACTGACCTCAAAAAGTCGTCTCTAGAAGACCAATACCTAGGACCATGATGTCGCTTCTTATGCTTCTTCTTCAAAAACTTCAAAGAACGGGGTTACGACAGAGGACGAGATCTCCAACTACCTCTTTTCTCCTTCCTCGTCTTTGCCTCCCTGTCCTTCAAAGCCTTAAGATTCATTTTCTGGCATGAAGAACAGGTGTCGAACGCTGTGGTCTAAACTCAAACACCATCTACAGCTGTCGTGAGGATCAGTGATGGACATCTGACCCTCAAACTCCCTTCAAGGTTTGAATCTAGACTTTCTCAGAGGAGACATACTTCCCTGCAACAATGTTGTGATTCCTGGAAAAAATGTTGCAAGACTCCTAACATAACAGAGAACCTGGGGAAAAAACGTTATGCGTCGAAGGCGGGAAAAAAAGGGAGCTGACATCAGCGCACTGATGAGGGTTTCTTATGGCTCCAATGACATCACGTGGAGTCGCATGAGCAGACGTGGCATTATGACATCCTCATCGACGTGGGACAGCTGTAAAGAGATGTTTTCATGGAATGCTAGTGCATTGTGGATAGTCAAAAGGTGAGAAATTCAAAGGTAGATGTATCCATCAGAAAGGAGCCTGCATGAGGTGTGAGAGGACTTTATTTAACTCTCAGGGAGGAGATGGGTGCCTTATGGGAGGAAAAACCTTTTAACCCCTCTAAAAAAACTTTGATAACTGGAATTTTGAAAAAAGGTTTGTGAAGGACATTTTCTGTAGACAGTAATTGCCATCAAATGAACTATTATGGATGAGAATTGTAAACCAGATTTGGCAAAATGAAGTATGGAACAATTGTATCTTCTTGGCAGATTGTTGAGTTCACGTTCTTGCCCGAACACCAAATACAAAATCTCTTCCATTTGAAAAAATAACCTAAACGTGTCAAAGGACATTTACCTTCTTTGAGAATGTTCATGCATTCTTGTGGAAGGTTTAAATGCCCATACTGAACTAGCTCAGGAGCCATGCTGCCAAACTCAGAGGAGAGGTTGGGGTGAACCATCTGGCCTCCGAATTTCGGGAGAAGATCCGGTCTGCACAGCAGCTTCTGATATGGATGCTCTGACATGTGGAGAAGGTCTGTGAACCACCATTGCCGAAGCTACTCCGGAGCAATCAGGATCATTCTGTCCCTCGAGTATGACAGTTTAATTAGAACTGAGGGGATCAAAAGGGATCAGACGAAAGACGTAGAGAAACTTGCACGACCAGTTGATCCATAGGGCTTTCCCCAGTGCCCCTGGTTGGAAATACCTCTAGAAACCCTGGTCATTTTTTATTTTCTGCGGTGGCGAACAAGTCGATGAATGTAATGCCCCACATTCTGAAAATGTTTTGTACAATGTCATTGTGAAGGACCCATTTATGGTTTTCCTGAATGACTCAGTTTAGGGAGTCTGCTTGGAAATTCTGAACACCTGAGAGATGTGTTGCAATGATCCGCAGGCCCCTGGCTATCAGCCAATTTCAAATTACCTGGGTTTCATGAGGCAAAGGTCTGGACCTCGTTCCCCCTGCTTGTTGAGATAGTTCATGGTCATCATGTTGTCTGTCTGAACAAGCAGAGATTGTGTCTTGAAGTACGCAAGAAAAGCCTTCAACGCTAGGTGAACTGCTCATAGCTCGAGGAGACTGATGTGTTAAGTCATCTCTCTTGGGGACCATGTTCCCTGGATTTGAAGGAGAGCCATATGGGCTCCCCGTCCTAACAGAGAGGCATCTGTCACTATTGTCTGTGAAGGGACTTCTTGATGAAAAGGGATCCCTTGAAGCAGATTTGTCCAATAGCATCACCATTTTAAGTAAAAAAATAAAATCGCAAATGCATCAAGCCAAGAAGAGATGACAGACTTTCATGAGAGAGTGACACTTCAGACGGGTTGATAATAGTCTCTTCTCTAAAGGATACACTCTTGCTTGAATTGTGTTGATGGAAGCCCCCAATTCATGTATTGTTTTGCCTGGAGTTGTGCTGTGACTGATATGCAACTCTAGTCAGGGGCGAAGATTGCTTGTCACCTGGCAATGCAGTTGGGCTTTCTGAAGTGCTGATGCCTTCATCACCCCGTCTTCCAGATCCAGGTAGTCGAAAATGCTGAGCTGTCCGAGTTGTTCTGCTGCCACTGCCATATACTTTGAGAAAGTTCTGGGGGCTGATTTGAGGCCAAACGGAAGCACTCTGTACTGGAAATGATTGTGACTAATGACAAACCTCAAGAACTTGCAGTGTTTCTTGGCTATGAGGACATGAAAGTGCACATCTTGGAGGTCTATTGAACACAGCCAGTCTCCCTGGTGTATCTAGGGATAGATCTGATGTAGTGCAAGCAATCAAAACAGTGCCTCTTTGTTTGGGAGGAACAGTCTCCACCACATGCTTCTGCAGAAGGAGGTTTACTTCCGTTCGCAACATCTGTAAATGTTGATTGGATGGTTTTGGTGGGATATTTGACAGAGGACTGGTAAACCTGGGACAATACCCGTAGTGCACAATATTTAAAACCCAGGCGTCTTTCGTGATGGTTTGCCACTCTGTCAGTAAATATGAGATACTTCCCCCTACCGGAATGGGTAACAGAAGAGAGGGAAGTAGAGATTCATTGTTTAGAGTCTGCTGCAGGTTTTCCCCTTGAGCAGGCTGTTGGCTAGCTCTTCCTCTGGGCTGAATGCGTTACAGCTTTTGATAAAGTCTTGTGGTTGGTTTTGTTGCCGTCTTTGGTAACATTGAGGGGTTTGAACATTGTTGGTAAGGCTTGTAGATGTGCCTTTGCTGTTCTCTTTGTTTTTCGAGACCTACTGCCCTCAGGGTTTCCATTTCGGACTTCATGCAGGTCATTTTGACCTCCATATAGCTGCCGAATAAGGTGAATCCTGAGAATGGAAGGTTAAGAATTCACTGTTGAGATTTGTGTATGAGGGCTGTAAGTCGAAGCCAAGAGTTCCTACGCAAGGTTACACCATGACAGTATTTGTGGGCTGCCAGTAATTATGGATCAGCAGCACTAATTATTTGGTTGGAGACCGTCATGCCCTCCTTGACCACATTGAGGAAGTCCTCTCTTTATCTCTTGGGAGGTCTTCTGCAAATAATTGTAGAGACTCTGATAAGGCTCCGTCATACCAGCCAAGGAGTGCCGATGCACCTGCAGCCTTTATGGTGGTGGCAACTGTACTACAAACCTTGTGCCCCACTGAGTAGAGAAACAGTGGGTCCTGCTTTGGAAGTCTGTTCTTCTTTTGCAGCCTCAATGGAGCAGATTTGGCTGTGGCCGGCGTGAGGGACAGGTCCATTGCTGGTTCTAACACGTCCAAAACCAATGGCAGAAGAAGCCTGGATGCTGATCTGTGGTGAAGCGTCTCGAAAATGACCAATGTAGATGGTGCAGGAGCCGGCATATGGATATTTAATTTTGAAGCACTTCTCACCAGGTCTTCCTTAAAAGTGTTGATATCATCCACTGGGGAAACCCTTGGTTGAAGAGACTCAGTCAGCATTGGTGAGTATCTGCACGTGCTGGAGGAAGAACTCGTAGGTCGAACAATGTCTTCAACTTGTTCGTGACCTAGACCTGGACCTAGATGCATGGTGACAATGTGAGCGTCTTGAGGATGGCCGAGATGAGGAACGCCGGGACCTGTGGCAATGCCTGGAGTGGTGTAGATGATGGTGAGATCTGGAATGCGATCATCACGGAGAAGGTAGAGGCCTTGTAGGAGGGGCTTCCACAGACTGTGATTGTGGAAGAGGTATTGGCGCTGGAGGTGGACGAGTCACCAGAGGAAGTAGAGGAGGCAGAGGAGTAGGGGAGTCTGACAGCATTATAGGCAATGATGGAGAATACAGCCTGGAGTACTCAGAGTGCGGAGATGATAGTATACGTCTTTGCCTTGAGATCCTGTCTATTTCTGCAGCTTTAGATGGTCTTGACGTCGAATTTCTCCTACGTTTTGATGCCGACACACTCATCAACATCGGCTTTACTCTATGCCTCTACTTCGATCAACTCCTTGATGTTGACCCAGCCCTCAACGGTGAACATTTAGGTATGGTACCTTGTCTCGAAGTCGATGCTGTTGACATCGACTTGGAACAATGTTGTTTTTGAGGTGTGCTTCTCTTCTTGGATCTCCCATGCCTAGAGTCCTCAGAGGAATGTGGAAGGACTGACCCTCTCCTTGTTCTCTGGAAGCCCCTCCTTCTGATTGTGCCTGCGTCACTCCTCTGTACCATGGGGGGCGAATCTTCTCCCTTTTCCTCAGGGTTTGCCTGGAAAACTTCCTGCAGTGTGGACATCTATCAGGAACATGGTTCTCAGGAAGGGAGGTGATTCAGACATCATGAGGATCTGACATGGCCTTCTTCCTTCCACAGGCAGGACACTTTTCAAATAAAGATGGGATTTTTTGATCAATGACAAAAAGAATTCTGTCACAAAAAGATAGAAAAACACCGGGGCAGATGAAATCCGTGGAGTGAATCAGTTGTCAAAAATTTCCTTAAGAGATTTTTGATGAAAAAAAAATGACACAAGTCGAGCTCAGTACTCCAAGATCCTGTCACCAGGAAAAAAGAACTGAAGCAACTGCCACCTGCTGGGCATGATGGGATACTGGTGGTCTCTCAGACTTTAAAGGCACAGACACTATTTTTGCATTCACATAATGGCAGCCTATAGGGCTACACTGTCCTCTTTTCCTTCATCTTTCACCTTTTAAAAATTGATTGTTAAAACAGATTGGAGCATTCTACCAAAATATTTGGATATATATATATATATATGTGTGTGTGTGTGTGTATATGGGCGGTGTAAATATTCTGCCCTTCGTTGCAAGAGGTGTCTCCCCTCCAGAATTCTGCTTGCCTCCCAATACCCCGAGTAGGCTGGCCGGACCGGACTCCATTTCCCAGCAGCCCCTGAGGCGGGGCCAGCTGGTAGTCACTTTTTTGTGTCTCCCGGCGCAGGATAACGATCACCTGTGACTCCTGTATCACGGGAAGCCATCTTCCACACTTCCTTGCAAGAGGCGTCTCCCTTCCAGCATTCTGCCTGCCTGCAACCAGCGCTAGAGAACACCTCAAGACCCCCTCTGACCACCCGAGTAGGCTGGCCATACCGGGCTGCATTTCCCAGCAGCCCCGGAGGCGGGCCAGCTGGTAGTCCCTTTTACATACCCCCCGGCGCAGGCTTAAGATCACCTGGGGCTCCCGCATCGTAGGAAGCTGCCTACGGCTCTTTCTTTTATTTTTTTATTGATAAAGTTTTGTATAGTTGGGAGAGGAGTTGGCCTAAAGGCTAGGGCAGTTGACCTCGAATCTGGGGAACAGGGTTTGAGTCTCTGCAATGACACTGAACATCCTGTGATTCTGGGCAAATCACTTAATCTCCCCTTGCCTAACAAAAAAAAATGAACGTGTTCTCATGTAATGCGACTGGTGCTATGTAAAGCGCTCTGATACCCGATTTGGGTCAAGTTCGCGCTATATAAAACTCTGTAACATAGTGCGAACATGACCCTTACGGGTATCGGAGCGCTTCACAATTTTGGGTAAGAGGGATACAATATTGGGAAGCAAACATTTGTTACATAAAAATGCAAGGCACGTGCATGACCCCTTTAGGTATCAGAACGCTTCACATAAGGGTAGGGCGGATACAGTAATGGGTGAGGAACATTTGAACACATGTATGTACAACACATGCTCACAATGTTATTCCCAGGTATATAACCATGTAAGTTATTCAAGACAACCGAATAAAGGGTAGTACCAAGAGCCGAGGCCTATTAGGCCAGAAACTTGAGCATTAGGATTTTTTTCACTTCCTTTTTGAAAGAAGAGGTGGAGGAGATTATATGGACTTCCAGAGGAAGAGAGTTTCAAATCTTCGGAGCAATGCCTGAGAGGTCGTCCACCACAAACACCAAAATCGGGCAAGATGGCGATTGCGACTGCGATCGTGTGAGCAGGCTCTACACTCCTCAGAGGCTCCCCCTGCTTCTTTTACTTACGGCAATGATTCTAGCGTGAATTGGATGAATAACCGAAGGACGGAGCTCTTCGGGCATGCTGTGGTTGATCCGTCGTCTGCTTCCTCAAGGGTTTTCTCTGTCCCGGTGTGCTCTCTGTCACGAGCACCGGGGACTGTTTGGACGCCGGTGGAGCTTGGGCACGGGAGTGGCCAGCATCAGGCGGTGTGTTGCTTCGGCTTCGGCTCAGACGCTGCAGGCGGAGGATCCGGTGGAAACCCAGGACCGGAGCGCCTGCACAGACAGGGTGATGCCTCCCAAGAACGCCACGAAAGGTTCTAAGACACGAGCGGCAGTTTCTGCAGTTTCAGTTTCCCTGCAGTCAATGGACGGGGGGGGGGGCATCCTCGGTGGTCGTCAGGAACCGGGGAAATCTCACCCTTCTCCCGGGGGCTTGCGATGTAAGGATACCAACCCTGAAAAGTCTGTTAAGGTCCCGGGAATATTTCAAAAGGGGACCTCAACAAAAAATCAGTCAGGTAACAAGGCTGAAAAACCAGCGAATTCTACTGTTGCGCCTACCACAAAAGAAAAGATCCCGGTGCTTTCAACACAACAAGGGGCGGCGGCAGTAACAGCTAATGGGGGAATCTCCTGTTCACTGGGCTCTGCTCATAATAACATATGTATGGCAGTGGATACACTTCAAGATAATATACCCTTTAGCGGGCGTAAATCTGCGCAATCCCAGCATACTATAGCCCTATTACCACCTACAGACTTGGCCTGTGATGATCTTCAAGTAACATTATTAGAGCACGGTCCCAGTGGCGAGACTGGAGGTAAAGGGCCGGTAAAAGATCTGGACTCTGGAGGCAAATTTTTCTCACTGTCAGAGCCGTCTAATTCTTCCGAGAATGAGAGCATTGAAGGTGACTGGCCTGAAGAGAGCAGACCGGTTTACAAGATGAAGAAAATTTGGAAATCTCTGGCGCTGGAACCGTATGGAAAGCAAGAGATTCTTCCAATCTAGCCTCTAAGTCAAGGATGCACTAAGATTGGGTCATTAGTCTGGGATTATTCATTTTCACCACAACTTGGAGAGACTAATGGTGGTCTATTAGGATTAGGTGGCAGTAGTATCACTGCATCCCAAGAAATAATGGGTTCCGAGGTGCCGGCTGAAAATGAAATTACCTTGAGCACCATTTATCAAGCTATTATGACTCACCGAGAAGAGACCAAAGTAGAGGGTTTACGTACACAGGGCGCAGTCCGCAAACTTCAAAATACTGTGCACCAGGTAATAAAATCCTGTACAGAAATGTCCGCACTGATCGGGGAAGCAGAGACAAGAATATCAATGATTGAGGATGAGATAACACAGCAGAAATCAAGTATAACCTCATTACAAACTGTAAAGGACGATATCAATTGGAAACTCACTGACTTAGAGAATCGCGCAAGAAGAAACAATTTACGCATATTAGGCCAATTGATTCCACTTTTTCAAGCTTAAAGCGCACAGGCCTTCCTCCTTAACCCGTCTAAACTTAAAATCATCTATATAGACAAAACACTTTATTTTGTTTCCGAGATGGCTGCAAAAGAGTTCTTTGCCTCTATCTAGTAGGAGCAAATGTTGGTGATATTGTTGCTGTTCAGAAGGTGGTTTGAATCCTAAATTCACGTTTTTTCATCAATTTCTTTTCTCCTTGGAGGGAGCGGGGGGGCCGGGTGGGTGAGTAACCCTCTCTTTCCATCACCAAGGGACTATTCAGTCCTTATGCCTCTTTTGGGTGGGGGGTTGGGTGGGTTGGTTTTGGGGTGGCTGGGGTGGGTGGGGTGGTAGGGTAAGGACAAGTGCAGTTTTGGCTGGCTATCTGTTTGGTATTAATGTTGTGGTGATAACATTTTGAAATGTGATAAATTGCATTACAAACGGTGGATAGAGAGCAAGCAAAGGTCGGGTGGGTGAGTAACCCTCTCTTTCCATCACCAAGGGACTACTCAGTCCTTATGCCTCTTTTGGGTAGGGGGTTGGGTGGGTTGGTTTGGGGGTGGCTGGGGTGGTAGGGTAAGGAGAAGTGCAGTTTTGGCTGGCTATCTGTTTGGTATTAATGTTGTGGTGATAACATTTGTGAAATGTGATATGTCAATTGTTAAATTGCATTACAAACGGTGGATAGAGAGCAAGCAAAGGTTGACCTGTCCCTTTTGTCCACAGCCTTACTGTGATGGGTACATTCTCAATATGTTCATGGAATGTTTGTGGTCTTAATACCCGGAAAAAAAGGGGGATTATGGCACAAATCTTAACTACAATGCGGGTGGATTTGCTGTGCATACAGGAGACCCACATTTCTTGGAACAACCGGAAATATTTAAAAGATCTAGGCATGCTGTACTCGACAAAGCTCTACCACAAGAGGGGTTGCGATTTTGCAAAAGTTTGGTTGGGGGGTTTGTAAGCGTGTTAAAGAAGATTCTTTGGGTAGGTGGGTTATCATTGAACTTTGGGTAGGTGGTGTCCCAATGACGATATGTTCAATTTACGGTCCGAATTTGGATGACCCAGACATGCTGCATTTTCTTAGTATTTAGCTTGCGACATGGCCATCACCGCTACTTATGTGTGGGGATTATAACCTTCATTTGGAAGGTGACTTTAACGTAAATAGCGACCAATCATATGTTGGGAAGAAGACTAAAGTATTTAAAGCCACTAGAGGGATTGCTAAAGAATTTGGGCTAGTCGATGCATGGTATGTCATGGGGAAAGGCGCAATGGGGGCAACCTTTTATTCTGCACCCCATAGGAAACATCTGCGCCTAGACTATTTCTTCTTAACAGTCGAGAAAGCTAAAAATGCCAGCGTTCACATTTTGCCAAAATCATATCAGATCATAATCCCATTGTGCTAGATCTGGATTATAATAGCAGTCGTGGTCTACCAAGAATTTGGACTTTTGATCGGAAATTGCTATCGGATCCTGTATACTGTGAACAAATGAGTAAATGGATTACTGAATTCTTTAAAAATAATAATGGGTCCACTTCAGATTCTATTGTTTGGGACGCATTCAAGGCTGGAGTTCGTGGAGAAACACTAAGCTATTCTATCAATAAACAGCAGAAGGTTCGTGACGAAATTCAGTTGGGGATGAATAAGCTAAGGGAATTAGAAACTGAATTTATGGGGTTGGTAATCAGAGGTCAAAACACGACACAAATTATTAGTGATATTGCCTCTCAAAAAATGAAGATCTACCAAAATTTTGCTGAGAAATTAGCTTCTAAGATTGCTATCTATAAGTCTGAATTGTATGAGGTTGGTGAGAACTCGGGTCGATTATTAGCAAAAAAATTACATCAGAAAGAAGTAGCTAATAGGATTAATAGGATACAGGACTCTCTTGGCCAGGTACAGGATACACCAGCTGAAGTGCTTAATGTGTTCAGTAAATTCTATTATGCGTTATATACACCGGATGTTACTATAGCTGCAGAAGAGAAATTAAAGGAGTTTTGCTCCGATTTGTATATTAAAAAACTAACAAATGATCAGATGGAAACATTAGATGAGGATATCACGTGGGATGAAGTGGAAATCGCAATGACATCACTGGCAATAGGTAAGGCAGTGGGACCCGATGGTATCCCTCTTGAATTTTACTGGACCTTTTGCCAAGTTTTAAAATCTGAACTTTTGGCCTTATGTCTGTCTGCTCAAAGAGGAAGGGTGCCGTCGTCTTGGTGTAAAACCACTATTATTGTTTTTTTGAAGAAGGATAAACCCGAATCGCTGCCTACGCCATATAGACCTATATCATTAATTAACTCCGATAGCAAAGTCTATTCTAAGATTTTAGCTACTCGATTAGCTGGTGTTATATCGGGGCTTGTTTCTAACTTCCAACACGGGTTTATCCCTGACAGAGATACCACAGATCACGTGAGACGTGTGATCTCTTTCCTGGATTGGGCACAGGCAACTGATAGCACATTAGGGGTAATCCTGCTGGATGCCGAGAAGGCATTCGACAGGGTTTCCTGGCCTTATATGTGGGAAGTCTTAAGTTTAAAGGGTTTTGGTCCACAGTTTCGGCAAGCAATTCAGGCATTATATATCACTCCGGAAGCAAATTTTAGAATCTCTTGTTCATTTAAGATAGGTAGAGGTACAAGGCAGGGCTGACCTTCCTCTCCTCTTTTATTTGCTTTTATATATTGATTTTTTTCTGAATAAATTGAATCAACATACAGATATAGAACCCGTTCAATTACGGCTTATGATGTACATAGCATTGGCCTATGCCGATGATATTGTTGTCCTAACAAGAAATATAGGATCGGCAATACCTGCGATCAACTCACTGGCAAATCAGTTCGGTAGCTTCTCTGGTTATAAATTAAATATCTCTAAAACCCAGGTTCTTTATGTGGGTGGTGATCCTCCGGCTGAAGTGTTTGTTGTCCCAGAAGTTACATATTTAGGAATCAAAATTTCAACTCCAGTTGGGAATATTCCAGAATTAAATATGAATCCAGTGTTGGCTGAAGTAAACTCAACATTGGAGCGGTTGGATCATCTACACTTATCTCTTTATGGGAGATCTAATGTATTAAAAATGTTGGTACTGCCAAAGTTTTTATATATGTTTAGAACGATTCCGATAGAATTCCCTGTATCTTGCTTTAAGCAGCTAGAGAGGATTTGCTCCAGATTCCTATGGGGTTACAGCCGGCAGAGAAGGGCCTACAAGAAAATGGTACTCCCAAAGGATCGTGGTGGCTGGGGTATCCCACACTTTTTATTGTATTATTGGGCAGCAATGATGCAGTATATGAGCCCTTTGGTAATTGGTGATCGGGCAGCAACTTTGCCCTGTCATAGGCCATCAATATATGAATTTGGGCTGGGGGAGGAGATTAATGATTGTTTAGTAAAAATTCTAGAACTAAGTTATTTCAAGAAAACCAGATTTAAAGTCCTCAGTGCTAACTATTCTGTATGGAGACAAGTCAAACACAAATTAGGTATCGCTAAGCTTAATGCCTATACCCCATTCTCCGCTCCTATGCTTCTCCCATTAATTTTTCGCGATCAGGTAGCTTATAGATGGGGATTAAAGGTAATCTATAGGTTGGGTGACTTATGCGAAGAAGGTCAATTTATGTCATTTGCAGACCCACAAGCGAAATATGGCCTAGCTAAACAAGATTTTTTTAAATTTCTCCAAATTCGAAGCTTTCTAACTAAACAAGGGTATGGATTGGAACACCAGTTTGCTCAGATTGGGCTTATTGAAAATATGAAGAGGAAAGCACCTATTGGCCAATTTTATGCTCATATATTAGAGATATTCCCAGACGATGTAGATCTATGTCAGGAGAAGTGGGAAAGGAAATTTGGGGTTGAGGAGGTTAATATCAGGGAATCTTTAGGACTTGCTAATCAAGTCTTGATGACAGGTAAGATGCGTGCTCAGCATTATATGGCCTTGTTTGGTTTGTACTATACCCCAAGCAAGATTTCCAAATGGGGGACAGCTGCGGGAAATAACTGTAAAAGATGTGGCCTTTTTGCAGCTGACTCGGTTCATATGTTTTTTTCATTGGTTGCATTGCAGATATGTTCGTCATATTCAAGTGCATGTCTAGTGTGACTCAATAATGTGGGGGGAGCAGTTGAAGGCAGTGAAGTGTTTTATCCAAAGGTCAATCTTGGGAATGTGGTTAGGGGGAGCAATGAGAAGTAATTCTGTTTTGGATGTGTTAAGCATGAAGTAGTTGTCCTTCCTTGCAAGAGGCATTCAGCATTCAGCCTGCTTGCAACCAGTGCTAGAGAGCACCTCAAGATCTCCTCCCATCACCCAAGTACGCAAGCAGGACCGGATTGCATTTCCCAGCAGCCCCAGAGGCAGGACTAGCTGGTAGTCACTTTTTCACACCTCCCAATGCAGAACAAAGATCACTTGTGGGACGTGCACGGGCAAAGGGCTGGCCCATCCACGCCTGAAGGAGGCTGAGCTGGGCTGGGCCACCCCTCTTCATCTGACCCCTACCGTAAGGTACTGTACCCACCTGCGCTGCCTTCTGCCCCTGCGCTGTCCATCCCTACTGGCCCTGCGCTCCCTGCTGCCCTTTTCCCTGAACTGCCTGCTGTCCAGTGTCCTGTTGTCCCTGCGCTGCCTGGCACTGCCCCTGTGCTGTGTGTTGCCCCTGTCCCTGCGATGCCTGCCTGAGCTGAGGAGCTTCAGCTTATGTTTAGAATTTCAATATTAGACAATTTGCCATAATTATTATCCAAATGAATGATAGAGAATCTACTAGTACATGACAGTTTAAAAAAAACAAAAAAAAAAAAACAGTTTTAGCAAAGCCTGTGTCCTCATGAATCTTGACTCAATTTCAGTAATAGCACAACATTTAATACATAGGGCATTAGGGATCTGACAGGAAAAAAACTGAGATTCTAGGAAGTCTTTGATAACTGGAATTTTGAAAAATGAAATCTGATGAAGAGATTTTGCGATTATGGTTATGGCTGCTAAGTGAAATTTTATAGAAGAGATTTGTATTTTGGATTTTGCGAATATGGGGAAATACTTCCTCTTGACACATAATCGAACTGAAACTTTTCAACTTGCACCATATGCAGAGTCTTTTCCATTTTAATGCTTAACAAGCTCTTGTTGAAGGACTTTTTGCTGCCTTCAGAATGTTCATGCAATCTTGTGGAAGATTTAAATGCCCATATTGTCTGACGTCAGGAGTCATGCAGCCAAAATCAAGGATTAAAGGTTCAGGTGGTGAATACGGCCCTAAAGTCTGGTTAGTAGGTGTGGTCTGCAAGGTCGTTTCTTGTGCTTGACAACTTAAAGATCTAGAAGACCTGGGTACCACCATTGTCTATGCCAGTCAGGAGCTATTAAAATTATTTTGATCCTGGATTTGCGAGACTTGGCAATCACTGTTGGAAATCATAAACAAATGGAGATGACCAATGGATCAAAAAGCATTGCCCGGTGAGTTGCGTTCTGATGCCCTGGGCATGTAGTCTTGGCATTTTTTTATTTGTTATGCTGAAAAAATCTAGCATTGGGGATCCCCATTCTTAAAATATGGTTGATGAAATCTTAAATTTACTCATCAGATCAATTACAAACAAATTGAGTTCTTAGACATTAGCCTTTGCATTGTGGGTACTAGCATAGCCTCTAGGCTATATAGAAACCCAACTGCCTGCAACTCAATCTCGCAAGCAAGTAGTGCACATCCCAACTCACAGATAAATGCCAATCCTCTCTGTGAAATGACACCTTCGGCGTAACTGTAGTGATGACAGGATCGTTCTCACCGAACTAAAAATATTAGAGGATCGATTTCTACAACTAGTACTGTCCGGAGCTAGGAATAAAATCCTTAAAAAATCACATTACCTACTCACTAATGGTTCTAAAAAAAGAAGGTTACGTCTTAGTCTCATCACTAAATACAGCTCACAGAGCCATAATGCTTACACATTTCTCAAAAAACATTGGCATCCATTGGGTTTAGATGTATATATATGTAAAGAATATATTTCCATAGTAGACTCACTACCCTGAGGAACAGTTATGCTCCAGCTTTTCTGCGCTTACTGTGTCCACTGAATTATCATCCTGATTACTGGTTAAACCCAAAGGTTTCTTCAAATGCACCAAATGCAATGTTTGCCAATTTGCCATTGACAAACAAATTGTGTTTCTGTACAACACTCCCAAGAAATACTATATACAACAATTAATCAATTGTAATACCAAATTTGTTGTTTACTGTATCTGTCAATGCAGACAAATTTGCATAGATAGAACGATCTGACTGTAAAAACCACTGCATACAGGAACACATCAGGGCGATTAAAAATAACAATTTCACCTACTCCATGACAACACACTACAACATAGCACACTCTGGGTCAGAAAAATCAATATTAAATTCCATGGTATTGCCCATATCCAATGCAACCCCAGATGTGGGGGTAGAATACGGTCTCTAAAACAATCGGAAACAAAATGGACACTTAAATTACGAGCAGTGGAAGCAGGAATAAATGTGGATAGGGAACTCCACGTTTTTCTAACTAGTTTGTTTTAGTTTCTGTATCCACTAACCGTTGGACATATCTACCAATTCTGTGCGATTTGTTTGTGTAGTACAACTTTGTGCCTCATACATATGTCTAAATATAACAAGACCTGCAGATATAACATAACATACTGTTTACATAGAATTGTGTACAGAATACTATGGAGGTGCATTATTGTGATATCATTACATTTCAGATCAACTCCACTGTGCTATGTTGGTAGTATTGTAATTGTGTGCCTTACAAGTGCTTACATTTTATGCATATTAATAACTTTGTGCTATGTTTGCAGTTTTTAACTTTTGCGCTTTATATGTGTTCAGACAAATCCAATCTTTGTGTACAGTACAATATATTACTTGTACATAAGATATATTTTGAGCATAATAGACACAATACCTTCACTTGGTTGGGTCTCTCAGCCTTGTCGTATGTCGCCATTTGCTTCCTTACACACCACTCGTACCTTGTCTTGTCTCTGGCTTTTTTAATATCTGGCCTATTTACTTTGATCGTTAGTTAGGATCAAGTGTTAAGATATGATGAGTGTTTATACGAGGCAACATTTTACCTAATATTATCCCTTTCAGTCTAACCGGATCAGGGGTACTTCTTACTTTTCCAGCTATAGCAATATTTAATCGGAACTCAATGGTGATTTGTCATACTCTCACAATGTCCTACAGACCTTGCACGTGTCTAATAGCCACTAAAGTTATTTCACAGTCCCTTGAGTCTTCGTTGACTATTGAATTTGTATAGGCTAGCTTGCCTGAAGATTTGGGCAATCTTTAGATATTACACAGTTCCTTGAGTCTTTGTTATATTTATTTAATCTGTACAGGCTAGTTCGCCTGAATATTTGGCTTACTTTCCAACATTATGCTATAGTGGCATTCATGGGAAATGGCCATTAATGTTAGCTTTGCACTCACTGAACTGTTTCCATTCACCATATCATGCTTAAAAGTATATATTTGTCAGTTCGATGTTTTTCATCTTTAAACAGACATGCAATTTTCCTTCAATACAACATGTTTTCTGAAATTGGCTGCATCATTTCCTAACGAATACTACTGAAGTTCTACATTAGGCGATCATACTCTCAGTCCCGATAATTTTATATAGATGTGAATAACGTCACATTTAGGCCGTCTTTGGCTTTTTCTAATATTTACAAATACTTCAGAGCCCTGCAAAATAATTTCTATGCTAATAGCACTTGAAAGGGCCGGGACCATAAGTTCTAGATTTGTTCGAGAGTCACAATTTGATGGTTCTTTTCGCAGCATGTAAGCTTTGAAGGGGAGAAAATCGTTAACAAGTCAATTAATTCAATAGGAATTTCTCTTGTTGCAGGGATTCTGCTTATGCACAGAACTATGCGCAGGAGACCAGGACCTCAGAGAATTGTGGTGTACCAGAACACTCCCCTCAGAACCCAGAACCCCTTATCCGACTAGCTTAGTATCCCATTCGTTAGCCTAGATCTAGCTAGGCGGTCCCAATGTATAGACAAACCAGAACAAGCGACTTAGATATTTCTCAGGAGTGGTGGGAATCCGAAATACCTGTTCGTATCTATTTGTTAGTCCACAACATAATAATACAGACACGGTAAAGTTTAAAGAGTTTATTTTATAAACCTCGCGTCCTAAGATGCAGTGCTTTGGCTAACACTAGCAGACTAACGGTACAGATCAGAACCATAAGCATTATTACAATACCATACAGAATGAAAGGAGCAATCATACTAATAATGACAGTGGTATACAGCCACACTCCTTTCTCTAGAATCTAATACATTATTATTATTATTAGACTAGTAGAAGGTCTCTTAGGTTAACAGGGGGGACCCCATACCGTATAGATCAGCTTAGTAGAATCACATCAAAGGATCAGCTAGCTCTCTCATGCATCAGCTCTTCTGTTCGAATGTGTGCAAACCCAAACTGTTCTGCAATATTAAAGACGCTTGTCCTTCAGATATTGGCAGCTGCATGTATGATATGTCTAAGAAGTGGTACGATCAATCTAATCACAACACTCTGTACCTTCTAGTGACCCAGACTCGTTCTTTACATGATGTACAGACCAAGGGCACATTTCACGGTTAAGAATGTGAAACAACAGTTTGTTATCCTGTAAGGCAAAGTCGAGTCAGCATTTCTAAAATGAATAACACATAACAACAGTGTCGTGTGCAGCGCAGCAGAAACGACAAGCTGGCTTGCTAACAATTATCTTGTTTATGCTAACTTAGTGTTGTAAATAGGGCGTGGCTTAATCCATCCTACACCCCCCCCATGATCGGAGCACGAACCAATAGGGATACACTTATCAAGAACGCAGAGTTCAAGTGATGTAGAACGGAACCAAGGGCATGAACTATAAGTCCATATAAGGTAAGTGTAAAGTCCGAGAATAAAAGGGAAGAAAACTTCGTTTAAAAAAAGAAAAATGAGGTCTTAAAAATATCAGTAAAAAATTTCGAAGAAAATAAACAGCCCTGGATGCACCCTGGAGTGACAATGTCAATCAGTCAATCCGTAAGTTGCAACAGCTTCCAAGAGGAAATCATTGGAGCGTTCCGCAAAAGTATCTGCCATCCAATTTAGCAAGGGAAAGGAACACACGTGTTCATCAATTATCGGAGCATCCAGCACCACAATAGGACAACTGTCAGCATCCTCGATATAACTCCTTTCAAGGAATTCAATAGCCGCCTCTCCGATATCCCAGTCAGCAAGGACTCCTTGTGCAGCACCCAAAGCCATAAACCCAACACCAGAACAATCAAAATCATGAGCCACTAAGGGACACATTAGTTCATCAAAATCCGGGGCAGGTGACGCCAAGGTTGACAGGCACAAGTCCAGAGCCCACTGGAAGGGACAATCTAGGCAATGAAAGACAGGTTGCACACAGGTAAAAAAGGGAAACCGGAAAGACAATCCATACTTGACGCTTAAGACCGCCAAAGGGAAAGTGCCGTAATAATCAAGCATCCGGCTACGAAGATGGATGCTTGCAACTCCTGGTGTGCAGCCATATCGAAGTGCGCAAATCAACAAGAGGATCCCGGCCACCAAAGCGAGGAGAAAGTGGAACCCTCCGAAGACACTCGAAAAAATAGAATGTAAAAATGCGGGGATTACACCAAAAACAGTCTGGAAAGATGTCACGAGGCCCGAGCCCACAATTTTAAAAAAATGAACAAGGCCAGTCGTAGACGAGGCATTAAAGATAGTTTGAATCAAGGTTCCAAAATGGAGGGGGAGGTCAGTATTTAAAAGAGCTTGTACCTCAGTGCGTGTGTTCGCCACATTAAGAAGAAAAGTTTCACGGGACGAAGTCAACGCAACCTCCTTTTTAGACAAAAGAGCCCTTATTCTGCTCATCCTATTGAACTCTGCGTTCAAGGTCGGAATCGCCGGCCAGATGGATATATCGAGTCGGCCTTGCGGGGGAGGGAAAAGGACGTTATTACAGCAAACCACCTTTTGCGAAACAGTGACTATGTAAGGAATACCCACTAGCATCCCACAGCAAGCTTCACTATTTAAAAGCAAATAACTACCGTTGGCAAGCAGCTTAAAAGAAGACGTTATAACTGGCATTGGAATCCCCTTTAGGACACAAGCCAAATTTGGAGCGTGTATATTGCAAGCGCCATGTAATTGTATATGTCTACAAACCACAGAATGATCAGGAGCGGAAGTGCATTCTTCACCCTTTAAGTAAACCTCCTTGCCATCCCTTACGCATCTGTAAGTGAACGGAAGTGACCAAACTTCGTGCAAAAACGCATCACCAAGTTGTTCATATCAACCAATGGCATAATGCTTCATGCACAAACTAAATTTAAACAAACTAAAAGGTAAAGTGACCAATCCGTGTATAAGCCACATGGCTGAATTCAACTCAGCAACAGAAAAAGGTAAAGGTTCTAATTTTTCAATGTGCAGCAATGCATAAGTTGCATCTTTCATGGACATGAACTGCTGTTTTTCTGTCAAATTAAAAGGAAGGAACAACGATGAAATATTCATGTAATCCCAAGGGACTTTCCCTGCCTTTAACGTTTGCAATGTCCATGCAAACTGCATAATTGAACGCAACTGATTTTGGCCATGATACAACACAGATACATCATCTTGCACAATGTCTACGACAGAAGAAACAATATTATCTAGTGTATATATTCTAGAAGACAAAGTATTAATACTATTACCTATCACAGCCAATACTTTTTCCATATTGGCCTGGTCAATAGCACGTAATCTTGAAGCAGCTTCAATTTGCGACAATTTCCAAATTTCATTGTAAATAGCATAAACCCATCGTTTGGACCTGCCATTTGCAGGACCCGTAATAAAATCATTCAAATCTATTTTGTCATTTAATCGTGATAAATGTAGCTTAACTGAAGTTAACGTGGAATGTTGTAGCCACGACTGACATAACTTACCTACAGAGTAGGTAGTCACAGTATGTGAAGATGTAAAACGAGGGTCAACCCTAAGTTGTGTATACCCTGGATCCAGCTCCAGAAACCGACGTTGACAGGAATCTGAGCTTGTTTGCCAAACCAACCAACCCTCAGGATTCAATGTTGAAATATTGAATGTGTCGTTGGAAACAAGGGACTGCAACATAGTAAGGGACAGATCTGAGTGATTCTCCCAACCAGGGTAAGCGCCCAGATCCGGTATCGAGGGGGACATTAATTTTTTAGACATAGCCAATCCAAAACAGGTGGTCTGAAAAATAGATGAATTCAAAAACAATATATGGTTTGGGATAAGACAGGCACGATGCAACGCTTCTGTTCCTTGTACCTGCCACGGTTTAGTTCCCCAAACCGATTTAAGATCGATAGTAGCTTTCCATATGTCATAACCGCCAATAGCCAATTCATCCATAAAGGATTTGGAATATAATAATTTTGTGTGTGTCAATCTGACCTTAGAAGTGGGTTCTATCGCCACCTTAAAATAAAAAGAATCAGGGTTTGACACACTAAAATCCGAAAAGTATGTGAATTTTTTCAATAAAGTGGCAGAGCTGCCAGGCATAGGGACAGGACAATGTTCCCATTGAGTGAAATTAACAAAATTCCGAAAAGTATTTGCTCTATGTAGGAAATGTGTGCCATAATGTTGAAAACAAAATTGCTCATCGTAGTTTGCAGTATTTAAATACAGGTCTTCAGTATCAAATGCAGCATAATATTTTAAATCAGAAAACAGTGCTTCTATTGCGTGTACATCCCAATCATCTGAGCGGATGTTTTGTTTAACTACATCACCCCTAGAAACACGAAAAACAGTTGGCACATTAATAACTTCAGTGGGACCATGAATTTGAAAGTTCACTACATCCCAAGCAATCCCATCACGTACAGGCCAGGCGGTGATGTTCACAAACGTCTGGTCTCTTTTCATGATGTGTGATGAGGAATGGGGGGCCAAAGTTCCATCAATTAATTGAATTGTAGAACGCTCATTCAGGTAGTGTCCATTGATAAGTCTAAAAAACACTACCACAAAGCCAATTGTCATGAATAAAAAAATACAAATCAGCACCAACCAGATGTAAGTCCAAGGTGCAACCAAAAAATGTCTCTGGAAGCAGGCAAAAAATATAGAAATTTTGGAAGGGCCAGTGGAAGTCAATGATTCAGTTTCAAAGGAAGAATGTGACTGGGTAAGTGTTGTTGTATGTAATAGAGGCAAAGGGACTTCTGCAGGATAAGCATACTCAGGATCATCAGGCAAACCACCAGCAGTAGGTGGCACAGGCGGATCAGTAACTGGAAGCATCTCAATGGAAACCTCAGGCACGATGATAGAGGGTGGCATCACAACAGAGTTTCTCAGCATCGAAGGGCAGGAAACCGAAGGTGTCATACTATGGAGAATCGGCCACCCTGTGTAGCTTGACATTCTCAATTGAAATGTACCTGTTACCCTTGCGACCAGGAAGTGGGGGTAAAACAACTGTACGTGTACCCAATACACCAAGCACCGGGACTGGTGCACGATAAGAGGGGCCAAACTCCTTCTTGTTCTCCACCTTCTCACGGACCAGATCACCAACACGAGGTAGCCAGACGACTACCGGAATCAGGAGCGCGTCTTCAGATGTAGAGGGCACGTGTTCTTTTGCCAGACTGTCTCTAGCTTCTTGTAGAGTCTGCAATACAGCACAGTGGTCATCTAGGTCAAAAGGCGCGGCAGCCGCCGCCATGTCTAGACCGTCAAGGTCCGGAACAAACATTCTCACTCCAAAGAGCATCATGTACGGGGTCCTCCCACCCAGAGACCTTCTAGGGAGGTTATTAAGTGCACGTTGGACGTCATACAAGTGGGCAAGCCAGTTCGGGCCTGTACCTAACACCTTGGCTGTCAACGATTGCTTTAGGTCACGGTTCATCCGTTCCACAACACTATTGCCCTCAGGCCGGTATGGAGACGAAAATTTGACTTGGACCCCCAAACTTCTCATTGCTTCTTTGTACACCTTAGAGGCGAACGCCGGGCCCTGATCAGAGGGAAGGGTACCACATGCAAAACTCCCTATAAAGACACGCAATGCTTTGATGACAGTCCTGGCATCAGCACTCCTTTGTGGCCACGCCCACAGAAAACGTGTGCACGAATCCACTGCAACCAAGATGTACTTGTACGCAGTATCAGAGGTAAAAGGACCGCAGTGATCTAAATAAACACACACAAGTGGTTGATTAGATATATGCAGCTGCGTTGGAGGTGGACGCGCAACAGAAGAAGGTTTAATCTGCTGGCAAATGTCACAACTAAGTACATAAGCCCGTGCTTGTTTATACAAACCGTACCACCAGTAACGTTGCTGTAAAAGAGACACAGTTGCCGACACTCCAGCATGCGCAGATGCAACACCTTCGTGGGCAGCCGTTATCAAATTTGGTCTGCAGTCCGCGTTGGGAATCAATCTATCACCAACGTCGTTAATCCTCACTAGCGGGACTTTATCAGGACTTAAGTGATAATGGTATCGAGAAGGGAAACCTCTAGGGAAGTTTGTCCCTGTCTCAGAAGCAGCAATAGCTGCCAAGATGTCAGCATCAATCTTAGATTTTGATCTTGTAACTGCTGCTACTAAATATGTCGCCACTGCGGTTTTAGCTGCCTCGTCAGCCAAACTGTTACCGACAGCATGGACACCAACTCGTTGGTGACCAAGAGTGTGAATTACATTCACAAGTGGCAGACTCCCTTTAAGTTCTGCCACCCGAGCCCAAAGCGTTTTATGCTTTACAGTGCCACCTTTGGAATCACGAAAACCATTCATAATCCAAAAAAAGCAAATTGTCGTTGTAAGATTGAACACAATAGTAAGAATCACTCACTATAAGAGTAGTGACCCTGTGATCAGCAAACTCAAGTGCAAGCACTAGAGCATGAAGCTCCGCCAACTGCGCGGTACAATCACCCAATGACTGCGTATGCACTGCATCAGATTGGAAATCTCCATTTACGAAAGTACCGACTACAATTGCGCAAGCCGCTGAATAAGTGTGCCGTGATCCAGTTGCGGGTTGCGCCGACCCGTCAGTGTATATGACACAATGGTATTCCTCGATAGGGCGCAATGACAGAGGAGCAGGATGAACAAATTCATACTCCAAACTCTCCTGAGTCTGCAACGCCGCGTCAAAGATGTATTCGACGTCAGGCGAAGCTAAGGAGGTCGCCCATTGTATCCACCTTGGATGCAAAGCCTTAGAATTCGGTACACTAGCTTTAGTGACTGCTTCGAGAGCAGGAAACGGTGTTACCACCAGCATGCGCTTTCCTTGTGAGAGCGCTCGTTCTTTCAGGATCGCCATCTGAACTGCTGTCAAGACTTTTTCAACAGTGGAAAATCGCAGCTCAGCCGAAGTGTACAGATGAGATTTGTAAGCAATGGGGACTGTGTCGCCCTCATTGAACGTTAAGTACGTGAAACCTTCCGCGCCTGGAACAATTCTAATGACCAGGTTGGTGTGGTTATCACGAGTTTGTAAAAATTTAGCAGTAAGAAGATCAGTCTGCAAAGAATACAATGCAGATGAATGCTCAGGCAGCCAGCAAGATCTGGTAAAAGTTGGTTGTACCAAAGCATAAAGCGTCTTGATACGCTGGGCATAATCAGAAATGTAGGAACGACCGAAATTCAGAAAGCCCAGTAATGATTGTAGTTTTTTCAGTGTCGTAGGGATACGAAGGCATGCGCATTTCTCAAGGAAGTGCGGTGCCAAGCCTCGACCCTCATTATTGAGTTCGTACCCCAAGAACAACACTGTGAACTCAGCAATGTGGGACTTCTTAAAGTTACATTTGTAACCGAAGTCTGCAAACATAGTCACTATGTTATCCACACGAGCAAGGTGTGGAAGCAACTCGTCATCTGTCAGATAGATGTCATCAACATACGAGTATGCCTCCGGGTCCACTATCTCCAAGAGAGAGACCACGCGAGCGGAAAAAACTCCAGGGCTGTTTTTATAGCCCATCGGGAGCCTCTTAAACAATTTTTGTTTTCCACCCGAGGTAAATGCCGTCCACTCATAACTATGAGGGGCTATGTTATGGCAATAAAAGCCATTTGATAAGTCGAGCGTGGTTTTGAAACGTTTTCTCACAAGACTATCGACGAGAGCCGAACTATGAGTATTTTGTACCGCACACGTCCGGCAATGTGAGTTTAAATGCCGGTAATCCAAAACTAGGCGGTACGACCCGTCAGGCTTCGTCACAGTGAATAAAGGATTATTCAT
The DNA here is from genome assembly GCF_964204655.1 of Triturus cristatus. Classification (NCBI taxonomy): domain Eukaryota; kingdom Metazoa; phylum Chordata; class Amphibia; order Caudata; family Salamandridae; genus Triturus; species Triturus cristatus. The sequence goes on from NC_140579.1 coordinate 1,116,097,250, forward strand.
GGGTGACACACATGTCTCAATCACTCCTTGATATTCCAATTGTTCAAGGATGGACGCGATGGGAGATCTTGCCTCGCGACGCAAGGGGTATTGGGGTTGAGGCTGGGGATCGGATCGCATTGGGAGAAGATTTATCCCAGCCAACCTGATTACGATATAACACAGGTGCAAGCACCTGTGCCCACTCCCCGGCTAACCTATTAGACTCATCCGTGGGCACTGCGTGCCCAAAGGAAGGAAGAATGACTTCCTCTCCCCTTGGAGCATCCAAAATAAAGCCGGAGGCCAATCTTTCTCCGCCAAAAGAATATCATAGGTGGTCGTAAGATTGTCCCAAAAAAACACTTTAATTTTGCGTTGTATGTCACCCTCAATATTAAGGACTATTTCAAATAATCTTTCTGGGGGAGCTATGCGAGTATCAGCAGTTTCAACTGTCACATAAATGTCAGTTGCTGTCGCCTCCAGAAATGGACGCAATGCTTGCCGCACTACTGTAACTTCCGCCGCGCTGTCTAGCAGCGTTAGTGCCCATGTCAGGTTCCGAAGCTGTGTCCGCACCATCAGAGGCATATCTCGCTGAGATAGCAGCAACTTTCTTTTTCTGAAACGGTGGACGTTGTCTGGCAGTGTCTTCCTGCTTGCCTCTACCGTGAGTCTGGCGGGGCTGGTCTCGACTTTGAGTACCCCGTCCTCTCCCACGCTCTCCACTACCAGTATGTGTAGTCGATGTTTCCTGTGAAGAACGAGGAGAGCGTTGTTCAGAAACCTGAAACCTATCAGGCGACTTAATACGAGTACGATCGCGCAAATCATAAGTGCGTTCACTATACGACTGTACGGGTGAGGCAGGACGAGAAACCTGTTGACAAGCCTTAATCCTAACTCAATAGCTGCCTCCGCACCATGACTGTCTTGGACTTTCTTGATGACGGAGGGTAGTACAGACATAGACGGAGTGCCGTAGCACTTCGAATAGGTCGCAGCAAAGACCTTGCCCCAATTGTCACAATCAACAAGATCAGGGACCAGGTCCTTCGGCAAAGTAATGGTGAGTATCTTGTGTTTATCCACAGGTGTAATGTTTGGAAACACGGCTTCCAATTGATCAAATTTTTCCGCAAGCCAGTAAGGAAATTCATTCTTACTGAGGGGGCGCTTGCCGACAACCGCATTAACCATAACAGGGCTAATCACCACCGCGTGATGGTGATACGTCCCGTGCCCAGCAACCGCAGGTGCTCCCACCTGAACTGTGCGTGACACATACTGCACTAAAGCCCTATGGACCGTAATCAGAGCTGTGTGTAGCATTCGTAAATCACCCACTCCCACCGTCAGGTAGCGTGGGTGTGGAGTATATCCGGCCAGTACCGGCCAAGTGGCCCCTGCAATTGACAACGGGCCCATTCTCGCCGATACGACCTCATGGGGGAGGGCGCCATTAAACCAAATTGTATGCTGCCAGGCAGAAATAGGAATTTCTAGCATCCTATATGGGGCATAAGCCGCAGGCACAGGCGTGGCTGTATATTCGTGGAACAAATTATCGTCCGTATCCACCTCCTCAAAGGTTACCCATGAGTAAAACAACTCATAAGGGTAGGTGGCATCAGCACTGACCACAAAGACCACGGCCATCCCGTCATCAGGTACCCCATAAGCCCTCAAATGAGCGCGCAGAGGAACCCTACTATGAGCAGGAATATTAACCGCCATAAGGACACCCTAAAGAGTAACAACGATATCTACAGTAGCACTTGGGCTCAAAAGTTATAACCTTTTTAATTTTCAAGCTTGTATGAACCTATAGTCAAAACCTAGGTAGGTTAAACCCGGAAACGAGAGTGAGGGTGGTTGTGGACTAACACAAGTACTACTAAAGCGTCTCAGATCATAAGACCAAACGTTAGGTGCGCCATGTTGCAGGGATTCTGCTTATGCACAGAACTATGCGCAGGAGACCAGGACCTCAGAGAATTGTGGTGTACCAGAAAACTCCCCTCAGAACCCAGAACCCCTTATCCGACTAGCTTAGTATCCCATTTGTTAGCCTAGATCTAGCTAGGCGGTCCCAATGTATAGACAAACCAGAACAAGCGACTTAGATATTTCTCAGGAGTGGTGGGAATCCGAAATACCTGTTCGTATCTATTTGTTAGTCCACAACATAATAATACAGACACGGTAAAGTTTAAAGAGTTTATTTTATAAACCTTGCGTCCTAAGATGCAGTACTTTGGCTAACACTAGCAGACTAACGGTACAGGTCAGAACCATAAGCATTATTACAATACCATACAGAATGAAAGGAGCAATCATAATAATAATGACAGTGGTATACAGCCACACTCCTTTCTCTAGAATCTAATACATTATTATTATTAGACTAGTAGAAGTACTCTTAGGTTAACAGGGGGGACCCCATACTGTATAGATCAGCTTAGTAGAATCACATCAAAGGATCAGCTAGCTCTCTCATGCATCAGCTCTTCTGTTCGAATGTGTGCAAACCCAAACTGTTCTGCAATATTAAAGACGCTTGTCCTTCAGATATTGGCAGCTGCATGTATGATATGTCTAAGAAGTGGTACGATCAATCTAATCACAACACTCTGTACCTTCTAGTGACCCAGACTCGTTCTTTACATGATGTACAGACCAAGGGCACATTTCACGGTTAAGAATGTGAAACAACAGTTTGTTATCCTGTAAGGCAAAGTCGAGTCAGCATTTCTAAAATGAATAACACATAACAACAGTGTCGTGTGCAGCGCAGCAGAAACGACAAGCTGGCTTGCTAACAATTATCTAGTTTATGCTAACTTAGTGTTGTAAATAGGGCGTGGCTTAATCCATCCTACACTCTGGATACATAGTAACCAGACTATTATGTAAGGTTGGTTAATATTATTCAAAGTCAAAAATAACTGGACTTATAGACACCTCAAGATGAGAGTGGAGAAATACATTGGAATCAACATAAAGCAAAATCGGCAAATAAAGTGGAGTCAGAGCAACGTGCACAAAACAATTAACTCAAATTGAACCCAGAGGATCAAAAAGCAGGAGTCCAAATGTCCCTGCATTAAGGGTTGATGACTATAAAGCATCAATCTATCCCTACATTAACGTTAACGTGCATACCTACTTAAGCATCCTTCAGGGAAATGTATATAAAGGTGTCAGCAGGTGGAGTCTTCCTAAGAAGTGTCTCCGGCTTACACTAATGGCCATTTCCCATGTATGCCACTATAGCATAATGTCGGACAGTAGCCAAATATTCAGGCGAACTAGCCTGTACAGATTAAATAAATTCAACAAAGACTCAAGGAACTGTGTAATATCTAAAGATTGCCCAAATCTTCAGGCAAGTTAGTCATACAAATTCAATGGGTCGGATAGCATAAAGTTAGCGAGACAGAGCTCATTCTGAGATGCTTTCTCTCCCAAAGGCAGAGAAGAAGTGGGCGGCTTCTCTACTTGCAATATCCCAATATTACAGGTATCTTCCCAAGATTCCTTGCAGGTCATGCCATCCACTCTGACCACGTTCTCATAGATATCTTTCCACAGGACGGCTATATTTCTGAACAGCAACATGGTGACCTTGATTCCCAGGCCTTCTCCGGTATGAAAATACAACAGTTCTCCTTATCGGCCTTTTCTCATGAGATATCCTCTTCTCTCCCTGCCTAGCTCCAAAAACAAAGACATTATTCTAACTAACAAGGGCGCTTCTTCCACCTGCAACACAAACGTGAGAAAGAACAAAATCCACAGTGCACATGAAATTCAAACTGTAATTTTGAAGCGAGAGCTTCCAGGGAACCTGCTTTACGGCCTACAAGGTTTGGCTAACATAATAGAAATGGAACATTAGCTTTACGAAATTGCATAGAAAATAATACATGTTCAGTTAATATTCAAACCAACATATACAATGACAATTAATAAACATAATTAATAATGAATAGTTTTCAGTTCCACAACACAAATTCTTCATGTTAGTGTTTTCTGCTAATTATATTAACTTTCTACATTAACTCTTCACATTTACTATTCATAACCTAAATAAATCATGTTTTATGTTATTAAATTTCAAGGTCCTAACTCCTTATGTTAACACGACATCACACTGAGGTCTCGCTCTAGTCCTCTTTCTATATGTATACTTGGTGATTATTTAAAAAGGCGTCAGTATTTATTCCGGTTCCTTTACTTTGGACTTCACATATGAGGGACGGTTCACGCTAACTCAGGTAGGATATTTAATCTATAAATACATGCTTTCTTTTAAATATTGAGATGATATAGTACACAAATCTGACCTTAATGATGCTATTTGCATTTTGGTCGCAGGAGCTTACCAAGTCTCCATTCTGATGAGATAACGTGTATTGTTTAAGTTATATGCCATTTGACCTTTTAGGCAATGTTGTGGTACTGCTTTAGATATTTGCTCATGGAAGAACACATTAGACTCATGTGTTCCATAACTTTATTTTGCTATTGTATGTTCTCTTCTTAAACACTCCCTTACTACGCCAATTTCAGGAAATTAGCGAGTTCATCAACATTAAAATAAATAAACACCATTCTCTGCATAGACTCAAATTAATAAGGTATCGCTAATAGCGTGGTTTTTCATGTTACAGGTGTGTACGTCTCCCCCCACCCCTCGAGATTACCAGGTCTCCCCACTCCTCTTGTTTTGACATTTGTTTTTCTTCACTATGGCCCCGCAACGTGAGAACCTACGCTTGTGACAATGTATTTTAAGTATATCTGGGACTTCTCGATATGCCATTACATAATATTGAATATGCTATATCGAATATCACTACAGGTTTATATGCTATCTGCGATCTTGATTGGCTATTACGATTTTTGTGTAAATATTTCTCTGCATTTTACACCTCACCTCTACTCAAATCCATTCATATTTGTGATATATTCCAAACCTCCTGGTGTTTCATTCATTAAACGTCAGTGTTTCTTTTGAGGTGGGTATTATCATTCACTTTCTGGCCATACAAGGACTTTATAGTTGACGCATTATAAAGTCACGTTTTTCAGATTTTTCTCTCAACGCATTACCGAAGGTAAGTAACTTGTTCAATGAGTAATCTGGTAGAGACAGGATCTAGTCGCAGATTCCTTACTTTAGAATCTTCCCCAAGCGCAAGACTGGATCCAGAAATGTTTGCCCTTAGCATGTCCGTGAGTCGGTAGAGGGCATTGTGCGACTCTGTATCAACACCATCCACCAGATGTGACGTCGATGGAGTCCTTATAGCTGGCGCACTGACGTCAGTTTCTTCCACAACTATTTTCCACGCTCAAAACGTGGAGCCACATATAGAAACTGCCTATTGAAAGAGTGTGCTAAAATAAAAGAAACCCTTATGTCAAATAATCACTGAATTCTTCATTTTTTCCCCCAGGATGTGAATGACCATAATGAAAACTTCGAGAAAAAGACGACTCGGTTTGTAGAGTGGGGACGACGGGAGGGTCGTTAAGGAATCTGCGGCTAGATCCTGTCTCTTCCAGATAATGTGTTACAAAGGTAAGTAACTTGTTCATCTGATAGAGACATCTAGCCGCAGATTCCTTACTTCAGACTCAAATGCCATACGCGAAGGAGGGTCTGCTAACTGAGACCATGAAAAGTCTCTTACTCTAACAAACCCGGGCCAGAACAAGAGAAAAAGACCGAACATTCATAATAATTTAGGTGAGCATTACTCTACTCACATAAAAACCTGCGGAAGGAACCACAGGAAAATAAAGTCACAAGATATTAAAACCACGGGAATAAAATACCCATGTTAATATGACAAATCTGTGTCAGAAGCTAACCAACAATAGGAGAATCAAACTATTTGCACCCCTAACAGGACCCGAACCATGCAAGCCAACAATATCCACATGAAGAGGCAGAAGAGGCAATCAACAGCAATGGCTAGTAGACGGAACCTGAGGAGCAAAACATGTAGTGTCTTAAAGCTCACAAGATAAGCTTTTGGTTAATAATGTAGCAAAAGTAGAGAACTTTTACCATCAATCATAAATAACATCATCTATCACCTAAATGTAAGGCAAGTACGAGGGGGAAAGCCGAAGCTACATAAACTAATAATGTGGGTACCAGATATTTTCTGTGAAAATACCAGAAGGAATTTTGGGACAGACACCCTCAGTGCTGTTCTATACCAGCAAAGAACCTCTGTCTATTGACGTATGGCTATAAATGAAGCATAATGTCCCACGAATACCAAATAAAAGTATAAGAGTCACGTCATCATATTAACCAAAATGAACAAGAGATTCATTGTACATAAGCCTCTCATCAAAAGGTAGATCGTATTCCCAGAGACTTCCATGGGGTACAAATTTCAAAAGTACCTAACAAGGGGTAACAAACTTCACGAATGTATGATATCATACATCAGAGAAATAACCCGGCACAAAGGGTAGAACTCTGCACATTCAAATGTGAGACTAATAATGCACAAGCTGAGCAATCCCAGCTCAACACATATATATTTAGAAATGCTCCCCATGGCATACAAAAGATACTCAAGTTAGAGTATGGTACATATCATGTAGGTATCAACTCTAGAGCACTTCTTCAGAGTAAAGCAAACTGCAAGACCTGTATAGTAGGCCTCAATTAAAAACTGAAAAACTCATTGACAGCGCTGAAAGAGAAAGGCAAGACTTCTGCGCCAGGCAGTAAATAATAATCAAGAAAGCCACTTATCATAGAATATACTTTAAAGAATAAGACTTCTCTAAAACAAAGTTTGCAGAAAAGCTGCCCCATAATGTTCCTATACTCCTGACTGACCAGATCTAAGGTTCATAGGAAAACCTGTAATGAACCACAAGGTTATCTAAACAACCATAAACCCCTGCTTCAAGAAGAAACACCACACTGGTTGTCACCATATAAAATGCATATTGCAACTCAGCCATGTATAAATACTTCTTCTAGCACAAGTCAGAAAGAACGATTTCAACCAGAACATTCAAAGACATGTCTAGGTGTCCATACCACATTGTATGGTGAATTTCACCGCTTCCAGGCCATCTTACACCACCCACAGCAGTTCACTCCTGGCTTCCCTTGAAAGAGAAGGCATCCAATGCGCAACAGAGTCCCATAAAGAAAATCTGCCCTAGCAAAAGATCAAACCGATTCATTATAAGGGAGTAAAGGTTCCACTGTCTTACCTTGGTGAAGAGCATCCACCAAAGGCTCTGTGGATAATTCCACAGAGGAAAGCTGGCAAACTAAGACTGCAGCTGCCCTCCTCAATACCGCAGCATAAGAAGAACACTCCTCTGTTTCCATATGAGGTGGAGAAAGTTAATCTGAAACTGGAGAGGACTCTAGTCCACTAGCCTCCCCAAGTTCGGTCAGCCAATTTTCCTCCAAAGGAGGCTGGACAGTATTGCCCAAAGGGTTTTGACACCCTATATTTTCCCCTTCACCTGGCAAACTGAGCATTCCCATAGGAAAATCAGGAACAGGTTGAATAAGGCCTGATGGAGAGTTGCCAGAAGCAGACAACTCCATTGGCGCCACATCCAGTGCTGTATCAACGTCGGAAAGAGTAATGGTATTGGCGTAAACAAAACACTGGCTGACTCAAAGCCAAAAGTGTGAACCCCAGAGGGCTGTGCACCATGCTGCCTTGAATCCAATAGCTGATTTAGAGGGCCCAACTGTCACCGAGGGCGAACCCACCGGTGAGGATCCAGTCAGGGCACCTTCTACCTCCTTGGCGCCAGAAAGGTTACAGAGAGAGACTGAGGCCCAAAAACCTTATGCAAGGAAGAATAATATTCCCACATTTGGACTAGAGTCGACCCAGCTCCAGGATATTTAAGTAGGCGCGGGTGGACTCCTGTGAATGCCCTGCAACTAAAGGTTGAGAGACGGCATCGGAGAAGGACTTATGTATTGACCGTTTGTGCTTCAGAGCCTCCCTTAACATCAGTGGACACTCACCCAAACGGCTACTCGACTGGTCTCTGGACTTCAGCAAGGACTAATGATGCTGCGATGCCTCCGATAACTGCGCAGCCAGAAGTTTCATGCAACGCTCTCAACGCCTTAGCTGAAGACACTGACAGGAATCGCAGTCTTCAGAGTTATGGTGTTCTCCAAGGCAGCACAAAGATGTTAAATGAGGATCTGTGATTGACGTCTGTCACAAGATCCACATGGTTTAAACCCTGAAGACATAGCAAAAAGCACACTGTTCCTCCCACAAAACATCGCGATTGGCCAAAGAGCAAGCCTCTAACCGCTCTAGATCTGCATTGCAAGTGAGAAAAAGAAGGAACTGATGTCGGTGAAGGAGTTACATGGACTCCATCGATGTCCCATCCGGTGGTAGCCAATGTCGATACCGAGGACATTCTATGGGGGAAAATTGCTGGATACAGTTTTGCACCTGGGGAAGATTCTAAAGTAAGGCGTCTGGGGCAACATGTCTCTATCAGTAGATGTTAAGGGAGATCTGTGCCCTAAGACTTACTGGCTTTCAAGTGGATTTAGATGTTACAATTGTCTCTAATATTGTATGCAGGTAACTTACCAAATTCTTTAACGGTCGCACCTTACTTGTCCGCATAGTATATGATCACTATATTCAACTTTTTAATTCTAAATCTTCACGTTTATCCAGGCTACTACCAGTCTTACTATTCTTGGTGAATACACAGGACACATTCATAAATTTGACAACTACTATGGTGGGTACTTATCCTACCACTCTAGTTCTTACATACCCATGTTTTGTTTCCTTATGTGGTGAATATGTGGTGGTCCCTCAAGGCTCTATCCTTGCACCCACTCTGTTTAATCTCTACCTGGAACCATTAGGGAACCTCCTAAGCAAATCTGGGATCCATTACCATCTTTATGCGGATGACACTCAAATCTACCTCAAGGTGTCTTCCGCACATGATCCCCCTTTACTCGACTCTACTCTCAACTACATCCACAACTGGATGTTAGCTCACCAACTCATTCTAAATCCCGCCAAAACTGAATTCCTCCTCCTTTCGACCTCTCTCTCACCTCCTCCTGTTCATTCGTGGATGGATCAGCTGAACCTGCTCAACAACAAACCCATCATTGTCGACAGTGCTAAATCTCTAGGTGTCATTCTTGACAAAAGACAACTTAATCTCCCACATCAACTCTATTGCCAAGAACGCACGGTACCAGTTGCACCTTCTATGGGGGATCCGTCGGTTCTTCCGTGAGAATGACTTAAAAACCTTGGTACAATCGCTGGTTCTCTCAAGACTGGATTATTGCAATTCTCTTCTGACTGGCCTACCCAAATCCCACCTCTCCCCTCTCAAATCCATCCTCCATTCAGCAGCTCGCTTCATTTCAGGGTCTAAACGAAGCGACCACATCACTCCTATCCTGTCCTCTCTTCGATGGCTTCCGATTGAGGCATGATCTATTTACAAAACTGCCTGCATCACACACAAAGCCTTGCACATGTCCTCACCTCGTTACCTGGTAAATAAATTGAAATTATCCGGAGGCTCTCGACCCTCTCGTAATGCGGAAAAGCTTCTGCTTGAGCCCCTGTCTTCAAAAGGGAAAGATGGATGGCGCAATCCTTCTCAGGCAATGCGGTGAGAATATGGAATTCACTTCCCCCATTGCTCCGTGCCACCTCCTCTACCCGGATCTTCAAAGCTGAACTCAAAACTCTTGTCTTCCAAAGACACTTTCAGAACTAATACTTTCATACTCCGGCCCCTCTTGGAAATTCGCTCTTCATTGTCAATTTGTATTTTTTCCTGTGCATCCCTCACCCCTGCGTGCTATGTTGGATTTTGTGTACCCTTTATTCTCTGGCCCCTCTTGGAAGTTCGCTCTTCGTTGTAAATTTGTATTTTTTCCTGTACATTCCTCACCCCTGTGTGCTGTGTTGGATTTTGTGTACCCTTCATTTTTTGTCTGTGTAATGTTATATTCTGTACCACTTTTCTCTTTTAACGTAACTAGCTCTATTGTACAGCGCTCTGACACCTTTGGGTAATGTCCGCGCTTTATAAAAATGCACTAAATAAATAAATAAATATAATCATTTTTGTTCAAACATTTTAGGGACATATTTTCCCAGCTGTGAAATGAACTTGGTTCCACAGACCACGTTGGAGCAAGATATCAGCTTGAGAACACGCGTTCAGGGGCGTGGTCTGGCCACGTAGGAAGATGGCCGCCTAACTGTGAGGCTCTGCTCTGGGCCGGCACTCAAATGGACTGAACATCTATTTGCAGGTGTCTAAGGATGTTCTTTTGGCATTTCTGAGCAATCGGAACATTGAAGCTGTCAGTTGTGAAAATTCTGTCCTGCTAGACCATCTCTAACTGGCTTTTCTGAAGTGTGGATACATTGTGGCTTGCCGGGCCTTGCAGAATCCTAGGATCCCCGGTGCTTGCGTAACCTGAACTCCCGATGACCTCACTGCTAATTGGGCTGTGACTCCAGAGACACCGGCTGGAGGAACATTCCCGGTCAAAAACATTTTTTCTTCATGAGGTAAACAGGCCCTTTTTATAATCATCTATAACTGAAGTGTTGTATTCTGAGGAAAAAACCACTCACAATTCACTGCTAATACAACAATTTAAAGAAATTCTGCTGTCTCATATTATTAAGTTGCCTTTTTAAGCATTTTTCCACAGTTCCTTTTCAAGCAAGAAACATTGTTTCAATACACTTCTGCCAGGCCCAGCAGTAATTTATGTTCTCTGGGTTAAGGTTAAGCTTTTTTCAACTGCTTCAGTGAAATAAGTAACATTGCTTCAACACATGGCTGCTGGCCCAGTAATAATTTATGTTTCCTGGAGCATGTGTGACTTGTATTCCTGCTGACTCCTCTGCTAAATGGACTAACAATGGAAAATTTATTTATGAAAAAAGGCAGCTTTACTTTTGGCTAAAAGTATTCGGTGTACAGACATGTGTTAAAAAAGGAAGTGAGTTGATAGCACATTATATTCACTGCTTACCTGCTAATTGGGCTACAAGTGTTGCAGGCCTCAGTCTGGATGTAATATTCCCGGTCTCATATTTAATATATGATGAATGACAACTCCACTTGAGGCTTAACATAATCAAAGTGCAGAATTGCGCAATCTGCTTTTTTTTTCTCTCACATGAGGATTATTACTGAAAGAAAGTGAGGGAAATCATTGTTGCAGTGATTTTTCCAGCATTCCCTAAAAGGTTTAATGCTGTCTGCATGTACATCAATATGCATCAATGCTATTCATATAGCGCAAACTCCTCATTTATTTTCCTCCTCACAACTTAAGTATTTCTCTCATGATAATTTTCATTAAAATAAGGAGATTTTTCAGCTGCAGGTTTACTGGTTGCTTACTTTTCTAATCTACATAAAACTGCTGCGATATTTTCCTCAATGCTTTTTGACTTCAGTAGCACTTGATTATATCTTGCTTTTTGGATCGCTCTACTTGAAGGGTTGTTTGTCTGCAGTTTTAAATATTCCCCGACATTTGAAGTTAGAAGTGAATGTCTAATAACAAGAGTGGAAACACACCTTCTCATTCACTTTTATTTGCTGATGTATTAAAACAACCACGCAAGATGTATGGAAAAAACTCCACTGCATCAACTTCTAATAAGGCACATAATACTTCCTTGGCGGTATCCAATGCTGCCATGGATCGTCTTTTCCAAGAAATTTCAACAATCAGCTGTCGGCTAACAGACATGGATATAAACATTTCATCTCTTACCTCAGAAACTAAATCAATACGAGCTGACATAGCACTATTCCATGCTAAAACAGAGGGTCTTGATCAACGTTTGACAATTGTTGAAAATAAAATCGCATCAACGCAGTCTAGAGATGAAGAACTTCCTTTTCTGCGTAGTAAGTTAGTGGATTTAGAAGACCGCAGCAGAAGAGACAATATTCGTTTTTTTGGATTTCCAGAAAAAATTGAAGGCCAGAATACCAGAGCCTTTTTGTGTGATGTACTCCCTAAATTAGTTGGCATACAGTTTGATCCACCGCTTGAGATCCAGAGAGCACATCGATTAGGTCATCCACGGCACGGTAAAGACACACGTCCAAGACCCCTTATTGCTTGTTTCCTAAGGCATGAGCAAGTTCGACAACTACTGATAGCAGCACGTACTCAGGGTTCCTACTCTTATGACGGTTATGAAATACGATTGGCAGCTGATTTTTCCCGTGACACCAATGAAAGAAGGAAAGCGTTTCTCTCCATGAGACCTCAATTGAGGAAATTAGACATTAAGTATGGTTTGTTTGATCCAGCATGCTTTCGAGTCTCTAAGAATGGGGACACCAGAGACTTCTACAATCCAGATGAATTACAACGTTTTTTGGTTGACATGACATCTCAAGACATGGACACGCAGTCTGCTCCTACCCCTGCTCCTTCTCGGAATCCTCAAGCTATTCCCACATCTGTGGATGACATGCGTCGCAATCTACATGAATCCCGTCAAAGAGGCAGAGAATTTGAACGGTCTATTCGCAGTCAAGATGATACATCTTCCGCCTTAAACACTGTCTCCACCTTAACTCAGGAACAAAGTCAAGATAAGTCCCGTTCTCCTCTAAAGTCTGCCTCTAATGAGAAATAATTTTGATGTCATGGCTCCTATATAACTTATTAAGCCATAGGTTGCAGGTACTTTTGCTTATGTCTCTCTAATTGACAGATATAGATGATCTCTGTGCTGTTTTACTGGTTAAATTCTCTTGTCCTTTTGGAATGTTCTATTTATTTTCCTGTATTCATGAATAGATAGTCACAACTCTGTAGCATTTTACATATATTAGTCATCAAAATGTCTCAGTATTAACTTTTCATGCTTATTTTTTATTAGGGCTATTATTTAGGTTATGGATTTTGATTATTCACTACTATTATATTTCTTGATGATGTCCTTTATAGGTTATTAGTGCATGATTTATCTATCACATGCAATATAGTTATTTTATCTATGACTATTTGACCTATTCTTAGATATTTATATATTTCAAATCCTATATCTTTATCAATATTTAGTTTACTATGACTTAAATCTTCTAATATATTTCCAAAATGTTATAATATAAATGTTATGCTCTCTTAATATGCTATCCTTTAAAGGGCAGATTTTATATCCCTTTATATTCCTTACCAGCTTAGTTCATATTTTCTATTTTTACTTTATTTTATTCTTTCAGGGTTTTCTTTCCTAGCTTCTCATATCAATGTTATTGGCCACTTTACATTTTTTCCTTCTTTTTTCTCTCTTTAAATGTTCTAGCCCTGGATTTTCCTTATTAATGGAGTCCCGGCCCAGAGCGGTGCTATAGTGCGCCCAGACCCGCGGTTAAAAGTCTATTGTTATTCTATTATACTCTTTCTATTATTCTTTTGTAGTCTATAAATCTTTCTTTATTTGCTTTCTATACTTTATATTTATTTATCTTTCTTATTGGTGGCTTTTTTCCTTTCCTCTTCTATATCTATTTCCATCACATCTTTTTGCAAGTCTCTCTCTTTTTTTTTTTTTTTAATTTTATTTTATTTATTTATTTTTATTTCTAACATGGTCCTTGCTCATGATTTATTTGCTATATCCTGGAATGTCAATGGATTAACACACTATATCAAACGGAAGAAGGTTCTTTCCTATTTACAATCTAAAAAGGTGGATGTGGCTCTTCTTCAAGAGACTCATCTAAATACACTCGAGTCTGAAAAACTTCGTAGAGATTGGGTGGGTAAAGTTATCCACAGTAGTATCAGCAATGGGTCTTCTTCAGAAGCAGGCCCTACTCGAAAATGTGGGGTAGCAATCCTTATCAGAAAAACATTACCAGTTCGTGTACTTAAAACATGGGAAGACTCACAAGGCAGATATGTTTTTGCAAAAATGTGCATTGGTAATATTCATATATGTGTGGGTTCAGTTTATGCTCCTACTGGTGCTAAAAAAGATTTCTTTCTACGTTTGAATCGTTTGCTGTCGGAGATTGATGCCTCACAATACATCATCGGAGGCGATTGGAACCTGGTGAGAGATCCAGTTTTGGACAAAACTGGACCTCTTGATAAGAATAATGCAGCGGACAGAGCCCTTATGAATGATATCATTGCAGACAACGGCCTTATAGATCATTGGCGCTTATCACACCCAAATGATGTTGAATATACATTCACATCTCCCTCCCATGGCACCTTATCAAGATTGGATTACTTTTTAATTTCTCAAAGAACGGTCCAATCAATCCAAGATTCTTGTATTTTGGAGGCATCCATCTCTGATCATTCTCCGGTCCTCTTGTGCCTACAGACTGGGACACCCAAACCAGGTCGTAAACCCTGGAGAATGAACATCCAACGTCATAAAACACCCCTTGGTAAAAAACAATTGCAAGAACATCTTCATGATTATCTCACATTTAATCAAAATTCAGTGGATTCTCACAGGGTCAAATGGGCTGCTGCTAAAGCTGATATTCGTGGTAGACTTATGCGAGATGCAGCCCAGTTCAACAAACAAAATATTGCTAAACAAAATCAATTGGAACAAGACATTACAAATTTCACACGTTTATATACTAAAAGCCCTACTTTACAAAATCGAAAATTACTGGAACAATCACGCATGGCATTAAATTCTCTTTTCACCTCCAAGGCGGAATATGCCTTACAAAAAATGAAAGGAAGACATTATGAACAGGGTGAAAAAGCGGGTAGACTTATAGCAGCACAATTGAAGCAAAGAGAGGTTGCTATGGCTATCCCTGCTTTACAATCCTCTAAGGGTTCCATGTTAACATGTCCTCAGGATATTGCTAATGAATTTGCCACATACTATAAATCTTTATACACTCCAGACGCCCATATAGATCAGGGTAAAATGTTGTCTTTTTTAAATGGATTAGAACTACCATCTCTTTCTGATGAAGATAGATCCATACTGGATGAAGACATTAGTAAAGAAGAGTTTTCTCACGCTATCCTTAAACTTCCTTATCACAAAGCACCAGGAGAGGATGGTTTTCCAGCAGAATTTTATCGCTGGTCCGGAGATAAAATTATAGACTGTTTGCATGCGGCATTTCAAGAAGCCGAACGTACTTCCACCTTAGGTTATATATCTAATAAAGCAGTAATAGCAGTTTTACCAAAACCAGGAAAAGATCCGCTTCTTTGTAGCAGTTATCGTCCCATTTCACTTCTTAACTGTGACATTAAAATTCTAGCTAGTATTCTTGCTTCTCGTCTGTGCAGAGTTATTCCCTCTCTCATTCATAATACCCAGGTGGGCTTTGTACCTGGTCGATCTTCCAGAAATAATTTACGCTCCCTAGCTCACACTCTGCATACTGCTAAATCTTTACAGGATGATGCTTTGGCATTATCATTAGACGCTGAAAAGGCATTTGATATAGTGGAGTGGGATTATTTTTTCCTAATCTTAGAAAAATTTGGTTTGGGAGAACAATTTATAAGAAAGATTAAATTGTTATATGAACAACCCACTGCGCTGGTCAATTGTGGAGGATTTACTTCCGATTCTTTTACTATACAGCGAGGCACCCGCCAGGGATGCCCCCTCTCCCCGCTTTTATTTTTATTAGCCATTGAACCTTTAGCGGCCGCTATTCGGCAATCTTCCAATGTGGTTGGTATTTCCTTACCGGTGGGTGAATCTAAACTTTATCTATATGCGGATGGTATACTGCTCACTATTACTGATTTAAACAGATCTTTACCATCGTTACTTCAAATTATAGAGGAATTTTCTTCTTTTTCTGGGTATAAAATAAATTGGGATAAGAGTGAAGCACTTCCCATTTCAGATGGCACCTCAAGGGATGTGATCCAGGGATATCCATTTCATTGGCAACCTTCTCGGTTAAAATATTTATGTATCTTGGTAAATAAGGGATTGGACGCCATGGTATCAGATAATTTAGGGCCTTTAATCATTCAGATGCAACGAGATTTTGATTACTGGAAAGCGCTGGGTCTGTCTTTATGGGGTAGAGTTCAAACGGTGAAGATTGTTACGTTACCGCGCTTTCTTTATATTCTTGGTATGCTTCCTCTTCATGTTCCCTTATCCACATTTCGCCTTATAGATTCCAAAATTAAATCTTTCATATGGGGTTCTATTAAACCTCGTCTGGCTATGCATAAATTAAATGCTCATCATTCCTATGGTGGTCTCAGTCTTCCCTCCATTGAACATTATACCATTGCCTTGCATTTATCACAGCTCTCATACATGCTCCAAGATAATTTAAATACACCACATTGGGTCCATGTTGAGCGACATCTTCTCTCTGCAACAAATGGTCTTGCAGTTTTATATGGATCTGGTTCAAGCCGAATAGATCCACGTAACCCCCTATTGTCTGCAATGCGTAAGATATGGCAAAGGGCGCATCGTATCTTGGGCATTAATTCTCGTTTACATGTAAAGGCTCCTATATGGAACAACTCCAGAATACGCATTAAAGGTAGAAGCTTTCTATGGCCTCAATGGAAATCGGCAGGCATTCTCACACTAGACCAAATTCTCCATGACGGGGATCTTAAACCTCTATCACAGTTAACGGATGAATTCAACTTACCCCCGCTGCAGCATGCCAAATACGATCAACTTAGAAAATCTCTTCTCAAAGCTCTTGGTGCCACACCTTGGTCATTATCTATATCACCAATAGTGTTTTATTTACAAATTTGGGGCAAACAGAAAGGTGTCATTTCAGGTCTCTACAAAACAATTACATCTCAACTATTTTCACACCCATTATCCTGCGATCTCCGACATAAATGGCAAACACGTTTACAGACTTCTTTTTCAGATATGGAATGGATGAATATACTAGATGGTTTGGATAAGGGAGCTCGAGAAGCTCGTTTAAAGTTTTGCTTATTTAAAATTCTACATGACTGGCATTGGTCTCCGGTTAGATTATATAAGGCAGGCTTGTTACCGCATTCCAATTGTTGGAGATGTAATGCTTCTGGATGTGATATTGTTCATATTCTTTGCACATGTCCATTGGTTAAACATTATTGGTCTTACATAGGTCAGACCTTACATAAGTCTATCTCACTGCATTTACCCCTCTCCACAGCTAATATTATATTACATGATTTCAGAAATGTTCCCACTCTTTCTAAACCACAATCTTGTTTCCTACATACCGCGCTTGCAACTGCTAAAATCTGTGTATTAAGACAATGGAAATCTTCCACTCCACCATCTCAAGAGTTCTGGTTATCTGCTATGATTCAAAATGCTTCGCATGAAAGGATTATGTATAATATTCAAGATCAACTAGAGTTATTTTCACAGATATGGAATCCTTTTTTACTTTTTTTTTATTTTTTTTTTTTATAAAAACCTTTATTTTCAAAAGTCTGGACACAGCTATTCAGCCGACAACCCGGAGGTTCGGCAGCTTCGATAAAGAGGAACAGAGACGCGTCCACAGTACAGTGAAGGAGGAGTGCAAAGATTCCATTTTTAAATAAACAAAAAACACACAACAACCCCCCGCAAGGCAAGAACACTGAATGCCCATGGTGATAGCCCCCCAGGGGAGGCAGGACCCCAATCATCTACCATTTACAGTACTGTGAAAAGAGGAAGAAGGGGGACAGAAGAGGCCAAAGAAGTCCATTAACCATACTGAGCTGGAAAGAAGGTTAGGAGGAAAGCTGTTCCTCGGGGGGATCCAGATCAGGGGCAAGACAAATTCCCCCCCTGTATTGATTCCACCGCCCCCAGATGGCGTGCCACTTCCGAGGACGGCCTCTAGCGCAATATACCGTCTTCTCCCTTAGCATACTCCAGTCCATATTTTCTTTCCACGCGGTCAATGTGGGGGGCCCCACGGATCCCCACAATCGCGCTATATCTCTCTTAGCGACCATGTTACCCAGAGTCACCCATTGGGTCTGCGCCGCATTATGATCAGTGGGCCCCCAGACATTCAGGAGACAACACCGCGCTTCCGGCTGCATAGCAATGCCCGTCACCTCCCCCATCACTGCATGGATTCTCCTCCAGAATTCCGAGATGACACCACATTCCCAAATGATATGCAGGAAAGTACCCACCATACCACATCCCCTCCTGCATAGGCCGTCCTCCGAGAATCCCATGTGAACCAGCCTTTGCCCCGTCACATACACTCGATGCAGTATTTTAAGCTGCACCAGCCTCAGACGCGACGGGATCGCAACCTCCTTAGGAGAGGAAACAGCAGACTGCCAATCCTCGTCATCCAACTCGAGGCCATCCCTAGACCACTGGTCCCTCAACCCCAGAAGCATATCCGCCCGGACGTTGATCAGTTTCTTATAGATGAGCGAGATCGTGCTCTCGGGCATATGGCCATCAAGGACCCGGTCCTCCAAAGGAGAGGACTCAGGCACCTTCTCACCCTCTATGAGGACTGATCGGAGGGCGTGACGCACCTGAATATAACGGAAAAACTCAGATGGCCCCAGCTCATACTCCTTCTGCAACTCTTCAAAGGACTTCACCCTCCCCTTAATCAGGACATCTCCGACCCTGGAGATGCCGATCAAGTCCCATTTGTCAAAGCCTTTTGTGTGCCAAAGCCTACCCAGTCTCTCAGATTCAAACAGCGGGGTAGCGAGGGTGAGCCTATCCTTCCAGCCCAGCGAGTCAGTTGCCATCTTCCACACACGCACCGCCACACCAGTGGGCCCCGTGAGGGACGAGTCCAGGGACCGCGAATACAACGCCCTGTAATAGTTACCACCACGCAGCAACCACCTGTCCATGGCATACCCAGGGCTGAGGGCAGGGCCATAAAACCCATGATTAATCGCACTCAGCTGGGTGGCCCAATAGTACCGTCGGATGTCTGGAAGCGCAATACCCCCGTCGAACCATGGGAGCGTCAACTTTGCAATAGCTATTCGCGGCCGCCCGTCCCACAGCAACGTTCGTTGGAGGCCTTCGACCTCCCGAAAGTAGTTGGCCGGTACCCAATCCAAAGTATTCTGCAGTGCGTAGAGGAACCGGGGAAGAGACATCATTTTGAACAGGGCCGCGCGCCCAACGAGGGAGAGCGGCAGCCTCCGCCAGCCCTCCACATCCCGCCTCAGGCACGCTAGTGGGGGGAGCAGGTTCCTCTCATATCTCACGGCAGAGTCCATGGAGATAAAGATCCCCAGATACACGAAGCCCTGCTGAGCAACCTGGATCGAACAAGTTCGAGGGATCGGTGGAACCTCGCCACTAAGAACATATAAATACGATTTACTCCAGTTGATAACGAGACCCGAGTTCCTACCGAAATATGTGAGTACGTCACAGACCACTATAAGTGATTTCTTGGGTGAGGCAAGATACAACAGGATGTCATCAGCATAGAGCGATATACGGTCCTCGTGTTCAGGCGACCATCTAAGTCCCCGTATATCCGGGTGCCAGCGTATCCACGCAGCCAGCGGCTCAAGGGCGAGGGCAAACAACAATGGCGACAGGGGACAACCTTGCCAAGTACCCCTCCCAAGCTGAAACGGAGTCGACGCCCGGCCATTTACCACCACACTCGCGAGAGGGCCCTCATACAGCAACCTCACCCAGCTCACAAAACCGTGGCCAAAGCCGAACTTGGTCAACACGGCCCACAAATATGCCCATTCCACCGTGTCGAAGGCCATCGTGGCATCGAGAGACGCCACAATAGCTGGTTCACGCAGCGTGCCCGCCCTGGCGATTACACCATGAAGGCGCCGAAGATTTAACGCTGTGTTACGGTGCGGGATGAATCCGGATTGATCCGGATGGACCAAGTCACCGAGTACCCTAATCAACCGGGCCGCCAGGATTTTAGCCAGAATTTTCGGCTCTGCGTTAAGGAGTGAGATAGGCCTATATGAGGCGCACTTATCTCGGGGTTTGCCCTCTTTGTGTGTAACCACAATCGTCGCCAGTCGCTGATCCAACGGGAGGGCCCCACTCCCCCGCGCCTCCATGAACATGGCGCGCAGGTGAGGGGCAACCCTATCCGGAAACAGCTTGTACAGGTCGACCGGCAAGCCGTTCGGACCCGAGGCCTTGCCCGAGTTCAACGCGCGGATAGCCCCCGCCACCTCATCGACCGTTATGTCACCATCTAGATCGTCCCTATCTATATCAGAGAGACAGGGCAATGCAATATCACGCAGGAGGTCACGCGAGTCCTCGGGCGGCTTGTCCGACACTGAGGCATAAACCATACGGAAATAGTCCGAGAAACACTGCACAATCCTCTCAGGTTCCACAATCACCTCTCCCCCCTCTCCCGTCAACTCCGGCACTACTCTATTGACCCGTTCTTTTTTGTCCAGCCAAGCCAGGAGTTTCCCGGCCTTGTCACCAACATCATACAGACGGCCCTGCTGTTCCCTACCGAGGGTCTTAGCGGCATTCGTCACCAGGTCCTTATACTCGGATTGCTTCAAGCACAGCTCATGCAGTGAGGCCTCTGTAACCTCCTCCTCCAGCGCTCCCTCCAAAGCCGCGATCTCCTCCTCAACCTGCAAAACCTCGCCATCTCTCCGCCGCTTGGCAGCCACTACAAGGGAGAGGGCTTCCCCTCGCAGCACGGTCTTAAATGCTTCCCACAGCGACACTGCCGAGTCCACGGATCCCTGATTGTCCTTGAAAAAATTATCTACTGTCGAAATACCAAGGGTTGATAGGGGCCACCCTTCCCCCTCCCTCTCGACCCAGATCCAGCCTGACCCACACCGGCGAATGGTCAGATATACCACGCGCCATGTGCCTGGCCTCAGACACCAATAAGGCATGCGCAGCCAGAGTGAGTAGGTAGTCAATCCTAGAAAGGCTACCATGCGCCCCGGAGTGGAAAGTGTATTGGCTCTGTGTGGGGTGCCGGAGCCTCCAGCAGTCTATCAGGCCAAGCGTATCTAGAAAGTCTGGAAGCCACTTCTGAGCCCCCCCAGTGTCTCTGGGCGGGTATCTATCCAGCAGGCCGGAGCCAACAGCGTTGAAATCACCTCCCACTACAAGCATACCCCCCGGGAGATCCAGCAGGGCCCTACCCAGATCTGTGAACGTGGAGGCCTGCAGGGCCGGCGGGACATAAACCGAAACTAAAACCAAAGTTCTTCCTTCCCACCGCCCCGCCACCGCCACAAACCTCCCCCTATCATCAACAATGGTGGAGTCCACCTCAAATGGTAGCGAGGCTCTGACTAGGATGCCCACACCCCTGGACCCAGAGGAGAATCCCGAATGAGCTATGAATTTATAACCCTTCCTATTCAGGGCATAGCACGTATTACCTATAAGATGCGTCTCCTGCAGCAGGGCAACATCCGGCAATGACCGTTTCAAGAATTGCAAAACAATCCCACGCTTAATGCGATCCCCCAAACCATTAACATTCCAGCTTATAACACTTAAACCCCTACCCCCCATCCCCAAACGTAAAGAGGCCCACCCCACACCCGAAGAGCCACCATGGAACAGTCCTGGAAATAATCACTATGCCTTGCGGATACAAACCCCCCAACAACAAACCCAAAATCCCGGAAACCCCCCCCACCCTGCACCCCTGCTGCAGCTTACAAAGCCCCCCCAACTTGCAGTGTGCCTGTCGCCCTACCAAACCCAAAATCTACAAAAAGTACCCTAAGGGAGGAAAGAGCTCCCCTCGTCCTCCCACAACCTCCGTATTTACTGCAAGTCATTATCTAAAGTCAGTCCGAGTCAGTCCGGTTCCGGAGACATCAACCTTGTTAATCCCGGCCACTGTCCCCGTCTACGGCAGTGTCCTCTTCCGTGCGTCATCGAGGCAGAGCGTCCAGCCATTCATCCGCCATGGCAGGCGACTCGAAGAAGAATGTTCGGTCTTCAAACACCACACGTAGTCTGGCAGGGAAGAGCATGGCGTATTTCAGTTCCCTCTCCCGAAGCCTCCTCTTCACCCCCAGGAAGCCCTGCCGCTGCCTCTGCACCTGCTGGGTGAAGTCAGGATAGAAATTCACCGACGCGTTCTGGAAGGGGACCGGGCCCGTTACCCTCGAGGCCTGCAGGATAGCGTCCCGGTCTCGAAAATAAAAGAGCCGGGCGACGATCGGCCTCGGTGTGGCTCCCACCTTGGGCCGCCCACCCGGCACTCTATGGGCCCGCTCAACTGCGAAGAACTTCCCTAGACCCTTAGGCTGCAGATGATTGAGCACCAAGTCCTCCACGAGCAGGTCCACTGAAGTCTCGTCCGGGGACTCCGGGACCCCGATAACGCGCACGTTGTTGCGCCTGGCCCGGCTCTCGAAGTCCTCCAGCCGACGGGCGGCGAGATCATTCTCGGTCCGCAACTTACGGACCTCGGTCTGCAGGTCCGAGACATCATCGGCGAGGCCCGTGGTCTTGATGTCCAGGGATTTGACCCGTTCATTTGTTTTGCCCAAATCCGCGCGGATCAGATTAACATCCACCAAGATGGTATCCACTTTGTGCGCCAGGGTCTCCCAATCGAAGTCTGCAGCCCGTCGAGTGCACCCATGACATCCTGCAGTGAGAGCTCCGGGGCCAAGGGTGAGGCAGTCTTCTGTGTGTCCAAGGACTGGCTCGGTGCACCCGGTGACCCCTTCTGCTGGGCATAGCGGTCCATGTTATTGGCTTGAGTGTAGGCTCCCCGCCTGGTGGCCTTGGGCTTCGGCCGGTCCACCTCTGCTTTGCCCGACATGGTGGGCTCAAGCAAGTCGGGTCAAACAGGACTGCCCTCTCTCAGCGAGAGAGATCAGGAGTGCTCCGTCTTACGATGGGTCGCCAGTGTGGCATGCAGAGCGTCCAAATGATAAGAAAGCCGACGCGAGCACTCCCTGGGCTGGGCAGACAAAGGGCGAGAAAGTGAAAGTGAAAGGATAGGGACCTCCGTCCGGCAGTTCACACCTCGCCTGGCCGCTGTTGTTCAATTAGAGGTCGGGCATCCTGCCAACTCGAGCCCCTGGCATCCCTCGGAGATGGGCCTCAATCTTCCGCCATGCATAACTCCGGTTCCCGGTGGGCGATTCGACCTCGGGTGGCATCGATCGCCTCCCTGACAAGTCATCTACACGATGCCATGCATACAAACAGGATTATATACAGGATAGACGACGGAGGGCACGAGGGTCTCGGGAGCTCAAGGCTCACGCGGCCATCTTGGTCAAGCGCTAGGCTCCTCCCCTCCCTTTTTTACTTTCTTAACATGTTTGTATTTGTTATCATTTCGTTTTTAAAACTTGATTGTGTATGCTTTTTCACTCTTTCCTTTATATATTGTTATATATATTTATTGTCCTAGGTAGCATAATATTAAATATTGTTTTATATATGAATTTACTTTTTAATCTCTATCATATGATCCTTACCCTTATTACTTGTATTTGAGTTTTCTTGTTTTTGTTTAATGATTCTGAAATGCTAATAAAACATTTCAACACAAAAAAAGAGAACACGCGTTCAGGCGCATCCACTTTGATTTCTTTGCTACACCATCTCCATATCTTTAGTCCTACTAATAGGCTGGTGTATGACATAAATTGCATTTACTTCTCACTTTGCTATGGTCATGGGATGAAAATCACTACTTTTCTACATGGTCATGTTTGGTCATCACAGTAACACAATCCTATTTTGTTTAATTTAACTACATTCAACTTGAGTGTCTTTTCTATTTGTTTGTGCCTATCATTTCGGGAACACTTTCGGGATACACATTCCCTACTCATCACATTTAAACCTAGTTCTTCCTAGTCCCCGTCACATCTATATGTATAGCTACAGCTGTATACCTGACGTTGTGTTATATTCTTTACGGCCTTGAAGAACACATTTTGGCTGAGGCTTTGTTTTATATTGACGTGTACCCTGCACTGAATATTTCATGCTAACCCAATAAAGCAAATTGGACTCAATCTACTGGCATCCTTAGGTTTATGGACTTGAAACATTTCTTACTGGACTTCTGTACGAGTGCTTTGATATCTACTTTGTATCTGATGGAATTTCGTTCTTTAATACCCATTTGTGAATTCCTTTTGTGATGCCTGCTGGAAAATTCCGTTTCTTGTTTCAACTTCCATGGGATATGTACTGCTGTCAGATTGATTACTGTGGCAAACGTCCAGTGCCGCATTGTCAGTGCTTGAAATGACAGGTGTCTCGATATTGTTCCTCCTTGTTTATTTAATTAATGTATGGTGGTGGAGTTGTCTGTTTGTAGCATTATGCTGTTTGATTTTAGTAATTGTAGGACAGACGTTAAGGCAAGATGTACTGCTTTTAATTCAAGCAGATTGATGTGCTATGCCTGGTCTTTGGGAGACCAACGATCTTGGATTGTGACATAATCGAGGTGAGCTCCCCAACCTGTCAGTGAGGCATCAACCACTAATAGTCTTTGGAATCATTTCTTGGAATGGGACTCCTTTCATGAAATTGAATGATGCACCATCCCCGTTTCATATGGGGGTTAGGTGGAGATTATCTTTCCAATTATTTCTTTTGAAACCATTGGTCCTGTAGACAATGTTGCAGAGGTCGCATAAATCGTCTTGCATTTGGGACTATATAAATGCAGGATGCTAAGGATTCTAGGAGGGAAGCAATTTGACAAGCTGTGGGGTCCTGGTTTGTTTTAGCTCAAGGCATTTCTGATTGATAGATAAGACTCTTGCCTCTAAAGGATACTCTCTGTGTTTTTGAGTGTTGTCAAGTATGCGAGAACCTGCATTGGCTTCTCGATTGATACTTGCATGTTGATATTAAGACCTGAGTGCTTTAGTAGATTCATTCTGAATATGAAGTCTCTTTTTGCCTTTAGATAGGTAATTACTTTTATGAGCCAATCGTCTAGATAAGGATAAACATAAATGTTGTTTCTTCTTAGATAGGCAGAGACTACTGCTATGCATTTTCAGAATGTCCTTGGAGCAGATGTTAGTCCAAAGAGTAGAACAGTCTATTGATAATGGGTATTTCACACCAGAAATCTCAGATCTTTTCTGAGTTGGGTTGCAACTGGAATGTGAAAATATGCGTCTTGTAGATCTATTGAACAAAGCCAATCGTTTTTTTATAGGAGGTAAAATTTGATGGAGAGCTGGCATCCTGAATTTCTTTTAGGAAGAACTTGTTGAGTAGAAACAGATCTAAAATTAGATGGAATTGTATAGGATTAATCTTTGTGTTTAATAGGAAGTATCTCGGGTATGCACTATTCTTTTATAGATGAGGTGGAACCCTTTGTATTGCGTTTTTGGCCAATAAGAGTACAGTTTCCTACTGTAAAATGGTGATCTGAGAATTTGATGTTGGTTTCGGAGGGACACAGGGTGGTAATGTCCTGAAGCAGATGTAATAGCCACTCTGTATGAGTTTCAGAACCCATTTGTCCGTTATTAATCACCACTCTTTCAGGTAACTCATCACTGAACCCCCTACAGGACTGGGTGACTGTCGGAGGGTGTTGAGGAATCCGTGTTAATTCTCTGAGAAATGTATTACTCTTGAATGTTAGTTTTTTTGGAGGCCTTCTTTTTCTCTTTTGGTATCGCCTTTGGTATTAAATGTTTTGTTTTTGTTGCGGTTGGGAGGGTCATTTCGGGTGCTGCTCTCTTTGCTGGAAAAAATTTCACTCTTTTGGCCTACATGGTTTATAGATGTTTTTCTGTTCTGCAAGACCAACAGCTCTAAGTGTCTCAGCTTCATTTTTTTTATCCAAAGTATTTCTTCTTCAGCATTTTGGCCAAATAAGCATGTGTCCGAAAAAGGGAGATTTGCCGTTTATAACTGTGCTTCTGGCTATAGAGATGACAGTATTAGCCGAGAGGACCTTCAGAGAGATATTTCATGACAGTAGACAGATGTTCTGCAGCGTCCACTGCAGCACTAATCGTTTGGTTTGCAAGTAGGTAACCTTCCTTGCCTTTTTCCTTGTAGCCTTGCTGCGGTTGTTTTAGAAATCTTCCAAAAAGAAGTCATGCCATCCCAGATTTCCCAGTGGTACCTACCAAGCAGTACAGAAGAGTTTGCATTTTGTTTTAGCTGCAACGTGGTCCCATACATTTTCCTGCCAGTAGCATTCATTTGTTTGCTCTCTTTTTCAGGGGGAGCGGCAGACTCAGATTTAGAAGCAGGCTTTCATCTGACCGTTGTCACTATTACAAAATCTGGCTTAGGATCTATTCTGTGAAAGGCTGAGGTTGCAGGAGTTAAAACATTTCTTCTGCTAAAATCTAAGAGTTCTGGGACTATAGTCAACAATGGTTTTGGCGCTGCCCTAGGTTGTAGAGTCCTTAGGATAACAGTTACCAATGGTAGGGGGGGGGGTGGTTCTTAAGGAATATTCAATTTTGCTGCTCCTCTGGCTAATTAATTCTGAGAAATTATGTTATCAACTGAAGGTATTTGAGTTGGTGAATGAGCTGGTGAAGTTCTATTATATGATGTCATTTCTGTATCCTTGTCTTTACATGGACAATGTGATTGTGAACTCGATTTCCTTGATTCTGGGGAACCACCAGGAGAAGATTGTTCTTTCGAGTTTCGTAGGGCTGGAAGTTTCCATTTTCTAATAGGAGACACCAAAGTCACCTTGGATGCTTTTCTTGGTGAAACATTAAGTGGTGTCAGAGGAGCCTGTACCAAATCTTTGAAAGGTATAATCATTTATAGGCCGATATCGTAACCGAGACAGATCTAGAGATGAAGCTCGACAATAGCTGTTTGAAGGGGGTGGATGTTAATTCCTCACTTCATCTCTTTCTGGAGTAGTATTATCTGCTGGCGAAGATTGTACAGCTTGAGAAACTCAAGAATATATGGTTTGCACTGTAGATGGTGAAACAGACCATGCTTTAGAAATTTTGAGAGAAGCGATATGGGCAACCTTTTTTTTTCGACGTCAATCGTGGAATTTTTGATGGCGAATGAAGTCTCTACACCGTCAACGTGACCAATGGCATATTGTACGTCTTTGATGAGGATATGATTTGCAACTGGTGTCTTGTGGATGTATTATTATTATTATTGCCAACTGACCTAAATGTCTTGTAGATCCTTCTCTTGACAGCGAATAGGTAGGTGCTAATGGCTTTAACTATGAACTTCTTCTATGGTAACGATGTAGTTTGTTTTTCTCCCTTGATCTATCTCTGTGATGTTTTTCAAAGGATGGACATCAAATTGAAGCTGGTTTAAAGCAAGGTCTTTTTAGACTTTTTCTCTTCTGCCTTCCTGTCCTCAAGCTTGCCTCTTAGGAGTATGACTTCTCTTTCTTTTAATGATCCTTTTGGACATTTTCTTGCAGATGTTGTAGTCAGTAGCAGAGTGTGAGGGAGGTAAAAATACCACACTGACTTTGTTGGCATCTGTTACAGCTTTCTTTCTCCAACATGAAGGGCACTTGGAGAGAAGAGTCAAAAACTGAATTAAAAAAACAGTCCACTCGACAGAAAGAAAAAAGAATAAGTGAAAGTACAATATATTTTTTTCAAAGAAGAAAAACTGTCAATTTTGAGTTAAAAACTTTGGCAGTGTTACTGGGATCCTTCTCTCATGAGCCAGGCAACAAAACACCATGAGAGAGGCAAGTGTCAGTCGGTTGGTCCAAGGCACTCTGGATAGAGGTGCCTCCAAGGTTTGTCCGTCAGACGTGGAGCATTAAGAGACCTATCAAAAGATTTGTGTGTAGATTTTCAGAAATGGAATCTTATTACCTACAGAGTTTCATGAGACCAATCCACAAAATGGAGATGTGGGAGGGCAGGTGTGTAATCTGTGATAAGAATCTCTACCAATTTAAGTGTTCCCGGAGGTAAGTAACAAACAAGTTACTTACCTTCGGTAACAACTTATTTGGTAGAGACTTTACCTAGCAGCAGATTCCTTATGCTAGACTAATCCCCAGACGTCGGACTGGATCCAGAAATGTTTCATGAGCAGTACCCCTGTGTGCCAATAGGTGGCATTGTTTGGTTCCGCGTGGTGCCATCATCACTAGAAGTGACATGCAAGGTGCTTATATAGGTGCCACCCCAGCACGCTGAAGTCTGTTTCTTTTTGTGACTTTCCACACTAGAAGCACAGTGACCACTGGTGTGTTAACCAGGGCCCTTATAAGGGAAAACAACCCTTAACTCTGAAATCCGTCTGCAGACCGGGGAGGATGGTTGGGTTGGTAAGGAATCTGCGGCTAGATAGAGTCTCTACAATATAAGGTTTTACCGAAGGTAAGTAACTGGTTCATCTGATTGGGACTTCTAGCTACAGATTCCTTACCATAGAAAGATATCCAAGTAGTACTTCCCCGGCGGTGGGACTGTGATGCGGATTAGACTAGAAAATCCTGCGGGACCGAACGGGCAAAGTGACCATCACACTAGACTTGACTGTCCAGGCAGTAGTGCTTAGTAAATGTGGGCAATGAAGCCTACATTGATGCCTGACAGATATCTAGGACAGGGACTCCACAAGCTAACGCAGTGGTTGCAGCCTTGGCTCCGGTAGAATGAGCTTGCAACTCTTCAGGAGGTGGCTTTTTGGCCAATGCTTAGAAATCTTGATGCAGAGCACCATCCATCGTGGGATGGTTTGATTCTGCTCCTCCCTCCTTTTCTTGGCTCTGATGTAACCCATGAAGAGTTGATCTCACATCCAGAACTCTTTTGTATGGTCAAGGTAGTCCAGCGTCCAGCCAATGGAATCTCGCCTTTTACTTTAGAGGAGCGAGGCAGAGCGTAGAAAGTAGGCTGAGTGATGGACTTGCCTACATGAAAAGGAGTTACCACCTTCAGTAGGTAGGATGCTCTGGTGCGAAGGACCAGCTTGTCTGGATAGACGGTAATGTATGGATAATGCCTGTAGCTCACTGACCCTCTGGGCAGATGTTATCACCACCAAGAAGGACGTTTTTATTGTAAAGAGACTGAATGGGCAGTTATCTAGAGGCTGGAAAGGAGCACACATTAGAAATGTGAGGACTAAATTAAGGTGCCACTGAAGCATAATGAAGTTTGTAGAAAGGAACATGTGTTGGAGACCTTTCAAAAACCTATGGACAATAGAGGACTTGAAAAGGGATGGCTGATCTGGCAACCGCAGAAATGCTGAGATGGCAGAAAGATAGCCTTTCAACAAGCCCAAAACAGAGCTTCACTGGGCTAACCTAAGAATGAACAACAGAAACTGAGAAAGGGGGGCAAAAAGAGGGTCACTTGTCTGTCTGTACACCATGCTACAAACCTGCTCCAACAGTAGATGTATAACGTTTTGGTGGAGGGACCCTAGCTGCCAAGATACGACAGCAGACTTTGGGTGGAAGGTGAAAAGCTGTCAACTGTCGCTGCTGAATCTCCACCCATGAAGACAGGGTATTTTCAGGTAAGGGTGCAGAACCCTGCCCTGCTTCTGAGACAGAAGATCCTCCCTAAGAAGCAGCTTGATCAGACGACTGATGCTCATGCTCAGCAACTTGGGATACCAGACTCCGAGCCACCAGAATGACTTGGGCCTAGTCGTCCCTGATTCTCATTAGATCTCTGGGCAGGAGTGGTATTGGCAGAAAGGAATACAGGAGGCCTGAACTCCACTCGACACGAAAAGCATCTCCGATTGCGAGCAGCCTTGGAAACTCCAGCACACAACACTGCTGACATTGCGCGTTCTTGACGGAGGCAGACAGTTCTAAGCAAGGCTTTCCCCATTCTTGGAAAAGACCTTGGCGCCACCCTCCTGACTCCATTCGTGATGCGCTAGGCATCGATGGCTGAATTAGTTTGCCCTGGCGTTCAGAGAACCCACCAGGTGTTGAATCACCAGAGATATGTGCTGACGTTCCAGCCATGTCCAGAGATGCAGTGCCTCTTGACATAGGGTCCACAACCCCACCCCACCCTGTTTGTTGCAATATCGCATGGCAGTGGTGTTGTCCATTAACACTTGAACCAGCATTCCCCTGATCGACGGAAGAAAGGCCTTGAATGCCAACCAGATGGCTCGGAGCTCCAACAAATTGATGTGGAGTCCGGATTCCGCCAGAGACCAGAGTCCTCTGGTCGCCACCTCCCCCAGATAGCCACCCCAATTCAGAAGGGACGCATCCGTCACTACAGGTAGCTCTGGTTGGGGGAAGGGAGATGGATCTGGCACTGACACAATCATGGTTGGCTAGCCACCACTGCAGATCTTTTGCAGCTCCCTCTGAGATCTAGACCATGTCGGAGAGATACCCCTGATGCTGTGCCCTCTGGAACTTTAGATCCCACTGCAGAGCTCTTGAATGCCAAAGGACATGTGTAACAAGAAGGAGGCAGGAGGCCATGAGACCCAACAGCCTCAAAGTTAGTCTCACCAGGATCCATGACAGAGGCCGAAACATCACAATGATAGCCTGAATATCCTTGACTTGCCATTTGGGAGGAAAGGCCCAAAACTGTGCTATGTTCAGAGCACCTCCGATGAAAAGGAATATCTGAAAAGGAGTCAGGTGTGACTTCAGCATGTTGATAATGAACCCCCAGTGAGTGCAGAAGATTTGCCCTAGCCTGATGGTGGGAGACGACTGCTTAGGGTGAGCCCACCTTCAACAGCCAATCGTCAAGTTAGGGAAAGACTGGAATTGCTGACCTCTGCAGATGAGCTGCGACCCCAACATCACTTTCGTGTTCACCCAAGGGGTGCTGGTAAGGCTGATTGGGAGCATGGTAAACTGAAAGTGCTCATGACTGACCGTGAACAGCAGGTAACGCTATGGACAGGCAGGACGGGGATGTGCAAATAAGCACCTTGTAAGTCCAGCAATACCATCCAATCGCCTGGGTACAGAACAGACAGGAGTTGCACGAGTGTGAGCATTTTGACTTTATCCTTTTTCAGGGAGAGATTAAGAAAGCTCAGGTCTATTATAGGGCGAAAGCCTCCCTCCTTCTTGGGCACCAAAAAGTAGCGGCAATAGCAACCACGACCTAATTCTGATGCCTTCTCTATAGATCCATTGGCTAAGGGAGCTAACACCTCCTGACTGAGCAAAGAGAGGTGCTCTTCCATCAGCTTGTCGTAAGTAGATAATATGGGGGGGGGTAGGTGAGTGGAAGAAAGTAGCCTCTTTGGATGAGCTGCAAAACCCAATGCTCTGATGTTATTAACATCCAGTGATGCAGGTAATGGCGTATCCTGCTCCCCACTGGATGACCATGATGGTCAAAGGGCATACTAAAGGGGTTTGGGGATGCTGTTGGGGTGTGATGGGGCTGGAATAGCTTGAACTCTAGCTGCCTCTACCATGTGGTCCTCCTGAGCCATTTCCTTGGCCAAGAAAGGATTGTGCAGTTTGCTGGCTGAGGTAGCTTGGCATGTAAAGAAGCGGTTGGACCCCCTCTCATGGCCACAAAAGGCGTAGAAGGGGGACTGGAGTTAGCGAGGAGCCATGGAGAGGCCCAAGGACCTGGCCGCAGCTCTGCTGTCATTAAAGCGCTCTAGCATGAAGGCTGGCTTCTCTCCATACAACTGAGAGCCATCAAAGGGCGAGTCCATGAGTTAAGCTTGGACATCCCCTGAAAAGCCAGTGGTTCTGAACTAGGTGTGGGGGTCTAAGGATCACCAACGA
This sequence comes from Triturus cristatus, assembly GCF_964204655.1. NCBI lineage: Eukaryota > Metazoa > Chordata > Amphibia > Caudata > Salamandridae > Triturus > Triturus cristatus. The sequence continues at coordinate 1,116,128,960 of NC_140579.1, forward strand.
TTAAATCACTTTTCCTAGCAAGTCAGTGGTGTCCAGCCCACATCGTATTGTGAACTTGGCTGCATCGCTCCCATCAGTAAATGCTTGAGAAATTAAGGCTCGGGCCTCCTCTGAGACCATGGGCAGCACTTGCGCATCAGAGTCCCCAAATTATATGGGAGTATTGGCCCAAGAGGCATGTGGTTTTTACCGACCATAGTACCTGGCTGGTGGAAGAGAACATCCTTTTCCCAAAAGGAATCCAGCCCTTTGGATTCCCTATTTGGTGAAGTGGTAGGGAATGTGCTGGGGTTAACTTTAGAGGTGGTGGCCTGGAATACCAAGCTCTCCAGAGTGGGGTACTGGGTAAGCAAACTGGGGTCCCCTGGGGCAGGGCGATTGTGGCTGACAATTGTATTATGCACAGGAGCCCCTCTACAATGCTTGGACCAGGCCCTGACCAGGACGTTGGTAAGGGCTTCATTGCAAGGAAGTACTGATTTGTTAGGGACAACTCATGTCTGAAGCACCTCTGTCAAGACATTAGTCTTGCCCGCCACTGAGGGTAGTATAAGGTCTAGGATCTCAGCCTCCCTTCGCACCACTACTGCGAATGAGGTACCCTTCTCCGTAGCCACGGTAGGGGGAGAGATCAGGCCAGTATCTGGGGAGGTGTCCAGTCCACTGACTAACTGGTATCTGTAATGGTCCGCAGGCCCCGTCTAATCACCCTCCAATCCAGGCATGGTGTAAGAATGAGGCACTGGATCAGACATGTGGTCAGCGCTGGAGCTGGCACTGGACGATGTCCATCTGGCTCTGTATCGGAGTCAGTTATGATGATGGGTGGGGCGATGATGGGGACGGCGCAGTTGGTGGCGGTAGAGGGGGTGTGGGAACTGGAGTGGTGAGGAACTTCGATTTTCGATCACGATCGAATCGACCCGCCATTTTGTAACCCGCCGCCATTTTGTGTTGCCATCACTCAGGCAGCACGGCGAACGAAGTCTATTCTGCCTTTCCCGTAGCTTGGTGTCAAAATACATCCTCGGCCTTGTTTGCGAGGCTGGTGTTTGGACTAGCCGAGTACACTAATCCGGGTCTGGCTTTCCTAATCCCTGTTTCAACCATCTGTAGGCCCACACCATTCTTTCCTGATCATATCTTATCGACTGGCCTTCACTGTCTCCTGCTAGCATTCTCTTGTGTCATGCCCGTCCTCCAATACACACAAACGTATCTCACCACCTGCAAGTCAGTTGTATTCTGTTAATGAATCAGTTCGGGGGTGGGATGACAAACATAGTTGGAGGAGAGGACTCTTCGAGTCATCTGATCTTTTTGTTTTCGAACCTTTCTTACTGGTTCCGCTTTGTTTTCCACTTACCCTATTGGCTCTTTTCTTCTTTGCTTGGGGCGTGTGTTTTGTTAATAATTCTGTATTGTATAGTATTTAATCTGATGCGCCACAGAGTGAAGTGGCAGTCTCCTGAGAACCTACTTTGTGTACTTCTAGGATAACTGTACTAGCTGCAGCTAAATAAATCCAATCTTCTAACGCCGACAGTGTGTCCCGTGTCTCTGTGTAACGAAGCAGGTGAACCCAGAAGACGTAGGGCGTACCCTGCGCCGCCAGGTCCAAAAGGTTCTGGTTCTTCAATTGGCGCCCAACGTGGGGCGGCTTCAGTGGTACCGGTTCTGCTCGAAGGTCGTGAGGAACCTAGCAAGAAAATTCCGGAGGGTTCGCGAGCCACACTAAGCGACCCCTGTATGTCGAAAGTGGTCCGAAGGTCTTTTTCAGCACGGTTACTCCTTCCTGACGGCTACTGGCGACCGCTGCCCTGACTGCCGCCCTGCTTTGGCCCATTCCTTTGGTGATGTATGGTAAAGCGAGACGATAGATGGGCCTCTATTGGTGGAAGAAGACGTCCTTAGTTAAGTTAAGTATTTTCGTGGGTCGTGCCCACAAATTTTGGTTCTTTGTTTGATGTCCTTAGGTTACTTAGATTTAGTTTTTGCAAAGACTAAAGCCGAGGGTAAGTGCATTTGTGCTGCGTAAACTGAGTTTTACTCCCTTGAAGTTTGTGAACAGTTCAGAGACATTGTGAAATGCCTGGTCTGACTAAGTTTGGAAGAATTTGTTGTCTTGGTTGTAATAGGGACTCCCGACTTGAGGACTCTTGTCCGATTCCTTCGATTGGAACTCCCACATATGAGCTCTATTCGAAACATGGTATCGACCCCATTGCCTTTAACGAGACATGGACTCGATACACGAAGAAAGATGGTGTTCTCAAATGGCCAGAAAACGGTAGTTTTGATCCTAATGTGCTAGATAATTTGGAAGCAGTATTATTCAAAAGAAAAGCCCGGCCGGCAACGTTTGACTCTCTTCGCCTTCGGCGTAAGGAAGCCAAACAGAAAGAAATTAAACAAGCAAAACGAGCTAGGAAAACACAGGGTATGACGATTATACAGGCTGCACAACAGTTCAAAAATGATGAAATTAACAATGCGACTGAAATCTCAGAAAGACAACATTTTTTTTTTTTATTAAACCGTTTTTATTGCAGAATCACAGGATCATCACTGTACATACATTACGGGACTGCGTCTCAATCTCCTGTGCTAGATTTCTGGCAGGTCAGGATATCTTCGTACACAGCTTATTAGCCCACATCCCGGAGGCCGGGCAGCGTCAACAGGATGGACAGTGTCCCCGAACGATCTCAGTGGCTAATGACTTTAGTTTACTCCCAGGACGTCCATGTTCTGCTTTGGAATGTTTTCTCCCCCCCCTCCTCCCCAACTAAACCCAGTCCCCAATCCGAGCCCCGATTGCCCTCGCCCCCCCTCCCCGCCCCCCACAGTGCTATCATCGACGCCTGGCAGATGCTTGAGTAAATGAATTTGGGTACTTTGTGTCGCAGTTACCTATCTACTGTGTGTGCTCAGAAAGACAACATTGTATGGCGATAGATAAATGCTATCCGGTGTTGCCTGTTTCTCCTTCTGACAATAAGATAGATATAGAAGAAGATCCCCTAATGTCTCATTTATTAAGATTGCCTCCGCCTTATGCGCAAAATACTAATGTGCCTCAGCCGTTACAGCCTGCTCAGATGCTGGTAGTACCTCTGCCGGTTCCGGCCCTTCAGCATTTGCCTCCTTCAGTACTACCGCCTGTTAGACCTGGCACCTTGGCGTGAGTCTCCCTTCCTCTTTTTGTCGCTGTGCCTCATGTGTTTTTATGGTGTTGGCCGCTCAGCGCGCTGTGCCACTGCCAACCAGTGTCGCGGTGCGAGTGCTCCCTATGTAAATTGTATATGTTGGTTGGATTCCATGATTGGATTGTTTGGTTTACTATCAGACCCCAGTAAAGTGCGCCAGGAGCGCCAGGGCATGTAAATGCAAACATCGCTGGTGGGCTTGCAGCTCTGGTTGTGCCACCCACAGAAGCGGCCGGTAAAATATGTCTAAGGTCTGCCATCGCAGAACCTGCGTGCAGTCTGGTACTGACATGCTGACTGGCAAGTGCCCACACTTGCCGGTCCCTAAAACCTTCCCTTAGCTGCATGTTAGTCACCCCTCTGGTAGGCCCACGGGCAGGGTGCGTTGTAAGCCTAAGGTAGGACAAGCCTGGATGCGTGGCCTGTCCCAGTAGTGAATTACCGCCATCTTGTTGTTCACTACTGCAAGGCTACCCTGTTCTCATAGGCCAGTATGGGCGGCTAGGATTGTTACATCCTATGATCCTAACCGACCCAGGGAACATGGTGAAAGATCGAGTTTAGTATGCCTGAACTCGGAATAATAAGGTACATCTTTTCCCAAGGTTTATTTTAATATTCCGCGTTTTCAAATGCCGCTTTTAGAAAGCTGGCCTTTGCTTGCCTAAACATTTCAGCCCGCCTCTGCGTGATTTGTATCTGATGTCTGGCTGGTGTGAGTGACAGGGCTGGGGGAACCCAGATGGGCAGGGCTAGGTAGCCTGGTGGTGAATAGGACGATCGACAGGTAGATGGGGGGGGGAGGAGTACTCCTAGGCTCTGAATAGGACAGTGCTCTGCCACCTCAATGCCGGCTCCGCCCCCTGTGGAGCGTCTGATGACTCTGCCCTGCACTCTGAAAGAAGAAGCCTGCATCGCGTAAACAAAGTGCTCAGAAACCGGACTGGACTAGGCAAGGGCCCCCCTGGCCTGGGAGAACAAAAGATTTGCTGTATAAATGTAGGAGCCCTGCTCCTAAGAAACTAGATCCGCTTTTGACCAAGAAGAATCTCTGCCTGAGGAGGAGGCACCGGGAAAGCTGTAGGAGGAAGACTGTCCCTATCCTGGGGGATTGGCCTGCAGTGGTGACCTTGCTGCCAAAGGGGAGAAGAGAAACTGTTGCTGAAGACTCTTGCTTTATTTTTACTTTCAAGACTTGTGCTTTTCCAAAACGATCTCCAAGGGCTTGGAACTGAGCTTGCCCCCTGAACTGAGCCCCAGGACCATTGGGCTCTACCTGATCTTCACTCGCCTGCCGCTGGACTGTGGTGTCCTTTCCCTCGCCGGAGCTGTGACCCTCGTGCCCCAGTCCCTCCCTGAGCCGTGACCAGGACTGCTTAGCCGCCCCCGCCTTGGGAAGAGCCTCGCTCGATCGGAGCCGCTCCCCCTACGCTGTGCTGGGCTGCCCCTGTCACCTCGCTCGCTGGAGGCTCGCTGTGCACCTTCACCCTCCCGCCGGAATCGGCGTTGTGAGCATCTCCAAGCCTCGGACGGCCCGGACGTATCTGTGTGCCCGGCTGCCCCGCTTTGTTCACCCGCCACCTGCAACACCCCGCTCTTGTCGTGAACCTGAAGATCAGACCCCCATCGTGAAGTGTGGGAGCCCCGGACGCCGCCTCGCCCTTCTGTCGAAGAGCCGCTGAAATCCCGCACCCACCTTCGCGTCAAGAAACAAGGTACTGTACTTACGAACTCGACCGCAAGCTCGCATCGGATCCAGGGTCCGCAACGTTCTGATTTCCCTGTCATCTGCCGTGTGCTTCCCGGGCGCCGCCTCAGCACGAAGTGCGCTGAGGCCCACAGTTACCTTGTGCCCGCCTAAAGAACTTTCCGTAACAAAGAGACTTTACCGTATTTCCAAGAGTTGTGGCCCCATCAGTTCATCGTTACTGGGCCTTGTAATTGAATCTGCTGAATCTACATAAAAGCTTATTTTTATATACTTCATGATTGGTGTCCGTTTGTGGTGCATGCAAGGGGTTTACTGTATGTGTAATTGCATTTGCTTAACCGTGTACGCCTGAGACTTAGCCTAGACTGCTCGCGCCACGCACCTAGAGGGTGAGCAGGGGTTATTCTGAGGAGTTATCCTTTGCCCTGACAAGAAGTAAAGGGTCCCTGCTTGTTGTGGGTACACACCTGCGTCAACCAGAGCCCCCTCATTTCTAACATTGGTGGCAGCGGTGGGATTTACGGATTTGCATTTGTGGTTTGCATGTAGTGAATCACTGATTACCAAGTAGTGAGAGCAGACCAGTAACACAGCCACAAGACTAGCCATTGTTTTTGTTTTGCCAAGAATCTCCATTGTTAGATCCATGCCTGGTTCACTTCCAGCCGGAAGGGCAGCTTCTATAATCTCTGGATTTGAGGACATAGATTGGGAAGAAAGCGCACTTCAGGATCATACCAATGAAGAGTTGAGAGGTTTTTGCTCCAAGTTCAGAATTGCTCAAACTGGATTGAAAAAGAAGGACCAACTCGTGAAGGCGCTGAGGGCCTGGTATGAGTCAAAGGCACCAGAGAATCGGGTGGAAATGGTTCCACCAGAAAGTGTCCATGAGTTTGGCAGAGGCCTGTCGCCAGAAGAGTTGGCAGACAGGGCAGCAACCCGGGAACACGAAGTGGAGATGGCAAAACTTCATGGGCAGATGGATATGGAAAAACAAAGATTAGCCATGGAAGAAAAGAAACTACAACTAGAGCATGACATGAAGCTGAGGGATCTGGAGCTGAAAGCAAAAAGTTTGGAGCTTAACCCTCTGGTTACAACAAACAAATGATGGACGGAATGCTGACAATGCAGACATTCTCCCCCAGTCAAGAGATCTGGGTTAAATCCATCGTTCTTTTGCCCACTACGCCACCCCAGTTCAGACATGGCCATATGCAAATCAGTCTTGACCCTGTGCCTCATGGGAACAGTCCAGCCCGAACTGCCAAGCCATGTCTTCCCTGGACCGGAATCAAGCATCCTAGGACCGGTTTCTGGCTATCAGCCATCATCAGCCAGGATAGCTTGACTCCAGTGGCGTAGTGAGCACGGGACCCACGTCTGGGCATACCCATCCCACTTAGGGCGAAAAGCGTTACAACAAACAAATGATGGACGGAATGCTGACAATGCAGACATTCTCCCCCAGTCAAGAGATCTGGGTTAAATCCATCGTTCTTTTGCTCACTACGCCACCCCAGTTCAGACATGGCCATATGCAAATCAGTCTTGACCCTGTGCCTCATGGGAACAGTCCAGCCCGAACTGCCAAGCCATGTCTTCCCTGGACCGGAATCAAGCATCCTAGGACCGGTTTCTGGCTATCAGCCGTCATCAGCCAGGATAGCTTGACTCCAGTGGCGTAGTGAGCACGGGACCCACGTCTGGGCATACCCATCCCACTTAGGGCGAAAAGCGTTACAACAAACAAATGATGGACGGAATGCTGACAATGCAGACATTCTCCCCCAGTCAAGAGATCTGGGTTAAATCCATCGTTCTTTTGCCCACTACGCCACCCCAGTTCAGACATGGCCATATGCAAATCAATCTTGACCCTGTGCCTCATGGGAACAGTCCAGCCCGAACTGCCAAGCCATGTCTTCCCTGGACCGGAATCAAGCCTCCTAGGACCGGTTTCTGGCTATCAGCCGTCATCAGCCAGGATAGCTTGACTCCAGTGGCGTAGTGAGCACGGGACCCACGTCTGGGCATACCCATCCCACTTAGGGCTAAAAGCGTTACAACAAACAAATGATGGACGGAATGCTGACAATGCAGACATTCTCCCCCCGTCAGGAGATCTGGGTTAAATCCATCGTTCTTTTGCCCACTACGCCACCCAAGTTCAGACCCAGGTCTGGGCATACCCATCCCACTTAGGCTTGGCAGTTCGGGCTGGACTGTTCCCATGAGGCACAGGGTCAAGACTGATTTGCATATGGCCATGTCTGAACTGGGGTGGCTTAGTGGGCAAAAGAACGATGGATTTAACCCAGATCTCTTGACTGGGGGAGAATGTCTGCATTGTCAGCATTCCGTCCATCATTTGTTTGTTGTAATGCTTTTCGCCCTAATTGGGATGGGTGTGCCCAGACGTGGGTCCCGTGCTCACTACGCCACTGGAGTCAAGCTATCCTGGCTGATGACGGCTGATAGCCAGAAACCGGTCCTAGGATGCTTGATTCCGGTCCAGGGAAGACATGGCTTGGCAGTTCGGGCTGGACTGTTCCCATGAGGCACAGGGTCAAGACTGATTTGCATATGGCCATGTCTGAACTGGGGTGGCTTAGTGGGCAAAAGAACGATGGATTTAACCCAGATCTCTTGACTGGGGGAGAATGTCTGCATTGTCAGCATTCCGTCCATCATTTGTTTGTTGTAACGTTAATCCCTCTGGTGGCAGCACACCGCCAGTACCGGCGGAACCAAGAGTTTATATTCCCAAGGATGTAGTGAAGGAGTTCTTCAAGAATGACGACATCGGGCAGTGGTTCAGAGCCTACGAGGTAGCCATGTCTTCCCACCGGGTCCCTGAGAGAGATTGGGGAGCGGGGTTGTGGGGACGGTTCCTGAGTGAAGGGCAGAACACACTGTTAGATTTACCTGCTGATGTTCATAATTCTTACGCCCATATGAAGGAAGCCTTGATGACTAGGTATGGGTTGACCCCTGTGTTATATAGACAGAGGTTCAGGGGTTGCACTAAGATTCCCAATAGTACATATGTGGAGTATGTGACTTTCTTTTGCAGAGCGCTGGATGGTTGGGTAAAGGGTAGTAAGGTAAATGATTATCAAGGGCTTCTTGATTTAATGGCATGGGAGCACTTGTCCAGTAATTGTTTTCCTGAGCTACGCCAGCACCTGATAGATAGTAGGCTGACTAACCCTAAGAAGCTTGCTGAGGAGGCGGACCGCTGGGTCATTACCAGGGTCCACAAGGGTCCCGTGGGAGATTCCGCCAAAGGTGGGCAGGGTCCCCAGCAGAAGAGTGGGGGGGACAGGGGTAAACAGAAGCAGTTCCCAAAAGGGCCCCAAAGTAGTCCCCAAGGGAACCAAGGGAAGGGTTCTCAGCCTCCCCCACCCCAGAAACCGACCGGGCCCCGACAGGTCCTCCTGTTCAGAAGGGGCCCGTCAGATGTTACAGGTGTAACAATTTGGGGCATTTTGCCTCTGATGTAAAGTGTCCATTGTTTGGTAAACCAGCACCCACTGCTGCTCCACCCCGGCAGGTGACTAGTGTAGCCTTGGGGGAGGAGAGGGATGTCCAAGGTGGGTGGGGTCCCGCAGAGATGTCCCTGGTCTCGCTAGGAGACCGTGAAGTGGTCCCTCCAACCCAGCTGCCTGAGAACACTAAGAAGTACAGGCAGTGGGTGACCATAAATGGCCATAGAGTGGAAGCTCTTAGAGATACAGGAGCCAGTGTGACAGCTGTCAAGTGTCACCTGGTGTCTCAGGAGCAGGTGGTCCCCAATGCATTCTATCCCGTTGTTGCCGCTGACAACACAGAGAGGCACTGAAAGGTGGCTCAGGTTCCCTTTGAGTGGGGGGGGGGGGGGGGGAGTCTCTGGTACTCTTCAGGTAGCTGTGAGGCCCGCCATGCCTGTAGACTGTTTGTTAGGGAACGATTTGGAGAGCTCACCTTGGGCTAAGGTGGAGCGGAGTGCTCACCTGGAGATGTTGGGTATGCCGGATTGGGCGTGTGTCACCACACGGTCCATGGCAGCCAGTAGAGGTACTCAAGAGGTCCTGGAGCCTGAGAGGGAGGCCCAGGAATCGGCCTCAGAGAGAAGGAGCAAGGGGTGCGGGAAGCCGGCCCCTGAAGTTCCCACGGTCCAGGAGGAAGCAGACCTTGAGGGGGATGCCCTGGAGACTACAGGGGAGCAGATAGCTGAACTGGGAGACCTGCCGGAGCTGACCCATTGGCAGCAGGAAGGGGGTCCCACCAGGGAGGACTTTTGCAAGGCACAGAAGGAGTGCCCTTCTCTCGTGGGTATGCGGCAGCAGGCTGCAGACCAGGCCGCAGGTGATCAGTCAGGATCACATTTCATTTACTGGGAGAACGACCTCCTATATACAGAGCCTAAGGTTGCTGAGCCTGGGTCAGCCCGTGCGCTGGTGGTACCCCAGGATTTCAGAGCCTTCCTACTGGGGCTGGCTCACGATGTGCCATTGGCAGGGCATTTGGGGCAGGACAAGAACTTTGAAAGGCTTGTCACCCACTTTTATTGGCCTCAAATGTGCAGGAGTTCAGATACTCACTGCAGGACATGCCAGACTTGCCAGGCAAGTGGAAAGAGTGGGAGGAAGCAGAAGGCTCCACTCCAGCCATTCCCTGTGGTCGGTACCCCATTCCAGCGAGTGGGGATTGACATTGTAGGGCCACTGGACCCCAGGACAGCGATGGGCAATAGGTTCATCCTGGTCCTGGTGGACCATGCCACCCGGTACCCGGAAGCCATTCCTCTGAGGACAGTGACGGCCCCCGTGGTGAGACGTGCACTGATGGGAATTTTCTCCCGAGTGGGATTCCCTCTAGAGGTGGTGTCTGACCGAGGTACCAATTTCATGTCCAAGTACATGAAATCTCTTTGGCAAGAGTGTGGTGTAACCTACAAGTTCACCACACCTTACCACCCCCAAGGAAACGGGTTGGTTGAGAGATTCAACCGAACCCTCAAAGGCATGATAATGGGCCTAGAAGGACCCATGAGGCGTAAGTGGGACGTCCTCTTACCATGCCTTCTCTTCGCTTACCGTGAGGGTTCAGTCCCTTTGAGCTTCTGTATGGTCACCCAGTCAGAGGACCTCTAAGTCTGGTCAAGGAAGGCTGGGAGCAATCTCCCAGGAAACCTCCCCAGAATGTATATAGTTACATGCTGGCCTTCAGGAATCAGACTAGGCGATTCAGGCAACTTGCTGAGGCAAATCTGGAAGCCAGCCAGGAGGAGATGAAGCGGTGGTACGACCAGAATGCCACTCTGGTAGAGCTTCAGCCTGGACAGAAGGTATGGGTCTTGGCCCCCGTGGAGCCGTGTGCGCTCCAGGATAAGTGGACCGGTCCCTTTGAGGTGGTGGAGCGCAAGAGTCCTGTTACCTACGTGGTGGACCTGAAGTCTCCTAGGAACCCCTTAAGGGTCCTACATGTCAACCGCCTCAAGCCCCACTTGGAGAGGTCCCAAGTGGGCATGCTCTTGGCAACAGATGCTGGGATGGAAGAGGAGACAGAACCTCTTCCTGACCTCCTGTCAGCCAAGGAGCAAGATGGGTCAGTGGATGGTGTCATCCTCTCTTCCACCCTGACCCCTGAGCAACAGAATGATTGTCGCCAGTTGCTGGGACAATTTTCTGATCTGTTTTCCCTGGTCCCTGGTGTCACTGATTGGTGCGTCCATGATGTGGACACTGGGGATAGTACACCTGTGCGGCACAAGGCCTACAGGGTGACTGACAGGGTGAGGACATGCATCAAGGAGGAGGTCTCCAAGATGTTTGCCCTCGGGGTCATTGAGTCTTCTAGCAGTCCTTGGGCCAGCCCCGTGGTCTTGGTCCCAAAGGCTGCAGCGCCGGGAGCCACACCCGAACTCCGGCTCTGTGTGGACTACAGAGGACTCAATTCGGTCACTAGGACCGACACACACCCCATCCCCAGAGCTGATGAGCTCATCGATCGGCTAGGGGCTGCCAACTACCTCAGCACGTTTGATTTAACGTCTGGGTATTGGCAGATCGCCTTGACCGAGGGGGCCAAAGAGAGGTCAGCATTTTCCACCCCAGATGGGCACTACCAGTTCCAGGTTATGCCATTTGGGATGAAGAATGCCCCTGCCACTTTCCAGAGATTGGTCAACCAGGTGTTGGCTGGGCTGGATTCGTTCAGTGCAGCCTACCTGGATGACAACGCGGTGTTCAGCTCCACTTGGGAGGAACACCTGCGACACCTCTGGGAAGTGTTGATGGCGCTGCGCAAGGCAGGCCTCACGATCAAGGCGAGTAAGTGCCAGATCGGGCAGGGTTCCGTGGTGTACTTGGGACACCAAGTTGGGAGTGGCCAGGTGGCACCCCTTCAGCCCAAGATAGAAACCATCCTGAATTGGGAGGCGCCCAAAACCCAGACAGAGGTGAGAGCCTTCCTAGGTCTCACTGGGTACTACAGGAGGTTTGTCAAGGGGTATGGCAACATGGTTGCCCCCTTGACAGCGCTGACTTCGAAGAAGCAGCCCAGGAAAGTGATTTGGACTGACACCTGTCAGAAAGCTTTTGAGGCCTTGAAAACTGCTATGTGCACGGCGCCCGTGCTCTTGGCTCCCAACTTCTCCAAAGAGTTTATCGTTCAGACAGACGCTTCAGAGCATGGTGTGGGGGCTGTTCTTTCACAGATTAATGAGGAGGGCCTAGATCAACCCGTAGCCTTTCTTAGCAGGAGGGTACTTCCACGGGAACAGAGTTGGAGTGCTGTTGAGCGTGAGGCATTTGCTGTGGTCTGGGCGCTGAAGAAGCTAAGACCCTACCTGTTTGGGTCTCACTTCCGGGTTCAGACAGACCACAGGCCCCTCAGATGGTTGATGCATATGAGGGGTGAGAATCCAAAGCTGTTGAGGTGGTCCATTTCCCTACAGGGTATGGATTTCACAGTGGAACATCGCCCTGGTACAGATCACGCCAATGCTGACGGTCTGTCCAGATTTTTCCGCCTTAGTGATGAGGAACTCCCTGGGGTAGGGTAGTTCTCCCCACTTTTCAGCTGGAGGGGACACGTGTTAGACTTAGTGGGCAAAAGAACGATGGATTTAACCCAGATCTCTTGACTGGGGGAGAATGTCTGCATTGTCAGCATTCCGTCCATCATTTGTTTGTTGTAATGCTTTTCGCCCTAATTGGGATGGGTATGCCCAGACGTGGGTCCCGTGCTCACTACGCCACTGGAGTCAAGCTATCCTGGCTGATGACGGCTGATAGCCAGAAACCGGTCCTAGGATGCTTGATTCCGGTCCAGGGAAGACATGGCTTGGCAGTTCGGGCTGGACTGTTCCCATGAGGCACAGGGTCAAGACTGATTTGCATATGGCCATGTCTGAACTGGGGTGGCTTAGTGGGCAAAAGAACGATGGATTTAACCCAGATCTCTTGACTGGGGGAGAATGTCTGCATTGTCAGCATTCCGTCCATCATTTGTTTGTTGTAACGTTAATCCCTCTGGTGGCAGCACACCGCCAGTACCGGCGGAACCAAGAGTTTATATTCCCAAGGATGTAGTGAAGGAGTTCTTCAAGAATGACGACATCGGGCAGTGGTTCAGAGCCTACGAGGTAGCCATGTCTTCCCACCGGGTCCCTGAGAGAGATTGGGGAGCGGGGTTGTGGGGACGGTTCCTGAGTGAAGGGCGGAACACACTGTTAGATTTACCTGCTGATGTTCATAATTCTTACGCCCATATGAAGGAAGCCTTGATGACTAGGTATGGGTTGACCCCTGTGTTATATAGACAGAGGTTCAGGGGTTGCACTAAGATTCCCAATAGTACATATGTGGAGTATGTGACTTTCTTTTGCAGAGCGCTGGATGGTTGGGTAAAGGGTAGTAAGGTAAATGATTATCAAGGGCTTCTTGATTTAATGGCATGGGAGCACTTGTCCAGTAATTGTTTTCCTGAGCTACGCCAGCACCTGATAGATAGTAGGCTGACTAACCCTAAGAAGCTTGCTGAGGAGGCGGACCGCTGGGTCATTACCAGGGTCCACAAGGGCCCCGTGGGAGATTCCGCCAAAGGTGGGCAGGGTCCCCAGCAGAAGAGTGGGGGGGACAGGGGTAAACAGAAGCAGTTCCCAAAAGGGCCCCAAAGTAGTCCCCAAGGGAACCAAGGGAAGGGTTCTCAGCCTCTCCCACCCCAGAAACCGACCGGGCCCCGACAGGTCCTCCTGTTCAGAAGGGGCCCGTCAGATGTTACAGGTGTAACAATTTGGGGCATTTTGCCTCTGATGTAAAGTGTCCATTGTTTGGTAAACCAGCACCCACTGGTGCTCCACCCCGGCAGGTGACTAGTGTAGCCTTGGGGGAGGAGAGGGATGTCCAAGGTGGGTGGGGTCCCGCAGAGATGTCCCTGGTCTCGCTAGGAGACCGTGAAGTGGTCCCTCCAACCCAGCTGCCTGAGAACACTAAGAAGTACAGGCAGTGGGTGACCATAAATGGCCATAGAGTGGAAGCTCTTAGAGATACAGGAGCCAGTGTGACAGCTGTCAAGTGTCACCTGGTGTCTCAGGAGCAGGTGGTCCCCAATGCATTCTATCCCGTTGTTGCCGCTGACAACACAGAGAGGCACTGCAAGGTGGCTCAGGTTCCCTTTGAGTGGGGGGGGGGGGGGGAGTCTCTGGTACTCTTCAGGTAGCTGTGAGGCCCGCCATGCCTGTAGACTGTTTGTTAGGGAACGATTTGGAGAGCTCACCTTGGGCTAAGGTGGAGCGGAGTGCTCACCTGGAGATGTTGGGTATGCCGGATTCGGCGTGTGTCACCACACGGTCCATGGCAGCCAGTAGAGGTACTCAAGAGGTCCTGGAGCCTGAGAGGGAGGCCCAGGAACCGGCCTCAGAGAGAAGGAGCAAGGGGTGCGGGAAGCCGGCCCCTGAAGTTCCCACGGTCCAGGAGGAAGCAGACCTTGAGGGGGATGCCCTGGAGCCTACAGGGGAGCAGATAGCTGAACTGGGAGACCTGCCGGAGCTGACCCATTGGCAGCAGGAAGGGGGTCCCACCAGGGAGGACTTTTGCAAGGCACAGAAGGAGTGCCCTTCTCTCGTGGGTATGCGGCAGCAGGCTGCAGACCAGGCCGCAGGTGATCAGTCAGGGTCACATTTCATTTACTGGGAGAACGACCTCCTATATACAGAGCCTAAGGTTGCTGAGCCTGGGTCAGCCCGTGCGCTGGTGGTACCCCAGGATTTCAGAGCCTTCCTACTGGGGCTGGCTCACGATGTGCCATTGGCAGGGCATTTGGGGCAGGACAAGAACTTTGAAAGGCTTGTCACCCACTTTTATTGGCCTCAAATGTGCAGGAGTTCAGATACTCACTGCAGGACATGCCAGACTTGCCAGGCAAGTGGAAAGAGTGGGAGGAAGCAGAAGGCTCCACTCCAGCCATTCCCTGTGGTCGGTACCCCATTCCAGCGAGTGGGGATTGACATTGTAGGGCCACTGGACCCCAGGACAGCGATGGGCAATAGGTTCATCCTGGTCCTGGTGGACCATGCCACCCGGTACCCGGAAGCCATTCCTCTGAGGACAGTGACGGCCCCCGTGGTGAGACGTGCACTGATGGGAATTTTCTCCCGAGTGGGATTCCCTCTAGAGGTGGTGTCTGACCGAGGTACCAATTTCATGTCCAAGTACATGAAATCTCTTTGGCAAGAGTGTGGTGTAACCTACAAGTTCACCACACCTTACCACCCCCAAGGAAACGGGTTGGTTGAGAGATTCAACCGAACCCTCAAAGGCATGATAATGGGCCTAGAAGGACCCATGAGGCGTAAGTGGGACGTCCTCTTACCATGCCTTCTCTTCGCTTACCGTGAGGGTTCAGTCCCTTTGAGCTTCTGTATGGTCACCCAGTCAGAGGACCTCTAAGTCTGGTCAAGGAAGGCTGGGAGCAATCTCCCAGGAAACCTCCCCAGAATGTATATAGTTACATGCTGGCCTTCAGGAATCAGACTAGGCGATTCAGGCAACTTGCTGAGGCAAATCTGGAAGCCAGCCAGGAGGAGATGAAGCGGTGGTACGACCAGAATGCCACTCTGGTAGAGCTTCAGCCTGGACAGAAGGTATGGGTCTTGGCCCCCGTGGAGCCGTGTGCGCTCCAGGATAAGTGGACCGGTCCCTTTGAGGTGGTGGAGCGCAAGAGTCCTGTTACCTACGTGGTGGACCTGAAGTCTCCTAGGAACCCCTTAAGGGTCCTACATGTCAACCGCCTCAAGCCCCACTTGGAGAGGTCCCAAGTGGGCATGCTCTTGGCAACAGATGCTGGGATGGAAGAGGAGACAGAACCTCTTCCTGACCTCCTGTCAGCCAAGGAGCAAGATGGGTCAGTGGATGGTGTCATCCTCTCTTCCACCCTGACCCCTGAGCAACAGAATGATTGTCGCCAGTTGCTGGGACAATTTTCTGATCTGTTTTCCCTGGTCCCTGGTGTCACTGATTGGTGCGTCCATGATGTGGACACTGGGGATAGTACACCTGTGCGGCACAAGGCCTACAGGGTGACTGACAGGGTGAGGACATGCATCAAGGAGGAGGTCTCCAAGATGTTTGCCCTCGGGGTCATTGAGTCTTCTAGCAGTCCTTGGGCCAGCCCCGTGGTCTTGGTCCCAAAGGCTGCAGCGCCGGGAGCCACACCCGAACTCCGGCTCTGTGTGGACTACAGAGGACTCAATTCGGTCACTAGGACCGACACACACCCCATCCCCAGAGCTGATGAGCTCATCGATCGGCTAGGGGCTGCCAACTACCTCAGCACGTTTGATTTAACGTCTGGGTATTGGCAGATCGCCTTGACCGAGGGGGCCAAAGAGAGGTCAGCATTTTCCACCCCAGATGGGCACTACCAGTTCCAGGTTATGCCATTTGGGATGAAGAATGCCCCTGCCACTTTCCAGAGATTAGTCAACCAGGTGTTGGCTGGGCTGGATTCGTTCAGTGCAGCCTACCTGGATGACATCGCGGTGTTCAGCTCCACTTGGGAGGAACACCTGCGACACCTCTGGGAAGTGTTGATGGCGCTGTGCAAGGCAGGCCTCACGATCAAGGCGAGTAAGTGCCAGATCGGGCAGGGTTCCGTGGTGTACTTGGGACACCAAGTTGGGAGTGGCCAGGTGGCACCCCTTCAGCCCAAGATAGAAACCATCCTGAATTGGGAGGCGCCCAAAACCCAGACAGAGGTGAGAGCCTTCCTAGGTCTCACTGGGTACTACAGGAGGTTTGTCAAGGGGTATGGCAACATGGTTGCCCCCTTGACAGCGCTGACTTCGAAGAAGCAGCCCAGGAAAGTGATTTGGACTGACACCTGTCAGAAAGCTTTTGAGGCCTTGAAAACTGCTATGTGCACGGCGCCCGTGCTCTTGGCTCCCAACTTCTCCAAAGAGTTTATCGTTCAGACAGACGCTTCAGAGCATGGTGTGGGGGCTGTTCTTTCACAGATTAATGAGGAGGGCCTAGATCAACCCGTAGCCTTTCTTAGCAGGAGGGTACTTCCACGGGAACAGAGTTGGAGTGCTATTGAGCGTGAGGCATTTGCTGTGGTCTGGGCGCTGAAGAAGCTAAGACCCTACCTGTTTGGGTCTCACTTCCGGGTTCAGACAGACCACAGGCCCCTCAGATGGTTGATGCATATGAGGGGTGAGAATCCAAAGCTGTTGAGGTGGTCCATTTCCCTACAGGGTATGGATTTCACAGTGGAACATCGCCCTGGTACAGATCACGCCAATGCTGACGGTCTGTCCAGATTTTTCCGCCTTAGTGATGAGGAACTCCCTGGGGTAGGGTAGTTCTCCCCACTTTTCAGCTGGAGGGGACACGTGTTAGACTTAGTGGGCAAAAGAACGATGGATTTAACCCAGATCTCTTGACTGGGGGAGAATGTCTGCATTGTCAGCATTCCGTCCATCATTTTTAGTTGTAATGCTTTTCGCCCTAATTGGGATGGGTATGCCCAGACGTGGGTCCCGTGCTCACTACGCCACTGGAGTCAAGCTATCCTGGCTGATGACGGCTGATAGCCAGAAACCGGTCCTAGGATGCTTGATTCCGGTCCAGGGAAGACATGGCTTGGCAGTTCGGGCTGGACTGTTCCCATGAGGCACAGGGTCAAGACTGATTTGCATATGGCCATGTCTGAACTGGGGTGGCTTAGTGGGCAAAAGAACGATGGATTTAACCCAGATCTCTTGACTGGGGGAGAATGTCTGCATTGTCAGCATTCCGTCCATCATTTGTTTGTTGTAACGTTAATCCCTCTGGTGGCAGCACACCGCCAGTACCGGCGGAACCAAGAGTTTATATTCCCAAGGATGTAGTGAAGGAGTTCTTCAAGAATGACGACATCGGGCAGTGGTTCAGAGCCTACGAGGTAGCCATGTCTTCCCACCGGGTCCCTGAGAGAGATTGGGGAGCGGGGTTGTGGGGACGGTTCCTGAGTGAAGGGCGGAACACACTGTTAGATTTACCTGCTGATGTTCATAATTCTTACGCCCATATGAAGGAAGCCTTGATGACTAGGTATGGGTTGACCCCTGTGTTATATAGACAGAGGTTCAGGGGTTGCACTAAGATTCCCAATAGTACATATGTGGAGTATGTGACTTTCTTTTGCAGAGCGCTGGATGGTTGGGTAAAGGGTAGTAAGGTAAATGATTATCAAGGGCTTCTTGATTTAATGGCATGGGAGCACTTGTCCAGTAATTGTTTTCCTGAGCTACGCCAGCACCTGATAGATAGTAGGCTGACTAACCCTAAGAAGCTTGCTGAGGA
Organism: Triturus cristatus; assembly: GCF_964204655.1. Classification (NCBI taxonomy): domain Eukaryota; kingdom Metazoa; phylum Chordata; class Amphibia; order Caudata; family Salamandridae; genus Triturus; species Triturus cristatus. The sequence goes on from NC_140579.1 coordinate 1,116,146,713, forward strand.
GGCGGACCGCTGGGTCATTACCAGGGTCCACAAGGGCCCCGTGGGAGATTCCGCCAAAGGTGGGCAGGGTCCCCAGCAGAAGAGTGGGGGGGACAGGGGTAAACAGAAGCAGTTCCCAAAAGGGCCCCAAAGTAGTCCCCAAGGGAACCAAGGGAAGGGTTCTCAGCCTCCCCCACCCCAGAAACCGACCGGGCCCCGACAGGTCCTCCTGTTCAGAAGGGGCCCGTCAGATGTTACAGGTGTAACAATTTGGGGCATTTTGCCTCTGATGTAAAGTGTCCATTGTTTGGTAAACCAGCACCCACTGGTGCTCCACCCCGGCAGGTGACTAGTGTAGCCTTGGGGGAGGAGAGGGATGTCCAAGGTGGGTGGGGTCCCGCAGAGATGTCCCTGGTCTCGCTAGGAGACCGTGAAGTGGTCCCTCCAACCCAGCTGCCTGAGAACACTAAGAAGTACAGGCAGTGGGTGACCATAAATGGCCATAGAGTGGAAGCTCTTAGAGATACAGGAGCCAGTGTGACAGCTGTCAAGTGTCACCTGGTGTCTCAGGAGCAGGTGGTCCCCAATGCATTCTATCCCGTTGTTGCCGCTGACAACACAGAGAGGCACTGCAAGGTGGCTCAGGTTCCCTTTGAGTGGGGGGGGGGGGGGGGAGTCTCTGGTACTCTTCAGGTAGCTGTGAGGCCCGCCATGCCTGTAGACTGTTTGTTAGGGAACGATTTGGAGAGCTCACCTTGGGCTAAGGTGGAGCGGAGTGCTCACCTGGAGATGTTGGGTATGCCGGATTGGGCGTGTGTCACCACACGGTCCATGGCAGCCAGTAGAGGTACTCAAGAGGTCCTGGAGCCTGAGAGGGAGGCCCAGGAACCGGCCTCAGAGAGAAGGAGCAAGGGGTGCGGGAAGCCGGCCCCTGAAGTTCCCACGGTCCAGGAGGAAGCAGACCTTGAGGGGGATGCCCTGGAGCCTACAGGGGAGCAGATAGCTGAACTGGGAGACCTGCCGGAGCTGACCCATTGGCAGCAGGAAGGGGGTCCCACCAGGGAGGACTTTTGCAAGGCACAGAAGGAGTGCCCTTCTCTCGTGGGTATGCGGCAGCAGGCTGCAGACCAGGCCGCAGGTGATCAGTCAGGATCACATTTCATTTACTGGGAGAACGACCTCCTATATACAGAGCCTAAGGTTGCTGAGCCTGGGTCAGCCCGTGCGCTGGTGGTACCCCAGGATTTCAGAGCCTTCCTACTGGGGCTGGCTCACGATGTGCCATTGGCAGGGCATTTGGGGCAGGACAAGAACTTTGAAAGGCTTGTCACCCACTTTTATTGGCCTCAAATGCGCAGGAGTTCAGATACTCACTGCAGGACATGCCAGACTTGCCAGGCAAGTGGAAAGAGTGGGAGGAAGCAGAAGGCTCCACTCCAGCCATTCCCTGTGGTCGGTACCCCATTCCAGCGAGTGGGGATTGACATTGTAGGGCCACTGGACCCCAGGACAGCGATGGGCAATAGGTTCATCCTGGTCCTGGTGGACCATGCCACCCGGTACCCGGAAGCCATTCCTCTGAGGACAGTGACGGCCCCCGTGGTGAGACGTGCACTGATGGGAATTTTCTCCCGAGTGGGATTCCCTCTTGAGGTGGTGTCTGACCGAGGTACCAATTTCATGTCCAAGTACATGAAATCTCTTTGGCAAGAGTGTGGTGTAACCTACAAGTTCACCACACCTTACCACCCCCAAGGAAACGGGTTGGTTGAGAGATTCAACCGAACCCTCAAAGGCATGATAATGGGCCTAGAAGGACCCATGAGGCGTAAGTGGGACGTCCTCTTACCATGCCTTCTCTTCGCTTACTGTGAGGGTTCAGTCCCTTTGAGCTTCTGTATGGTCACCCAGTCAGAGGACCTCTAAGTCTGGTCAAGGAAGGCTGGGAGCAATCTCCCAGGAAACCTCCCCAGAATGTATATAGTTACATGCTGGCCTTCAGGAATCAGACTAGGCGATTCAGGCAACTTGCTGAGGCAAATCTGGAAGCCAGCCAGGAGGAGATGAAGCGGTGGTACGACCAGAATGCCACTCTGGTAGAGCTTCAGCCTGGACAGAAGGTATGGGTCTTGGCCCCCGTGGAGCCGTGTGCGCTCCAGGATAAGTGGACCGGTCCCTTTGAGGTGGTGGAGCGCAAGAGTCCTGTTACCTACGTGGTGGACCTGAAGTCTCCTAGGAACCCCTTAAGGGTCCTACATGTCAACCGCCTCAAGCCCCACTTGGAGAGGTCCCAAGTGGGCATGCTCTTGGCAACAGATGCTGGGATGGAAGAGGAGACAGAACCTCTTCCTGACCTCCTGTCAGCCAAGGAGCAAGATGGGTCAGTGGATGGTGTCATCCTCTCTTCCACCCTGACCCCTGAGCAACAGAATGATTGTCGCCAGTTGCTGGGACAATTTTCTGATCTGTTTTCCCTGGTGCCTGGTGTCACTGATTGGTGCGTCCATGATGTGGACACTGGGGATAGTACACCTGTGCGGCACAAGGCCTACAGGGTGACTGACAGGGTGAGGACATGCATCAAGGAGGAGGTCTCCAAGATGTTTGCCCTCGGGGTCATTGAGTCTTCTAGCAGTCCTTGGGCCAGCCCCGTGGTCTTGGTCCCAAAGGCTGCAGCGCCGGGAGCCACACCCGAACTCCGGCTCTGTGTGGACTACAGAGGACTCAATTCGGTCACTAGGACCGACGCACACCCCATCCCCAGAGCTGATGAGCTCATCGATCGGCTAGGGGCTGCCAACTACCTCAGCACGTTTGATTTAACGTCTGGGTATTGGCAGATCGCCTTGACCGAGGGGGCCAAAGAGAGGTCAGCATTTTCCACCCCAGATGGGCACTACCAGTTCCGGGTTATGCCATTTGGGATGAAGAATGCCCCTGCCACTTTCCAGAGATTGTTCAACCAGGTGTTGGCTGGGCTGGATTCGTTCAGTGCAGCCTACCTGGATGACATCGCGGTGTTCAGCTCCACTTGGGAGGAACACCTGCGACACCTCTGGGAAGTGTTGATGGCGCTGCGCAAGGCAGGCCTCACGATCAAGGCGAGTAAGTGCCAGATCGGGCAGGGTTCCGTGGTGTACTTGGGACACCAAGTTGGGAGTGGCCAGGTGGCACCCCTTCAGCCCAAGATAGAAACCATCCTGAATTGGGAGGCGCCCAAAACCCAGACAGAGGTGAGAGCCTTCCTAGGTCTCACTGGGTACTACAGGAGGTTTGTCAAGGGGTATGGCAACATGGTTGCCCCCTTGACAGCGCTGACTTCGAAGAAGCAGCCCAGGAAAGTGATTTGGACTGACACCTGTCAGAAAGCTTTTGAGGCCTTGAAAACTGCTATGTGCACGGCGCCCGTGCTCTTGGCTCCCAACTTCTCCAAAGAGTTTATCGTTCAGACAGACGCTTCAGAGCATGGTGTGGGGGCTGTTCTTTCACAGATTAATGAGGAGGGCCTAGATCAACCCGTAGCCTTTCTTAGCAGGAGGTTACTTCCACGGGAACAGAGGTGGAGTGCTATTGAGCGTGAGGCATTTGCTGTGGTCTGGGCGCTGAAGAAGCTAAGACCCTACCTGTTTGGGTCTCACTTCCGGGTTCAGACAGACCACAGGCCCCTCAGATGGTTGATGCATATGAGGGGTGAGAATCCAAAGCTGTTGAGGTGGTCCATTTCCCTACAGGGTATGGATTTCACAGTGGAACATCGCCCTGGTACAGATCACGCCAATGCTGACGGTCTGTCCAGATTTTTCCGCCTTAGTGATGAGGAACTCCCTGGGGTAGGGTAGTTCTCCCCACTTTTCAGCTGGAGGGGACACGTGTTAGACCTGGCACCTTGGCGTGAGTCTCCCTTCCTCTTTTTGTCGCTGTGCCTCATGTGTTTTTATGGTGTTGGCCGCTCAGCGCGCTGTGCCACTGCCAACCAGTGTCGCGGTGCGAGTGCTCCCTATGTAAATTGTATATGTTGGTTGGATTCCATGATTGGATTGTTTGGTTTACTATCAGACCCCAGTAAAGTGCGCCAGGAGCGCCAGGGCATGTAAATGCAAAAATCGCTGGTGGGCTTGCAGCACTGGTTGTGCCACCCACAGAAGCGGCCGGTAAAATATGTCTAAGGTCTGCCATCGCAGAACCTGCGTGCAGTCTGGTACTGACATGCTGACTGGCAAGTGCCCACACTTGCCGGTCCCTAAAACCTTCCCTTAGCTGCATGTTAGTCACCCCTCTGGTAGGCCCACGGGCAGGGTGCGTTGTAAGCCTAAGGTAGGACAAGCCTGGATGCGTGGCCTGTCCTACTAGTGAATTACCGCCATCTTGTTGTTCACTACTGCAAGGCTACCCTGTTCTCATAGGCCAGTATGGGCGGCTAGGATTGTTACATCCTATGATCCTAACCGACCCAGGGAACATGGTGGAAGATCGAGTTTAGTATGCCTGAACTCGGAATAATAAGGTACATCTTTTCCCAAGGTTTATTTTAATATTCCGCGTTTGCAAATGCCGCTTTTAGAAAGCTGGCCTTTGCTTGCCTAAACATTTCAGCCCGCCTCTGCGTGATGTGTATCTGATGTCTGGCTGGTGTGAGTGACAGGGCTGGGGGAACCCAGATGGGCAGGGCTAGGTAGCCTGGTGGTGAATAGGACGATCGACAGGTAGATGGGGGGGAGGAGTACTCCTAGGCTCTGAATAGGACAGTGCTCTGCCACCTCAATGCCGGCTCCGCCCCCTGTGGAGCGTCTGATGACTCTGCCCTGCACTCTGAAAGAAGAAGCCTGCATCGCGTAAACAAAGTGCTCAGAAACCGGACTGGACTAGGCAAGGGCCCCCCTGGCCTATGAGAACAAAAGATTTGCTGTATAAATGTAGGAGCCCTGCTCCTAAGAAACTAGATCCGCTTTTGACCAAGAAGAATCTCTGCCTGAGGAGGAGGCACCGGGAAAGCTGTAGGAGGAAGACTGTCCCTATCCTGGGGGATTGGCCTGCAGTGGTGACCTTGCTGCCAAAGGGGAGAAGAGAAACTGTTGCTGAAGACTTTTGCTTTATTTTTACTTTCAAGACTTGTGCTTTTCCAAAACGATCTCCAAGGGCTTGGAACTGAGCTTGCCCCCTGAACTGAGCCCCAGGACCATTGGGCTCTACCTGATCTTCACTCGCCTGCCGCTGGACTGTGGTGTCCTTTCCCTCGCCGGAGCTGTGACCCTCGTGCCCCAGTCCCTCCCTGAGCCGTGACCAGGACTGCTTAGCCGCCCCCGCCTTGGGAAGAGCTTCGCTCGATCGGAGCCGCTCCCCCTACGCTGTGCTGGGCTGCCCTGTCACCTCGCTCGCTGGAGGCTCGCTGTGCACCTTCACCCTCCCGCCGGAATCGGCGTTGTGAGCATCTCCAAGCCTCGGACGGCCCGGACGTATCTGCGTGCCCGGCTGCCCCGCTTTGTTCACCCGCCACCTGCAACACCCCGCTCTTGTCGTGAGCCTGAAGATCAGACCCCCATCGTGAAGTGTGGGAGCCCCGGACGCCGCCTCGCCCTTCTGTCGAAGAGCCGCTGAAATCCCACACCCACCTTCGCGTCAAGAAACAAGGTACTGTACTTACGAACTCGACCGCAAGCTCGCATCGGATCCAGGGTCCGCAACGTTCTGATTTCCCTGTCATCTGCCGTGTGCTTCCTGGGCGCCGCCTCAGCACGAAGTGCGCTGAGGCCCACAGTTACCTTGTGCCCGCCTAAAGAACTTTCCGTAACAAAGAGACTTTACCGTATTTCCAAGAGTTGTGGCCCCATCAGCTATTCATTACTGGGCCTTGTAATTGAATCTGCTGAATCTACATAAAAGCTTATTTTTATATACTTCATGATTGGTGTCCGTTTGTGGTGCATGCAAGGGGTTTACTGTATGTGTAATTGCATTTGCTTAACCGTGTATGCCTGAGACTTAGCCTAGACTGCTCGCGCCACGCACCTAGAGGGTGAGCAGGGGTTATTCTGAGGAGTCATCCTTTGCCCTGACAAGAAATAAAGGGTCCCTGCTAGATAATTTGGAAGCAGTATTATTCAAAAGAAAAGCCCGGCCGGCAATGTTTGACTCTCTTCGCCTTCGGCGTAAGGAAGCCAAACAGAAAGAAATTAAACAAGCAAAACGAGCTAGGAAAACACAGGGTATGACGATTATACAGGCTGCACAACAGTTCAAAAATGATTAAATTAACAATGAGACTGAAATCTTAGAAAGACAACATTGTATGGCGATAGATAAATGCTATCCGGTGTTGCCTGTTTCTCCTTCTGACAATAAGATAGATATAGAAGAAGATCCCCTAATGTCTCATTTATTAAGATTGCCTCCGCCTTATGCGCAAAATACTAATGTGCCTCAGCCGTTACAGCCTGCTCAGATGCTGGTAGTACCTCCGCTGATTCCGGCCCTTCAGCATTTGCATCCTTCAGTACTACCGCCCTTGCCGGTCTCGCCATTAGTCTCAGCTTCTCAACCTTCATCTCCTGATCTTAGCTCACCTTTGCCTTCTGCTCCTCCTGTAATTTCTAGTTCTTCTCTTGATAATTCTCCTAATATTCTGTCTCCAGTTCTAATGTCTAATTCACCGTCTATGCGTAAGCGTCTCACAGATTCCGTCACTAGTATTTTATCTCCTTTCTTTGGAGCTCTTAATGCGTCTCCGACTTTTGCTCGAAGACAATCTCGTAGTCAGTTCCCAGATTTCGAGGAACGAGAGAAGCTAGATTCTCTGGCACGAAGATGGATCAAGAAGGGTCCACAATATAGTATGTCTGATATTATGCCTACCTTTTTGCAATGGAACGCACCTACACAAAGGTATGTTTTTGATGTAATGTGCGATATTCTCATTAAAGAATGGGAAGATGTGAGTTCGAGTCCGATCTCACAAGATTTATTAGATGTCCAAGCCGATTTTGAAAAAGGACTTATTGTATGTTCCAAAGTTGAGGAAGCTGTAAGGACACTCATCTCTTATAGAACCTTATTGTTCTCTCAGATTTTTCTTGATTCTGATCCGTCGGTTAAACTGACATCGAAAAATTACCCTATGAGAGAAGTTCGTCCAGTTTGGAAAGAGGAAGTTGCAGCCGCAGGTGCTAATCCAGCTCACTTTCAGCGTATATGGGTACATGTGCCATGGAAGAGATCTGAAGTTTTGTCCCTTAAGCAGTCTTTACCAGATCCTCGTAAGAACCCTGCAGGTTATTATAAAGAATTATCGCAGACAATCGATGCTTGTATTATGAATCTGGCAGATATCGATATGTTAATGGGTAATGTAGTCCCACAGACAATATGGGCTAAGATTCGTAGAGAGGATCATGCACAGGAACTGGGTGCAACTTGGGATGCCATAGCTGATACAGATAGAGACCAAGTGGGTGGTGCAAAGCCTGACGCTTTGATCTCGGAACTTCCTGGTAGGATCATTACGTTAATGAAAACTATGATGCCTGCTTTGAGAGTGAATTGGGATAAGCTAGCAGCATGTAAACAAAAGAAAGATGAAAGTGTCTCTGATTTCTTTACTCGTTTCGAGGAGACATTTATTGATCATAGTGGTCAGGACATGGCTACCGAGGGTGGACAGCGACTATTCGTGGACAAATTTGTATTCTATCTGCTTCCCGAGCTGTCACACAAATTAAAGGATTCAGAAAGTTCTTGGGCTGTTTCTTATTCTGCCCAGATATTGGCTACTGCACAATATTACGAGAATAGGGACACAGAAGAAAAGGAAAAGCAAGAGAAGAAAACGAAAGATTTAAAAACGAAGGTTCTCTTGCAGCAAGCTTATCCGTCACGTTATGTTCAGCCTCAGACTCAACATCCACCGCAGTTTCAGAGATTGTATCAGAAACCTGAGCCATACATTCCGCGACCTTTGTTAGGTCCTAATCAATGTGCCTATTGTAAAGAGGAAGGTCATTTTAAGAATAGTTGTCCGGTTTTATTGCAGCGCAATGGAGCGTCATCTGCTCCACGAGGTCGTGCTGGCCTCCAGTCAGCAAACAGAGGTAGAGGTCGAGGTATGTTAACTCAAGAACAGCGTGCCCTTCCTTCTCCTAATTCCATGAACTACTTTGATCAGCAGAATGTGAGATCCACTCAATATTATAATGAGGACCATTATGTTGAAGGCGAAAATGAGAGTCTTCATGCCAACTAGGACAGCCATGGACAAAGTAGAGGAGTTGTGCCAATCCCAGTAGATCAAAATGGCCCTTATGTCAACGTAACTACAATGGGTGTATCAGAGCCATTCCTTCTAGATACTGGAGCAATGAGAAGTTCTATTATTCATTCTAAACTCCCTGGGGCACCTTTGTCTGGCTTAACGAATATTTCCGTAGGATTTTCTGGCGCCCCTGTTCGCAATCTGGTATCTTGCCCTTTGCCAATTTCAGTTGGTCCTTATGATTTGGAAGCGTCACTTTTGTTAACGAATGGTTGTGGTGAAAATCTGTTGGGTCTAGACCTATTGAAAAGAATGCATGCTACAATATATTGTTCTCCTTCAGGCGTACATCTCACCTTAGGTCAGAAGTTGATCTCCCGAATGTATCTGTCTAAAGATCAGTTTCCTCCTGAGTTGTTTTCTCTTCCGACAGCACTTTGGGCCACGGGTCCGAATGATGTGGGTTGTCTTGAGATACCGCCTTATGTTGTTACTCTTAAGCCCAATGTTGAATTACCACGCTTCCCACAATACCGAATCTCTGCAGAGGGTGAAAAAGCGCTTTTGGAAATCATTCATGATCTTATTCGGAAGAGTGTGGTCGAAGAAACGAGAGGTAACACATGCAATAGTCCTATTCTTCCTGTTCTTAAACGTACTGATCCTTCTCAACCTCCTGTGTACCGGTTTGTAATTGATCTGCGAGAAGTAAACAAAATTGTGATTCCGCAATTTTCTGTTGTTCCAGACATCACTGCCTTGTTGACTATGATACCTTCCACAGCGACTTGGTTTTCTGTTATTGATCTAAAGAATGCCTTCTTTAGTATTCCAATTGCAGAAGAGAGTAGGGACATTTTTGGTTTTTCTCTTGGAGGCCGAAGCTTCCGATTTAAGCGCGCACCCAAAGGGTACTGTGAAAGTCCCTCCATTTACAGCCAAGCTTTGAAATATCATCATGATACTTTTCATTTGCCGTCTGGTGCCGCCCTTATCCAATACATGGACGACTTGTTAGTCGCCGCCGATTCAGAAGATATCTGCAAGGATGTCACTATAGTACTGTTGCGTCACTTGTTCAAGCTGAATCACAAGGTTTCACCTTCCAAACTACAGTATGTTTGTCGAGAGGTTACCTACTTGGGTCATCTCCTATCAAAGGAGGGACGACGATTGACACCAGAGCGAATTCAGGCGATTGCTCAAATGTCTGTGCCATCCACACAAAGGAAAGTACGTGCTTTTCTGGGAATCACTTCTTATTGTAGACAGTGGATCCCTAACTTCTCTTTGATCGCCAAACCTTTGTTGGCACTCACATTAAAAGATACGCCTCAGCCCCTTCCTTGGACTAAAGAATGCCAAAAGAGCTTCACTGATTTACGCACTGCTCTGTGTTCTGCACCTGTACTAGGTACCCCAGATTACACTAAGCCTTTTACGCTGTATGTTCACGAGAAAGAAGGTTGTGCATTATCAGTCTTAACACAGCAATTTGGAGATAGACAGCGACCATGTGCTTATTTTTCGGCTACGTTAGATCCCGTAGCTAAAGCATTGCCTAGTTGTCTCAAAGCCACAGCAGCCGCAGCGATTTCCATCCGACAGTCCGCTGGGATAGTGTTAGATAACACTCTTATTGTCATGGTACCACATGCAGTGGATACCTTACTAAATAGAACAAAGACACAACATCTCACTAGTGCACGTTTAACTGGTTACGAGCTGACGCTATTGGCTAGTCACGTACACATCAAACGATGCAATACTCTGAATCCAGCTACTTTGTTGCCCCTTCCTAATGAGGAGAGCGTTGAGGATCAACATGACTGTTTTTTCCGTACTGAGGAAGAGACAAAAGAAAGAATTGATTTGAGAGACACACCGTTAGAGAATCCAGATGGAACTATGGGTAGATGGTTCTTGTTTTAAGATGCCCAATGGGGATACGGTTTCAGCCTATGCTGTAACGACCTTACATACGATTGTGGAAAGTGCGCGTGTTAGACACAATTCAGCGCAAGCAGCAGAGTTGATAGCACTGACGAAAGCTTGTGTACTATCAAAAGGGAAAAGAGTGAACGTGTACACTGACAGTCAGTATGCTTTTGGTGTCACGTTCAATTTTGGGCGTCTCTGGCAAGAGAGGGGTTACCTAACTTCACATGGCACTAAGATACAGCATGGTCAGTTAGTGACTGATCTCCTTGAATCACTTACTTCACCTGTCCAAATAGCGATAGTGAAGTGTAGTGCTCACAAGAAGATCACGGATGATATTGGACAGGGAAATGCATTTGCTGATGAAACAGCAAAGAAAACAGCGAAAGATTCAATGAGTCGAATGTATATGGCAGGTCCTGCGAATTGGGTCAGAGAGAGAGAGGAATGTGTGAGAATACAGTGGAAAGCGTGAAAACGATTCAGAAAGAGGCTACAGAAAGAGAGCTGAGCAAGTGGAGAGAAAGTACGGGAATGTTAGATGAGATGGGTTGTTGGGTAGAATTATCCGAACATCAACGTTGGTTGTTACCAGATGCTTATGTACTCCCAGTGGTTACTATGGCTCATGGTCCAGCTCACCTTAGTGCAAAAGGCATTTGTAAACTTTTAGCTCCAGTTTGACAGAATGAGAATATCCCTAAATGTGCAGACAACGTAGTAAACACAACCTCAGCATAATCTCCTACGCCGACGACACCCAGCTGATCCTCTCCCTGACCAACGACCCCGCCGCCGCCAGAGCCAACCTGCACGAAGGGATGAAAGAGGTAGCCGAGTGGATGACAACCAGCCGCCTGAAACTGAACTCGGACAAGACGGAGGTCCTCATCCTGGGCTCCTCACCCTCCGCCTGGGACGACTCCTGGTGGCCTCCCGCCCTGGGCACCGCACCCAAACCGACAGACCATGCACGAAACCTGGGCTTCATCCTGGACTCCTCCCTCTCCATGACCAGGCAAGTCAACAACGTCTCCTCGGCGTGCTTCAACATCCTACGCATGCTACGGAAGATCTTCTGGTGGATCCCCACCGAGACCAGGAAGACCGTCACCCAGGCCCTCGTCACCAGCCGACTGGACTACGGCAACGCCCTCTACGCCGGTACCACCGCCAAGCTCCAGAAGAGACTCCAGCGGATCCAGAACGCCTCAGCCAGACTCATCCTCGACATCCCACGAACCAGCCACATCTCCGGACATCTGAGAGACCTTCACTGGCTCCCCGTCAACAAAAGAATCACCTTCCGCCTCCTCACCCACGCACACAAGGCCCTACACGACCAAGGCCCGAGCTACCTCAACAGCCGAGTCAACTTCTACGCTCCCAAACGCCACCTCCGATCAGCCAACCACGCCCTCGCCGCCGTCCCCCACATCCGAAGAGCGACTACAGGAGGAAGGTCCTTCTCCTACCTGGCCGCCAAGACCTGGAACTCCCTCCCGACCGACCTGCGCCTGACCCAAGACCACCTCTCCTTCAGGAAGAAGCTGAAGACCTGGCTGTTCGAGCAGTAGCGGCACCCCCCCCCCCCCCCCAGCGCCTTGAGACCCTACGGGTATGTAGCGCGCTCTACAAGTTTCACTGATTGATTGATTGATTAAAGCATTGTATTGTTTGTCTGATGTATAATCCAGGAAAGGGAACCCCCACTCCAGCAGGTCACTTTGCTCCTCCGACATACCCATTTGAAGTGTTGCAAATCGATTACATTCACATGGATCGATGCAACAACCTCAAATACGTTCTGGTGGTAGTATGTGCCTTTTCGAGATGGGTAGAAGCATACCCTTTGGAAGACAACACAGCTTTATCCACAGCCAAAATCCTTCTAAAAGAGTTCTTTCCCAGGTTTTGATTGCCGCGCATTGTCTGGAGTGACAATGGGAGCGAGTTTGTTGGCCAAGTCATGCAGAAAGTTTGTGCGGGTCTTGGAATCAAGCAAAAGTTCCATGCGGCAAATCATCCCCAATCAGCAGGTTTAGTAGAATGTTACAATGGGACCTTGAAGTTAAAGTTAGCAAAAATTCAAGCAAGTACGGGACTTAATTGGCCTGATGCTTTGCCATTAGCTTTACTATCCACCAGAACTGCAGTACACTCTCGTCTGGGACTTAGACCTTACGAAGTGGTGTTTGGCCGTCCGGCCAACATATGGGGAATACCTCGTCCTAAAAAGTTCTCAGATTTGCCCTACCCAATGTTGATTGACTATTTGCATGACCTTACAACTAAATTGCATGTCCTTCATCGACAGGTTCAGAGTTCTTTACCGGAGGCTTCCACAGATCCAGGTCACTCCATCCGTCCAGGTGACTGGGTCTGCATCCGCAATTTTCAGAGGAAGAAGAATTTGGAGCCCAGATGGCGGAAGCCCCGAATGGTCCTTCTCACGACAAGGACCGCAATTAAAGTTGAAGGAAAGAAAAACTGGATTCACGGTGTGCACTGCAAGAAAGTATCTTTGCCCTTGCCTTTTGATCAGTGGGTTCGTAGAGGGGTTGGTGACTGTGAAGGCGAAACAGTTCCACGATTTGTACCCTTTAGCGATGCACACCTGAATGGGACATTGTCTGAGAAAGAGGACGACGACATCTTACAGGAAGCGATTCCATTGCATCGTCGCTTAAATACGACTGAACCAAGAACATTGTTTCAAGATCAGGGTGTTCCTGGGAAGGAGCACTACAATCTTAGGCCCAGACAAAAGAACATTTGAGACTTTCTTCTCCCTTGTGTAGTGTTCTGTTTAGGTTGCAGGGTCACGGTAGGAGTCTAGGTCACAACCTGAGTAGTGACAATAGGTCTGCAGGATCTTTCAGTGTCATAGGACGGTTGAGCATCGTGACTTTAGTGATTGAGGAAGATTGCCGTGAGCATCCACTAGTGAAAATGGAGACTACACCAAGTATTGAAGAGAGAAGAAATGAAATAAAGAAAGCATCTTGTAAAATAATGTACAGTCGTTACAGTATAACCCTATGTATTTTGATATTATGTATTGCTTTGGCGATTATTGGTTGGATAGTTTATGTTTTGCAGCCAAAAAACACCTCCCCTTCCTCCTCTTTGCCTTCTTCTACTATCTCTCCACACCTTTTTCATACTTTTCCTTCACATGAACTTGTCAGAAGAACCGAGTATTACAACAATTCCTTTGTCCAGCTATTGCACCAGCATCAACACAACTGATTGTTGGGTATGTGGTCTTATGCCGCATACTACTGAGAAAGGAATACCATATTTAGTTCTCCCTTTCTCCTATGAGGGTTCCGCTTGGGCATTCTTTGTTATTTTCTCAAATGCATATCAAAGTAAATTCAGACGGTCTGTTGCTTCACAAATTAATTATCCGGATTTTAGTCATAGTTCTTTGATTAAGGGTATGGTAGTTATGGCTAAAATTATGGAGAATAGCAAGATTTCTATCGATGAAAGAAAAGCCTACACCAATTGGAGCGTCACCCAATATATGTCGAGTCTTAGTAATAAAATGGGAAAGGAGAAACCCTCACTAATCTGGACTATACCGCATCAAGGTAACTTCTGTTTAAAAATAAACGATCGTTCTTCTGACACTGCACCAAAGAGTAACTGCTCCTACACATACATTTATTCCTCTCTGAACTCACCTCCTCTAGTACCGTCCCAAGGCACCTATTTCATTTGCTATGATAGAGCTTATACCTGGTTGCCAACAGGTTTCTCTGGTACCTGCTACATAGCTTTCCTTCTTCCTCCTATTTACACTGCTTCTGCCAATTATCACCGAACCCGTCTCAGCCGAGGAATTATTGACTCCAAAGACACCACGGGACAAGAAGGAGGAGATTTCCTTAAAGGTTTTCTTCCTTTCTGGGGTCCAATGGCCAACAGCAGAAATATAAGGCAACTGGTCCGTGTCGTAGAAACTACAATAGACATCACTGTAGGAGCCTTGAGTAATATCACGGCGGAACTACAGGCGGATCGTCTTATGACCTTACAAAATCGAGTTGCCTTAGACTTTATTCTTGCCGATTGTGGTGGAGTATGTAAATTGATCGGGTCAAGCTGTTGTATTTTCATTCCTAATGACGCTCCGACAGTATACCAAGCTATTTCCAAGTTGCATATAATCTTCGAGTTTATTCATCAGGACGAAGGAGATTGGTCCTTAACGGAATGGTTTTGGGGACTACTGTCCAAATGGGGTTGGAAAGCATTGGCATTCCTTGGAATAATCTTGACAAACGTATTTTCCTGTTGCCTTTGTATGCACTGTGGTCCCGCTATCTGTGATCTTTGTGCTACCATGTGCATCTCAAGACCCAAACCTCTAGTAACAGAAAACATAAGGATGATGTTACAACAACAGCTTGATGATCTCATAGCTATTGATGTGGACTCAGATTAACGTGAGTCCATCTTGCCTGAGTTCTGGCAAAAGGAGGGTCTGAGGAACTTCGATTTTCGATCACGATCGAATCGACCCGCCATTTTGTAACCCGCCGCCATTTTGTGTTGCCATCACTCAGGCAGCACGGCGAACGAAGTCTATTCTGCCTTTCCCGTAGCTTGGTGTCAAAATACATCCTCGGCCTTGTTTGCGAGGCTGGTGTTTGGACTAGCCGAGTACACTAATCCGTGTCTGGCTTTCCTTTTTCCTGTTTCAACCATCTGTAGGCCCACACCATTCTTTCCTGATCATATCTTATCGACTGGCCTTCACTGTCTCCTGCTAGCATTCTCTTGTGTCATGCCCGTCCTCCAATACACACAAACGTATCTCACCACCTGCAAGTCAGTTGTATTCTGTTAATGAATCAGTTCGGGGGTGGGATGACAAACATAGTTGGAGGAGAGGACTCTTCGAGTCATCTGATCTTTTTGTTTTCAAACCTTTCTTACTGGTTCTGCTTTGTTTTCCACTTACCCTATTGGCTCTTTTCTTCTTTGCTTGGGGCGTGTGTTTTGTTAATAATTCTGTATTGTATAGTATTTAATCTGATGCGCCACAGAGTGAAGAGGCAGTCTCCTGAGAACCTACTTTGTGTACTTCTAGGATAACTGTACTAGCTGCAGCTAAATAAATCCAATCTTCTAACGCCGACAGAGTGTCCCGTGTCTCTGTGTAACGAAGCAGGTGAACCCAGAAGACGGAGGGCGTACCCTGCGCCGCCAGGTCCAAAAGGTTCTGGTTCTTCAGTGGGTGTCGGGGAAGGTCAAGGTCACTCAACCAGCACTGCTCTAGAACAGTCAATGGATCTTGGGGCCCAACTGGCGCGGAGGATGAACACGCTTGTGGAAGACCTGTAGGGGTCTCTTCTCGACCTGTGGGGACTGAGGGCACTCCAGAGGGGTTGGGCCACCCAAAGATGAGGTGCATGGCCACATAAAGTTCCTTATGTTGGGTGGGGGTCGCTCCGGCTCCCGAAAATAAGGAAGGCGCTGAGACAGCCCAAGCTCAACCGCAGAGCTAGGCCTTGAGTGCCAATGGCCATGTGACTCGTCCGAAGGACTTACGCGGTGAAGTCGAAGACATCTTTGATGACTTCTTTTTGTGGGACTTGCACAACTTGGAGTGGGACAACGATCATTGGGTCCGACTTTGTGAGCAATCCCACGACCTTCCTCGTGGCTGAGACCTGAAGCATAGCAGAGCTGAATGACGTTGGGCGGCGAGGAGCTTGAGGGACCACTCCCTTGGCGCCTTACAATGCATGGCAGGGCAGTCCTCGCATGTCTTGGCATCCTGGTCGGGCTCAAGACACCAGAGATAGACCAAATGCGGGTCCCTTGTCAACATCTGTCCATGACAAGTGTTGCATGGCTTAAAATCTGCCTTTCTGGTGCACATCCTGCACACCAGATGACAAAGTCTCAAAAATCTTCGACAAAAGGGTGGATAAAAGGTCAGTCAAAAAATGACTGGGGTAAGCTTAGAAAAGAATCGAAGTCAGTGCACTGGGGTGGCACCTATATAGGCACTGCGCACGTCACTTCTGGGTCTGACGATGACATGCAGAGCCGAACGGCGCCATCTAACAGCATGCAGGGTTACTGTACCAAAAAACTTTTGCCTGGAGATTGTTCTAAGGTAAGGAATCGGTAGCTAGAAGTCTCTATTAGATTTGTTCTTCTGATAGAGACTGCTAGCCTTAGATTTCTCACTTTTTAAAAAGATACCAAACCGGTAACTTCCAGGTGGCGGACTGTATAATGGCGGTTGGAAAGTGGGTTATTGGTAGGGGCAAATGTAGGTCTGCCACTGGCAATAAGGCCACTAACATATGATAGGACCCAGCATAGGTCTTACAAAATTATCCCTATGCTCAACGTGGCTGCGAGCAGACAGGCTTAACTTCAAAGACAGGTATGTAAAGCATTTAAAAACACCATGTCAGTAACTAATTAAGACACAACACAAAATAAAAATCCAACACCAATTTATAAAAATAGGTAATATTTTTATCTTTTAAATGACACCAAAACAAAAATAAAACCACTGTAGGGAACCAGAGATATGAATTTTGTAAAGATTAGTCACTTTCTAGTGCTTAGAAACCAACAGTGCCCCTTTTAGTCATTTTGTTTTCTCTGACAGGGACACACCTTTAGAAACTCTTCTGGAGAATATCTCACCACTGTGCAGCCTTCTCCAGCAGGCTGGGTCCAGTTAGAACTCCTTCCTGAAGTTCTGCTTGCGGGTCCCAATGTATCCAGCACACAGTCCAAGGTTCTGGAATCTCCAAGAGGGTCCTTGAAAGTGTGAAACTTCAATTCCCCAATCCACTTGAACAAAACCCTTTCAAATCCACTGGTACTCCAGGCTGGGGACTCTTTGTGGGGTTGTCCAGGTGAGCTCTGTTAACCTGTAGCTTGCAGGGAGTCTACTTCTTAGTCCTTTTGTAGCAAGGTAATCCACAGGGCTGCAGTTTTCAGATGGTGCAGTTTTCAGAGGTCAGGCCTTAGAAGTCTTTGCACAGCAGAACTTCGCAGCAGGGCACTTCTTGCTTCAGTAGGTTTCAAGCAGCAGATCTAGAGGGCTCTGCCCCTCTCAGATACTTATTCAAAATTCTCTGGGTCAAGCACCAGGTCACTTCTGACCAATGAGAGCAGGGCAACTCCTCATTGTTATGACCACATCCTGTAGAGTGTGGCATTATTTTGTCCCAGAGTGCATCATTCTTCCAAATCCATACTGGCCGATTTTCCAGCAAGGGGGTAAAAGCTGGTTAAACACACCCCCTGGGATGGCTTATTTCCATGGACTCTCCCTCTACCATCTGCACATACCTTCCTTAAGCCTAGCCCTGACTCTGGGTCAAGAGTGTCAGAGTGAAACTGAAACCCAGGCCTCCCCTCTGCCTTTGAAGAGCATAGTTTACAACTCCACCTCCTGGCCTGGCATACCTATAGACCAGCACACTGCCCTCCCAGCAGAGTGGCCCTTTATCACCTCTTCAAAGCAGCCTGGCTAATCCACTTAGCTCTGACCAATCAGGGCAGACCACTGGAAGGCTGAATTTGGACTTACAAATAAGAAAGTCTTATAACTTCTTGTATGTACACTTTAGGAGAAATTCAACAATATAATGTTGTTGGATTTACTACTACCATTCTGGGAAGTCTTTGAATGGTCCGGCTAGTCCTCTCCTATCAATATTTACTAATCAATAACTTCCTACCATGTTAACCTATGGGCCATGGGGTTTGCAATGGGGAAAGTGACTTGGACCAGTTTTCTAGCACCAGGGCTTATAAAAACATATTTTATAAGTATTTCCCTAATCTCTACAGGACCCCCACCCCCTGTGCAACTAAGGGAGACTTTAGAGGTTCTGAATCTGCAGAAATATTGCAGATCCTCCTTAACCAGTTCTTCTAGCATCAAAGTCGAATTTGAGCAGCTCTTTACTTCTTAAAAGCAGTCCTGGCAGCCAGGGCTGGTTTTAAACTGACCCCAGGCTTCAGCAGAGCACACATGCAAGTGCAGAAAAGCTGCTGTCCTCTACACTGCCATGCCCCAGGATACTGGGGACTACTAGGTATTTTCAATCCCCTGCCCTATGATATACTAGGGGCAGGTCATGCCAATTACAGGGGTACTCCACCATACCATTGTGTACCCTAGTGTATGTTGGGTGTTTTAACTGTATTCTAATGTGCTCCTTTCAGCTTGAAACTGGCCC
The DNA here is from genome assembly GCF_964204655.1 of Triturus cristatus. Lineage (NCBI taxonomy): Eukaryota > Metazoa > Chordata > Amphibia > Caudata > Salamandridae > Triturus > Triturus cristatus. The sequence goes on from NC_140579.1 coordinate 1,116,165,109, forward strand.
TGGGCCTGGTTAGGCAGAGCCCAGGGTCAGTCAGAGTCTGTTACCACCATTTCCAGTCAGCAAAAAGTTGGGGGGTGCCCAGGGCACAGGATGACTTTGCAACAATGGCACAAACTAGGAAATCCTGCGGGCTAGATTGGGCAAAATGCCCTTCCCTCCTGACTGGACTATAAAGGCAATAATGCTCAGTGAATGAGTGCAAAGATGTCCACATTGCAGCCTGACAAATATCCAAAACCAGTACACCTTGAGCTAATGCCATAGTAGCAGCCTATACTCTGGTAGAGTGAGCACATAATCATTTTGGCTGTTTTCTAGCTAACCCATAACATGTCTTTATAAGACAATCCATCTAGAAATGGTCCTCTTTTGTATTGCTTCACCCTTTTATACCCCAGAAAAAAACGACAAAAAGCTGTTCATCTTGACAAATTTTTCTGGTTCTCTCCAAATAAAACCAGGATGCTGTGTTAGGATCAAGACAATGTAGTCGCTCTTCCTCTTTTTGCGGAATGAGGTGGCGCACAAAAAGATGACAGATGAATTGACCTACATGAAAAGGTTTAACAACCTTAGGAAGGAATGCTACCCATGTTCAAAAGACCAACTTATCAGGAAAGAAGGAAACTTAAGAAGGCACTAATGACAAGGCCTCATTTTTACTTACCTACATAACAGACGTAATGGCTATAAGGAACTCTGTTTTCATAATCAATAACAATGAATAACAACTATGCATAGGTTCAAAAGGTAAACACATTAAGCACATTGAAACTAAATTCAAATCCCACTGTGTCATTATAAACAGAACAAGAGTAAACATATGGACTAACCCCTTAAAAAACGGATCTCAACAGGTGTTTTCAAAAGAAAGGCTTGATCCAGCAAATGTAAAAAAGCTGAAGGAGCCGCTAAATAACCTTTGATTGTGGCTGACTTTGGCAAATTGATGGTACAGCCCTACGATGTCAAAAGGTCGACCATCGTCTGGAGATGGCTGGCAACTGTTTATGGTGAATTTGCCTTCGACAACCAATTGTCTAGGTATGGGATGACTAGCTTTTCCATCTTGCGTAGATGTGCTGCAACCATAGCCAACACTTTTGTGAACACCTGAGGTGCACTGGTCAGCTCAAAGGGGAGGGCAGACAACTGAAACTGCTCCTGTCCTACATGAAATTGCAGGTAACATTTGTGAGATCACAGGATGGGGATGTGAAAATACGCATCCCGCAGATCCAGTGCTACTTGGGCCAGTGTGAGCATTTTGACCCTGTCCTTTTTTTTAAAAGAAATTCAGGGGGTGGAGACCTAAGATGAGATAAAGACACATGTTATTCTTTGGTATTAGATGGTACCTGGAGTAACAAACAGTCCAGATTTCTGAAAATGGGAAACTTTCTATTGTTCCTTTACTAAGAGAGCCTGAACTACTTATTGAAGAATTGACAAGTAGCCCTCTGGTGGATATTATGGTGGTGGTGGAGAAATAGCAGGAAGAAAGGACTTAAAGGGTGGAGTATAACCTTGCTCCACCATCTGGAGCATCCATTGATCTAAAGTTATGCTCCTCCATGCCAGGAGGTAAACGGTGACACGACCTCCAACCAGGTGATCATGGGGCATTAAGACTAACTTGCAGAGGCTTTAAAATTTCTGCAGAAGGAGGGGCTGGAGTTTGGGTAGATCTTTGACATGGTTTCGCTGTATGCTATTTGGCAGCTCCACGACCACGTCCCCTAAAAAACTAGGTGGTCTGCTGTAGCGGGTATGAACGGCCTCTGAAGGTATCCTCTACTAAAACCTATGTTAGCTGGCAAGCTGGAGGTACTAAACCTAAGGAATGGGTGGTGGCCTTAGTCTCCTTAAATCTCTCAAGAACTGAACCTGCATTCTCACCAAACAACCAAGATCCATCAAATGGCATATCCATTAAAGAAAAAACACAGTGGGCCGGATCAAAGCATGCCATCACAACAATGTTACCCAGACACCTTCCTAAACAAGCTGTCGTAGCCAACCAAGATTTTACTGAACATTTTGCTGCCTCCTGTCCATTAGCAACCAAAACCCTGTAAGATCTTAGACCTATCCTCCAGGATTGCAGGTAACACGTCAGCCACTCTATCCCACAAAGGATGTGAATATCTCCCTAACAGACAGTAGTACTAATAGATCTCAAAGCCAAACTTGTAGAAGAGAACACAGTTTTTATTGTATAACCTTCCATCTTCTTAGACTCCCTATTCAGAGTTGAGTTGAAGAAGAAAATACAGATCTCCTAGGTCAGACGGTATCTTCTCGCAATCTGGCGATTTATAGGAGGACAAGATCCTGGCTTGGACCAAGTGCCCATTTAAACGTTAGTCAAAGCCTCATTTAAAGGCAAGAAAGGCTCCTGTGAAGCACAAGCTAGGTCCAAAATTTCAGTCAATAATGTGAGCTTAACCTCTTATGTGGGAAAAATAAGGCCAAGAGTCTCAGCTACTTGATGTATAACTGTGGCATACAATACTGCCTCCTCAGTAGTTATAACCCGAGTAAGGTATGTTAAACCTAAAACCTGAGAAGGGTTCTGTCGACTTGCAGCTTGCAAGTCATGTAAAATGTTCTCAGGAAAATATTCAACATCAAAAAGATATTCCTCTCTAGTCAAGTCAGGTTCAGAATGAGTATAAACTAAATCAGATGGCATATTTGCTTCAGTATCTGAAAGACTGATCGGATCCGCAGCCTACATCGCAGATGTCAAACACGCACCTCGTGTAAATAATTTGTGGCATCAGGCACAGCGCCAAAGAGAAGTGAGAGATATGTATTCGATGGACCCAACGATGTTGGCTTCGATGCCCAACTAAGAGGCACAGCTGGCGTTGAGGGTGGATCCGTCAGCGTCTGAACGGTGGGACGCCTCCTCGGATCCTTTGAGCCTGTGGCATACCAGAGGGATCTGGTTCAGCATTAATGGTCAAGTCCATACCTCTTTTAAGCTGTTGGAGCTAATAGGGCGTCGCTACCTTATCTATTAGAAGTCGAAAGGGAAAAGGCGTTGAAGGTGGTTCTACCATGGAGGAACAACTTCCCGTAGAGGTTTCAGGTACTTCATGTGACTCCGAATGGCAGGAAGGATGGGAGTGTTGCGAAGCAGGAGAGCCATGCTTTGATTTTTTGTTTCTTATGTATCTTTTTTGACTTAGTTGAGAGTCCTGTCTCTCGATCAACCTCTAGGAGAACAAGACAGTCTTCTGGACCTCAACAAAGATCGTCTCGTCGTTGACATCAAGCAAAATGAGAGTTCAACTTCCTTAGCTCCGCCACAGCTTATTTTGTTTCCCAATCTCAGAATGCCTTCTGTCGTAGTGTGAATCAAGAATCCATAAACAGACATTTAGTGCATCTGTAACTGACATCTCTCAGTTACAAGTCATACAAAGTTTAACCTTTGAATAACAGTTAAAGCTTCGGAGAAACAAGTGGATGCTAGCGCAAGCAGGTGGCATGTGTAGGTGTGTGTATATATATATATATATATATATATATATATATATCCTCCTACTTGACAGCTCACTTTCGCTGCGTATTTCGGCGCCTCTACAGCGGTGCAGACTCCACAACTTCCAAAACCTTCATCAACAGAAGAAACGGAGCGCACTCACGGATAAAGGTTTACAGCTTTAATCCAATTTTTCCTTTTTCCCAGGCATAATTCCACCAAACAACCAACGTGTTTCGGTCTCCCTGAGACCTTGGTCATGGTTGATTTTCGCGGTTTCCTGACAGTCATTTAATTCAAATGCCTAATCATGTGACTTCCTGTTTTTTCACTACAAGGCATTGTCGGACCTGTAGTTTTACATAAAAACCATGAATAGCATTCCGCAATTTATCATATCGCATTTGCTTGATTACTATTTACATAATTTAACAGATAAGTTAAACTCATTGTTCCTCATTTCAAATACATTGTGTCAATTCTAGATGACCCTTAACATTTTCCGCCCAGTCGTTCACATTGCCATTTGTAAACTGCTTAATCATAATCCTCCAGTGGGTAAATTAGAACAACCTTTGGTGGTATTTAATCTTACTCAGTTTGCTGGCAATTATTTTACATAGCATTACTATGCTTACTGCCTGGGCTTCAACACCTTTATCTCCCTCCAGCACGGGAGTGAATAAGTGAAACTGATAATAAGCAATGGTGGGAATAGAGACAATACTTTAACAGAGCGTAAACGCTGTCGAGAGGAACATGGACAGGTTCAGCTTTGCCCAGGAGTGTTTACATTGTTGAGACAAGTGATCCATTGAGCCCTCAAGCATACGTAATCAAATACAGGAATGCTCACACACTAAACAAAATTCTTGCTGCACAACTTTTTTATTGGAAAACACAATAAGAGTTCAAAGCCACCAGACACACGGTTGCACACCATTTCTGTCATTTAACAGTAAGGGAATCATTCTCGCCAGCTAAAAAGATATAGGAAGGAACATCAAGCAAGCCATGTATTTGGATCAACTTTTAAAGTAGTCTTCTCCCTTCCCTGTAGGCTACCAAGCATTTGGTTTTTATAAAAAAGTAGCAAATAATACTATTGTCAAAACTCCCACTGTTTTAACACATTCACAGATAGGGGAGTCTTGTGCACAGCATTTGTGGTGTGTAACCCATTATGGTTTCGCACAAGCAGAATGTTGATCAGGTCGTATGTAAAGCTGTCCCCGCTATAATTCGATAATATAATCAAACTACATTCATTGATTAATAATTTGCTATCATGTGGACCACTGAGATCAAACGGTGAGAAAATACTATTTTAAAGAAAGTCCTTTGCATCCAATGAAATGCGCTAGTCTGCCAACTCTTTGCTATGAGAGATTTTAGCATCACCTTATAGCCATTTTACAGTACATCAAAACACAACTTAAGACAAATAGAAACCTCACAAAACAGCTTTGGGTGTGGGTGAGTTTGTTTGACCAATCTCAAACCAACATTTTTTTTTTCCATTGCTCCATTAAAGAGAAAATGAGCAAACTGGCATTTTTCAACTGAAATAGCCCTAAAAAAATGATCTTCTCACCTAAGGTATTATTCTTTTTAGAAGCACGCATTCATTTTAAGAGCACTTTCTTCATCTGCAATGCAAACTTTGCCATAACATACTTGTTCCCATCTGTGTTGCTTTTCATATTTTTTTTTAAGGACTGATGGATGAATAAAGGTTGGCACCGTGACCGTCATGAATTGACAAGCAGTAATGCTAACTTTAACATGGAAGGAAACAGCTGCTGGATGGGACGGCGAACTTCGAAAGCCAACCATGAAAGGAAATTACATGAAAAATGCAACGGAATTTACGAGTTGTTTCTGGAATGAAGAGAACCAAACAGCAGTAAAGAAAACAAAGCAGATGTATTACTAATGAACGATTGTCAACAGAGTTTATTTTTTATTTTCACTATTGACGTTACTCTGTCCTTCATACACTTACCTGAGCTTCGCTGTTACTACTGCAAAGCACGCTTCTATTTCCTGTGGTGTAATTTTACTCTAATCGTTAGGAGGCCAAGAAACTGGTTGTTTATGATAAGTAGGAGGAAAGGTGAGCTCTACTCACATACAAAAGGTACTTTGTAAGATGTATTTTATTTTTCACGTTCTAATAGCTTAATAATTAAAGAAATTCTGACCATATCTAGCCAATAAATAGAAAGCGTAACGCCAAGGTCACAAAGAGGGTCAGTGCAATTGGCTGGATGTGCACCCATGAGATCTTGTATAGAACAAGTCAGTACGAAGAACACGTAAACATAAACAAAACAAAATTCTACTTAAAACTAGCAAATTACATGTTTATTTCAACATTGCAAACACATAATGAGTTATGCTTTGAGACACTGTGTGTAGCGGGATCTGGAGATACAAGTTACAATACTTTGGGTGATGACTAGGAACTCCCCAAGTGCATTTTCAATCGCTATGTATGACCCTCTACTTTTGTCCATCAACCAAGGACCATCTCAACCACTCCTGGAACCTGATGAGCCCACTTTGATTCTTGACTCAGCTAAACATCCTTACAAAGTCGCACAGGACTTTTCAGTAGGGTTTTGAGTGCCATCCAACAGAAATGAAAGGTAAGAAATGCCAAAACTGTTAGTATGCAATTGCCAAGCCTGAAACCTCAAACACAGGAAGCCGCTACTCAGACAGTGCTTAGTGCTACTATTTTATATAGACTAGTAGGAAACATTGCACCATTTAGCATCCTACCCCACCAATAAGGCATAGAAAAACTGGAATTATATTGTGTTGTGAAAATATCAAACAAACAAGCAAGAACCAAATAATAAATTATATGTAAAAAACGTTACATTAGCCATATTAAGAATACCACTTATTTTATCATACAGTATAAACACATCTTCCAGCTAAACAAGATAAAGTATTGGCCCTAGATCAGAGTATGCTTCAAAACAATCAGCAACACGAAATCCTTTGTTTGTGACCAGAGACCAATAAGTAGCAAACGTGCAAGTTCTTGGGGGGAAATACTAATCCCAGTTAGAATAAAGGTCTGTTGGAAAATGATACTGTCTGTACATACAGTGAAAACGTCTGCCATACAAACAAGGCACACTCCACAATTCAGTTTTAAGACAAACAAAAAGTTTTAAGAAACAACTTTTACTCACATAAATTAGCCCCTAGGGCTAAGGAAGCAAAGATCTAGATTCAGATGGAAGATTGACATGCAACATTGTAATATCAACTAAGGGAGCTTACTACTGGCACTAAGAGGCAAATCTATTCTGTACACTGATCTTCGATAGGACACTAGTTCACTCGTAGGGCCCAAGATTCTTCTTAGAGCCATACTGCCAAAGTGAGTTTAAGGATCCAAGGAGAATTAAAGAACATCTCCATTTACGGCTAGGTAAAGCATTCTTCAAGAACGGCTCAAATTGAAAACATGGACTTTAACAAGAACACCCAAGGGGTACTGGAATATTTGGAAGTTTGCCACATTGATTTGTTTGGTTCATCCAAAAATTAAGGGGGTGCTAATCAAAGGGCAGGGACCATTTTTGTACACAGCTAGGATACCAAAGAGCAAAAAAAATAAAGTAATTTCCTCCAATAGTGAATAAGTAGTAAAATAGGACGTCACTTCAAGGAAGTACACTGCTCACCAGTGTCTCAACCACTTTACCACAACTCGGTAAACATTATTCTTATTCATGACTGCTGATAAGCAGCTAGAGAAGACTGTCTGTTCCTTCATTCCGTGTGGTGTGTTTCCTAGCGTACAGCATTTTGGAAGACAGAATTACAACTTTGAGACACTGACAGACGGGAGACATTTTCAAGCCAGTCCACCAAACCTTTGTGGTTTAGCGTCTACATTAGCTCTAAAAACTATTTTCAATGTATGGTGAGTGGCATTATAAGATGGAAGCTGTGGTGTAATGAAACTGGTCTTATGAAGGGTTTTATATTTTGTATTTCCTCTCAATAACAGCATAAATAAAAGATTGCTTGGAGAGTTGTTAGGAATCAGACTCCAAAACAAAAAAGAGCGAGGTAGGAGCAGAATAACTTGGTTGGGTAAACAACTGCCTCGTGGCACTGGTGGCCTATAGCTGTGCAAGAGCAGTAACCATGGCTACCAGATAACATAAAAATGGCCTTTAATAATTTGTGGAATCTTTAAAAAAAAACGAAGGTAATTCTGCCTTTCATGCTTTCTTTCATATCACTAAATGGTACGAAAACACACTCATGTTGGTTTGCTGCAGTTCTTACTGCAACTAACAAGAAGAAGTAACAATATAGACAGCGTGAATTAAAGGCCTTCACCTCCGGGAGCTGGAAATTACCCATTGTCAAAAATAACAGTAAACAAATGTTAGCCGTATCCAAACAAAGACGTGACTAGATGGTGGGACTTGCAAACAGTAAAAAAAGTTTTTTAAAGAATGCCACATGAAGCACTTTATCGATACAGCAGTAGTTTTTTCAGTCGCTTTTTGTCACCAACTATAAAGAAGTGTGAAGGCGCCTGTTTTTCAACACACAACATAAAGAGGATTTTGTATTAAGGCACCAGCGTTCTGTTGCTGGAAAGCGACACAGAAAGTGTCGTTTTTTTGCCAAGTCTCTAAGCATGAAACAATGACAGAGTATGTAACCAGACAGAAGAACAAAGTGAATTCATACTGGCTGTCACAAGTAAACCTATTTGAACCAAAAAGTACACATGTACTTGATTTAGAACTAGATAAGACAACAAGCCCGTTTTGTGGCTCTGAGGAGGAAAATTGGTCCAGAGGATTTCATCGGGTCATGTTTTTTTCTAAATGGAAGGTGCTCCTTTAACCAAGTAGCGAAGACCTTTGAAGACGAAGAGACTTGAATTAAAAATCAAAAGAGGGAAATATTGTCCTTCTTCTCCTAAAACAACTTTACTTTTACTGACTAGTAAGTACCTCTGTTCTACCAAAGCCTGTCCAATATCTTCTTCTAGTACCTAACCCACTATAAATTGTTCACTACAAGTTACCGCTGTGCAGGTACTCTCTCTATCCTAACATAGGGACTGAGGCTGCTGCAGGTACAATCAAGTCGTGGGATTAAAAATCTAGCCCGCTTAAATGGCAATGCACGGTGGCCCTGCTCAGTGAGAGATATATCAGCCATAAAACATTTTAGGGTGATTCAGGAAAGCTATAAGGATGTCTAGCAGGGGAAAAGGGGAATGCAGGAGTTACAATTTGCCAAACCCCTAACACGTTCAAACTTTAATCACGTTGATAGTACAGAAGCTTATTGTTTCCAATAAAGGCCAAGAGGCACCATAATAAAACACTGTAGAACCAGTTATGCATACTATCTAGGGATAAAAACTGAATTGATGCAGCCCTAAAACACATATTAACACAGAAGAGTTAGTCCCACTTCTGACTTACTCCATTTACCTGGGCACTCAAAAGTTCATGTTCTGTGACTCCACCAGAGTTGTCAAATTGTTCGGTGATTGTTCATACTGAGAGAAGCGTATGGTGTGGTTGGGTGACAGACATGCTACATTGTCTGTAATAGGCTCCAAAAGATGCATAAGTCCACATGCTGCAGTCATTCGGAAGTCTTAGCACAAGACGCGAGCTTTGATGTGAAAGGCATTTTTGTTTGCACAGAGTTCCAGCTATTGAAACTGTGGCCATGGTTGGCATAATTCAACCCATAGAATGACCCATTGTTCCTGTCTCTTCTGATAAATCAAACACTTATTGTGAAGCACATTCAATATGACCCTTCCCTTCACCAGCAGAAAAAGTCCTGACTGAAATATGATCGCCCTTCTCTTACCAAAGGGGATGTTTGGACCCGTGCCTCTAACATACCGACAAATGGAAAAGGGTGGCCAGCTCCGAGATGTGCGATAAATGTTTATGCCCGACACCCAAACTGAGAAAAGGTGCTCCATGGAACTGCCACTAGTATAAGTCCATAACCTGTTACAGTTTAGTACACATTTACTGTGCGTTTGTGCTCTTTCACACCACTGGAAAGTTCCAGCGTACAATCATTTCACAACAGTAACAGCATCAATGAAAGAGAATTGATGGGCCAACAGAAATATTAAAGACCATAATAACAACTAAGAAACACAATGAGAAATACTTCTATATCAGGCTTCTTGCCAACCCAGAAGCCACAAATCTCCCTTCTTTCAAAACCTAAACACCCGAATTTCCACATGTCCTCTCAGGACAGATTTCACTTGATCCATTAAAAAAAATATATATATATATTAATATCACGAGTTTTTCAGATACTTCCTTCACTGTCCCCTAAATTCCTGGTTCCCTTGACACAAGGTAAACTTAAAAATCTACTGCAGCATTTCCAGTCGTGACCGGAGAGGGGATTCCGTCCTGACTGGACTCCCAGTCGCCATAGGAAAAAAAAATCCCTTTCTCTAGAGAGGAACAGAGAGATAATTCTTTCTCCAGGGAAAAACAGAACAAAACACGCCTGGATCCATCCATGGTGTGTCACGTGAAAACTCCTGGAGTTTGTTTTAGGTTCTGATAGCCTCAATCAAAAATCAAGGCCTGGTCCTGAGGCTTGTTCACCATCACAGGGTTCCTTGGCTACTGGAGCCTAGCTTGTACCAACAGAGCTTCTCTCCAGCCAGGTCCAGATCACGCAGCCTGATGACCACCTCCCCGAGCAGTATGTTCTCCCAGAAACCTTCTTCGCTCAGGACACTCAAGCGGATCTCCCTCTGATGGAGGTCTCCTTTTAGAATGCCATCATACACCAGCTGCAATGGAGAAACAGAAATACAAGGAAAGAGGAGCATGAAAAAGAGCAATGGATATGGAAATCGAGCAAAAAGGAGATCGAGAGAGGTGCGAGACATGTCAAGTCACACTAGGTCCCTGCCAATGTCTAATAGAGACCATTTCACTCTATTCCTAGATATAGCATAGTTCATCTTATGATCCAGAACGTCATTCATGAAAACATTTCACTCATTCCTCAGATGCCACTGTATACGCCAGAATGATAGCCTTTGACTGGCAGACGAGGGATCAGTCCTTTTCCAAAGCCCAAAACCTAAATCTAGTCATATAGCTTTTAAAAAGCAGGGTTCTGGGATTCAGTACTTGTGTTGAATCTGAAGATCCTGCAATTTATGGTTCTTCTACACAACTTGCCATAGGTCTTCAGGTACTGTGAACTTCAAACTGAAACACCTTCCAGATTCAGCCACTTCTGGTGACCTCTATGTACCCCGGCCTTCCAAGTAATACTCTGAGGGCTCATGCTGGAGGATTAGTTGCATCTGAGGCTCGGATCAGTGGCAGCTCCTCAACGACTGGCACTGGTAGCATATTCCCACCATAGTCACTACTGGTCTTATTCTGTCACTTGCTTATTTTGAAATCTGTTGTAGAATCTGCATTCGTACATCTGACCGCTAATAAAATGTTAACCATTTCCCACTGCATTAGAATATTGTCAACTTTTGAGCCTTAAGTACTTCCTGAACAACTTCCATCTTTGAACCCAGCCTTTACATTCAAGTAAACATGCACTAAAGCATCGTACAGTAATACTACCTGGTTGTTTTTCAGTATTTAGATTTGTATGGCATTTTCCTATAGCTGCCTGATTTCACAACTTTTTTGCAGTACTCAACTGGAATGGCCCTTTCAAACTAAATTCTAAACTACTAAAGTGGGCAAAACACTTTTATGCAGTATTAAATTTTCTGCTAACTCCTAGTTTTGGCTTTTGATCTTTGCTCTGTCTTGTTATTTTCTATATTACACTATCTTTGCTTCTTTTCTGATCTTTGCTGTCACACCTAGTCTGCCGCCTCTAGCTTGGAATGATCTTTTGCCTCTAGTAACTACATCACTTCCATTTTAGTTTTCCCAGCCGATGTTTCTACATAGATCTAACATGCACTGCTCACCTGTCTTGCAACCGTACCACGTGTATTCCATTGACCCTGTTCCATGCAGTTGCTGCTGCACATTATTCGTGCATAGTACTTTAAACTGGGATCTCTAATCTCTGGTAAAACTGACAGATATACGGACAGCACATGTTGGATAGGTGGTTGAAAATGGACAGTGGTTAGACAAGTGATTTGAAGTAAGGTCTCCTGGTTACTTATTTACAGACAATTACATTTTTACCTTGAAATCAGAAACAGAATTTGTTGGCCTTTTTTAAACAAATTCAGACAGTACTATACTCGGGTAACCAAGCACATGTATGGGTTGAGCTGACTTATTTTACAAACACTTCAATGAATGAATTTCCTGCCCGTCCGCGCTGCTGACACGTCCCATAGAACCAGTGTTAACTGTTACGGCTCCACTTTGGCTGTCGCTTTCCTACCTTATCGGGTTGCAATTACTATGGTGTTCGCAATGGGACGCCTACTTGGTCCAGATTCATTATAGGTGTAGCGGTCTTATTTAGTACACCGGGTCTATCCCTTATCAGGGGGTGCAACTCGTCTTCCCATCAGGCCTTGATGTGACATATGTGCATGAATACCTTGCATATGATTCAGAATGAACCTGTATAATATATATAGTGGCAGAGCTGGACATTATCAAAGTGGGACTTATTTTATCTACTCATTGAGTGATCGTTACCTCTTTTTAAAACAGCGCTACTACCTAATACAATATTCTATTGGACGGGGGAAATCTCTCTTTAAGGGAATCCCAGAACCAAAATAAACTGTGTGGAGAGAGTTTGACTCCACCTATTCCTATTGCCCTGAAGAAGTCCCCCAAGGGGACGAAACACGTCGGCTGTTCTGTGTGTTGAACGCTGTGTTTCATCAACGTGAAATGAAAATGAAACAATAAAAGAGAAAGAAAAAAGAATAAATTCAAGAACTTTCTTTACTAGATATGGACGTTAAAATTATCCTTATTGATAAAGTTTTTTCTGAGTGGTGCATCTGTGCTTTGGTTTTGACTTCAATGAATGTTTTCCTATATCGGAAAACCCATTACATCTAAGTGCCTGGCTGTTCAGAAATACTTGTGAATTGGTAGTTATTTCCACCTACCCTGCCTGTGTGGAGTCTGGATCATGAGTGCCCATTTTTACTTTGCATTTGCTTGCTTGTAGCATTACTTCTTTCATCATCTCAAGGGTCAACCTATGCTTATTGGCATGAGCTGGCTCCTGTTAAGCAGACGTCCTGCACTGTAGCATGTAACTTCATAAAAAAACATATCAATCAGAGTATAAGCATTCTAAGTTTCCAATTAGCCAGCATCCTAACCCCAAACTTTCTTCTCTTTAACGCTACTCGTCTTAGCCACAGTTGTTTTATAACAACCGCAGTATTCCAGCACTCAAGGGTTATAGCAAGAGAGCCCCATCTTGTTCGTCACAAGGGTGCCATGCTGGAAGCTAAACCTACCATTTCATTGTATGTGGGGTTGCAGGTCTTGCGAGCCACCTTGGTTTTTCTTTTGGTAGTCTTCTGAGGATCTGGTAGCAGGTACATTTTCACATAAGGGTCCGGGTCGTTTCCATCCTGCATGGGTTGCTAAATATACATGTATATAATTACAGTCAATGACCAAGTCATATATAGAGGAGATACAATATAAACTGAGACAGGCTGAAAAGCAGAAGCAAAAAGAAATATGGTAAGGAGTTATGGCCTGAGAAAGATGTTTATATATCACGAGAGAGGGACACAGCGGAGGGGTCTATAGAGATGAACCACATAAGGAAAAGGAGGTGTGAAATGAAAAGAGTAAGACCAGTAAGTAAAATGACAGTTGAGGAAGGATGAGCGACTTATTTGTCACCATCTGATCAGCCACGTACCAGACCCCGGATGTGCATCACCATGATAAACAGTGTGCTGTTCTTGTAGGAGATTGAGAGCTTTACCTCCCCTCCGACGTTCCCAACTGGTTGGGGCCAGGCAGTGTCTGCAAAGAACAAGACAATGGAAACATAAACAGAACAGCCAGCGCTTTCTCATGAGGTGTGAGCCTTGTACACGCAAACCACCAGCACACTTAGAAGGGTGGACTTGTGTAGAAGTGTCTGTGCTGATGTGAGTGTGTTAATGTTAAATAATTATTTAGCATTTTTGCATAGTGCGAACCCAGCTTTTTTGGGCATCAGCTCACTTTATATGCCATAACTAAGAACCACAGGTGAGAAGAAATAGATAACACATGTATACCTGGGTTAAACAAGAACTGTAAGGCAATGTTTTCTAACGAGGTGAACTAATGGAAGTATCCAGCACAGACAGCAGGACATAGTAGGCAGCATGAACAAGTCTCTTGGATAAGAAAGTAATAGGTAAGGGTTGCATAAGAGTGGGAGGAGTGGTGCAGAGGCATAACAGAAGAAAAAAGGGGCTAGATAGGGCACAGACTCATTCACCCCTCACGGTGAAGACAGTCACAATCAATTTACATATAAAATCGCCTTGAGGAGCTAGATGAAGTACAAAGAGGATTGTTCATAGTATAAGGGTCAGAAGGGCGAAAAATGACTGAGGAAGATGTCCTGTTAGCCTGTGGTTCTGCCTGCATCTGTGGTTCCTGCGTGGGGCTTCGTATCCCAGAATGCCTGCGCCTGAAGTTAGCCTCTGGTTCTAGGTTGCAAATAGGGCGTACCAAACTGAGAAAAGAAGAATGGGTGTGCAGGAAGGCAAGCATGAGTGTTTTTGTGTCTGTAAGAAATGACGATTTGTAAGTGTACAGACAGATTTGGGTGCAAGTGCATTTAATAGGAGCACATCAGGAGAATGTGTATATGGAGTAGTGTTTGCAGTAGTATGTTCTGGAGGGTATGACTATAGAAGAAAAGGGTGTGTGCATGTGAAAGATGTCTCCACAGTTTAGGCTGGTGTGTTGGAGATTAGAGCTATGCAAAGGGTCTAGAGAACCTTCACTGTGTGACAAGCAGGGGATTCCTGTTGGAGCAGCTCTTTTTGTTTATCTCTATCATGGTTCTGCTTTCCTAAGAACAAATGCAACGTGCGAAAATCATCCCATGACCTATTTCATTTCTATTCTTCTTTTGCATCTGGCTCTTTCCTGTGAGCAGTTACTGAGCTGTGGGAGTTCAGCTCACAACAATACTCTGAGATCTCTTTCCCATATCCTGGTCGGGGAGTTCTATACTGTATAACATTCAGGAAAAAGCCAGAGCAAACAGCATGAAACTATCAAGCAAACAAGTTAAAAGTGCAACCACAGCTCACCCACTGTTGCTAGCTTGGCATGAGCAGCAAGGCGATTCCAAAAGGAAATGCAAGACGGTGTAATCAATGAAAATCAACAGGAAAAGGTTACAACTGAAACATGAAAAGAATGAAAAAATTGTCAAATGTTTCTTAGTCACCCACTGAAAGTCACAGGGACATAGGCACCTGTTGTGGAATATTCGTGAGTGCAAAAAGTTTACCTCAAGTCGGGGGTGGACTCAGTGAAGGATTTTATACTTAGAAAGAAATGTGTAGTCAGCGAAAAAACGGGCAGTGGCTAGAGGGACCAGGCTGCAGACTGTAATCAAACACGGCTGCAAGCAAGTTGGGTATGTCTTGTGAACGTCCTCGAACATTAAAAAACATCTAGTTCAGCACCAAAAGAGATAATGTTCTGAAAAAATCTGGTCAAAAATGTATGTGGTTGCCTGTAGAAGTTGTTTTTCTGTCGGTACTTCTACTGTGGGGACCTTGACATTTGTCTGTAGATCCAAACTCTCCAGTAGGACAAACTAAAGGGGTCAGCAAGGTCACCTTGACTTTGCAGAGAACTTTGGTCAACATGTGTAACTTTGCCATAACAAAGGTGAATACATCTAACAATCTATCCCGCAAAACCTGCCTTTGAGATAGGGTTGCGAGGGTGTGATAGTGCAAAAAAAACAACTAAGTTGTTTGGCGTGCTTAATGGACCAGGTATGGTCCACATCGTATATGACGGCCCTTTTGATGTTTAAAGAGTGTAGTACTTTTTCCGCTAGCAACTGTGCTCAGGGATGGTAAATCAATGGACTGATTAAAATTGAATGGCGAGAAATCTTTTGGCAAACAATGAGGATGAGTGTGTAGCAGGACTTGGTATTTGTGTACCTACATAATGGGTTTGACTGAAAGTCTAGATTTCACTTAATATTCAGAGAGGTGATACCCACGAGAAAACGACTTTTCAGGAACTGTAGTGGAGAGGCTCAAAGAGTGCCCACATAAGCCCAATGTGAAAAATATCATAATCCAAGGAAAGGACTGGGGACAGCCTAGAAGGGATTGCTCTTTTACTCTTCACACCTTCCATAAAAGACTTAATGAGAAGAATTTTGAAGATACACCGATGTTCTGTTTTGCAAGTAAGCGGCAATCACTGTTAGGTGTACCTGTATGGAAGTGCACGCCAGGCCCACCTTTAGAAGGTGTAGTAGGTATCAGACAATGTGTTGGACTATGACTGCTAAGGGTGCATTTTGAGATTAGTATAGTGCATGCTGGGAAAAGGAACTTGCTGGCCCATTAAAGGAGCAGTGCACATTTTCAACCATGTGCACTTTTAACCTGACAGATCTCTTTTCCTTCATTTTATTCTCTGTTATAGAGGGGTTTAAAAAAATACCTAGTGCTGCAGCACATTTTATGTAGTATGCGCTACAACGTGATTTATGTATTGAATAAAACAGGGAAATTCCACAAAGAAAAAAATCTGTAAAAGCTGATCAGTTCATACTATGGAGAGGGCTATGGAGGGAGCACTCCGCTCTCTACATGCAGTTCAAAACTTATAGGATGCTACATTGTTGAAATGAAGTGTTCCAAGGTACCTGCGCACTGGCAGGAATATTCTATGTTTATGACGTCAGTGAGGATATGTATGATACAAACCTAAGTTTCCAAGTAATGGGTTGGTTCCAGTTAATAACTCTAGGCAAATGTGCATAGCACCATCCGAGCCTCTGACTGGGGGAAGCACGTCGTCATCCTTCCCCTGACAGGTGGTCAGAAGGACATATGGAAGGTCACTGTTTGGTGGCAGAGGGGCCTCTTCCTTGAGCATCTCTGGCCTTGGAGCAGTCGTTGAGAGCCCTTGGAAGTACTGTCCCTGCTTGAACTACTACTGGCATTCTTTAAGGGACTGCTGTGACTAGTATGGTTGCCTTGGAGTGTCGGTCCCAGATTTAAGTGCTAGGCAGACTAGGCCATTGATACCGTTTTTTTCATGTTCATGCTGGGGTACATTCATGGATTTGGCTGTGTTCCGTTTCATCTGCTTGAGATCTGGATAGGTGGTGGACCTCAAAGGCAGGAATGTTAGACGCTGCTGAATCTCTGGTAAGCAGCCAAAATTCTAAACCAAGCATGACGACGCAGGAGGATGCTTGCGGTGATCTGCCTGGAGGCCATGTCTGCTGCCAATAAGGTATACCGAATGCTGGCATTTGGGATGATCTTCCACTCCTGCAAAATCACTTTTTCGGTCTCGCCTGACCCAGCGCATGCGCTGGTCTGGCGAGACTTATTGAGAGGGCTCCAAAAAGTGCTACCAGGCCAGCCTAGAGCCACAGTGCATGTGCGCGGGCGCCGCGCTCTACCGCCATTACTTTCACTTTAGCGGCCGCGTGGCCGCTTTGATATTTGATCGTGATCACTTTAGCGGCCGCATGGCTGCTTTGCATAGCCAATAGGTCTCGCTTTTGGGACCTTATAAGTATTTAGTTATGCAACTGTTGCATGGCTAAACACTTATAAGGTCCCAAAGGCGAGACCTATTGGCTATGCCAATGCTTGTTTCATTTTCCTGTGCAAATCAAAGTGATGTTGCAAGAGTGTTTCAAGCTCTTTTCATTAGTGCCTTTCACAGCATGCCAACGGGACTGTTACATTGGCAATTCTCCACTGTGTTAATGCACCCAACGCTACTTCCTTTCCTGTGGTATGAATATATTCACTTTCTTAGTGGGCTGTGTATCCCCTGTGCCTTGCACGAGAGTCCTTACTGATCGGAAGGTTTTCTTCACCTGTGGCAGAACTACCCTGACTCTCACTCGGTCCTTAAAGTTCTCCTCTGAGCATTTGAGCACTGTCTTTAACATGGATAAGAACTGGGGCTCCAGTTTTAGAAATAGTTTCTATGAGTAAATCCTCCTCCTCCTCCACTACATGAAGTGGAACATTGTGCCATGCTGCAGCTCTCACTACAAGAGTGTGGTATACAGAGGTGTCATCAGGCAAAGAAGCCTTTACAGGGTACATCTTTAGAGAGGTGTTGGTGCTTCCATCCTGAAGTACTGGCAGGCATTGTCCCTGTGTCATAAAAGGAGCCAGTGGGTTTGGAGAGTGGTCATATTCTGAATCGGAATAGACGCAGTGTGGGAGGAGTTTTGGGGATTAGCACTTATTTTTCCTCAAACAACTTTGATCAAGTTCAAGAGAGAAAAACACAGAAGCAAGGAAGCAAAAGGAAGAGAAAGACATAAAATCAGTGCCAAAGGAAGAAAGCAGGGATGAAAAAGAACCTGTAAGTTAGGAAAAGCAGTAGGGTTGTCTGAAAGTGGATTAAAAAGGGATGAGGGGTGATCAAGACTACAACGTCTTGGTATTTTGCAGTCAAACCTGTGATAGTACTGGCCATGAACTTCTGAGCACACCTTTGAACCCCCAAAAACCCTAATCTCTTCTGAAATCACCTTCTCAAAAACAAGCCAGTGTTTTTATGCAGCGGCTGCATAGAATGTGGTGGACGGAGGAAAGTATGGCCAGTGGCAAGGTCAATACAGATTGTCCTTTGTCTATTGTCAGGGTGTCATGTTTGTGTAATATCATTGTACTCCTGATGTGGCCCCTGTGAGGAGCAGGTATCCCTGAGGGAAACGTCGGCTTTGAAGTTGACTTCAGCACCGAAAGAGTCTTCTTAAGTCAAGAGGTCTCCACCACAGTCGGTGGTAACGACTGCTGTGCCTTCTTTGGAGGAGGTTATCTGGTCAAGGCATGGCACTCCTTTTGAGGTTGTTTCTAGTCATAAGGCTCCATCGAGACCAGTCCTGGAAGGGGCTCGGAGTTTGGCGTATGAGGGAGGCAGGAAGAGATGGTCCATGGCGTATTTGGGAACAGTGTTCTTTTGAAGCCAGAGGTATTGTGACCGGATCCCAATGAGACACCTGAAACCAGAGGGTGGTCTTATTCCTGGGTATAGACTTTGTTGGGTGTACTGGAGATCCTTGTTCTTCTAAGTCACAAGTGGAGCCCAATAAAAGTGTGCCACAGAGACTCTGCTGGTTTAATGGACTACTTGAGGGGTTCCCCAATTTTTCATCAGACGTGAATCCTTCAATGTCCTCAGCATCCACTCTAGCCAGGGGCTCAGTAAAGCCCTGTTGCATTACTGCGTAGTGCACCCACCTTCTCTCCAGTCAGTTCTAGATGGCATTTTTGCAACAAGAACCAATGCATGTCTAAGAGAAGCTCCCTCCATGGTTAATCAGTAAGTAGAATTTGCAGAACCAGCACTGTTCTGACCACAGGAACTTGCTATTGCAAGTGGGTTAAAATGTAAACTGATTGATTTCAAATTCCTCACCCAAATGAGTAATTCTCATACGACCTCTCCCCAGGCTTTTCAGAACAATCCCAAAGTGATTGATGCTGGATAAATGTGCTGATGCAAATTCTGAGTTCCCATGCCCTTTGTCGTCAAAAGTTTTCTTTGATGCACAGCTAAGCTATTACTCAAGACATTTAACCCGATGGCGGAAAATAAACCAGTTTGAAGTGGAGTTTGTGTCCTTGTGCACTGAGGGTTTCTGGGCATTTAAAACGAGTCACCTTTAAACCGAAACCACATCATCCAAGAAACCTAATTTGCAACATTCCGAGCTCAAAGGTATATGGAAGGAGTATCCACAACATGTCTACCTACAGAAGCGCTTGCTGCAAACGTCTTACTTCCAAGCACTGGGATCTGCTGATCCTTGTGGCTCAACAGGAAACTGCTTCTAAAACATTGAATCATTTATAGATTCTCATACATTATTCACCAGTATCAAACTAAAGAATCTTGTACGCATTACATACTTTAGCAGTTGTGCTTTTGCACTTCAATGGGCTATTACACTAAAAAATAAACTGGTAGTAAATGAAGAGCTGCAAAACACTACCATTCACGGAGTCACTTTATATCCTGTCATTCAGTCATTTTATATGTTGTGTAGGTCATACAATAGTTTACTTGTAAGTCACTCAGCTAATGCGATCACCACAAGTTAGCCCCAAATCCTCACCTGCAGGTTTTGGAGCTGGTGTACTGCCAACATTCTTCTCATCTCGTGGCAGAGGATGGAAAAATGTGTATATGAGGTCACACTAAGGAAGAGAAAAATATGCAGGTTACACTAGTCCAATTTTAGTAGATTCATATCATAGCCAATGCCCAGTTCTGATGCAATTCCTTATGGTCTGACAACACCACACCTCCCCACCCAACCCCAAATCTCCCATGCCTCACCCACACCACCAGCATCTGCCTTTGCCACGTTTTGCAGCTTAGCTCTGTAAATTATTTTTAAGTAATACAAAGAATCACCAAGAAGGAGACAGAAACATGAATAAAAGTAGATCTGTAAACAATATGAGAGGAAAGAAATGAGAGTGGAGAAAAGAACAGATTTAGGAAAATGACAACAGAAATATGATATGATATGGGAAAAGTGAGATTTTGTTAAAGAGAAAAAAGAAACGGGAGTATAATACAGGACAAAAAATCTGGACAAATGGATCACAGTCGGAAACACTTGAAAGAAAAAGAATTAAATGAAACTGAGAACGCAGTGCAAAAAATTTACGAGATCTAACATTTCATTTGGTCAGCCCATGCTTATTGCTAACCTAGGGTGAAGGTAAAGACCTTACTCTTTACGGACATTTAATAATGTAAACCAAAACAGTGAAATAAAAAATTCAAAAGCTGTTCTAATGAAAAAAAACACATTCAGTGGGTCTATTGTAAAATGTTGATATTCACACTCAATTATAAAACGGATAAGAAAAACAAAGGCATTTAGCAGTGATGGTGATGGAGCAGGTATTGCAAAATTGTGTATACCTCCTCTATTCATGCATGAAAATACTAATTATATAATCTATTAACTATAATATTATTAAATGAGTATTGCCTGTATACTAATCAACATTATTAAAACTTAAACTACACATGGGATTTGCTATTTGCATGGCTAAATAACTTTTATAACTAAAATCTGTATATTAATGAGTAGTATATGTGGTAATAGAATATTGCATGGTATATGTTGCATCATCGAGGGGGACCGAAAAAGGTGAATATAATGGCTTTGAATGTCGCTATATGCTAGATAAATACAAGCACATAGAGGGATTAGTAAGGGGTTAACATTAGAGTCACCATTTCTATGTATTAATTATTCTTTTGTGTTTGTTTCACTTAAGTTGACATCTGGGCCTAATCCAATATGGCCGCTGACATCGCACATAGAAGTGGCCATTGCCTCGTGAGGCGCAGAGTGAACTGCGCAAGTGCGAACAGTATCCTGAACCTCTCAGCGACCTTTGCTCATCATGTTCCCGGTCAAGGATATGAATTTGGTGGTTCGCCAAGATAGGGGAACAATCAACCTTACAGTAAACCGGAACAAGCCGACACTTTGGCTGACAAGTGACCTCACCCCTCGAACTGTACTGAGAATCTGGGAATAAGAATCGGACGATCCCAACCAGCCAATCAAGACTGTCCTAAGCCTAAAAATGTATCTTCTTTAACATGAAATCATTATAAAAAGGGTGGTAGAATAGAGAGGTAAGCTATGTTCGTGACGCCTTTCCTGATGGTCCAGATGCTGCCCGACCGCTTGATGACTGCAAACTTTTTCTAAATCAACGGGCTATGATAGATGCTTGCACGATTTCTGGTCCTTTGATAAAATTGGAGACTGTAACATGCTGAGCAGAGGACTTTGTGCTTTGGCCTGCTTTATTTGGACAATTTGCAACAGACTCGGTTATGCAGAGCCAATGAATTAGAGGATCCCAAATAGCAAGATTAGGTAAATATGATGTTCTGCGATTTACTTGAATTGATCTAGAAACTCTAAACTTTGACGAGACAAATGCAAATATAAATCAATATGAAATTTTAGATAAACGAATATTGATTAACAAGAAATATGAGTTTGTGGTTTTTCATTAAGGGAAATAATGATTCTGAGTCCTAAATGTGTTTTAGCTGGTTCTAAATCACCATCAACCAATCCAACTAATTGGTCCATCGACCAAGTGGGAGGAGTGCCTTGATGCTTAGGATTAGGGATCTACAGGCGACGTATGTTAATGTATATTTTGTAAAATAACTTTCTCTCCCTATAGATTATAAGGTGTTCCCCCCACATGTCCAGCGCTTGAATTACTCATCCCTCCTGTATGTATAGACTCGTGAATGGTGACGTGTGTAAGTTGGTGTTATGGGCCCCACCAATGAATGCGTGTATGAATGAGTGTGCGTGACAAGGGGTCTGCAACACAGGGAGGATATCGGTATATGTCGTTCCCCATTTTCCCAGTCTTGCGCTGGATCAGTTTTTCTGGTAGCAGAGGATGGTTTTATTGCATTGGTTTGGTGATTATTGCTTGTAAATTGCTTATTGATTTGTGGCTAAGTATAGGTTTATGTATTAACACTATGTTGAGTTGCATCCAGTTCTATGTTGTTTGACGACTTCTGGATCCACCAGAAAAAGAGAAAAAGTCCTTGTTTGGAAAAATAAAGAGCTTATTTAAAAAGGACAAACCGATTGTGACTAGAGAGGGACAGTTGCTTCCCCCACCAAAATTGCCCGCATCCTATATGGTTGCGAAATACGGATATCATACTTGTATTTGGTTGGACAATTGGGCAAAGTATACAAAAGATGATGGAGTCTTAGCATTTCAGGAACATGGTTCGTTCAATTTATCGGTTTTGAGAAATTAGAGATAGAGAATGATGAATCTAGAACCGAGACCTAGACCAACACAGTTTGAAGCATTGACAGAATGGGAAGATGAGATGCATGACAGAGAACGACAGAGGAGTGGCGGAAGGTACAAATATATGTTTGGTAGATCGTATGGACAGGAGAATCATGATGATAGAATGAGGAGATGGCGAAGCGCAAATATGACTGAGGGTTTGTTTCCTGTGAGAGATGCTGAAGAAATTAGCAATAGAAAATGTATGGAAAAGAGAAATAATGTCGAGTCAAGAGGGTATGGTGTGCATGAATCAGAGGATGATGTTCTTGACGACATGTTTTATAAAAACCCACCCCCATATCAATCAGATTCCACATTATTGACACCAAGTGCCCCAATAAGAGAGATTCCACAAAATATAAAAATTGAATCAGTACCACAAGTAGTAGAAAGAAACAATTCTTTTAGAGAAATAGAGAAAACACAACATGGTAAAACAGGTAATGAAAATTCAGCTGAACTAGCAAAAATCACTTTAGAGTTAACTGAAAAGATTAGGGAATTGACCAAAAATGTGGAGGCCGTAACCGTTCCAGTAACTATAGGACCTGTAATGCCTATTTTTGATAAACAGAAGGATAGTGAGCATTGTCTGACGATTCCTTATAACAGTAATAAACAAACCGAGAGGCCAGAAAAAATTGCAGATGAGAACCCATGGAGACAAACAGCAGGTATTTCAAAACAAAGTACGCCTAAAAATTTGACAGTAAATCAAAGTTTAGTGGATAGAATAATAATGACGACAGAATAAATTCCAGGATCACCGCAGAGTTTAGCACAACAAAATACTGAGAAAAATAGTGTAGGGCCTACTTCAGAAGAATTAAGTGAATGGCTGAGGAGTTTACAGCAGAAAAATACAGAATCCCAATCTATAGATGTGGCCAAGCTGAAGATTGTTTTGGAAGAATTAATAGTAGGAACTCTCCCCACGGAGAAGTTAAAAACCTATCAGGATGAAGAATTACTATTTTTATGTTAAAGTCTAACCTGGAGAGCAAGGAATCTCCACGAAAGACTAGAAGAAGTGGCAAATAAAATGGGTATAGACTTCGAGAGAGTAAAAGCTTTACAAAAACCATACTGAGTAGATTTTTCTGAAAAGGATATTGAAAATCTGAACACCGCAGGAAGAACAACACAGATTAAAGACAATCATTTTGTTAAGAAAATGGGGAGATGTAGATAAATGGAAGAGTAGGTGGTTTAGAAAACGAGATGATGTCTCAGACAAAACGTTTGCATCCTTCCCCGTAAGAGAAAAGGAAAAGGTAGTAACAGAATGTCCCATGAGGGAAATTCCAGGAGGAGGATATATACATGTCCCTTGGACTAGACAAGATATTTTGTCATTTACCAATGATTTCCCTCGACTACGCGAAAAGCCAGTTGAGTGGTATAGGCAGGTAGATAGGTCCGTAAAGTTATCAAAAGTTTTATGGATTGATTTAAATAGTCTATTTGACATAATAGTACCAGCAGATTTATGGACAGAATCCAAAATCATGATAAACTGGCCTACACAAGAGTACCCCAGAGACCCAAAAACAGGTGCCCCTGATCCTGAAGTTATGAAAAAATATGAATAGGTAATTACCTTTATGAAAAACAAAGTACCTCCCAAGGAGACTGATTGGGTAAAAATTGACAGAACTCATCAGGAAGCTAAGGAATCGGTAAATGCTTATTATGAGAGGTTAATTCTCGCCTTTAAGCAGTTTAGTGGTGATGAAAATTTGAGTGAAAAAGACTTAAGTCACTTTGTATACCGATTTGTATATGGGCTGCGTCCAGAAATAAGTGTAATGATTACACAGCATACAGTGGACTGGCAAAATAAGAAAATAGGTGAAGTACTGAGACATGCAAAATATTTTAGTGATGAAATTGAAGTCAAACAGCGTAAATTAAAAGAAAAGGCTATGTGGGCACAGGTAAAAGTGGCAGAAAGACAGAAGCTCAATTGATTGAACAGGCAAATGGTGCAGGTATGAAACCTAAATTTAATGTTGGAAAAGGAAAGGGACAATTTAATATAGAAGAAGCCAAAAAGAAGTGGCCATGTCATAATTGCGTAAGAATAGGGCACTGGAAATCCGAGTGTAAATTTCCCCCGAGTACTAATGGTGATAATGCATCATTGAATTCGCAGGTGCAGAAAGAGGTGAGTTGTCAACCACAGCGACAGCAGCAGGTTGTTGCCCAACAGAATCAGGCGCCAAAACCGCCTTTTCCACAGAGCGTAAATCCTCAGAAATACAGTAATGAGACAGGATTCTACAACGAAGAACAGGTAACTAAGCTGCCGCGCGCTAGAGCTGTTTCGCAGTATTGGCTACATCGCGATGAGAGAGTCAGAAGAAAGCTATTGACGGTGCCGAGGGGAGGAAGAGGAGTGCGTACTTGGCGCAACTCTAGAAGTAGACCAGACAGGTCCTTTTGTGGATGGAAAGGTAAATGATGAAAATATTACTTTCTTAGTAGATACTGGTGCTACTCGTTCAACTGTCAGGTCAGCTGATGTTAAAAACCTTCCTCTCTCGGATGAAACAATCCAAGTAGTTGGAGTATCCAACCGACAGATTAAAACGTACCTCACTGAACCAGTAAAATTAACATAGGGAAATTTTCTGAAATGCACCGTTTTGTCATGTGTGATTCAAGCCCTGTAAATTTGTTAGGAAGAGATTTACTGTGCAAAATGAATTGCACCATATTTTGCACTCCCGATGGTATAGCATTTGAGACCCCTGATGAAGATGTACTGTATAAAATGACTATGGCTAATATGAAACCTGAGATTACGGAGGCATTTGGTGTATTTAACCCTGAAGAACTACCAAAAGAACTGAAAAAGACAGTAAAAGCAGAAGTCTGGGATTTCACAGGAGAAGATGTGGGAATAATGAAAAATGTAGATCCTGTAAAAGTGACTGTAAAGGAAGGAATAAGTTACGCAAATATTCCTCAGTATAAATTGACACCCGAAATAATTGAAGGAGTTACTCCTATAATAGAGAAAATGATTAAACAAGGTTTTTGAGAGAAATAATGAGTAGTCCATGTAATCCACCAATTATGGGTCTGAAAAAGCCTAATGGAACATTTAGAATAATGCAAGACTTGGGAAAAATAAACAAAATTGTTGTGTCATGTTGTCCTATTGTACCAAATCCATCTGTGATTTTGTATCAGATTCCACATGATGCAGAATGGTATACAGTAATTGACCTGTGTCATGCTTTCTTTTCCATCCCATTGCATCAAGACAGTCAGCAGATTTTTGCGTTCCGGTTTGGCGAACGTATTTTGGCATGGTGCCGAATTCCACAGGGGTATACAGAGAGCCCCTCAATATTTAACCAGATATTGAAAAAGTCCTTAGAAGATCTAGAGATGTCAGAGAGCACAGTACTGGTACAGTAAATTGACGACCTGCTTGTGGCGTCAAAAACACGAGAAGCTTGTATAGTGGATACCATAGCATTGCTAAATCATCTAGCAGATGGAGGACTTAAAGTATCCCCATCGAAACTGCAGTTCTGTCAGAAAGAAGTACAATATTTAGGCCACAAAATTGAAAAAGGACTGAGAAAAATAACTGCAGAGAGTATCAAGATAATAAAAGGAATGAAAGCCCCATTGACGCAAAGAGAAGTGAGAATGTTTCTTGGAATGGTTGGATATTGTCGTCAGTGGATAAGTAACTTTTCCCCGATTGCAAAACCTTTGGTACGTCTGACGAGAAGCGATGTAAAGGACACCATTGAATTAAATAGGGAAGAATTAACAGTCTTTAAACAATTGAGAGACAGTTTGTGTGAGGCACCAGCACTTGGTATGCCTGATTATGAGAAGGAATTCGAACTATACTGCAGCGAAAGGAATGGATGTGCACTCTGTATTAATAAAGAAACATGGAAAACTGAGAAGACCAATTGCATATTTTTCAGCTATACTCAACCCTGTAGCTGTAGCATTGCCTGGTTGTTTGAAAGCTGTAGCAGCCACTTGTAAGAGTCTGGAACAGAGCGAAGGAATTGTGATGGGATATCCTCTGCGAGTGTTTGTACCTCATGATGTGGCAATCCTTTTAACGCGGAGCCGCACTCAATTCATGACGCATAGTCGGCTGACTAAATATGAGAAAGTCATATTAGGTGCAACAAATGGGAGCCTTGTAAGATGTCTGAATGTGAATCCTTCAACGTTATTGCCAGATGCTGAGAATGTGGAAGTCAGAGATGATGTGGATCATGACTGTTTGGATGTGCTTGATTTCTATACCAAACCACGACCTGATATAAAAGATGTGCCTTTGACAGAAAGTGACTGTGATGTTTATGGACGGGTCATGCTTGAGAACAGACGAAGGAATTCTGAGTGCAGCATATGCAGAATGCACAGTAGCAGCGGTAATGGAAGAATCTTACCTAAAAGGAGTAAAATCAGCCCAGGTTGCTGAACTTTTTGCGTTAACCAGAGCATGTAAGTTGGGAAAGAATGTAAGAGTGACTGTGATAACCGATAGTCAATATGGCTTTGGTGTAGTGCATGATTTTGGCCACATCTGGTCACAGAGAGGGTTTTTGACCTCAAGTGGAACCCCAATAAGGAATGCTGAAGTGGTTGGGAAATTGCTTGAGGCGATACAGCTGCCTAAGCAATTGGCTGTTGTGAAGTGTGCTGCGCATTCGAAGACTGGAGATTACATTGCAGCAGGAAACCAGTATGCAAACGATATGGCTCAATATTGTGCGCGAAATCAGAACTCTGTGAATCGGGCAAGAGAAAAGGAAATGAATTCATGTCCCTTGTTGTTTACTAACATTGTAAATACATGGGAAGAAGTGAGGCAGTTACAGGAAGAAGCAGGAGATGAGGAAATGAGACAGTGGGTAAAGGCAGGATGTGCACCAAGGGAAACAGATCATGTGTGAGTCTATCGGGAAGGAAGACCAGTTATGCCCGATAGCATGGTGTCCGCCATTGCACGGATGCATCATGGACAAGCACACGTAGGGAGAGATGCAATGCTTAGATTGTTTAAGCAGACATGGTACAATGCAAAATTCAGACTTGTAGCTGAGAGCCTTTGTCAAAGATGCCTTATATGTCAACAGTTCAATCCTGGAAGGAAAACAGTGGTAAATCTAGGAACGATAGGTCGAGAAGGAGGGCCTTTCACCAGAATGTAAATCAACTTCATTGAGATGCCCCCCTGTAACAGGTTGAGGTATGTTTTAGGGATGGTCTGCCTGTTTTCCAGATGGGTAGAAGCATATCCCACAAGAAGTGATGGAATTACAGAAGTAAAACTGCTTCTGAGGGAGTTCATCCCTAGATTTGGGTTTCCAGTCACAATTGAGTCAGATAGAGGAAAACATTTCCATAATGAAATCATGAAGCTAATTTGTGAGGCATTGAATGTACAATAAAAAAAACTCCATTGTGCCTATCGCCCAGAGGCTTCTGGTGTGGTGGAACAAGTAAATGGCACTATTAAAAACAGATTAGGAAAGATGCGTTTAGCCACAGGATTGAAATGGCCTGATGTCTTGCCTCTGGTACTCATGACTATTAGATCAATTCCAGATAGGAACACAGGTTTGAGTCCCCACGAGATAGTGATGGGAAGAGCAATGAGGCATGTATTCATACCAGTCAACAAGTTATTGCCTATCTCTGATGACTTGGTGTTGGATTACTGTAAGGGGTTGGCTGACTCCGTACATTCTATGTTTCATCAGGTTGGATCGGATGCCACCACCCTTGAAAAGAAGTCAGCTCATGATCTAAGCCCAGGTGACTGGGTGAGAATTAAAGTGCACAGAAGAAGGAACTGTTTGGTCCCATGTTTGGGAAAACCACGACAAGTGATTTTAACTACGACAACAGCTGTGAAATGTGTAGGAGTAAAGAACTGGATTCATGCTAGTCATACCTTGCGAATTCCAAACCCAGTGGATAACAAGGAAGGAGAGTATTTTGAAGAATCAGAAACTAGCTCTGAATTTGATACTGAGGCCACCAGAACAGGACAAAATCTTGAAAGGGGGGAGTCAGAACCAAATTTGACCGTTTCCCCAGAGAACATTCCCTTGAGGAGGAAGTTACAGATTTCTGACACCAGCTCAGACTCAGAGACTGAACAAGCACAGGTAAACACGGGAAAAGAGAAAAGCAGTGAAGAAACAATTAAAGAAGTTTTCGATAAAGACGTTCCTGATGGAAAGTTGAGAGAAATTCCACCTGAAATAACAAAAGCAGATGGTCAGGTGACAGATCTAGAAAGTGAGGGAAAGATTTTTGCGGAAGACCCACGAGGAGTTGTAGGGAATTCAAACACTCAGTTAGAGGAAGGAACAGTTAGTCAGCAGGAAGATTGTGTGGAAGAAACACGAGGAGGGACAGAAGTAGGGAAAATAAAAGAGGTGGTGGAAAGAAAAACAGTCGAAAGTAAAAGTCAAGTTGCAACAGAATCAGAGAGCAGTGATGAAGAAGTACCAGAAGGTAGAGTCCTGAGAAAGAGAGCATGGAGAGCTGAGAAAAATGATAAAGGAAATAAATTGAAAAGATCAGTAAGAGATGAAATTTGGCTAAACAAAATAAAGAGATTGAGATACCGATTAACACGAGTGAATTCATCTAGAGCTGAACAAGTGAATGAAGTATCTAGTCAAGAAAAATTGAAAGGCAAAGGATAAACGACAGCAGAGGAAAATAAGAGAACGAGAAAACCTAACCAGAAGTATAAGTCGCCAGAATGGTCATATGTGGCGCTGCCTGAAATAAAAGAAGAGGCGGATAGCCAAGAAAATCCAGAGGTGACTGTACCAGAAGTGGTTGAGGAAGACGAAGAATCAGAAATCCTGAGAGTTATCTTGTCCGACATTGGAGAAGAAATGGATGTTCTGTATCGAGATTGTGAAAGAAAAGTGAAAGACAATAAAATTACTGGAAAAGACATAACTGATAGAACCAAATAGGTGCTTAGAGCCTTGTGTTAGACAATACTAGTTGTGAAGTAGGAGAGGCTAAGTCAAAAGACACTAATCATTTTTCGAAATGGCAAACACAGAGTAGAAAAACGAAATGTGTATTTCTTAAAAGATGGTTTAATATGTGTTGTTGTTGTACAGGATTACTAATGCTTCTATGGAGTGTGTTGGCTTTAATGATTTCATTTAAATTTACGCTAGAAACAATAGAAGGACATAGTGAGAATAAAACTAATATAGAAAAGCTTCAGAAAGTATATCCGACTAATATAGATAGAAATTATTTACATAAAGACAGGTATATAAATGATTTCTCTAACAATGTATTTTCAAAATTACTGTATGAATATATAAAGACGATGGACGTGAGGGACAGCTACGTCTGCATGCAGTTACCTGCATCTGTGTCTGAGGGAGTGACCTATCATCACCTCCCAGTAACGTATGGAATAACCTGTAGTGTAATAGCAAGTTTGTTTTACAAAGTAGGGAAATTAGAATATTACTTTTCAGATGTAGATAATATTTTCACAAGTACCTGTAATTAACAAATTTAAATAAAGTAAAACCTGCAAAGGTGAACTTTTCTTAGAAACCAAAGAACTAACATTAGAGTCCATATTTAGAAATAATTTAACCTGCAGCTTAAAGAAGGAGGAGAAAGTGTTCTTGGATATGGTTGAAGAAAGGAGATTGAAAATGCAAAAGAAAGTACCTGAGGAAAAAGTGGAAAAGACAGTCTGGGATGTCAAAAAGGAAAAACGTTTGAAAGGAGAAGCTAGTCCAACAATGGCTTTAGATTGGCCCCAGAAAGGAAAGTTGTGCATTAGAAGGAATCAAACTGCATATGATAATTATTTTGTAGGTACAAGTGATTGCCATGATACATATCGAATCATGGGTGGATGGGGATTTAAAGGAGGAAATAATCCAGTTTTTCCTGGATTATATTTTATCTGCGGTAACAAAGCATATTATTGTTTGCCAGACCATTGGTATGGCACATGTTATGTAGGCCTGGTTTTCCCAAAGATATTCCATGTGGGAAGAGGAAGAGATGGTGTATATGAGATAGGTAGTCAACTAACACGTAGAAAAAGAGAATCTTGGTCAGAAATTGTGAGAGACATTTTTGGAGCATTGATACCAGCAGTGGGAATATCTCTGAATAAACACAAAATTAGAAAATTATCAACAGTAGTGGATCGCTTGTCAACAAGCACCGCTGGAGGATTTTTATTGGTAAATACTGAGAAGGTTGCCATGCGTGCCATGGTAATGCAAAATCGACTTGCCCTTGATATCATTTTGGCAAAAGAGGGTGGAGTCTGTGGAATGCTGAAAGTTCAACATTATTGTACTTACATTCCTGATGAAAGTCAAGATCTAAAGACATACATTAAAAATATACCTGATTTGCATGAGGAAATTGCACCACTGGAGGTTGAAGGTGTTTGGGAAAAGATTGAAAAGAGATTATCCTTTATTAACCCCTTGAGTGCCCCGCCCTTTCCCCCTCCTGTGCCGGGCATTGTATTAGCGGGCGGGGTCCATGACGAGATAGTCTCGTCATGGGCACAGCGCAACCGCGCTCCATGACGAGAACATCTCGTCATGGGCACAGAAGGGGTTAAATATTTCCTATTAAAATTAGGTAGTACATTTATAGGTAAGATCATGTTTCCATTAACCTGTGTGATTTTTCTAGTATTCATTTTAAGACTAGGATGTTTATATTGTAAAAGAAAGAAAATACAGAAAAATTTAAAAAGAGAAACTTTGAAAAAGAGAAAATAAAGACGAGAAAGAATTTGAAGAAGTAAAATTAGAAGAAATGAAAGATAGTATGCATAGAAAAGCAAGAGGAGAAGAAATTGGTGAAACAGAAATGTGAACTAATAATGAATGAATTAATTTTCATTTATAATAAATTTACAACATTTTAGGTATTGTGGTGATATAATCACAAAAGGGGGGGGATTGATGGAGCAGGTATTGCAACATTATTAAAACTTAAACTACACATGGGATTTGCTATTTGCATGGCTAAATAACTTTTATAACTAAAATCTGTACGATATTAATGAGTAGTGTATGTGGTAATACAATATTGTATGATATATGTTGCTTTGTGATGTTGCATCATCGAGGAGGACCGAAAAGGGTGAATATAATGGCTTTGAATGTCGCTATATGCTAGATAAATACAAGCACATAGAGGGATTAGTAAGGGGTTAACATTAGAATCACCATTTCTATGTATTAATTATTATTTTGTGTTTGTTTCGCTTAAGTTGACATCTGGGCCTAATCCAATATGGCCGCTGACATCGCACGTAGAAGTGGCCACTGTCTCGTGAGGTGCGGAGTGAACTGTGCAAGTGCGAACAGTATCCTGAACCTCTTAGCGACCTTTGCTGATCATGTTCCCGGTCAAGGATATGAATTTAGTGGTTCGCCAAGATAGGGGAACAATCAACCTTACAGTAAACCGGAACAAGCCGACACTTTGGCTGACAAGTGACCTCACCCCTCGAACTGTACTGAGAATTTGGGAATAAGAATCGGACAATCCCAACCAGCCAATCAAGACTGTCCTAAGCCTAGAAATGTATCTTCTTTAACATGAAATCATTATAAAAAGGGTGGTAGAATAGAGAGGTAAGCTATGTTCGTGACGCCTTTCCTGATGGTCCAGATGCTGCCCGACCGCTTGATGACTGCAAACATTTTCCAAATCCACGGGCCATGATAGATGCTTGCACGATTTCTGGTCCTTTGATAAATTTGGGGACTGTAACGTGCTGAGCCGAGGACTTTGTGCTTTGGCCTGCTTTATTTGGACAATTTGCGACAGGCTCGGTGGTTATGCAGAGCCAATGAATTAGAGGATCCCAAATAGCCAGATTAGGTAAATATGATGCTCTGCGATTTACTTGAATTGATCTAGAAATTCTAAACTTTGACGACACAAATGCAAATATAAATCATTATGAAATTTTAGATAAACGAATATTGATTAACAAGAAATATGAGTTTATGTTTTTTCATTAAGGGAAATATGGATTCTGAGTCTTAAATGTGTTTTAGCTGGTTCTAAATCACCATCAACCAATCCAACTAATTGGTCTGTCAACCAAGTGGGAGGAGTGCCTTGATGCTTAGGATTAGGGATCTATAGGCGACGGATGTTAATGTATATTTTGTAAAATAACTTTCTCTCCCTATAGGTTATAAGGTGTTCCCCCTCACATGTCCAGCGCTTGAATTACTCATCCCTCCTGTATGTGTAGACTCTTGAATGGTGACGTGTGTGAGTTGGTGTTATGGGCCCCACCAATGAATGCGTGTATGAATGAGTGTGCGTGACAACGGATCTGCACCGCAGGGAGGATATCGGTATATGTCGTTCCCCATTTTCCCTGTCTTACGCTGGATCAATGGCTACGAAATGAACCCCAAATTGAGGCCAATTGGAGTCCTGATTGGGCAAGGTATGATAAATAAGGTAGGATGATGTTATCCTGCATTGTAATGGTGTCATGGTTCCTAGCACAACACCACAAGCAGAAATGTTTCTATTTAAGGGCAGAGTATGATCTAGTGGAAATGCATTCAAAATGTTCATGCAATCTGCTGGGAGATTTACATGTCTGTATTCGATGACCGTAGGAGCCATGCTGCCAAATTGAACGATTGAATCATTAGAGGGAAAAGTTTGCCATAAATTTGGAGAGGAGGTCTGGTCTGAGTGGCAGACGTTTGCGCTGGGCTATGGAAAATTGTCAGATCGGTGTACCACCACTGTCTCGGCCAATCCGGAGCAATTAGTATCATTGTGATAGGTGACCTGTATAGTTTCTGCATTACTCGCGGAATTGGTGGAAAGGAATAGACAAATGGAGTTGACCAATATAGGGCATTGCCCAGGAAGTGTGGTTCTAGAACCCTGGACACAGTCTCTGCATGTTTTGTTTTCGGTGGTGGCAAATAAATCCAGTGTAGGTGTGCCCCAATCATTGAAGATGGATACCACGATCTAGTCATTGAGGACCCATTTGTGATTCTCTTTGTGGCAACAACTGAAAAAATCCACCTCTACATTTTAAACGCCTGGGTATGAAAGGCTGTGGTGATAGAAAGTCCTCTTGCTAGAGCCCAATGCCACATTGTTCGAGTATGAAGAGAAAACTGTCTTCAGCCTTGATTGTTTATATCAAACAGTATAGTAGTGTTGTCTGTCTGAATCATGATGTCTTTTGATTTGGGAGATGGAAGAAAAGCTTCGAGAGCCAAGTGAACAGCGTTCAACTCTAGCAGATTTATATGCTAGGACTGTTTTTTTCAAGACCAACGAACTTGAATGGCAAGATGTTTCATATATGGGCACCAATATGTTAATGAGGCGTCTGTGATAATAGTTTCAGCTGGTGTTGGTTTCTGAAAGGGGACTCCTAACAGAAGATTGTGATGGTTGGCCTACCATGAGAGAGATTGGAGTGCAATGACTGAGAGGAGAATTTGATCTTCCCAGAGACCTCTTTTCTGTGACCATTGATCTCCCAGGCCTATCTGGAGAGGTCT
Source organism: Triturus cristatus (assembly GCF_964204655.1). Taxonomy (NCBI): domain Eukaryota; kingdom Metazoa; phylum Chordata; class Amphibia; order Caudata; family Salamandridae; genus Triturus; species Triturus cristatus. The sequence goes on from NC_140579.1 coordinate 1,116,199,295, forward strand.
CATGTAAAGGCGTGCATTTGGCACGACAGAGAAGCAAGATGCCATTGATCCCAGAAGAGATGCTATTTGATGGACTGTTGGTCTGGATACACTCTTTCTTATTCTGTGTTTAAAGTTTCTCCCAGAAAAGTGAGACACTGCACTGGAGTGGATATTGGCTTTTCTGCATTGACCTGAAGGCCTAGTGACGCCAGGGGAGATGTTGTCATGGCATAGTCTTGTTTAGCTTTGTGTAAAACATCTGCTCTTATTAGCCAGTCATCCAGGCATGGATGTACGAAAATACCTTTTCTCCTTAGCTGCACCGCTACCACTGCCATGCACTTGGAGAAGGTACGAGGTGCTGTCTTTAGGCCAAAAGGGAGTACTGCATACTGGTAATGGTGTGATCCTACCAGAAACCACAGGAATTGCCTGTGGTGAGGAATGATTGGGATGTGGACGTACACGTCCTGCAGGTCTACAGCACAAAGCCAATAGTTTTTCCTTATGTGTGGGAAGATTTGGTGCAAAGCTAGCATTTTTCAATCTTCATGAATTTGTTGAGGAACAAGAGGTCCAGAATTGGCCGGAATTTGCTGGATTGATTTTTCTTTGGAAAAGAAAGTTATCTCGAATAAACCCCTTGATTTTTCTGATGTGGCAGAACGTTCTCTATGCTTTTTTCTGTAGTAATAGGGATGTTTCTTTTTTGATGTTGTCCAAAAGGGCTGAAGTGATCTGTTGTGGAGGCACTGGTGGTGGAGTGACTGAAAAGCAAAGAGCGTAGCCACTTCAAATGATGTTTATCACCCATTTGTCTGTTGTGATCTTTTTCCACTTGTCTGGGAAAAATGCCACCACTCCCCCCACAGCAGTTGGAAACCATGGAGGGGGGTGCGTATCTCTCATTGCCTGGATTAAGAACGTTTTTGCCCTTGGTCTGAGATGCTTATTCGGAGAGGCTCTTTGTTGGACTTGGCCCTGCTTGCAGGGTCATCCCAAACTTTTTCGCCTTTTCACCCTACCCTTTTTGCTATATGTGTGTGATTAAAAGCTGCGCAATGGTGTGCGTGAGTTCATTTTCACCATTATAAGAAATGTCACTTTGAAAATGGACGCCATTGCTGTGTGTTTGTGCCGCCTGCCTGCGGTGGGTTGGCGGTCTAGTGTTTGAAGTGACAGGGTGCCCTACACCTCCCCCACAGTGACAGTTGGGACTGGAACTGCCAGGAGCCTTCTAGAAGGTTCTAGCCCTTTCTGGTAGGTGGGGTGAGGGGGGTGTATATATAGGGGGGCTGTCCCTCCATGTGCTCAGACTGAGCGTGGACTTGACTTTGAGGGGACATACTGCCAGGCGGTACCGCCACAAGGGCCTGTGTGCTGGCCCCTGAGCCCATCTGTACCCCTCTGCTGTCAACAGGGCTAGTGGAAGCCTTTGCTGGAGTGAAGACTGCTATGTCAGGAGTAGTGCCACTTTATGGGAGATGACTGCTTCTAGGAGCTGCTGTCCTTTACTGATGAGTGCCCACTGTCTGCTGATCTTGCCCAGCCTTGCCTGCCTGCTCTGCTGCCCTAGCACCTCGTGAGCGCTATATTCAACTCGCTAGAGAAGTGGGCGCTATACTGGGACTGCCTGTACTCCAAGGAGGTGAGGAGCGTGGGCGCGACCTTCTTCTGTGGGGCCTGGACTTGTGAGGTCCCTAGCACCTCGTGAGCGTTCTGTCTTCATTGGCCGGGGGTGAGGAGCGTCTGTCCCCTGCGTGCCTGAAATCGGCGGGAGCCCACCACGCCTTCTCCTTCAAAAACAGCGGGAGCCTACCCCGCGTTCGTGCCCCCAGGAGGAAAATCCATAATCCCAGCGGGGCCCCCGTGTGCCAGGGAGGGCCCGCGTTGCAAGGGAGAGTGGCTCGTTTAAAAACACTGCGGGAGCCCACCCAGCGTATTGCCGCACATGTGCCTATTTTTATCACGGGTGCCCACCCCGTGTTATGGCGTCACTTTTCATGCTTTCTAAAACCAGCGTGTGCCCACCCCGCATGTTGCGGCCTATCGCGGGTGCCTACCTTGTGCTTTTGCCGCGCTGGAAATTATTCTAATAGCGGAAGCCCACCCGGCACTTCAAAACTGTCCAAAATCACCGCCGCATCCCAGGGATTAACTGGGGCCGCCGCTCTGCCCGCGGCGACCCGGAAGGCCTGCAGGCTGCCTGGCGTGGGCGGGGCCGATGCAGGAAGGAGCGCCTTGCGGAAGTCCCGGCCCACCGAAGACGAAGTACGGGAGCCCACCCCGCCTCCCCAAGCGGCAAACCGGAGGTCCCGGGCCCCACGAGGGGAGGCCCGGGTGAAGGGATGCGCCAGGCGGGGCTCTCGTGTGCTGAGGAGAGCCCCGCGAGTAGCAAGCGGTACCAGAGGAAGTAACCGCCAGGACAACCCTGAGACCGGAGAAGTCCACCAGAGGGCCCCGGTGACTGCAGCCAAGAAGCGGAGGCCACGAGAGGTGTCCCGGTGAGTGGGCGCTCCGGGCAGCTTCGTGGGTGCCGGGAAGGGCACCAGGAGGGCCCGTGCGACGCTCTGCACAACTGCCCCACCTGACAGTGGGCAGCTGCACCGAGGGGGCATTTCTGACTTTCGAGCCCCAGAGGAGGGGGCTCCAACATCCCAGTGTTGTTTTGGGGGCTCCAATGCGACTGTGCTGACCTGATTCTACACCACTGCCTCGCCGGACAGTGGGCAGTGGCAACGGTTGCGCCAAAAGACTGATCTGCCACCTGGGGCCTGTTTGTTTTTGAAGCCAGGTTGTGCCTATGCCCCATGATAATGCCTCCATGCTCACATGTCACTGTATAATGCTTTTACGCTTATTGCAAGGTGGCGAAGGTTATGCATAATGTACTTAGGCCTCATGGACCTATGCTGTTGGTGTTCTGCCTAGTTATTTCTGCCGACTGATAATGTCTTTAGGCCCAAAATGTTACCTGCTGTTTTTTCCCTCAGGGTAGCAATGCTAATGTATTTCTATGCATAATCTATTCATGCCTAAAGTCCTCCTTAAGAGTTGCAGTGATAGTTTGATGACTAATGTCTCCAGGCTCATGTGTTTGTGCCCAAGGTGATGATATTGCATTTATGCTTATGAGGTGGCCTAATGCCATCCTATGGTGTTTGCATTTCATGCCTGAACTGGCGAGGTTTATGCTTCAGGTTTACGCCCACTTGATTCTTGCCTAATGTTTCACGCTGATGTGATTTATGCTCACATGTTTATGACTACGCCTAATAAGGTTCTGAGGCCGGTAATGTTGCCTAAATGCTGACACTGATGATTTGCGGCATACTGTGAGTTCTACATTCCAATGATATGATGCCTACTCCGATTCATGTGCTTATACCTAATGAGGTTCTCCGGCCTACTGCTAATGTGATGAGAAGCACAGTTAAGATGCATAAGGGGTTTTCCATGCCTAATGATAATGCACTTCTGCCTCAGGTTTAGGTCTAATGGTTCATGCCTATTGAGATGCCTCATGCGTTTATGCTAATGGGAGTGATGCCTATGTTCACAAGTTTTTGCCTCATGCTACCGCTTTTATGCCTAATAGGGTTCATGCTAATGTGCTGAGCTGAGCTCAGTTATTCACCAGTAGGTACGGGCTGCTCTACGTTCATCATTGATGCTTACATTTATTGGACTTGTGATGATTCTGGCAGCGGCCCGATTGACCCTGTCTTGTAAATAGTCCCCTGTGAACTGCTACACTGTGCCGGTTGGCACAGTTTATCTGTACCTGGGATTGCATGCTACAACGTGTTTTATGATACACAAGTTATTTTCATGCATCCTGGTGTGGAGTCTCCTTTTGTAGTGTGCCTAGTGTGTCGCCTGTGAGTGTGCTGCGCAGATACTTTACACAATGCCTCCTAGTTTGGCCTACCCGCTCCGCACCACGCTACCCCGTTTCTAACACTCTTCTTATTTGAAATCTGTTCTGGAATGGCATCTGAGATTGCCTTTGTTGCTGCTGGTACTGATAAGGCCATCTAGGGGTATGAACCCTATGATAGTAGCCTTGCTTGTCTCTAGGTTTGAATTGTTTAAAGACCCTCTTTTGTTCTTCTAAACTGACAGCTTTTAGTGGCTCAGCTTCGTTGTTCATGCTTATCATCTCCTCTTCTGTGTGTTGTCCGAAGAGAGATTACCCTGAAAATGGCAAATTAGCAATTTTCAATTGTGCGTCCAGTTGAAAGGACGAAAGTCTTAACCAAGATGCACGCCTCCGTGATATGCCATGTGACAAGGCAGTTGCTGACAGTTCTACGGAGTCTACCGAAGTACTGATGGCCTAATTAGAGATGAGAAAGCCCTTGTTAACCATCTCCAGGCAGCCTTTCTGTTGATGGATGATAGATCATCCATGAATGATTTCATGCCTTACCAGATTTCGCAATGGTATCTTCCAAACAGAGCCTCTGAATTGGCATTGTGCAGATGTGTGGAAGCTGTGCCACATATTTTCTTGCCTATATCATCCATTCTTTTGCTTTCTTGGTCGGGCGGAGCTGTAGTTTCCGGAGCGGAGGCGTGTCTTCTTCTCACCACCGTTACGATGATCGAATTTGGTTATGGATCGGATTAGAGAAACTCCGGATCTTGTTGTGGAAGCTTATATTTTTTAAGTGATCTCCGTGGCTGGATTTAGGAATTTCTCCTGTACGATCTCCATAAGAACAGGAAGCAGTGGGGGTAGAGGTCTAGATGGAGCTCTGGGCTGTAAAGTCTTTAGTATTACGGACACCAAATGTTGAGGAGCAGCAGCTTGAATATTAAATATAGTGGCTCTCCTACAAGAGCATCCTGCAATGTCAGAATGTCGTCCACAGATGAAATTCTAGATGGTGACTGGGCCGGAGAAGTGGGTGTATAGGAAGTGGAAGTAGTATCCGGTGATGTTGATCATGTAGATGGTGTCATGTTTCTAGATGATACTGGTGATGGAACCTTCCATTTGCAAATTGGCGACATAGTGGTCGCCCTATTGCACTGCCGTACAGGAAAGAGATTTAAGGGCTGTAAGTGCACCTAAAGTGGATCTTCTGATGGTATTATAGGGCGGATTGATGGAAGATTCACGGCCTGATCGGGAGATGGAAGGTCTGAACGCAAGGACGACCCAGACCAATGTGATGAAATCTCCATATGAACATCTCTCGACGTCAAAAATTATGCCATCGACGTCATACCTTAGGCATGACTGGATTCTTCAGCTGTGACATATGCCTCTTCAACGCCAAGCATTAATCTGGGTTTGGTGTCGACATTAATTGCAGCAACTTTGACGTCGAATGATACCATTTCGACATTGAAGGTACTGACTTTGATACAGAGCGGTGGGACCTCGATGCCGAGTGGTGTGACCTCGACTTTGACCAGAATCTTGATGGTGGTGCTGAGGCAGGCTTCGGTTCTGAAATCAGGGCTGCGGTCAATCTTGACGTTGAATGGTAACGATGTTAGCCTGTCAACGTTGACCCCTCCTTTGAAGGCGAACAGGATGGGGCCATACCTTTCAACAGCGACGTCGATGTCCTTGCCATCAAATCATGACGTCGGTGAGAACGATGATGGTGTCAATGTCGTGAAGGAGACCTCTTGTAATCCGATCTCCTTTTGTGGGAGTTTGTACCAGATTTTTTCCTCTGTGGAGAGTGGTGGGAGGAAGAGCTCTGCTATCTCTTTCTCTTCTCCTCGTCAGCCTTCATGTCTCCCATCGATCCCCGCAGTCTTATGCCTTCTCTATCTCTGAGTTCTTTCTGACAAATGTCACAGCTCTTAGTAAGGTGATAGGGAGACAAACACACCACACATAACTTGTGGGCATAAGATGAAGCTTTGTTCCTGCCACAGGATGGACACTCAGTAAAGAGAGCAGGCATTCTGACAAAAATATCTCTTCAACGAGTCTGAAAGCTCAGAAAGGAAAAGGCTACTTACCAGTAGGTCTGTTCTTGGCATGTAGAGCAGTAGATCCACACACTATGCATAGATCGCCATCTGGTGTTGGGCCCAGATGTTTGCACTTTGTTGTTGTCCTGGAAAGTCTTTGGAAGTCACGGGATAGGTGGCTCCTCCTTTGGACAATAGTGCGCATAGGCATTGACTCCATCGTCAGATTGTTTTTTCGCCAAGAAGGGAAATGATGGAGTTTTGTAAGAAACAGAAAGAGATGTCCCTGTATGTTGTATCTAATTAAGATAATACTGGAACAGATAAAGGTAGCCGGGGAGGTGGGTGGGCGTGTGTGGATTTACAGACAAGAACAGATGCATACTGGTAAGTAGCATTTTCCGTTCGAGGCAGAAGAGCTGTAGATCACACATTATGCATAGATTGCATAGTAGCACTCCTCCTTAGTGGCGACTACCAGTGTCGGTTGGAGTAGTTTGAAATAGTGTTTTAAGTACAGCTTGGCCCACACTAGCTTGTTGTTTTGCCTTCACATCTACACAATAGTGTTTTGTGAATGTGTGCGGTGTAGACCATGTAGCTGCTTTGCAGATGTCATCTAGGGGAATGTTCTCTAAAAATGCTATTGAAGCCCATATCTTTCAGGTAGAGTGTGCTTTAGGGGGAATAGATAGTGTTCGTTTTGCCTTTTGGTAGCAAATTTGTATACATTTGACAATCCACCTTGTAATGCCAGATTTTGATATGGGATTGCCTTTATGTGGCGGTGAGAAGGATACAAAAAGTTGTTTTGTTTTACGAAAAGGTTTTGTTCTGTCTATATAGTAAAGGAGTGCTCTCTTTACGTCCAGTGCAAGAAGAGCCCTTTCTGCTACTGTTTGTGGATGCGAGAAGAACACTGACAAATCAACAGACTGGTTCAGATGGAAGGGAGAGATCACTTTAGGAAGGAATTTGGGATTTGTTCTGAGAACCACTCTGTTATGATGGAGTTGTAAAAATGGTTCTTGAATGGTTAGTGCCTGTAGCTCCCTGACTCTTTTAAGAGATGTAATGGCCACTAGGAAAGCGACTTTCCCTGTGAGGAATTGTAGTTCGCATTTATGCAGAGGATCGAATGGAAGACCCATTAATCTTGTGAGGACGATGTTTAGATTCCAGGGGAAGGAGGTACCCTGGGAGGAATTATTCTTTTGAGGCCTTCCATAAATGCCTTCATGGCAGGCACCCTGAACAGTGATAGGTGCCGTCTATTTTGTAGGTAAGCTGCTATGGCAGCGAGATTTAACCTAATTGATGTGTATGCTAGATTACATCTCTGAAGATGCAGAAGATAACATATAATGTGCTGAGTGGAGGTGTTGGACTTGGCCCTTTTCCCTGAAATATTTCGCTTTTAAGGGAAATCGCATGTTAACTAAATGCGAAGATTGAAGCTGTGTGATGGTGTACACAGACTGAGTTTCCCCATTTTAAACATGTAACTTAAAATGGATGCCATAGCTGTGTGGTTGCACTGTTTGACTGAGCTGGGTTAACAGTCTAGTGGTTATTTCCCAGCAACCCCAGCTTTTGGAGGGAAGCCTGGCACCCAGGGTGCTCTACCCCTCCCCTAGGCCAGTTAGAGCCAGTTTCCCCAGACGCTTCTAGAACTGTCTGGTAGGTGGGGTGAGGGGCGTATAAAGGGCGGAGCTGGGCTGCCATGTGCTCAGTCAGAGGGTGGACCTGAGAGAGAGGGGACCTGCTGCCAGGGGTTACCGCCACATGGGCCTGTGTGCTGGGCCCTGAGCCTACCTACCCCCCTCTACTATCCACAGGGTGAGGGAAGCTATAGTTGGGGCAAAGCAGACCTGGAGAAACCTACGCAGGAGTTTTAGGCGGTAGGGTTTAGTCAGGGACCTATGCCGCTAGAAGTGACAGGGCTTAGGCGCTGCCTTTTAAGTGAGTGAGTGATCCTGAACTGACCCACTGATCTGGCCCGGCGGGAGGAGAACCCAGGGACGACTGGCAGAGACTGATTAAACTGCCTTTAGCCACCAACTCAACTTCCCCCCCTCAAGAGACCCTCAACCAAGGGCGCAGAAACCAGCAAGCGCCTCGTGGGACCCTGACTGCAGTCCCTGCGGAGAGAGAGCGCTAGATTCAAGCTGCCTGCGGAAGGAGAGCGCTATATTCGCTGGGCGCTACATCTTCATTGACTGTGCTCTGTTGGTGAGTGCTGCAATCCCAGCTGCCTGCACCCAGCGCCTGGTGGGCGCTGCAATTCGCTTGCCCCGTACTGTAGCGATATTTCTGGCATCTTTGAGATTAATTGACTCAGAGCTGGAGCCCCCCCCGCAGTATTGCCGCCCTTTTGCCGAGTTAAACCTTACAGCGGGCGCCTACCCCGCTGCGTGCATATGTAATTAGCGGGTGCCCACCCCGCGCTGAGCACCCTCATCGCGGGAGCCTACCCCGCCCTTCGAGTTGAGGAAAATCACCGCCGCGACCCGAGGTGCCGCTGAGGGCCGCCGCGCTGCCCGCGGCGACCCGGAAGGTCTGCAGATTGCCTGGCGTGGGCGGAGCCAAGGCAGGAAGGGATCGGGTGGTCGAGCGGGGCTCCCGGGAGTCTGGGAGAGCCCCGCGGTGGTGAGGGGAAGAGTGCAGAGGCCGCCGGCTCCATACGAAGTCCCGGGTCCCAGGAGGGGGCCCGGGTGAAGGCCGGCGAGGCGCTGCTGCTGGCGGGGCTCTCCGGAGCGGAGGAGAGCCCTGCGTGACCAGGCCTGCAGCGCGAGAGAGCCCCGCCTGCCAGAAGGAGAGCTGATTCCGCAAGAGGAGCCCGGTGAGTAGGGCTCTGTCGTCCAGTGGTTGGGGGGTGTGTCGGGGTACAGTCGGTGCCCGCCCCTGGTGCCAGTACTCGCTGCGGGCAGCTCCAACGTCAGAGCCGGTTCCTATTCCTGCCTGGCCTAACCTGCTGGATCCAGCTGCACTGCCGGTAGCGGGCAGCTGCCACGTATTTGGGCATTGGTGATTTTAGGGCCCAGTGAGGGGCTCCAGCTGCCCTTGTTTCGTTTTGGCACCATAGCTGCCCCACAGAAGGGACCAGTTGCAAGGTGAGCAGGACGTTGTTTTGGACATCCCAGTGGCCGCACCCTTCCAGTTCCAAGACCCGGAGGAGGCTCCCAGGGGACAATACTGATCTTCCTGTACTCAACTGCCCCACCGGATAGGGGGCAGTTGCGATGTTTTGGCCATGGGTAATTTGAGAGTCCCCGAGTAGGGGCTCCCCAGGCCCAGTAGCGCCAGAGGCTAATCTGCAACTTAGGGGCAGCTGTTCCAGGGGTATTTACATAAGGTGTACTGTTAATGTTGCTTGCGCCTAGGGCATGTGGTTATAACGCTACTGGTTGCTTTCCCCCTAATGCTTACAGGATGTTGAGGGTGACCAGAGATGCACCGTTACGCCAATGTTCTGTTCTCATGTGCGCAATGATGAAATGCCTCATGTGTAGCCCTATGCTGTAATGCCATATTTAAACCGCTATTGAATTGCTATGTGCAGCGCTATGGTAAATGCAATGTTTTAAAGCGCTATTGAATTGCTATGTGCAGCGCTATGGTAAATGCAATGTTTTAAAGCGCTATTGAATTGCTATGTGTAGCGCTATGGTAAATGCAATGTTTTAAAGCGCTACTGAATTGCTATGTGCAGCGCTAGGTTAAACTGCCATATTGAAAGCGCTACGGATTGGCTATGTGCTGTGCTTTGATTCCAGGCCAGGTTTCGATGTGTTAATGAGCTGCCAAATTTATTTCTAACGCACTGCTTTTGATCCTAATGTTGAATGAGAAAACTGATTGGTTTTATTCAAACTACTGTGTGGTGTCAATTATTGCGTGCGTTTCCTGTCTCAGTGGATGTGTGTGCTGTATGGTCACTTTACACATAAGCCCTTGGATGCCTACCTGCTCGCGCCACACTACCCCCATAGGGCCTGGTGACCCCCGGTACTACAGGAGGCATCTAGAGGGTTGATGCTGTTATTGTAACAGTATATAACAAATCTTTTTCACTAGGCTGCATAGCAGGCTCTAGTGGTGGGGCGCCTAGCCTCTTTGATAACGTTCATGAAATCAGGGGTAAGATTGAGATAGCCAAACTCTGGGACTTCAGGAGCCAGATTGCTAGGTTGAGCTGTGCTGGATCTGGGTGTCTGATCTCTCTATGGTTCTGTGTTAAGAGTTGTGGGGTGAGGCGTAGTTTTTGGTGCGGGACTACTGATAGTTCCAGCAATGTTGTGTACCAGGGTTGTCTGGCCCACGTTGGAGCAACTAGGATCAGCGTGAGCAAGGTTGCAGCTTGTGTACCACTAATGGAATGAGTGGGAGAGGCAGAAAAGCGTATGCAAATTTGCCTGACCAATTCATCCAATTCGCATTGCCTTTGGACAATGGGTGTGGATATCTGGCGGCGAAGCTTGGGCATTTTGTGTGGTAATTTGTGGCGAAGAGATCTATCTCTGGCTGCCCCCACATTTGGAAGAACGGTTGGAGAACTTGTGGGTGAAGTTCCCACTCGTGAATCTGTTGTGTCTGTTGACTTAACAGATCTGCCATGTGATTTTGAGTTCCTGGGAGATGTTGTGCTAATAGGAAAATGTTGTGAGGAATGGCCCATCTCCATATGCTCTGTGCTAGTTGAGAGAGCTGGAGAGAGTGCGTCCCCCCCTGTTTTTGTAAACAGTACATTTCTGTCATATTGTCCGTGCGGACTAAGACAGCTTTGCCTGATATCTGTTTCTGGAATGATTTTAATGCCAGAAAGATTGCTAGTAACTCCAAATGATTGATGTGGAGTAGCCTTTGCTGAGGTGTCCATTTGCCCTGTATGGTCTGATGAAGTAGATGAGTGATGCGTCTGCTGTTAGCACAATCTGTGGAACCGGCTCTATGAACGGTCACCCTTTGAAAAGGTCATGGGTGTTCCACAACTGCAGAGAGCGATGTATGGGCCGTCCACCAACACCCGATCTGTCAGCTGACCTTGAGCTTGGTTCCACTGACCTGCTAAGCATTCCTGTAAAGGGCGCATCTGGAGTCTTGCATGAGGTACTATGAATATGCAAGAGGCCATCATCCCTATTAGTTGCTTGAACACTCGAGCTGGAAGTGAATGTTGCGGTTAGAATCTTGCTATAAGAGCTTGCTATCCTGGCTGGACTGGGATATGCAAGGCTTTTTGAGGTGTCTATTGTTGCACCCAGATATTGTTGGATGTGGGATGGTTGGAGGTGAGACTTTGGGAGGTTTATGGTAAACCCCAAGTCGTGAAGTAGTTGTATTGTGGCGTGTGTGAGATTTACACACTGGATATGTGACTTTGCTTTTATGAGCCAGTCGTCTAAATATGGGAAGACGTGAATCTGTGGTCTTCTTATGCGGGCTGCTACCACTGCCAGACATTTTGTGAAGACCCTGGGTGCTGTGGTGACTCCGAGCGGGAGGACTTTGAACTGGTAATGCTGGCCGTCTACCACAAACCGAAGGTATTTCCTGTGAGCAGGGTGAATGGGAATGTGGAAGTAGGCGTCCTTGAGAACTAATGTGGCAAGGAAGTCGCCTTGTTTGAGTAACGTGAGGACCTGCTGAAGAGTGACCATATGGAAATGGTCTGATTGTTTGTAGAGGTTTAATGGTCTGAGATCCAAGATGGGTCACAGGGTTCCGTCCTTCTTTGGAATGAGGAAATACAGGGATAAAACCCCTGTGTTCTGGTGATGAAGGGGAACTGGTTCTATGGCATGGTTTTGTAGGAGGGAAAGTACCTCTTGTTTTAAAAGCGTTGAGTGTTCTGCGGACATTGGAGGCTGTCTGGGTGGAATGTGTGGGGGAGTGGAAGTGAGCTCCAGGCAATAACTGGATTGGATGATTTGTCTCACCAACCTGTCTGTGGTAATGGTGTTCCAGACAGGTAGGAACTGTAGCAATCTTCCCCCGACTGGAGTAGAATGGTCCGGGGGGAGTGGAGGGAAGTCATTGTTTAGGGGTACGAGTGTTGGTAGTTTCGCCTCTACCCTTATTGTTATTGCCCCTGTAGCCTCCTCTGTAATAGTCTCTTGTAGATGAGGTCTGTGTTGGACTCTTGTACGAAGTGGAGGGGTTTTCTGTGGAAAAACCTCTAGAGGCGCCTCTGTAAGAGGAGCGACGAAAAGAACTTCTGGGAGCTTGCGATGATTTGGCAGTATCAGTGTCCTTTTTCATCTTTTCTAAAGATGAATCTACATTGGGTCCAAAAAGGTGTTCTTGATCAAATGGTTGATTTAATATTGTGGTTTGGACTTCCGGCTTGAAGCCGGAAATACGCAGACATGCATGGCTACGCAAAAGGACGCTGGTATTAATAGCCCGGGATGCTGTATCTGCAGCATCGAGAGCACAATGAATGGAGGTATTTGTAATGACCTTGCCTTCCTGGATGAGATCATTAGCTTGTGTCTTGTATTGATCTGGAAGGTGTTGCAGTAGGGACTCTAGCTCGTCGTAGTGTGCCCTATCATATCTTACGAGCAAGGCCTGTGTGTTGGCAATCCTCCACATGTTAGCTGCTTGGGACGCTGTTCTTTTTCCGGAGGCGTCCAGCAGTTTTGATTCTTTATCAGGAGGTGGGGCATCTCCTGTGGTTTGCGAATTGGCTCATTTCCTGGCGTTGGAGACCACTAAAGAATCTAAGGGTATTTGCCCTTTAATATAAACAGGGTCAGATGGGGCAGCTTTGTATTTCTTTTCTACCCTGGGGTTAATGACTCTGGCCCTTACAGGATCCTTGAACACCTCGGGAGCGTGTTTGATTACCCCTTTTAGCATGGGGAGAATGGCACTGGACCTTTGGGATGGTTCTAAAGTGTCCATGAGGAAATCTTCCTCTATAGGGTCTGTATGTAGGTTTACCCTGTGGTATTCTGCTGTCCTGTGTATAAGTTGAGTGAACCCTATAGTGTCCTCAGGAGGGTATGGACTAGATGGGTAGATGTCATCCTGAGGTGTGTCTGAGACATCTGGTGTGTAGTAATCTTCCCATGGATCCTTTGGGGCACCAGGAGGACTGGGTTCCCCTAAAGGGTGATCATCCCCGATGTCGTCAGAGGTGTCATTATCATCTGGAGGTGGAGAAGATGGTGGGGGAGGTGAATATGGGATAGGAGAGTGGTGTGGAGGGGGAGGAGGAGAAGGAATCCTTAATGGAGAAATAGCAATGTTTCTCTTTTTCAAGGGAAGTGGAGCTGGGATAGGTTTGTCCATTTTCCGTTTTTTTGAAGGGCTAAGTATGAGTTGCCCTGTTTTGGGGTCTCTTTGAAGTGTTTTTTGAGTAGGATCCGGTCGAAAAAGTTCCTCCTCAGACGTGTGTTCTTTCAGCGCCGACTTTTTGGGTGCCGGTTGTGTACTTGGAGGCTTTTTGTGTTCTTTAGGCCTGGAATCGGGAATTTTCTTTGATCCCGATAGTGGTTTTGGTACCAACTGTTTTTTCGGTTCTGGTGTTTTTTTCAGATCCGTAGGCCTGTGCTCGGAAGGCTGAGAGCCCGAGGTTTTTGGAGCCGGGTGTTTGCTCAGTTCTGAGGATTTTTTCGGAGCCGGGGCGTCCGTGCCAGTGGGTTTCGGCGCCGAAGGCGTCGATTAAGAGGTAGGCTTCGGCGCGGAGGAAGGCATTGGTTTCTTTTTCGGTGCCGGAGATGGAGTTTCGGCACTGACAGCAGGCTGGCTCGATCTAGAGTGGCCTGAAGGCTTTTGTATTGGCTTCTGTGCAGAGCCCGAAGGCGGGGTGTGAGAAGTCTTGTCCCGGTGTGCACGTAGGCCCGAGGGCGAAGGTGTGACCGAAGCCTTTTTGAGAAGGGAGAACGGGGCGGGATCGACGTCAGTGCTTACAACCCGCTGCCCCGGAGTGATGTCTTCGACGTCGGAGTCGTCGGCTTCGGAGGAGCTGATGGCGCTGTGTTGGACTGCTCCTGCTCCAGTACATTGATGCCTTCCTGGAAGATGTCGTCGGGAATAGATGTCGATGATCGAGCCATTGTTCTTCGAGCTCGACGGTCCCGGATCGTCTTCTTGGGCTGGAAAGAGGCACAAGCTGTCCAATCTTTGGCCTCATGCTCGGGTGAAAGGCAGAGTTACACACCTCATGAAGATCTGCGTGTGGAAACTTGGATCCACATTTAGGACACTTTTTAAAAGGAGTCCTTTCCATGAGCCGAAGGCCCAATGGCGCAGGTAGGCCCGAAGGCCTGCGTCGATGACCGGAATCGAAGATTTGAAGGTCTGGTAGAGTTGCGCGTCGAAGGGAAACGCGATCGAAACAATACCGAAGTATGGGTGAGGATTTCGCGTTGAAAAGATGATCAGTAACAACACCGAACTGGAGTGCGATGAACATATCTGAGCCCGATGGCGGATAAAACAATCTGACGATGGAGTCGATGCCCATGCGCACTATTGTCCAAAGGAGGAGCCACCTATCCTGTGACTTCCAAAGACTTTCCAGGACAACAACAAAGTGCAAACATCTGGGCCCAACACCAGATGTGAGATCTACAGCTCATATGCCTCGAACATAAAATTACTTGACAGAAAATGTGCAAATATGTAAAGTAAAACAGTATTTGAGGCACTCAGAAATGTCTTCTCACAGAAAAGTAGTGAAAAACAAATCACATGAGATCCTGCCTGAAGGAGCCGGCAAAAAAGAATGGACTCTCACAGGCCAACTGCCACTACAATGCATTGTGGGATAGGGCCTCTCTAGGATCCTTAAAGGTAGAGGCCATATTTTTCAGGCTTCCATTGTTAGCCTAACAGGCTGTTTGTTCCCATCATGCTGTTTTTCTCAAAGGACAGCCATTTTCTGTGGCAATGCCTTGCAAACATTAAAAGGGACTTCCTTCTAGTAGATATGTGTCCTGCTAATCTTCTAACAGCAATGTCCAGGAAAATACCTCTCTGAAAGTCTACACTGAAAAGGATATCCAAAATAACTTTGAATGATGAACACTATGGAGATATTTTTCTGAATTCTAAATGTATGTTAAAGATGGTGTTCCGGGGTCTGCACAGGCAGCATGGAATTATTCAAGGTTTATGACTTCAATGAAGATCTTACGATGCAAAGTAAAACATTTGACAGAGGGTCAAAATCATTCAGCCAACTGACGTTGCTATTGTTCCATATTTCCCATTTGCTCCAAAACGTGTACAATCTCCGGTACAAAGGAAGCTTGCTGGCATCCATTTTGTGGATCTAGTTGCAGTCGGTTAGAATAGTCTCCCATCAAACGTTCACAAATCCTGGTAGTTAAGTATTAGGTGAACAGGAAGATGTTAGGCCCCAGGCTAACTCTCGCTGGAAGGATCCCAGTTCCTCCTCGGTCCCAGAGCTCCCAATGACGATAAAAAAATTCAAATGCCTTAAATGAAAAGTCCAGGATCCATTCAGTAAAGTCTAAGTACAACTAGGCAAAAGACTAATTCTTTAAAAAGTCTTCCTTTCCTAGTTAAAAGAAGCACACACAAGTCTTAAGATCTGTCTAGGACCAAGGTTTCTCCCAAGATTCATAGACGTACTGCTGTATGAATCCCTTAGTCTGCCTTGATCAGCATGGTGCTAGCATTTTATACAATTGTGCTCTATTGGAATCCTTGGCTGCAGTTATAGATGAGAGAATTCCTGGTAAGCAATAGATTATCTGGGTGTGGTGTAATACACAAGTCTACTGGACAGACAATTAATGTCGTGTACATGTGTATGGGTGTAAGCATACTTGCATATGTTATGGTAGCCAATGCATGCATGCCTGGGAGAGTAAGTATATGCGTGTTACATGATGTTAGGCAGGTCCAGATTACTGTGGGTAGATTAAAGACTTGTGTCAGTGTTTGAAGTTTGAACTTGGATGTATGCATTTACAAGAATGGCAAGCTAGTCTTTGCATTTTACAACAACATTTGCCACTTCTGAGCTGCACATTGATCTGCGGACAGCCATTATCAGTTGTAGCATTTTATGTACTTTCATGGTCTCTTTCCCAGATACCCTATTCGAAAAACAATCAGAACAATAGTCACCTAGGATCTCAATACCTACAGAGCAAGGCCATGGAGGAGAAATGGGTGAGGCCACTTGAGACTGTTGATAAGGGTCAAACAAGTTCAGAGCAGTAGGAATGCGATAGGGAGTGGCTGGTGCTCACATCTCGATGCAAGGCATTTTCACAAACTTCTGTTTGTAAGAGTGATTTCAGGAATCTCACAGCGTCTTCAAAAGTGTCAAAGAGACATGAAACTACAGTAGTGGGAAGAATACCCAGAATGGGGTGGCTATCCATGCGGCACACACTGTCACTGACATTTTGCAAAAAGGGAAGCTTACCCAAAATCGCAATGCATCGTACATCAGAAGCAGGACTGAAAGGCTGTGGCCACAAAGCTTTTAAAATTATTTTACTGGTTGGTAAGATGCTGACAGGCTAAACCCTACTAGATCTGTGACCCACTGAAATTTACCTATATGGAAATGGAGGGCAATGTTTTGAAAAAAAGGCAATGAATAGCGTTCAAAATAATCCATCTGTAAAAGCCTCCTATATTCACATTTGATGTTTGTCTGGTATAAAGAACCAACCAAGTCCAAATTTGTACATTGTGTATGCCATACCCTTTCCAAGTTTTGTCTTTTTCTTGTGCTATTTTAACGGGTCAACTCACCATTTCAAAAATTCGTCCAGTTAAGTAAAATGGTATACAAACAAAAAGGTTTTCTGGGTTCAGGAGTTGCAGAGTCCCCTCTTGGAGACAAATATCGACAATAGCTTTTAATCAAGAAAAATAAAAAATACAGTTATTAAAAAATAAAAACAGTCTCCAAAAGGGCAAAAGCTTAGGACCGAATACTTTGGTTGTTTTGATAAACAAGTTTTTATTGTTTTCGACAACACAACAGAGAAAACTTTTGGACCCTGTGAACCACCACCCCACAGTAATACATTAGAAGGAGCACCACAAAACCACTCTACCCCCGAAACCCTCCCCCAACCGCCAAGTCGCCCTATGAAGGTACGTTGCCCAGCCATTTCCCCCAGACCTTTCGATATTTCTTGGGGCAGCCCCGCGCCTGGTAAAGAGTCCGCTCCTGCGCCGCACACCAGTCCACCCCTGCGCCCCATTTGGCTAAGCTGGGCGGCTGTGGCTGTTTCCATGCCGCTGCAATGTCTCGTTTAGCCACCATTAAAGCAGTCATAAGGAACAGCTGTTCCGGGCGTGTGCCATCTAAGCCGTCAGTGATGCCCAGTAGGGAATGTTTAGGTTCATGTGGCACCTCCCACCCCAGGACCTCCGTAAGTTCAGACTCGACGCCCCTCCAATATCCCTCCAACTCCACGCAAGACCACACCATGTGGAGGAAATCAGCCGGCTCAGAGCCACAGCGGGGACAGGTCGCGTCAGTGGAGAGGCCCGCTCGGTGGAGGCGGGCCGGCGTAAGATAAGCAGTATGAAGGTAGTAAACCTGGATAAGCCGCAGTCTGGCGGAGGCCGTTACTAAGCGGGGAGCCATAAGGGCGTCCCGCCAATCAGCCTCATCCAGGGGCCCCACCCAGCCCTCCCATCAATCCTTAAGGCCCTCCAGGGATGTGGGGGTGCAATTGACAAGGGAGCGATAAATCCTGGAGATGCCCCCCCTCCCTAAATTGCCCAGCATGACGCGAGCCTCCGTGGGGCTGTGGTCCGGCAGCCGGACGTCCAGCGGGGTGTATGTGCGTATGGCGTGTCGCAATTGGAGGTAGCGGTAGAATTGGGAGGAGTGGAGGGAGAAGCGCTCCTGCAGCTCCGAATAAGAACACATTCGCCCTCCCCGCCAAACGTCTCCCAGCTGGGAAATACCGAGGAGGTCCCAAGAGTTAAAGCCCTTCAGATCCGCGACCTCCCGCAGCCATGTCCCGTGCCACAGAGGAGTGACCCGGGTCAGCCTCCCAGTCCATCGGGTGTGACGGAGCGCCGCCCGCCAGGCCAGGAATATAGCTCTGGTGATATCCGGGCAAGAGGCAGGGATGGGGGCGCCATACAGACGGTCCAGAACGCCGGAGAAGCCCAGCTCCCCAAGTTCCACCCTATAGGCCGGGTCGGACCATCCCCCCCCAAACCAGTTGTGAATGATCAGGAGGCGGGTGGCTAGATAACAGAGGTAGAGATTAGACATGCCCAGGCCCCCATCGAAGGTGGGCAGGCGACATGTCGACAGAGCCAACCTGGGCCTCCCACCCCCCCAGAGAAATCTCGTCGCCATCCCATCTAGTTCACGGAACCAAGGCCACGGAAAGGAAAAGGGGGTATTTTGCAGCACATACAGGAACCGGGGGAGAATCATCATCTTGTAGAGGGCCACCCGCCCCAGCGGGTTAAGGGGGAGCTGGTGCCATCTCGCCAAGTCTGCCTTAGCTTTCTTGACCAGGGGGGTCACGTTGAGCGCCCAACTCAGCTCCGGGAGGAGGGAGACCCAGATGCCCAAATATTTAAAGGACAACCGGCGGAGGGGGATGGTCCTCTGCCAATCAAAACAGTCCTGGGAGGGGTGCAAGGGAACCAAAACCGACTTCCTCGAATTCAGGGACAGACCAGACGCCCGGCCAAAACGACCCAAGATGGACAATGCACGAGGTCCAGAACGCGCCGGGTCGCCAAGATACAGCAGGACGTTGTCCGCGTAGAGGGCGATTTTATCAGCCTCAATGCCCGGCCATTCCCAGCCTTGAAGGAGATGGTCACTTCTGATCAGGGCAGCGAGGGGCTCCATCGCGAGCGCGAAGAGAAGGGGTGACAGCGGGCACCCCTGCCGTGTCCCCCGGCCGATCCGAAAAGGCCGCAACAGCACTCCGTTAACCAAGACCCTGGCACGGGGCCTGGCATACAGGACCCGCACCATCCCCATGAACTTAGGGCCGAACCCCATATGGGCCAGGACGTCAAATAGGTATGGCCACCCCACCGAGTCGAAAGCCTTTTCGAAGTCGGCAAGGAGGAGGGCGAGGTATGGAGTCAGGCGGTGGCGGTGAGCCAGGGCCACGTGGAGACGGCGAAGACAGTGGCGAGTGCCCCGCGCTGGCATGAAGCCGCATTGGTCCGGGTGGACCAGAGTCGACAAAAAGGGCCGAAGCCGCTGGGCCAGGATCGCCGCGTAAAGCTTCACATCAGTGTTAATAAGCGAAATCGGTCGGTAAGCTGCTCTGTCGGTGGACGGCGGTGTAGATTTAGGCAAAACCACAATGGTGGCCAAGTCCGCCTCTAAGGGGAAAGTGCCCTTCTCGATCGCCTCCGCATAGTGGTCCCGCAGCTGCGGGACCAGGCTGTCCCTATATGCGGCATAGAATTCCTGGGGGAGGCCGTCGGGTCCCGGGGTCTTCCCCGCGGACGTACGCCCTATCGCGTCCCCAATTTCCTCAAGGGAAATGGGAGTTTCCAGGCCCTCCCATTCGTCCGGTCGAAGCCGAGCGAGGTGCACGTCACTGGACGCGAGCAGAGTGGCCAGCGAAAGATCCGGTGCCAGAGCCCGGTAGAGCTGGGAATAGAATTGGGCGAAAGCAGCCGCTATCTCCACGGAAGAGGAATGGAGCACGCCCTCGGAATCGGTGATCGCCGGAATGATGCGCGATGTCCTGGGATAGGTGGCCAGGCGGTGCAACAGCGTGCCGTTTTTGTCACCCCAGCCGTACACCCGTGCCAGCGAAGACTGCCAGAGAAGCTTGGCCGCCTCAAGGGAGCGCTGCCGAATCTCCTCACGAAGGAGCCGCAGCTGCCGGTCCACAGCCGGGTCGTCAAGCTCAGCGAGAGACCGTTCCAACCTCAGCGCCCGGGCCTCACAGGCAGTGAGCTGCCGCAGCCGCGTCTGGCGGTGTCGCACCACGTGCGCCTTAGCCGCGCCTCTGATGGTCGCCTTGCGGGCCTCCCACAGGGTGCCCGCCGAGGAGACCGATCCCACGTTGGTGCAGAAGTACTGGGTAAGCTCCGTGCCCACCGCCTTACGAAGCGTCCTATCCTGGAGGAACCAAGCGTTAAAGCGCCACATCGGCCGGGCCGTGGGAGGCGGAGGGCCCAGACCCAGGAGGACCGGAGAGTGGTCCGAAATCCCCCTGGGGAGGATACGGATATCTTGGATGCCCCCACAGGCGGCAGGGGGGACAAAAATCATGTCAATACGCGCATGAGAGCGGTGAGCGGCCGAGGTGTGGGTGAACTGGTGCGCGTGAGGGTGCCAGGTCCTCCAGGCGTCGCAGAGGGCCCGGGCCTCGGCCCAGCCTGCCAGCTGCCTCGCCCGCGCCGCCCGGGAGTCCGACACCGGACCCGACGAGTCCAGCTGAGGGGCCATGACAGCGTTAAAGTCCCCCCCAAGCACGACATCGCCCAACGGGAAGGCATCCAACAGAGAATCCGCGCGGGATAACGCCTGCGACAAGCCAGCAGGTGGCGCATAGAACGACAGGAAGCTGGTCGGCCTACCGTCGAGTGTGCCGCAAACAGCAAGCCCGGTTCCCTGAAGGTCGTTGATCACCCGTGGGAGGACAAAGGGGAGGGAGCGTCGCAACAGGACGGCCACCCCGCGGGAGCCACGAGAAAAGCCAGAGTGCCACACCCGGTCATACCCGTAGCGGGCTAAAAAGGGACACCTCTCACCAAGAAGATGGGTTTCCTGAAGCAGGAGCACATCGGCCCCCATTCGCTGGGCGTACTTGAGGACCGCAGCGCGTTTAAGCCGATCCAGCAGGCCGTTGACATTCCAGGATAGGATGCGCAGCTGAGCCTTGGGGGCTAAGTCTTCCATGGGAACAGTGGGCGGGAATCGCAGCAGGGGCGAGACACCCAGGGGGGCGCCGGCGGGACACCGAGCAGCAGGGACGCGCGGGGAAGGGACAAGGTGCATGGAAGCGCCCCGGGGAGCATGAATGATCTATTAGGGGGAACCAAGGAAGGCCAGCAGAGAGCGGGCGCTGGCGGAGCGCATGTGAGAGTCAGGGGGAAGCCACGCAGTGGCGCTCGCAAGAAGCTGTTGTGTGATGGGCCCAAGAAAAACCAAACCTGAACTAAAAGGAACACCCTCCCTAGGAGGAACAACCGACAAGACCCCCCTCCTGACCCCCCACCCTACACTTCGAAAACGGAAGCATCTGTCGCCCGAACTTCAACAAACAACTACAAAGCCCCAAGCAGAGGCGCTCTGGTGTAAAGAGCGTGGTGGACCCCTCCTGAAGGACGGATGGAATGGTGCTGTCCTAGGTAACTACACCAGAGCGGAAAGCCGCCGAAGCCAAGTCTGAGATTGAGGCCCGTGCAGCGGGACCAGGCCGTCGAATCCTCCACCGAGACAGAGGACAAACAAAAGTCACTTCAAATGGCTGGGCTGCGGGAGAGGTCGGAGAGGTCTGTGTGCAGGGGGAGGGGAGTCGGGGACGGGTCAGGCAAAGGCGATGAGCGGAGGCGAGAGCCCCCAGCCGCCTGTGAAGAAGTCCCAGATGAGGCGGATGAGTCCCTTGGTCTCCTCCCCGACATACTCACGGATCGAGGCCCCTTCGTCGCCCCGCCGTGGGGTCGCCGGGACTGAGTGCGCCGCCTGCGCCGTGGGAGTCGAGCTGTGTCCTGAGCCGAGAGCCGCTGGGTTGGCGACCCCCGCCCGGGCTGGCGCAACGGCCGTTCCTCGGTGAGCCAGGTCCACGCCGCCCGGGGAGTGTCAAAGAATAATGTCTTGCTCTAGAAGATGACGCGGAGGCGCGCCGGGAACTGGAGCTGGCAGCTGAGGCCCAGGGAGCGCATCTTGTGTTTCACCTCCATGTACGAACGGCGCTGTTCCTCGACCTCGCGGGTGTAGTCCGGGAAGACCATGATGGGATGGTTGTTAAAGATCAGGGGGGCTTGCAACCGCGCTTCCTTCAGGATAGCGTCCCTGTCTCTAAAGTTGAGGATCCGCAGGATGAAGGGGCGCGGGGGGGCCCCCACCGGGGGCCTGGCCGCCAACGACCGGTGCGCCCTCTCCACCACAAACCAGGTGGACAAGCTGGCCGCCGGCATCCAAGATATGAACCACTTCTCCAAAAAATCGTCGGTGCGGCCAGACTCGATCCCCTCCGGAAAGCTCACCAGGCGGAGGTTATTGCGGCGGTCCCGGTTTTCGGCATCTTCCGCCCGTCGATGCAGCTCCTGAGAGTGGGTCGTGAGCTCCCTGACTTGGTCTTGGAGCTGCCGGATGTCATCCTCCGCCGTCGAAATACGGGATTCCGCCTCCGTGATACGGGCTGTGGCGTTGCGGAGGTCCTGTCGCAAGAGCGCGACGTCCACCTTCACCTCCCCAACCATCCCCTCCAGGGACGCGCGGGAGGCGTTGATGGCCAGCAGGATGGCAGCGAGGTCTGTGCCAGGAGCCGACGCCGTCTCACCGCCCGTGCCCGGGGGGTCCGGGGTCGTAAAGCGGTCGATTGTGGTCTGGTGGGACGTGGTCTTCGACTTGGCGCCCCTGTCCTTGCCCATGATGGCGCTCGGGGTGGGTACACCAGCGTCCGGGCTCAGCAAGGCGAATCGGTGGCCAGCCGCACCCCTCCGCCAATCGACCGGCTGGCGGGAGGCCAGGGACTGGAGGGGCCAGAAGAAAGGGAGAGCAAAGGCACCGCCGTCCCCAGGCGGGGGGAGGCCAGGAAGCCGCCGGAGACACCACAGCCCCGCTCCGGGCCGCCCCCTCACCTCACCAGAGCCGCTCTGGCGCGGACCACCCCGCAGGCGTCCTCAGTCCAGGCACAGTCCCGGGGCCCTCTCGCTGCAGCCCCTCACCTTAGGTCCACTGGTGTGCCCGATACAGCAGGTCAGCTGGCAGACGCCCCCGGGTCCGGTCAGCAGCCGGGGGGGGAAGAGAAAAGAGCGCCGTCTGCCCATCCGCGGCGAGGCCCCACCGGCAGGGAGGGAGGGGATCCGATGCCACAGACAGGAATGGGTTCCCACGCCGGCTGCGGAGGCCCGTGGCAGCTGGGCTCCGCCGCTCCCCACAGTGGATCCCACCACACAGCTTTCCAAAGGGCCGCCGCCCGGTCACCGCCGGTACGGGTCCGCAGCGGTGGCGCGAAGATACACAGGAGCCGGCCCCAGCGCGGCCCACACAGGCTCAGCTCACCCGCTCCCGGCCGTCGTCGTTGTGGGCCTCCGCAGGTCCAGGGGGCACCCCACGGTTCCAGAAACAGCACCCTGCCGGGTCACCAGTGGTTGGGGCAGCGTTGAGGCAGTGGTCAAGCAGGCATCTCAAGAGGCAGCCTTCCCGGGTCCCGCAATGGCCAGCCAGCCGCCACCGTCCACACGGCCTGCGGCCCTCGTTGACGCCGCGGGGCTCGCGCAACTGCCAGCGCCGGCCGCAGAACCAGCCCGTCGTGTCCCCAGCAGCCTCATAACCAGGGGCAGCAGAGCTCAGCCCGGGGAGCAGGGAAGCAGCCGAAAGTCGCACCGAGTGTGGTGCCTCGGTCCCGCTGCCAGTAGAGACCTCCGGATCGCTGCTAGGACAGCGGGGGACGGAGAAATGCCGGATGAGAGGGGTCAGGCATCAGGAGCCTCACAGAGGGGCGGCCATCTTGACCAGCGCCACCTAGCGCTCCTACTTTGGTTGTTTTGAATGACGTTTGAGGACCCCATCTCTCAGGGTTGTTGTTCGACATGTCACACCATGTGCCAAAACTCGGGCACTTGATATCAAATAACATTTATTGATTTCAAAAAAGAGAAACATTACATAATATTTAAGAACAGGATGGTGACAGCAGTATAAAGAAAGACCAATAAAAATGTATAGTTGCTCTTTAATTTCAGAATGTCAACTAAAAGAGTTGGTATAAAGTAAAAAAATAAAAAGTTTCATTTGTCTACTAACTCTTGTAACTGGCGGTAGAGTCATCCCAAAAAAAAACCAAGCGTTGGCATAGCCAATAGGTCTCACTTTTGGGACCTTATAAGTATTTAGTTATGCAGCACAATATCCTTGGTGCAACAACATCAACTGTTGCATGGCTAAGCACTTATAAGGTCCCAAAGGCGATACCTATTGGCTATGACCATGCTTGTTCTTTTGAAAGCTGTTGCTGATCACGAGTGAAGTCCTTCACTTCGCCACACATACATTTATGAATGAGTAAATTAATGATCTTTTACTTTTAAAGCTTGCAGTCACTCAAAACTGAGCATCTAGGGCAGTCATACTCAAAGTATGGCCCGGGGGCCGCATGCGGCCCTCCTGACCTTTGTGTGTGGCCATCTGGTCAACAGCAGCACTGGGCTGCTATTTACCAGACAGAGCACGGACATTAAAAATATGCTACATAAACAGATTTTTAATGAGGGTGATGTGTAAGAGTCTACTGCAGACATTTTGAAGAGAAATGTTGTGCTCATGTAGCATGCAGCATCCATAAAAAAAGTTTATTTGAGCAAAACAGGACCTCACATATGAGGAATGGGAGGGTATCAAAGAGATTATTTGCAGTAATATTCCTGAGCTGCTGCTGTTTTACAATATTGAAAACACGTCACTATTCCCGAATATTAGATATAAACACGATTTGAATTTGGAGGAGTGCGTCTGTGCACTGTAAGTCAGCTGGCCAAAGAGGGCATGAAAGAGCCGACATTGGATCATAAATCCAAAGCTGTCCTGAATAGGGGCCTCCAGAATATGTTACGCCCAGAGCCGCTAGCATCCTTAAGGTGTCCACAGGTGCTAACCTCTTCGAAAAGGTTTCAAATTTGCGCACAAGAGACGCCGCGCAATCCTTGTCTTGGTGCTGCATCAGTTCCATAGGTGGAGGGGCCCCAGTGTGGTGCGCCCTGTGCAACCTCTTTGCGGCGGAATCACGGTGGTGATAATCAATAAATCATTTGTAGAGCGCACTGGGTGCACTGTAGGCGCTAAGGGGTGGGGCTGGGGGGGGGGTGGCAGCTATAGGTCGAACAGCCAGGTCTTGAGGCGTCTCCTGAAGGTCAACAGGTCCTGGGTGTGGGGCAGGTGGGCGGGGAGGGTGTTCCATGTCTTTGCGGCGAGGTGGGAGAATGACCTGCCGCCGGTGGTCATGCGGCGGATGCGTGGAACGGTGGCGAGGTCTGCAGAGCGAAGCTGGCGGTTCGGGGTGTAGAAGGACAGTCGTTCGTTGAGGTATGCTGGTCCGGTGTTGTGGAGAGCTTTGTGAGCGTGATAATGAAACTGGTAAAGAGATTTGCGAAACGCAAGGTTGCTTGGGTGCCCTGCATGTTTGTTTTCTTCTCTGCAACACATGCCTCAGCTTAGACTCTGCAAGGGAGAAAAACCTTCAACACAGTGTCCAATGTTTCCAAAATGTGTTCAAATAGTTCACTTTATAGCACAATTGTCTACATATATTGTCCAAGAAGCCAACGCTTTCACTCTGAATTCTAAAGAGAGACTTGTGAAATATTCCTAAACTTTAAGGTTGTGGTTCGGACCCCAAGGGCAATAGTTCTTCACAGCAACACTTCTTGAAGTGGCCGATAAGACGAGATCTACATGGGCTGTCGGTCCAATGAAGTACAAATGCCACTTAAGCGCTTTGAAGAGGCTGTAAGGTGGCATGTCGGTGCTTTGTAAAATATGGGTAGCGTAATGTTGCGTCACAGCTTGTTGAACGCTCATAAAATGAACACCTCCTTTCAGTCACTTCGAGAGATTTTATGAGGCACCACATTGAGGACGGAAATAAGTTATTGGTAAAATTTCACAATTCATAAATAAAACTGCAAGGGAGGTCCAAAATGCACTCTGTATATTTACCCGGATATGGGCTGAGACAGCAAGCCTCGGTAGGTGCCTCTCTGCCCACAAGTTAGCTTTATTGCTGAATGAGATGTTCCTGGTTTGGTTCTGAAAGCTGCACTGGTGACACAAGTCAGTACCTTATGAGTTATTCCAGCAAAATGGCTCGGTGAGTGAAGCACTTGCAGCTGACGTCTGCTATTAATCCAGACCAGCTCAACCCCTTCGATACTTACGAGACCGATAATGATCACACCAGCAAAGCCCTCAAATGCAGAAGGAAACTGCTGCTCAAGGACGAGACAACAACCCCAGCCTCGCCTCAGGGAAAATCGCAGTTACTAGAGAGGCAAGCGCAGCAGTCCTCGCGTGGCACTGAAAACAGCATTGGCCACAGACTAGGATGTTCCCCGGGGGAGACAAGTAGTGCAGCCCTCGCTTGCTGTAGGAAATCACACCGTCCACAGCAGACCATAGTTAGCGCCCTGACGCGCTCGAGTAAACAATAGCACCTAGGAGCAGACTAAATACAGCCACCCCCTTCCACCGCCCCCCGCAAAGGGCAACAGCATCACATATGTGAGACAAGCGCAGCTCTCACAGTGGGTGAAACTGCGCCACTGGAAGGAGGCCGCTCTGTGGCAAGCACACATGCGTGCTGAGACCGAGGCCTGCTACAGCCAGAATTACGAGCTGCACAGCACTGTGGGTAAGTAATTTTTAATACACTGTGCGATTTACCATTTCCACGTGGCGAAATCGCCCCAGCACTGCGCAATTACGAGTAGAAATCCACGGTATGGAGAATTATCCCGTGGGGCCCATTACCCATACAATACAAGCCCGCGAGTGGTGCGCGCGTGCACTGTAAGGAATGCAGCTGCCATTGTGCCCGTCGCTGCACGCGAAAGTGAAACCTGATCCAGAACAGATGGCACACTGCGCGCTCCCGAGAGCCCTAGGCCATGGGAGTGAAAGTATTGAGGCGAGGCGGGACATGCACCCGTCTTTGGCCATTTGCGTTCTTTCAATTATTGAAAGCCACATGCAAAGGCCAATGGGATGTGTGGGAGGAGGCACACCCACACAGAGAAGACTCTTGGAAGTCTTAAGTGATTCCAAGAGCCCTCTCCTAGAGAAGCGCTGACGCCCTCCGCTCTAGGCGAGACCTAAAAAGGGACCTGTCGGCTCTGCATCCAAAGCACTTACTGTACAACTCAAGATAATTTAGGCCACCCTTCATTTCCTGATATATTTGCCTTACTGCAAGAGTGGTATAATTGCTCCACTTTCGCCCATCTCTTATGGGAGATTTTTAAATTCAATACTTTCAAGGGCGTTTCACACGTTTGTCTTTGGAGGGGGTGTGTTAAAGTTTCCTCAATTTCCTCTCTTAAAATGGTTCCTGGAGACCGCCTCTGTCCCACCAGCATTTAAAACCGATTGTAGCTTGTGTACCTAGGAACCCAGCCTTTACGAAGTCACAAAAACGTATTGAATAGTTTAAAGAAGTATTGTGAATTATTGGCACAACCTCTCCAAAGATTAGCCGGCAATCCACTTTATGAAATAGGCTTTAGCCATAATTCATTCAGCTCATGAGAGCATCCCATTAATGTAAAAAGAGCTTACATCCCAGAAAAGTGAGTGATTCACAATCACAAATCACTATCGCCACAACCTTTGTAGAGAGACCAGATTTCACCATAATTAAATTTTCTGAAACAACAATAGAAATCATATTTCCAAAAAGCAAAACTGAAATACTTCAAGTCTATTTGAGCAAGACCCACAGTCAATAGGTCTTAATCCTGAACAACATGTAAGACCTACCCAACAACTAGTGATGCCCTTCATCATCATAATATCGGAAAGGTAGATCACTAGACAAGTACAACTCAACTTAGGAACCAACAGCATTCTAAACGAGTGAATGTAAACCAACCAGACTGACATAAGACTAGACTTGCTTACAGAGTTAGATGGTTACAGTAACACTGCCTACATCCCTGTAGATCAGCCAGCAGTATACAGCACAACAGAATGTACCACTTTGTAACAGATATTAAACATTAAAAGTGGAATTACAGGTAACTAATAACATACATAGATATTACTGATCGGTTTTATCAGAAGCCAACAGAAGACACACTAGACCATTTCAAGATAGAATATATGTACAGTCACCCTTAACCTAGCATGGTGGACAGAGTGGACAGAATCAACATGACACCTCAACAAATATATTATCCACTCTGTATATTACCTCTCATGTTTCCCCACTATTTGTTTTCTAAAAAAAAAAAAACGTAACTACATGAGTTGCTATGGAACAACAAGCACCCAAATTTTGGCTTAAAAACACAAAACGAAAAAAATAATGGGGCACCAACTTCTGGGTCCCCTATGACGCCTTCAGACTCAGACTAAAGTCTTTTAGCACATGAACTCAAAAGACCCCCTTACCCAGTGATCCAAATGGAAACCATCTTCCACCTGTGAGTGTTCATGTTAGCTCGTCTAATGTGTGAAGTTCACCAAGTGTTTTTTCCCTTATCTTTACACATTTAGGATCCTGGCTGTAAAGGTACTAAGCCAGCTTACTTCCAGAACTTAACATATTTAATTTCCAATTAATCCACTCGGGATGATCAGTGCTCACATAAAGGGTGTCAAAAACGGATACCAGCTTTTATCAGATCATACCTTTGGATGTAGAACTTCCGGAGAACCCCTGCACAGCAGTGTATGGGAGATGCATCCAACTGACCAGAACCCGCTTCCATTTCTTACTTCAAACCCTCTCTACTCAATAAATCCCTCATCATCTTTGTGTAAGCTTACCTCGGCCACCTCAGGGGCTGCATGGATCAGATGCCAGACATAACCATTAAGCTCCTCTTTTCTCCGCTCTGCCACTGTTTCTACTCGCGATCGGCCAATAAAAAACCTGCTGGGAAAGCTAGACAAAAAATGCAGGAAATGTAAGAGAACGAAAAAGCTGAAGACACTGCTAGAATACTGCAAACGTTTCTCTTCTGTTCGCCCCAAACAAGTATTTTGCTTCTCAGACCTTTGGACCTCTGAACTCCTATTTTTACTAAACCCGAGTCTCTGGCTTCCTGTTCTCATATACTATCCCTTTGTTCTGGTATGCCCTTTCTGTCCTGCCCAACTACCCCCTTGACCTTACACCTTACCTGTCCTTTTTGTCAACCCCCCATCCTCCTCACTTACCCCTACATCTTTCCCCTGCTCTTCTACAGCTATCTATTGAGACCCAAGCGTGGAGTTCGATATCAGAATATCCCGCATTCTCATTTCAAAGCATCCTGTGATTTTGAGCTCTGTTCTTTCATTGCAGAATGTAGTTTTTAAATACTGAACTTGCTAAACACCCACAAGCTTGGCTGAAAAATTCCCCAACATCAGCTGGGATCCTGGATGACTATGTTTAGTAGTTTAAACGTATAGTTTCTTACCAGTCAGTGTAGTTTTTCAGCTTGAAGTCTTTCTGGATTCACAATGCTGTGCATTATTCCGCCATCTAGTGGTTGGATCAGGAATTGTAGTATTTCTTCTCTTTTTTTTTTTTCGTGGCCCAGGTGGGCGTCGACATGCCACCATTTGGTGTACTTCGTGACGTAGAAGCGCTTCCTCCAGGAAGTTCTCACCTTTGGTCACCATCTTCGGATTCTTTTTCCTTGTCTTGTGTTACTTTGTTTCTTCTCTAAACTATTAAGTCTTTCTCCAGTTTTAACCCCTTTCCTACTGCCTCATCTTTCTGGCAGAGGAGGGTGGGTTCGCAAGTGAATCCAGAGAGTCTCCAAGCTGCAAAACTACACCGACAGGTAGGGAACTATACGTTTTGCAGCGTGAATCTTTCTGGATTCACTATGCTGTGCATAGACTTTGTAGCGGTTTGTCCTTATTGTGGTGGCTGGGTGGAAGATGAGCTCTGGTTACTGAATATGTGTTGTAAGACCTTCTGTCCCACTTGCGCTTCCTTGTTCATTTGGATATCTACACAGTAGTGCTTAGTGAACGTGTGCACTGAAGACCATGTTGCAGCTTGGCAAATGTCTTGAATTGGTGTGTTAGCTAGAAACGCAATTGTAGCTCCTTTCTTCCTTGTTGAGTGGGCATGAGCTGCTCCTTGTAACAGCTGTCCTGCTTGTTTGTGGCAGAGTTGTATGGTTTGTGCAATCCACCGTGCAATGGTATTTTTGGTAACCGGTCGTCCCAAAAAACTGCTGGCAAAGGAAACAAAGAACTGTTTTGTCTTTCTGCACTCCTTTGTCCTTTCTATATAGTGCATTACTGCCCTCCTGGCGTCCAGTGTGTGTAGCGCCCTTTCTGTGCTTGTGGCTGGTTTTTGGAAAAAACTAGGTATTTGGATTGTCTGATTGATGTGGAACAGTGACACCAGCTTTGGCATGAAGTGTGGGTCTGTTCTCATTACAATCCCATCATTGTGTATTTGCAGGTAGGGCTCTTGAAGCGTTAGCGCTTGCAATTCACTTACTCTTCGTAGTGATGTGATGGTCACTAACAAGGCTATTTTTAGCGTGAGCATGTGCAGTGTAGCTTTGTGAACAGGCTCAAATGGTGCCTTCATCAATTGCATTAGCACCACGTTGAGGTTCCATGCCGGTGCCGGCATTCTGTTTGGAGGTGCGATTCTCTTTGCTTCTTCTAGAAATCTTTTTACTACTTGAGAGGTGAAGAAGCTTTTCCCCATTTTTCCTCTTGTGTAAGCCACTATCGCTGCTAAGTGCACCCTTAGGGATGTGTAGCTCCGTTTACTTTGTAGTAGATGCGTTAAGTATTTTAGTACTGTTGATTCCCTTGTGATTTTCCTTTGCAGTTTCTCCCTAATGCACCATTTGGAGAATCTTTTCCACTTTGCTACGTAGCACTTTCTTGTGGTAGGTCTTCTTGCCTCCCTGAGCACTGCCATTGTACTTGCCGGTAGTTTGAGGTGTGCAAATTCTAGGTCTTCAGGAGCCATGCAGCTAGGCTGAGGCTCTCTGGCTCCGGGTGCAGCACCCATCCATTCTGCATTGTTAACAGGTCCCTTCTTCTTGGGAATCTGTGTGCTGGTGCTTGCGCCTTCTCCACTATTTGTGAGAACCAGGACTGTCTGGCCCACTGAGGCGCTATTAGTATTAGCGACATGTTGTTGATTCTGCATTTGCTGAGTACCCTGTGTATCAGTGGTATCGGGGGAAAAGCGTATGCAAATGTCTTTGACCAATTTATCTATAGCGCATTCCCTTGTGACCGATGTTCTGGTTGTCTGGAAGCGAAGTGTTGGCATTCTGCATTTTGATGTGTTGCAAATAGGTCTATTTGCGGTGTCCCCCACTTCCGGAATACTTTTTGTATTTCTTGTTGGTTGATCTCCCATTCGTGGGATGCTGACGTCAGACTGCTGAGTCGGTCCGCTTCCACATTGTCCTTCCCTGGGAGATGTATTGCTAGTAGCTCTATCCTTAGAGGAATGGCCCATGTCCATATTTCCTGTGCCAGCCTTGATAGTGCTACTGATTGTATTCCACCTTGCTTGTTGATGTAGAACATGGCAGTTGTGTTGTCCGTTTGGATCAACACCCCGTTTCCGTACAGCTGCTTCTGAAAGGCTTTTAAGTCTAGGAACACAGTTTTTAGTTCTAGGTAGTTGATGTGTTTGACCGCATCTTGCCGCAACCATAGTCCCCTCACTTTGAGTTTGTTCATGTGCGCGCCCCACCCTAGCTGTGAGGCATCCGTTGTTATGGTTACTGTTGGGAGTTGGTTGTGTGAATGATTTCCTTTGCGATATGTTTTCCTCGTTCCACCACTCTATTTCCTGATGCACTGCGTGTGTGACAACCACTAGATATTCCCAACTCCCTGTTGCCTGTGACCATTGCTGCTGTATCCAATCCTGGAATGGTCTCATGTGGAGTAGAATATTTTTGACTAGGTGGATGCATGACGCAATCTTTCTCATTAGCTTGCACACCGTCCTCACTGTCAGAACTTGCCCCTTGCGGTAAAGACATGTTTCCTTCAGTACTGCCAATGTTCTCTTCCTGCTGGGGAACACTTTGGCCTGTATGGTGTCGATATCCGCCCCTAAGAATATCTTGATCTGCTCCGGCCTCGGTTGGCGATTTTTTCCAATAGATTGAGAAATCCAGTTGGTTCAGTGTTTGTACGACCTGCTGTATGTGTTGTTGCAGTGGCTGTACGAACTTGCCTTTACAAGCCAGTCATCGAGGTAGGGATATATGTGTATTCCTTGCATTCGTAGGTGCGCTGCTACTGCTGCTAGGCATTTTGTAAACACCCTTGGTGCGGATTTGAGCCCGAATGCCTGTACTGTGAACTGGTAGTGAGTTTGGTTGATCACAAACCTTAGTAGACGTTTGTGCTTGTGGTTGATGGAGATGTGCAAGTACGCGTCGTTTAAATCTATCGTTGGCATGTAATCCCCTTGTTGTATTTGTGGTATTACCTCTTAAAGGTAAGTCATTTTGAATCTTTGTGTCCTTATGAATTTGTTCAAGAACATTAGATCTAGGATAGGTCTTAGTGTTTTGTCCACCTTTGGCACGAGGAAATAAGTGGAGTAAAACCCCTTGTTCCTTTGGTTGTGCGGTACCACCTCTATCGCCTCTTTGCTGAATAGTTCGTGCGCTTCTAGTCTCAAGAGCGAAAGTTCCTTTGCTGAGTGTGTCTTGTTTCTTGGTTTCCTGCTTGGAGGCTGTTTTTCTAGCTCTATATAGTATCCGTGTTTGATGATGTTTAGTATCCATTTGTCGGTTGTGATTTTCCTCCACTCCTGGAGGAAGTCTCTTATTCTGCCTCCTACTGGTGTTGTGTGTTCGAGGTATTGTTTGTTGCGGAACGTCACGTTTTTGTTTTTCTCTATGTCTTTCTGCCCACCCCGAGGTGTTGCTAGGGTGGGTTTTCGGTGTATGGCGAAATCACTTGGGGGCAGGCTGCTGCCCTCCTTTCCGTGTCTGCCCTCGACCGTTTGAGCGCCCTCGAAAGGACTGTCCCCGGGGCTGGTACTGCCAGTTCTGCTGCTGCTGTTCCTGCTGCTGCTGGACTTGGTTGTTCCCTTGATAGCTGTGTTGGAACGTCTGGTGTGATATAGTAGGCACGTTGCCTCCCCTACCACCTGGCCTTCTCGCGGGTGTACCTCTTCTCATCCCTCTGAACTGCAGCGCTCCCATGGACCTTGTTGTCTCATTGTCCTTTTTGAGCTGTGTTAACTTGTCAACTGGTGTGCCAAACAGTTGCTCTCCATTAAAAGGTGTGTTAAGGATGTTGTTTTGCACCTCTGGCTTGAACCCTGAAATTGTAAGCCATGCGTGTATTCTCTCGGTCACCCCGATCATCATTTGTCTGCTGGACACATCCGCAGCATCCAAGGCCGATTTTAAACATGTATTCACCATATTTTTGCCCTCTTCTACCAAGTGAGCTGCCCTTTGTTGGTACTGGTCTGGTAGATGCTTTAGGAGTTGCCCCACTTCCTCCCAGTGCTGGTATGCGTGCCTGTTGATCAGGGTGTTGGAGTTTGCGATGCACCATTGAATTGCCGCACTCCGCTCCACCTTTCTCCCACAAGGTCCATCCTTCTACTCTCCTTGTCTGGAGGTGGCCCGGCATTTGTGGGTACATTGGCCTTCTTCCTAGCCGTTGCTGTAATGATGAGATCGGCTGGCACTGACCCCTGGATGCATGCAGGGTCCTTTGAGGAATGTTTATACTTTTTCTCTGTTCTAGGAGTCTCTGTTTTGTATACTGCTGGTTCTTTTAAAGCATCCCTTCCCTGGTCTAGCACACTAGGGAGCATGGGCAGGAACTGGCTCCTAGTCTGTTGAGGCAGCAGAGTTTCCAGGAGGAATCATGCCTTGGGCTTCTCTTCCTCCAGTTTCACCCCATATGTCTGTGCAGCCTTTTGGACAACCATATTGTAGATCCCTATGTCGTCTGGCGGTGAAGGCCTCGAAGGATATGTGTCTACTCCTTCCGGCAATTCGGCGTTGAGGTCATGCCACTCCAAGTCTTGTGCCTCCGAGGACTTCGAGTCCTGGTAGGTCTGCTGATACTCGTCGTCTTCTCCCTCGAAATAATACAGGGCTTCTTCCTCCTGTTCCTTGACTGGTTTAGGCGTTTTCGGTGGTACGGCGTCCTTGTCGTCTCTTTCGTCTTCGAGCGCAAGATTCGGCGGGATGGTTTACTGGCTCATCCGTTCGTCGAAGTCCTTTCTTCGCTGCAGGATGTTGGCCATGTCGGCCTCGAGCCTCCTCGTCTTCCTTTCCATCTCGGCGGCCTGTTCGGCATCGAGAGTTTGCGTGCTTCGCTTCGAAGTAGTTGTTGGCCCTTCTTTTCTCAGCGCCGAGGTGTCCTTTTCCAGGGCATCCTTCGACGACCTAGGTTTTTCGAGGGCTTTCGCCGTCTGGGAGTCCTTTTCGAAGGATCTGCTGGGTTGTTTGTCCTTGGGTGCCGTTGCTTTCGCCGGGTGTTTCGGCGGCAATGTTCCCTTCGAGGACTTTGCTTCACTCCTTCGAGTGTGGCTAGAGGACTTCGCTTCACCCTTTCGAGTGTCGCTCGAGTGTCTGGGGGTCGACGACTCCCTTACCTCCTTCGACGTCTTCTTTTGGACCTCGATGACCGCGCAGTCCTCCGGTCCTTCGGCGAGGTTGTCCTCCTCTCCACTGGAGAGGCCCAAGTCCCGCAGCGATGGAGGTGCCCCTGCCCCTGCATGTTGTGGTTCACCCTTCTCTGCCTCTCTCTTACTCTGAGAGTCTTAGGTGTGAACACCGAGCACACTTTGCAGTCCTCGCTGTTGTGGTCGAGAGGCAGGCATAGGTTGCAGACTGGATGCTGGTCCTTCTGGGCGTATTTGTGGTGACAACTGGTGCAAAACATGAAAGGAGTTTTGTCCATTCCGGCGCTCAGGGAGCCCCCTGCGAGCGCATTCTCCTTTGAACGTCGAGGTCTTGGTCGAAAACCTTCTCCCTCGTCATCCAGATTACCTGACCTGTAGTTGGGTGTGCTGAAAAATGTGATTTTCGTCGATTTTCTTCTCTTCCGTCGATTCTTTCTCCCCAAAACTCTGGAACTCTTCGGTAACGATCCAGACCCAACGGCGGAAAAAATAACCTGAAGATGGTCACGAAGGACACCAAATGGTGGTATGTCGACGCCCACCTGGGCCACGAAAAAAAGAAAAGAAAAAAAAAAAAAGAAATACTACAATTCCGGACTCAACCACTAGATGCCGGAATAATGCACAGCATAGTGAATCCACAAAGATTCATGCTGCAAAACTACAGTTACCTTTACAGGATTAGGACCACAAACATCGCCAACCCTAGCATGCCACCAAAGATTTCTTTTCATTACTGAATGATAAACACTGTCATTACATAGTCAATTATTTATTTCTATTTTGAAAGTGCTGTCCCACTGTTTGAAAGTATTGAAGGTTTACTTTTTCATTATTTGTGGTTCGATTTTCGACTAATAATTTAATTTTTCCTCACTTAAGAGGAAAATGCCTGTTTTGAGGCTCAGCCTGCTGTATTAATTTTATTGAGAACATTGTTTATTGGTTCTTACATTTTGGCTTCTTTATATTAATGTTTTAGGTCTGGGTTTGGGCAGGGTAGCTGTAAATCATACCTACTGACCACAATATACACAGAGTCCACTTTGTGTCAGCTCCTTTCAATAATTGTATTTCTTTTACCAGCAATTTTCAGCGACTGGTCAATTAAGTGGTTCCTAACCCTTTGGACTTGTGTACCCTCACTTAATCACTGCTGGAATCCAGGGAACCACACTGAGTCATTACTGGAAGCTGGGGATCACCAGACTAAGCATTTTAGATGATCTGAACCACAAAACTATACACAAAAAATACAGAAATAAGCATTCATCAAACAAATATACAAATGATAAAAAGTTCCAAGCAGCCACAAACCCCCTACGCAATCTTAATGGACCCCCAGGGGTTCCTAAACCACAGGTTAAGAACCATGGGTTTGAAGGAAAAGAGGGGGGGGAGAATAGGGCAATGTAAACACATAGGCTATGGCTACACATATATAAAAATGAAAGAGACACTGCACCAATAGGGGCTTACATTATACATTTATTTATTTATAGCATTTATAAAGCGAAACTGTCACCATACAGGTATCCTGGCACTAATAGCTTCCATCTGGATAGAGCAGCTGCTAGTGTAAGCACATGGAGACCACACGGTCGCATGGGGAAGAGCCAGGTATTCAAGGCTTTCCTGAAGTGCAATAGTTCAGTTGACGATCTAAGAGTGAATGGCAACTTGTTCCAAAGCTGGGCTGCCTTAACTGTATAGGCTCATCCGCCTTGTCTAGTCTTACAGAATCTGGTTACACAGGAAGTTCGCGGATGCTGAACTGAGACATCTCCAAGGGGTGTATCTCTTTAATCTCCATCGCAGGGGCACAGGTCCCATGCTCTGGAGTGCCTTCAAAACAATACACATAGATTTGAATTCTATCCTCTGTTTCAGAGGAAGCCAATGAAGTCCTTCGTCGTGTTGGATGTGGAAGATCTTCGTGGTCTGTTTATTGCCAATTTGCCGGCTGACGCTTGGATTCTATAAAGACCGTTAATTAGATAGTCCGGTGCTCCAAGTAGCAAAGCGTTACAGTAATCTAGCCAGCTTAGAATTATTCCACGCACAATATCAGATTTTGCTTGGGCTGGCAGCAGTGGTAAAAGCTTTTTGATGTCACAGAGAAGAACAAAACAGGCACCAGTCACTCTGTTGATATGGTTCTCCAGGTTCAGTTTTGTATCAAAAGTAACCCCAAGGTTGCGGACCATGTCAGAGAGTTGTAGCTCTTGACAGGTCAGAAGAGGCCAGAAGTTAGAGAGTAGTGTCATGGGGACTTTGCTCACAGAACAACAGAGAAATTCACT
Organism: Triturus cristatus; assembly: GCF_964204655.1. NCBI lineage: Eukaryota > Metazoa > Chordata > Amphibia > Caudata > Salamandridae > Triturus > Triturus cristatus. The sequence continues at coordinate 1,116,236,010 of NC_140579.1, forward strand.
TTTATCTCCATTAAATGTAGGGGAACTTGTGTTCAGCTAGTTAACAATGTCTGTCATGCAGTTCTGGAAGGCGTCCATGACATCCTGCTGGTTATTATTGATGGACAAAACCAGCTGAGTGTCGTCAGCGTAGTTAACCAGCATATTATTGTGGGCTTTCATAAGAGTAATAAGTACCCTCATATAAACATTTAAAAGGATGGGGCTGAGCGCAGAAACCTGCGGAATTCCATGTTGGATGGTTTTAAAATCAGAGTGGTAAGGTAGGAGCTGATCCACTTCAGTATGGTACCACTAACTACAATAGAAGCTAATCCTGCCAGCTCACCCTTCTCCCAAAATGTTTAGTGGTTCCGACCTCATGCTCATCCAAAAGAAATTTCCTTCTACCAAGAGAATAGAGAACCAAAATATTGCAAAGAAAATGTTCTCAGCAAGAAACATAGCACTAAAATCCAACTTACTTGCTGATGCAGTAGCCAGGGCTATGGCTTTATCAATATCCCTTCGTCACCATGCTTGGCTCGGGTATTCGGGATTCTTGCAGGATGTCCAAGCAACTCTAATGGACCTTCCATTTGATGGTTCCTGCCTTTTTGGAGTATTGTCTGACTCTGCCTTTGAACAGTTTAAGGCCAGTAAAACAATAGCTAGATCCTCGGGTTTTCAATTTCAGTTAACAAACTTCTTGTCTGGTAGAACTGTGGACGAAGGATTAGTAGAGTGGACTTTCTTTGCTGCCAAGACCACCACAGGATCATGAGGAGGGTCTACATGCAAAAACAGGTCCTGTTCAGGAGGTATGTACTTTTTTGGGCAACTAGAGGGTGTTGTTTTTGCTGAAGCCGGTGTACAGAAAAGTTTCACAGCTGGTTCGATTAAGTCTGAAACTAGTAGTAGGAGTGGTCTTGATGAAGAATGTTGGTAAAGAGTTTTAAAAAATCACCGTCATTGTTCAGGGAACATGTAAAGGAATGTTTTGTTTTGTAGCTCCTCGTATGAGAACATCTTGAGCAGTATTAATGTTATCAATTGGTGAGGCTCTTTTTGAAGGAGAGTCCGTCAAAAACCTCCTTGTATCTGAGGACATCATTGTGGAACAGAAACGCATCCTGGATCTGAACCTGTATCTGTGCCTAGATGAATGCCTTGAAAAAGAGGCTTGTCTAAAGTGATGTCTTGCAGTAGCTCTTGATCTCGTGATCTACAACGAGATCTGGACCTTGTGTGAAGAGACTTGGATATCCGTGGTGCTGCTGATGTGCTTGCTGGACAGTGAGCCCCTTTGCAGTCCGAGGAAGTGTCAGAGGTGAGTGACACGGAGTAGTAGTTGGAGGAACTGGTGGTTGAGATGGAGGTGGTTGTGAAGAATCTGGAATGACTACTGGCGATGATGGTGGATATACTTGTGAATCTGAGTTGTCGGTAGTCTTCTCACCTTCATATTTTGGAAAATGTAAATTCCGTATGTCTTGACATCAAATGCCTTCTATGTCAAAACATCATTGTCGACCTTCTGTGTCTCAACATTGAATGGCATCTACTCTTCGATGTAAAGACAGTCCTTCATGGTGAGCATGTTCCCACTGTATCTCGCCTCAAATTTATAGTTCTTTACGTCAAATGGGACCAGTGTCTTTTTTCAGGGCTTTTCTTTTTGGGGCTCCCTCTCAAAGTCCTCAGAGGGTAGAGGCAGAGCCCTGATACAGGAATGACCCTCTCCTTGTTCATGTGACGTTCCATCTTCATATAGTGCCTTTTCCTGTCTTCGCAGTTCCTGTCGTCCATGAAGGCGGATCTTCTTCCTGTCCTTCCGGGTATGCCTGGAAAAGGACTGACCCTCTACTTGTTCATGTGACGTTCCACCTTCAGATAGCGCCTCTTACTGTCTTTGCAGTTCCTGTCTTCCATGAAGGCAAATCTTCTCCCTGACCTTCCGGTATGCCTGGAAAAGGTCCTGTAGTGTTGACATTTGTCTGGAATGTGACTGTCAGAAAGGAAGAGCATATGCAGATCAAGGGGATTGGATTTAGCCTTTTTTTCTTCCACATGCAAGACATTTGGCAAATAAAGCTGGCATTTTATTTGCCTGAAAAACAAAGTTTACGGTCTGAAAATAACAAAGAAATTCTTTATGCATTTAAAGGCATTGAGTGAAGCTGGTTGTATTCCTATCGGCAAAGATTTTTTGTAGAACAATTCACCAACGTCATTGTTCAGGGAGCTTGTAATGGATGGTTTAGTTTTGTAGCTCCTCGTATGAAAACATGTTGAGCAGTATTAATGTTATCAATTGGTGAGGTTCTTTTTGAAGGAGAGTCTGTCAAAGCTCAGTGCTCAAGATCCTATCACCAGGAGCTAGAAACAAAAAACAGAGTTAACTGCAATCTACTGGGCATAATGGCAAACTGGATGGCTATGAGTCCTTAAAAGTGCAGAGTCCGTTTTCATACACGCATGGCTGCTGCCTGTGTGTCAACATTACACTGTACCTTTTTTCACTATTTCTTTTTAAAAAGGTTTGGGATTGAAATTTATGAGGAAAACATATGTATTTTCTAGTAATCTTCCCTAGTTTTTATTATTAATTTGGCCTTAAAGTAAATTAAAGAAATTGGCCAATATAGCCTATGTTATAGGCTGCAATCCACTTTTAAAAGACAGTATGTTAAAACTTCTCCTTCCTGAAGCAAGGCGAAGATCTATACTTATGAAAATGTATTTTAAAGCAGTGCTCCGGCATTCCACATGTGGGCAGGACTATTCACTGCTTATGATCCTCAGTGGATATCACCTGAGAGAACCTGTGGTTAGAGTATCCTCCGGAAAGAGTGTTAATGAATGTAAGTAACTTGTTCTTCTGGTGGATACTTTTAACTGCAGATTTCTCACCTTTTAAACAGATACCAAAGCAGTAGCCGTCAAGGTGAAGGGTCTGAGAGGGGACTTTATACCAGGAATTCCTACAGGACTGAGCAGGCAGTAGGACCCTCCCTGGAGTCCTGAGGGTTAATGCAGTAGTGCACGTGGTGAATGTGTGGATGGACTCACATATAGAAGCTCGGCTGATGGTGAACACTGGAACGCCCCATAGAAAAAGCTGTAGTGGCAGCTTTGGCTCTGATGGAATGAGCTTAAAGGCCTTCAGGAGGCTCCTTCTTGGCCAATGAATCATATGTCTAGATACAAAAAAGTTATCCATCAAGAGACAGTACACTTTTGGAAGAGTCATAACAAGACATCAATGGAGATCTAGCTGAACTATGCTTGGATCAGGAACTGGCACCTCAGAAGATGTTGTTGTCTCGGAACAAGCTGCAACAAGCAGGGCCTTCAGCAAAGGAGTGGAGGCACTGCCTAAGTCTTACTGGAATCCCCTATGGAAGGCTCCGCCATTGTAATCTGACTGGGGCCCAGAGTTTGTCCAAAAAAGCTGCGGCACTGCCTGCCTGGAGGCATCTACTTGCTTTGAAGTTTAAGAGGGCCGGGAAATTCGTAGAGCATCAACTCTAACTGGAGAACATGGTGGGAATCTGACAATTAGTGTGGAGTTGGACCTTTTGAGTACTGATGAGCGTGCTCTCCTTGAAGCAACGAGAAAAGCATTCAACATCTTGGACTTGCCTAAAGACCGAGACCTGAACCTGGCCTTGGAGCAGGAACAGGCCTGAGATTTGGAGCACCACCGGCCTTGATTCTTGTTGTTGGCGACATACAGCTTCGCCTCCTCATCACCGACTACTTTTGGGTGCACCTTGGTGCATTAGCCGCATGACTCCGAATCGTGCTAGGATCCGAGACACCAAAGGCAGATGTTGTGTGCAGCGGTAACCAACATCTGCCTCTTGCAGGTGTAGCAGGGCTTGAAGTCCAGTCTTTGGAGTTGACATACCCTAAAACACTGTCAAGCAAAACATTTTGAAGGTTGGTGAAAAACCCACAAAGTTCTGGACAGAGGCTCAGGATCTGCATCAAAGAGTGTGGAAAACAAGAAACTGAAGTCTCATGTCTGCATAGGCTCCATACCAACACTTCTGGAGGCAGGTCACGGATGGAAGCAATTGCTATAAATTTTCTAGAACTAGTTTAGAGCCTAGGGAGGAAATTCAAAGGGTGAGCACTCTGTGGTTAGAAGCATCCATCAGAAAGGGCCTTGTAGGCACAGCTCTACTTGCAGCGGATGACCATCTGGTTGGTTGCATATATTTTGTTACCCGAACATAATTCTAACCTTGCAAGAGTTTGAAATATTGTATTGCAGAGATGGAATTAGAGGATGCAGAAGAAGAAAGTGTGAGAGAGACTTCACTTTATCAATCCTCAGATGAAAATGAAACAGGAGCCAATAAAGACGAAGATTGTTCTGTTGTGTTCACACCATGTAATATAATTGTAATAAAGAAGCTCTAAAGGTAGTAAATTTCCGACAAGCACAATAAACTATGAAAACATACAACTTCCGTGGGCACTTCCTTAAAAATAAAACTTAAGAGTCCTTAGTCATTCATGGAAGAATAACGGCAGTTTGAAAAAACCTCCAAAATTTATCAATCCCTCAGATTTTCTTGAAATCCGTGGATAGAGTGACTGCTGAAACATCCATGCCTTAAAAGACAGCTTTCATAAAGTGTTGTAGAGTGCCATCTAAAAATACAAAACTCCTTTGAAAACAGGAGTACATTCTCCACCTAAATTCCTCTTCTGTTAAAATTGCATTCAGCATGATTGATGTAATTGCAAATAAATAAAGCATTTGGAGATCAACTCAGGGTGCCAGGAAATTATTCACCAAATATGCATCGGTGCAATGATGTGATTGCAGGAGAACATATCTAACTGATCAATACCTTTTTTCTTAAGGGAACTCCATTGGCGTTAAGAGATTTAATGGTTACTTACCTGCAATCCTAATTCTCTCCCAGGGAAAACTCCATAGAAATCATAAGGACTGAATAATCCCACCCATGTGCGGGGATCCCCACACGTGGCATCACTATTTAGTGCTTATGATTATCAATGGAGATCCCCTGAGAGAGAACAATACTTTCACCCTGGCCCTAAAGACCAAAGCTGTTTGGTTCACCTAGGTTACCTGGCTTCATTGTAGACGTTTTAGAGAATAAAAAAGAGAACGCATTATGGGGGTGGGGGACTATAATGGTAAGGACAGTATATTGGTTTGACAGAGGGCAGACAGGATACGAAATGACAGCATCCGATCCTTGAAGAATGTGTGACTACAGAGTGATGGGCACCTGATTCCTCAGGTTGAGAATAATCCACTCTACTCTCCAAAATATATTCAGAGGACAAGATCCAGACACATATCAATAGTATGCAATGAATGCGTTGTGTGCATTTTACAGAACACAATTGATACGTTGCATGCAACGTCACACTGATGTTTTCATGTAGTACACCAAATAGTAAAACTCAGTATAGACAAGCCAGACCCTCTAAACGTACTGACTAAGGCCGCTGGCCCGTAGGACAAGTTTTAAAGGTCAGCCGAAACAAGTTGATGACAATTTAAGAGCAACAGGGTAACAGAAACCCTCTTTTGATCATGATAATCTTCAGTTTTAGTCCAGCCAGTGTATCCTAAAATAAAACTTTCGAGCATGGATCAAGGTTGCTTTAGAATTCCCCTGTGGCTCCAAAAATAATTTAAAAAAACTCTCTCTCCCACTTCAAGCGGTAGAGACCACCAGGAATTCTGACAGAGAACGGGGTGTGGGAAACCCAAGCATGCCACAATCTGTGGGTTAAGGCCTTACATTTCACAGATTTATATCCTTGTACCAACACACATAATTTTTGGAGCCTAATATGTTCTAATTTTGTGGCTGATGAAAGTATATTGGTACCTGGGCAGCTGAGACGGCGAGAAGAGGAGTCGCAATTTGTTGTGAAGCTCTTGGAACTCTTCAAATGATCTCTGGATGAAGGAAGTTTCAAGTGGGCCCTCCCGCTGCACTTTCACTATGTACACCTAGTTCAGAGCACAGAAGGACATTATAGGGATCAGTACCAGTTACAGGTTCTTGGAAACATATCTACCCATCAACCACACATTGCTATTGTTTACAAATGTTTGCATTAATCGTTTTATTACTTACTCAAGTGGTTTGAGAGCGCAATCATACAGACATATCCTGTGAGCACTATCTGAATAAGTAGGAATTGTGTTGAACACTTTACAATACTTTGTTACAAAATAATAGCTGAACAACCTTTTTTCCATTCATGAATAAAACTAAAACCCCATCCCACGCCAACAGTAACAAATAAGCTATAGAGAAGGGACATCGAAACGGTGTCAAAAAGAATCTCCATTATATGACCTAATTCTGACGGTGTGACCTGGCCAGCTGAGTTAGAAGCACAAGTGGAAAGAGGACCTAGGCCATAGGGAAGGAAGTATTTTGGGTGCGGGGTTAGTGTGGATGGATGTGGGTTAGAGAGCATTTAGACAAAAAGCTGTGGAATTCGCAGTCGGGGTATGAAACTAGTGAAGTCCAGCTTGGTGAGCTAGTCAAGGGGTGGCTTCCATTGGGGCATAAATCTCTTTTCCGAGTGGTATAGGTTATGGGTTATTTGTTTCATAGCATGGGTGAGCCAAAGATGATTCTTTTTCCAATATTGAGCAATAAGTTGCTTAACCACTCCCACCATCTGCATGGTAAGGGGCTCGTCTACCAAGGTCATATCTTCCAGAGAGTGTGATCTTAAACCAAGAAATACAGTTCAGAGGTCCTCTGGTAATTGGTATCTCAACGTCCCTTTATTTGTCCCAAGATTTCCTTCCAGAAGTGCTGATTCACCATTCAGAACCAACAAATGTGTATATAAGTCCCGGGCTCCGGGCCACAATGCCACCAGGTGTCAGAGGCAGAATGAAACAGGCACTTAATACACGAAACAGTTAGCTACCACTGGTACATCTACTTGTAAGTAGATTCTATATTGGGTATGCTGCTTTATCTCTTCGGTATGTCTTGCCATAATCTCTCCCACCGTTTACCAAAGATGGGAGCTCCAGTATCTTATTCCCATCTGGCTTGAAAGGGGAACCTACGTGTAATCATGCTATATTGAATTGTTTTGATTATGCTACTTACCAGTATGCATCTGTTCTTGGCATGTAGGGCTGCTGACATTCATATCTGTGCATAGATCGCCGCCTAGTGTTGGGTCCGGATGATTGCACATTGTTGTCCTGGAAGAGTCTTCGAAGTATCACGAGATAGGTGGTTCCTCCCCTGGACTACAGTGCGCATGGGCATCCTCTCCATCCTTAGATTGTTTTTCGCCATTGTGGCAGTGATGGAGTAGATATAGTAAGTGATGACCATGCTATACAGAAAATACTGAGTGCTGCAGCCGCGACAGGCGCCGGGGAGGAGGGTGGGCGATATGAATGTCAGCAGCCCTACATGCCAAGAACAGATGCATACTGGTAAGTAGCATAATCAGTTCGAGGCACGTGGGCTGCTGAATTCATATCTGTGCATAGAATATATAGCAGTACCTCCCCTAGCGGCGGCTACCTGTGCCAGCTGCAGCAGTCTGGAAAAGAGTTTTGAGAACAGCCTGTCCTACAGCTGCTTGCTGCCTTGAGTGTACATCTACGCAGTAGTGTCTGGTAAATGTATGTATAGTGGACCATGTGGCTGCTCTACAAATTTCGTGTAAAGGGATGTTTCCTAGGAAAGCCATGGATGCCCCTAACTTTCGTGTTGAGTGGGCTCGTGGGGGAACCGTTAATGTGCGTTTAGCTTTGTGATAGCAAATCTGAATGCATTTAATGATCCATCTGGCTATTCCTGTTTTGGAAATGGCGTTGCCTTTGTGTTGTGGAGAGAAGGCAACGAAGAGTTGTTTAGTTTTTCTAAAATCCTTTGTCCTGTCAATATAGTACATGAGAGCCCGCTTTACATCTAGTGTATGGAGCATTCTTTCCGCGACATTTTGCGGATTTTGGAAGAAAACGGGCAGTTCGATAGTTTGATTAATGTGGAACTGTGATATGACTTTGGGCATGAACTTGGGGTTGGTGCGTAGGACAACCCTGTTTGCGTGGACCTGAATGAATGGCTCCTGAATGGTTAGTGCCTGGAGTTCACTAACTCTCCTTAAGGAAGTGATGGCAACCAGGAAAGCCACTTTCCAGGTGAGGAATTGAATCTCACATGAATGGAGAGGTTCAAAGGGCGGACCCATCAGTCTGGTGAGGACCAAGTTGAGGTTCCACACCGGTGCTGGTGGGTGTCTTGGGGGAATTACTCGTTTAAGTCCTTCCAAGAAGGCTTTGATGGCAGGCACTCTGAATAAAGAGAGGTGCTGCCTGTTTTGGAGAGAGGCTGCTATTGCTGTTAAATGGATACGTATCGAGGTGTATGCCAGATTGCATCGGTATAGGTGTAAGAGGTAGCAGATTATGTTTTGAATGGATGCGTCTAGCGGGTTAATGTCATTGTTGTTGCAGTAAATGACAAACCTCTTCCATTTAGCTGCATAGCAAGCTCTGGTAGTGGGCCTCCTGGCCTCCTTGATGATCTCCATACAGTCAGGTGGCAGGTTTAGGTAGCCAAACTCTAAGACTTCAGGAGCCAGATTGCCAGGTTCAGCTGTTGCGGATCTGGGTGCTGAATTTCGCCATGGTTCTGCGTTAAAAGTGCGGGTTTGATCCGCAGCCTTTGATGCGGCACCACGGAAAGTTCCAGAAAGGTGGTGTACCATGGCTGGCGCGCCCACGTTGGAGCAACTAGGATGAGTGTCAGTGAGTGCTGTCGCAGTTTGCGTGCCACCAGCGGTATTAATGGCGCTGGGGGAAAAGCGTACGCAAATCTGCCGGACCAGTTCATCCATATCGCATTGCCCTGCGACTGTGGATGTGGGAACCTGGCGGCAAAGCTTTGGCATTTTGCGTTTTCGTTTGTGGCGAATAGGTCTATCTCTGGATGACCCCACTGCTGGAAGTACGGTTGGAGTACTGATGGGTGTAGCTCCCACTCGTGCATCTGGTGGCTGTGTCTGCTGAGCAGATCCGCCATCTGGTTGTCCTTGCCGGGGAGGTGTTCCGCCATGAGGAATATGTTCCTTTGAATGGCCCACTTCCACATGCTCTGAGCCAGATGAGACAACTGTGGAGAGTGTGTTCCTCCCTGCTTCTGTATGTAGTACATGGCAGTCATGTTGTACGTCCGGATCAACACGACTTTGTTGCACAGGTGTACTTTGAATGCCTTTATGGCTAGGAAGATTGCCATCAGTTCCAGAAGGTTGATGTGCATCTTCTTTTGCTGTGTCGTCCATAGTCCCTGCACTGTGTAATTGAGTACATGAGCTCCCCATCCCTGGAGAGAGGCGTCCGCTGTCAGCACTATTTGTGGAACAGGCTCTTGGAACGGTCGGCCCTTGCAAAGGTTTTGTGGATTCCACCAATGCAGAGAGTTGTATGCCCGACCGCTTACCAACACTAGGTCTTTTAATTGCCCGTGAGCCTGATTCCATTGACGTGCCAAGCACTCCTGAAGCGGGCGCATATGTAGTCTCGCGTGTGGGACTATGAAAATGCAGGAGGCCATCATGCCTATCAACTGCATGAATACTCGCGCAGGAAGGGAGTGCTGAGGTTGGAATTTGGAGATCAGCTGTTGCATGCTGTTGATTCTCACTAAAGTTGGCTGAGCTGTGGCAGCCAGAGTGTTGATCGTTGCGCCCAAGTACTGTTGTACGTGCGCAGGTTGGAGACTTGATTTTGGGTAATTTAGTGAGAATCCCAGACCGTGGAGAAGGTGAATGGTATGGGACATGTGGGTGGCACATTGTTGTGCTGACTTGGCCTGAACTAGCCAGTCGTCCAGATAAGGGAAGACGTGAATGTTTTGTCTTCGCAGATGCGCGGCCACCGTTGCCAGGCACTTGGTAAAGACCCTGGGTGCTGTTGTTACTCCGAAGGGGAGAACTTTGAACTGATAGTGATTCCCTTGAATAGTGAATCTGAGGTATTTCCTGTGTGAAGGGTGTATTGGTATGTGGAAGTATGCATCCTTCAGGTCTAGCGTAGCTAGGAAATCCCCCTGACTGAGTAGTGGGAGAACCTGCTGGAGGGTGAGCATATGGAAATGCTCCGATAGTATATATAGGTTTAGGGGTCGCAGGTCTAGGATAGGTCTGAGCGAGCCGTCCTTTTTTGGGATTAAGAAGTACAGAGAGTACACCCCTGTGCCCTGCTGGTCGATGGGCACTACTTCTATTGCCCCTTTTGTGAGCATAGCAAGCACTTCTTGCTGGAGTAAATTTAAGTGTTCGGCTGACATAGGACGGTGCTTTGGTGGTATGTTGGATGGAGTGGAAGTTAGTTCTAGACAGTACCCATGTTGGATGATGTCCCTGACCCACCTGTCCGTGGTGATGTTCTTCCATGCGGACAGGAACAGCTGGAGTCGTCCCCTGACAGGTGTTATGTGGTCGGGGGTAAGGAGAGGGCGTCACTGTTTGTTTTTTGGAGAGGACCTGGTGTTGCCATAGCCACGTCCCCTGCCTTTGGTGCTGGATCCACGATATCCACCCCTGTTGTTTTTGTCATAGGTGCTTTGTGTGCCACTTTTAGTATACTGCTGTTGTGACCCCTGACCCCTTGTTGTGCCTCTATTTCCAGTGCGACGAAAGGAGCCACTACGAAATTGCTGCGTTTGCAGAGCCCCCATTGATTTCGCAGTGTCAGTGTCTTTCTTTATCTTTTCTAGGGTAGTGTCAACGTCTGGGCCGAATAACAATTCTGTGTTAACTGGTAAGTTCAGAATATTGTTTTGGATCTCGGGTTTGAAGCCGGAGATTCTTAACCAGGCATGACGTCTTAGCATGACGCTTGTGTTTATTGCCCTAGCCGCTGTGTCAGCTGCGTCAAGGGCGCATTTTATGGATGCATTAGCGAGGAGTTGTCCTTCTCTAATGAGTAGCTCCGCTGACTCCTTATACTCATCTGGTAGATGTCGGAGCAGTGACTCCAGCGTGTCGTAATGTGACCTGTCATAACATACCAGGAGTGCCTGTGTATTGGCAATGCGCAGGATGTTCGCTGCTTGCGCTGCAATGCGTTTGCCCGATGTTTCTAGTACTTTTGACTCCTTGTCTGGGGGAGGAGCATCACCAGTCGTTTGTGAGTGGGCTCTCTTGCGAGCATTGGCAACCACCATGGAGTCTAACGGCAATTGACCCCTAATGTATTTAGGGTCACCGGGTGCAGGCTTGTATTTTTTTTCAATCCTAGGATTTAACACCCGGGCTCTTGTGGTGTCCTTGAAAATGTCTTTAGCAGGTTTGAGAACCCCTTTTAACATGGGCAGGGTTTTGACAGTTCTTTCTGAAGATGCGAAAGTGTCAAGCAGGAAGTCTTCCTCAATGGCATCGGAATGGAGTTCCACCCCATGATGAGCAGCAGCCCGCTCGATGAGGGCATTAAATGCAGCTGTGTCCTCGGTAGGAGACGTTTTTACGTTATAGAGTTGCGCATCTTGAGTATGTGGCGCGACACTTTGGTCTGTGGGGTCATCCCATGCCTGATCCGGGTCTTGTAGGTGCTCATCAGGATCTACGTCTCCAGGGTAGATGGAATCTTCCCCGCCATAGTCCTGTATTGCGTCCGATTCGGAGGGGGTAGGAGAAAAGGACTGCGGACCTGGATGGAAGTGTTGGAAGTGTTCTTGGAGCACTGGTTACTGCTCCGCCGGCAGTTTGCGTTTAAGAGGAATTTTGTAGGGCTCCTCTTCCCTAACTGGCGTTATCTTGCGCTTGTGGAGCATTAACCTGCCAGTGTCGGCGTCGATAAATTGTGGCCCCGAAGACTCTTGTTCTGTAAGGCCAGAGGTGGTGGACTGTGTGTGGAGGACACGTGTCCGAATTTGAAATAGTTTCGGTGCCGATGCCGGTGGCAGCCCAAACGTAATGTTGGAGGGCTTGGGTGTGTCGGGACCCGAGATAGAGTGGAGGGTTGCCCGGTCACGGATGCGTTGTAAAGATGCGGAGACCTGCTGCACAGTGAACGCAGATGGTGGTTTGATGGGCCCCTTAGTAGTAGACGTCGAGGCCAGCCCCGACTTTGTTGTAGGAAGGGGGTCACTGGCCTGAAAGGATGTATCGACAGTCGACGTAGTCGAGGACTTAGTCGGCGCCGGTGCGCTAGGCGTTGTGGTAGCCGGGGCGGCCATCTTGACTGCGGAGGTTATGGCCTTCGGTGTCGGCGCCGAAGGTCTTGGTGCCTTGCGGTGCCCGAGGGCGTGCTTTTTCTGGGTGGCGACCGTATCCGCTGCGGTGAGCTCGGCGCCGAAGTCTCTTTGTACGCGGTCGGAGCCGACAACTCTTTTCGGCGTCGGAGCAGTGGATGGTTTCGACGCCTTCGATCCGACCACCACCAGTTTCACTTTCGTTTTTGAAGGCACTGGAGCGATGGATGGCTTTGGGTTTAACAACCCGGTCGTCTTCGGTAATAGTGGCTATTGCAGAGTGTTCGAGGCCGGACCGGAAGGTGGGGCCGAGGAACCATGTGTTTGATCTTGGGTAAGGCCCGAAGGCGATCCCTCGACCGGAGCCTGATGACGACGTACAGTTTCGGCCTCCGTTTCGACGGATTGGCCTAGCTCTTCGGGAGAGCTGTCTTCTTCGGCCCCGTAGGCCTCGTCGTAGTCTCCTACCTCATCGATGGTTTCTTCACGTCGAAAGATCACTTCGTCGCCGTCGTCCGATCGGGAATCGTGTTCTGAAGCGGGGCTAGAGACTACCTCTTCCACGCTCTCGGCGTCCTCGTCCTCGGTGCTGAATATGTTGGTGGGAGCAGGCGCTGCTTGCTGCGCCTCCAGCCTCGCTGCCCGTCGGTTCCGCAGATTCTTCTTAGATCGGAACCGTGCACAGGCCATGCATTTCGATTCGTCGTGATCCGGCGAGAGACATTTATTACAGACGGGATGGACGTCGATATGAGGGTACTTCGCGTGGCATAACGGACACCTCTTGAATGGAGTCCTCGATTCCATCGTCGATCGAACGTCGAAGTTCGGACCAAACTGGTCAGAAGTTGGAAGAGGGTGCGGAGCACTAAAGCTAGTAGTCGACACCGAACGGTAACTATACCGACGAAAACTAAAGGCCTTTTGGCCTAAAACTAAGTATTCCTAAGTTGAGCTAAGATAGTCACATCCGAACCCAATCGCGGAAAAAAACAATCTAAGGATGGAGAGGATGCCCATGCGCACTGTAGTCCAGGGGAGGAGCCACCTATCTCGTGATACTTCGAAGACTCTTCCAGGACAACAATGTGCAATCATCCGGACCCAACACTAGGCGGCGATCTATGCACAGATATGAATTCAGCAGCCCACATGCCTCGAACCATATGTTCTAGATATGAGACCCTTGGAACCCACATAAGTGTGAACTAATTCTTCAAACAATGTGAGCTGTCTAGTAGCAGCGGTAAGAGGCTGATGCACCAGTGTTCTTCCTGAAAATATTGAAGAATGGCCTTCTCAGAGATGTGCATTTTGTTTTACATTGTTTGAAAGATTTTATTGTATTCCCTTAGAATAGGTCACTTGCGGTCCTACATTCTCCCTCTTCTGATTCCTTGCAACAGAGGAGTGACTTTGCCAGGATGATATGTAGATATAACAAGAGGGGAGTGTTTAGTGAGGGAAATGAAGTAAGCCCTCTCCTAAGTTACAAGTGGCACCAGATTTCAAGAACTTGTTTTTAGTAAGGAGTAGTGAGATGCGCTTCTAGACTGCTGCTGGCGAGCAGGCCTGGGGAGGTTCCGGAGTAAATGGCACACAACCGCTCGATCCATTTGGATTCACTTCTTTTCATTTTGCCACACCACCTATTTGGAAATGTATAGGAGATGTGTCGACTAGTAGAGTCCCAGGAGTTTAGGGCATCCAAGACCCCCTTCTCTCTAGGTGCCATCAAAAGCATAGAGGATATATGGGTAGTGCTTAATTTGTAAAAAAGAAAAAAAAAAGGTAAGTGTTAGGGCCCTTCTCAGGAGGCCACTGCATCTTGCAACACCTATTGCCCCTGCCAGTGCTACCAATGACAGTACCAACACAACTACTAACCGCCGCACACCTGCAAGTGTGACAATTCAGACTATTCCAGCCACCCTAGGGTAAAAGAATGGTGTCGGCGGCCGCTCATATTAATTTTTAATGTATACTGAATGATTAAACAACTGTTGTAGTGTTTAACTCAAAACTAGACAACAGCGCCACCATGTGGCAAACTGTCATTAGAACCGGTACTGAGAATTAAGTGCTGGTGCCGAGCACAAGAAACCACCAGCTCAAATTAAGGTCTGGGTGTGGAGTTTCTTACTCTCCCCCAACCGTATGAAAGCAATTAGGTTTTTTGGTAGCATGTAAATATCACTGGTGGGAATAGATTTTAAGAGGGTATGGATCAGATCCAAATTAAAACAACTCTAAGCCGCAGTCCCCGCCCGGGGTCAATGGGTATGATGTTTTGCCTTCCTGCTTCTCTTGATCATTCGCCGGGGAGGGAAAGATTCAGTCCTTGGTCGGCAGTTTAAAATGGTGGCAAAGTCTCTATGTGGTACTCAAGATGTGTGTCACTTCAGGCACCAGAAATGGTCAGAGCCTCTCAAAGCAATCACTGTCAGTTCCACGGGCTCCATACAGGGTAAAGATTATTTACAAGGGGTGCTACACAGCATGCAATCACGCCAGATTGGAGGGGGGCAATGGGGTTTCATATCATACTCTATTCCTGGCTAAGCAACGCCTCCACACATTGCTATGGTAAACAAAGAAGGTAGCAATAAACAACTGGTAGGGTGGGTGATAAAGTAGGAAACACTAGAATGCTGAAGATATGAGAATTTGATTGTAAAGGAAAGATTGTAACAGGAAAAGTAAACATAATAAGGAGAGGAAATATAAAAGCACTGAATTCAAAAGATGAGATGAATGGTGCAGCAACTGGAAAGAACAGAGATAGGCATGAGAAGTAGAGGGGAAAAGATGCATTGGAAGCTAGTGTAAAGTAAAAGTCCACTTAAGTGATATAAAAGGGAGATAAATTGATAAGACAGAAAAAGGGGGTATGGAGAGATAAGTGGTACTGAAGGAGAGAGGTTCAGAGAGAATGAATTTGGAACAGAATGGGAGAGATCTTAAAAACTGTCGAACAAGTAGAAAAAGACAACTGAAGGGGAGAGGAAGAGATAAGAAGTGGTGAAAAACAAACACCACAATGGATCGAATTAAATAGACTAGATTATAGACTAATGGATAGACTGGGAAAAGAAGGGAAGAAAAGGTGTGTAAAAGATATAATGAACCAACAAGGTCCAGAGAAGAGGGAATGATAGAATGGGTAACCCATAGGAAGGCCAGTAGTAAATTACTGAATGTGCACTCACGTAGCCCTTGTTGGGGTTGAAGATCTTCTCGTATCTACAAAGGAAGACATCTTGGATGCGCCCATCAGCTTTTAGTGTGTGCATTCGTGGAGCAAAAGACAGCACCAGCCGATCATCAGTACCAGTGAACTTCATCTGTGCCAGGTTGTGAATGAAGAAGTTGAGTTTGGTGGCCACACTTCCCAGGCTGGACTCGATCAGCCTGTGGAGGAAAACAGAGACTATTGAATTCACTACTTACAGAGATTACATAATTCAAGTATGTGAAATGCTGCAAACATCATTGAACCCCTCACGATTGTAGCTGTGCTCATGATCAAATTCTAAAAAAATAAAATTTTATGCTGACGAGAAGAACAAACATAGTGATTTGTCAAAGAGGAATAAGGCTAGTCATTTTTGGTGTCAGTGTCAAAACTGACTAGCTGCGAGTGGTGGTTTAATTTGGAGTTTCAGCTAATGTTTCTCTTCGAAGCCTGGAGTCTGTAATTTGATCAATGCTTCTATGGGAGATAAAGTGAAACAAGCATTGGCATAGCCAATAGGTCTCGCCTTTGGGACCTTATAAGTGTTTAGCTATGCAACAGTTGCATAACTAAATAATTATAAGGTCCCAAAAGTGAGACCTATTGGCTATGCAAAGAGGCCTTGCGGCCGCGAAAGTGAAAGTGATCGCGATCACGATCAAACATCAAAGAGGCCGTGCTGCCGCGAAAGTGAAAGTAATCGCGGTAAAGCGCGGCGCGCGCGCCCGTGCACATGCACTGTAGCTCTAGGCTGGCCTGGTAGCACTTTTTGGAGGCCTTTCAATAAGTCTCGCCAGACCAGCGCATGCGCTGGGTCAGGCGAGACCTAAAAATGAAATATGTCACTTGGCTATGGAGCAATCCAACCATGATGGGCTGTATCAAGGACATACAATTTATTCGAAGGCTAGCTTACAAGTGGAAAGACTTTCCATTGGGGTCCGATCTGGTGTTATATGTTCAATCTGCTGTTTTGCTTTGTTGATAAAGGAGTGCTGTGAGAGGGCCTTGGTATGGAATGCATTTAATGGATGTGCTGTGAGAACTCTATCTTCCAAATGCAGTTGGAATGTCACAGCAGAAAAGCTGAGCTAATGAGATCTGGAGTGCCTGGTGAAATGTGTTACTTGGAACCTATATTCTTTATTCACATAAGCTGCAATATGTTAAATGAATTAACCTATGTTTGCACCTATACAAGTGAAGTTTCTTCAGTGTGATACAAGTGGCAGATGACCTTTAGTCATTAGTTGACTCGGTGATGGTGATAGCATCAAATCAGAGGATGCTGAGCAGCAAATGTGATGTCTTTCTGAGTCCAAATGTGTGTAATATTGAGTTTGCTAGCTGTGGCATTATGGTGAATAAAGGTCTATGACTGGAACACTGAGAGGTGAGCTCCACCACCACAGCAGATACCCATCTGACTCATCTAACTCCTGCTATATCCAGTCTCTGCCTTGTGGAATTATTGTGCCTTCAATTTCTGGGGGCAGATTACAATAATTCCATTAAGCCTGAATCTGGTACCTAGAATGCTCACATGGGAGCTGTACTACGCCATTTTCAGACACATGAAATTCACAACTATTTTACACCTCAGCGACAGGCTAGTAATGGTTCTCTTTCTTACATTAGCAAAGTTTTATATACACTTGATCTACTGGAATGCTCCATGAATACAAATCCAAGTGTCCCTGCATTTTCGGAAAGTCTGCAGTTCCTCCGAGTGATTCTGAACATTAAGACCTCCACCTCCCCCCCCCCCCCCCCCCCACCCACACACATCCTTGAACTTATGCCCTGGATTTACTGTCCTCTTGCTGTTAGTCACTAGCACAAGGACACTCTTAGAAGAATCTTGGCTCTCTATGAAATCCTCTTCATTCATTTATCTGAGTCCACCTTCAGGAAAGAAACTTAAAAAAGAACTTACAATAACATGGTACGTTAAAATATTTTGAGCCCCAAGGCCTCTTGCTTATTATTGCAAATTACATCTAC
The DNA here is from genome assembly GCF_964204655.1 of Triturus cristatus. NCBI lineage: Eukaryota > Metazoa > Chordata > Amphibia > Caudata > Salamandridae > Triturus > Triturus cristatus. Next base: position 1,116,253,479 of record NC_140579.1, read on the forward strand.
TTGAATGTAATCACTTTAGAGTACTGGATTCAGAATGTACCTTAATGTTACATTTATAGTGCTTAGAACTGGGTGGTGGCACTAACTAGGTAAACTGCATGTTATCGATCTATGTCTTCCCTTGGATGAGCTTCATATGATCAAGTCTGAAGGTAAATACAGCTTTCTAGACATGACAGCTTTCCTTCACTTTAGTGACTTGCACAGGAGACATCACACCAATATTTTAACAGCAGGGTGGACTATGAAAGGTGTGCTGTCAGCTGCCTTACTGGTAATGAATCAGGACGCAAACCAATACACCTGACAACATTATTGGGATGAGAGTTACCCACCCATAGATGTTTTGTGGTTCTATAGAACAAGCAATGCCTCAAGATCACGGATAGAAAACAGTCACTGCTAGCAACTGAGGGATGTGCTTCTTGTTGACTACAGACAATTTGTCATCCATGAAGTGAATGTCATCCTGAAAAAGAATACTTGTTGCAAAATGACACAGACCATTCACCTGGAGCTCAACCAAATATTGTCTCTAAATTTAGGGCAGCTATTCAACGTTCATCGCTAGGGATACCCTTATAAGAAGGCAATATTAAAGTATGTGGACCTGCTTTTGTTACATGGCACTATAATATAACGTATCCCCCTCAAAAGTACGTATTCACCAGGTTTTTTTTTTCTTCACATAGTTGGAACACACCTTACCAGTTTCATTCATAACAAAATTAAGCTGTCTGCAGAAGTGTGTTTCCCAACTTAAGAAAGACTCATATCCATGTAGGATTTATAAGGGTTTTGCATGCTAATGCTCACACTCCCTTAAAATCACCACCTTCAATTAACATTAAAAAATATTAGCCAACCTCACTCCCCGGCAACCAGCAAAAGTAATAAAAAGGTAAATGAAAAAATTTACCAGTGCCAGTGGAGACAAGAGAGGCAAGGATGGAACTACATGTGCAAGCATTTGTTGGTACAGCCAGGTTTAATGTGAAAACTATGTGTGTCTTCAAGAAGTGGTCTGCAAAAGGGGAGGAAACTGGACTATAGGCTTGGTGACTGATTGACCTTTTCTGCTACCCCGTGCTATGAATCTTAGTAAATTAGGGGTGCTTCTATATATCCCAAGACCCTCATTACTCTGGGGTCCTGTTCACCCTTCTTTGCAACAGATTGCAAACTGTGTCACGGGAATTGCCAGAAAGCTTCTAAAAATTGCACTCTCACGTTTGTGCTCACTACTTCCTTAGAGAAGCCCTCTTCAAAAATATGAGACCGTCGCCTACCCCTGTGTCACCATTTCCTGTTTTTTTTCACCTAACGAGCAGGGCACAGGGCTTTGTTTCTCTGGCACATCTCTCATTTTGTTCAGCACCATTTGTCCTTTTCAGGTTTTAAAATTATATTACTTCGAAATTCTTGGCGCCCTATGCTGTATATGCCATTCAGGATGTATATTGAATGAACCAAGAGGTTTACAATGGCTGACCCACACAAAGCCCGTATGCTGTGCTTAGGGCACACAGGTATTACTTGCCCAATTTGATATGGAGTTCATCCAAGCTCGCTGAGAAACCATATCCTGTTTAAGTCGAAGAAGGGATTAGCACTAAAGGAGATCATAGGCGTGATAACCTGATGAGAACCAGTGCATTTTCCGCTCACTACTGCATACAGTATAGGCTGTAGGTCAGCCCACTCATGCCATTGGTCTTTCACAAGGAGTACGTCCTCACACAAAATAGTCTCCTTCAATGCCTGGGACTCCTATGACAAGGCCTGGAAGATAGCGATCAGGCCAAACCGAAAAAACGATTGCATCCTGTAAGCCAAATAAAGATACCCTGAAACCTTATGAAGAAAGGCCAGGCCACAATGATCACAGCTAAGGATTGCAAGGCTCACTCCTCTGGTTCCAGCCAGCCGTCTGCGCTGAGATGGAATAGGCACTTATAACAGGCCAGCTAGAAGCATCCCCTGCCCCTGTGTCACCTGAGAAAAATAAAGCAAAACCTAGAACTTTCAGCAACAAATGTATCATAAAACAAAATACAATCAGGAGTGTCCTCTGACCTCTCGCCGTTCTATGAGCCATAAAGCTAAAAACAAGGACTTGTAGTGCACCATCATATTCCTAAGAAATGTAAAAGAAGCCACAACCACCAGTGCACCATGATCATTATGTGAACCAGAAATATAGCTAAAAACACCATGATCCTGCAATGTTCCCTCAACCTCATATGAACTACGAAACCAAGAACTTGCAATGTACTATCATCCTACAAGGAAAACACAGCACTCTGCAGTGCCAGTCTCTTAAGATCTCTCTTCCCTCGCACAATTCCCCACCACTCACACCTTAAATTATAAAGACAACACTTTCTCTCACCCCACACAACGGTGTAGTAAGCATGCAAGAACCCTCTTCACGTGTGCACCACTGATCGTGCCACTCTAACGCAACATGGCCTAATGAGTGGCAGTCAATGCTTTTGTCCTTGTTCTTTAATCAAATGATGTTTTAACTTGCAAAATCTCAAATGTTTGTAAGTGGTTGGTCAGGCGCATCGACCATGATTTTTCTTTCCAAACAAAGTATAAAGCTAGTGATCTGTGAAACCAAGGAAGTCCTCTCTCCCATCAGTCATCACTAGCGGGCTTTTTGGCCAGATGGGCACAGTGAGTTTGCCTTGTACTCTCTCCTACAGAACCCTCTGGGAGGAATACAATTTAAAAACTATAATAAGTATTCTATATCTACTTACACCTATAAAACAGCTGCACACACCCGTACACTATATGTTCCAATCCCATCTGAACGAATGGTCCGCTACCTTCACAGAGTTTTATATAGCCCAAACTTGACCGGAATCGGGTATCAGAGCGCTTTACATAGCACCAGTTGCATTACATAAGGACACAAATTCATTTTTGTTAGGCGATTTGCCCAGAATCACAGGATGTTCAGCGTCATTGCCGAGACTCGAACCCAGTTCCCCAGATTCGAGGTCGAGCGCCCTAACCGTTAGGCCAACTCCTCTACTCAATATGTGCTCTCCTTCACACTGAAGTAGTTGGTGACGCCGCAGCCTGCTAAATGTACTGTAGCGTATTTTGTGCCCCCCAACTAACCTGTATGGGGAGTGTAGACCCCACATATTGCATGTTAGTGAGTGATGCTCATTGGAAATGGCAAAAGCAAGAACTCGCGATGCACGGTCATCCTCCTATGCAAGGGATGTGGTGAAGAAGGCATCATGAAGTAACTAAGAAAGATGTCACAGGGGCATTTGGCTAGACCACCAGGTCTGGCTTTGGCATGCTGGTGTAATTATAAATGTTTTTGTTTAAATGTGTACTTCAAGCATATGCCACAACAAAAAATAAAACATTAGAAAATATGCTAACACCTATATGTGGCCACCTTATGCTTGCGATACAAATGTACATTTCAAAAACATTCACTGATTTGGCTGATTTACAGAAGATGTCTTAAATCACAAGTTTTTCAATCGTGTCATGCACTGTATTATTATGTTTTATAAAAGTGACAAGAAGAAATCGCCATCCAACCAAGCACACCAATTCTAACAAGCATTTGCAATGCAATCGGTCTCGCCTTTGGGACCTTATATGTATTTAGCTATGCAGCACATTAGCCTGGGTGCTGAAACATCTACTGTTCTTTAACATGGAGAGAAAGTAAGCACCAAACTGCGTGACACGCCAGGTACGGGAACACATGGAGAGAAACATTGCCTTTCAGCGGGAAATGGTATAGTCCAAAGCTCCGTTTTTAATATAAAATCAGGGCCTTCGGTGGTCAGATCACTGAAAATACAAGATTTGAAAAAAATATTATTGTCTTTTTCTGACCTCTGCTGGTCGTTTCCTATCAAGAAAGTTAAATTGAGGCAGTTGAACAGAAAATAAAGTCCCTAAGCGGAAGCAGACAAGTCCTAGGGGATCTTCAGAGCCCACAAAGTACATACACATAAGTATATACTAAAGTATATACAAGAGGTCTCGAATGCTCGACCTAATACACTCCCAGGGTTTCCTGGTGGGTTAGTTTGATCACTCTTTTTCAATAAACTAGACGATGCTAATCAGTATCTTCATTAAAATCGCTGCCCTTTAGCACACTGTCATGATCTCCAGTATGGGAAATGTGATCTCTCCCATTCAATAATCCCAGAATTCCCCAGAACCTGCAGTTCAATATCTCTCTTGCTATACCTTTGCTACATCTTCCAGTAACAATTATACAGTCCACCCCGTACTATGTGCTCTTTGGTCCTGCCAGTTTGTGCAGCCTACTTTCCTTGAGGCTCCAGTCATAACCCCTCACTATCAATTTCATAAGTCTTCAGGGTTTTGAACCTCTGACAACTACACGTCTTAATGCTCATTCATCAATCTACTCCTTTACATACTCCCCAGAGACACCTTCCCCACCTCTGCTGATGACAGACATAATGTTAGACACGTCTCCAGAGCAGCATCAATCTGCTCTCTCCAGTAACTATGATGGGCTCTTTTTTCCTAACATGTTGTAGGCCTTACACCCACACACAGATATAAGTGGGCATCTCCTAGTCGCAGTGGCATGCAAAATATGCTTTCTCCACCCTTGTTCTGCCGCAAAAGAGCTTCATGAATCAGGCCACTACTACATGAGCTTGTAGGGCACTTGTGTAGTGATATTTAATATATTTTACTGTTTTTATCTTCATATATCCATATTTCAAATAACAGTGCTTTTATGACATTTACTGTCGAAATAAGGCTGACTGACTAACTGATATATAATATTATGGCACAGATTTACCCCCTTGTGCACAGAATAAGCTTAATGCTCATTCACTAGCCCAGTTTGAAAGACTGATGTGTATTGCATATTACTGGCCTAAATTAAATTGCTATATGCCTCAACCAAACAGTTTGTGCTGCTATGTTCGAATCTAGCCAAAGGGAAGTCCAGCTCCGGTTGGGCTGTGATAATATTGGCAGTAGAGTAAGCTCAAAGTAACAGGCCTAAGCCTCACTGATCGCATAGCGGAAGTATGTATAGAGCCCATTGCTATCTATAATACATTTGTGCACTATACAGGAATGCGCTCAATGGGAAAATAACTCCTAACCACAGGTAGATGTGCCTTGGATTCATATATAGCAGATGTATTCCTGGCGTCGCCCAGTTAGTTAACTTGTGGGCAGAGTGTTTTGTCTTATAAGTAAGTGTTAGTAATATCAAAATGGTATAATAACTAGAGGTCATTGAATATGTTGCAAATGAAGGTACAATTATAGGCTACAACCTGTGATGTCTTCTTATACTCTGACAAAGGCAACTTCACGAATGTCATTGAAATTGTATTCTAACATAACCAAAGAAGGACTAATGACAAAAATCAATAAGATTTCCTTTTTTTTTTTTTTTTTTTAAAACAGGCCTAAGCCTGCCTGTGGCGGCAGTGACCTATGGAAAGAGCAATCATGGGCTTGGGCTCCAGCATCATGCTGTCCACAAGTGCTCGGATGGGGTTGAATGTCTTCTTGGACACTTCGGAAGCCCGCACCGCCCATCTGGCCTTCCTGGGCTTCAGCTTCTCCGGCAGGTGGCTCGAGTCCTGGATGTTTACGTGCACAGTGTCCTGGGGCCTGCAAATTGCTCCGGATCCGACTGCCGGACCGGATCCTCCTAGATCTCAAACCCCCTGTCCTCCCCATTTACAACACTAGAAGAGAATAAGAAAGAACAAGCATTTGCAATGCAATAGGTCTCGCATTTACGCGAGTTTGAGCTATTGAAATTGCAAATAACAATGCCTTTTATTTTTGTTTTAGTTTTAAAAACATAAATAAAAGGCATTGCCATTTACAATGCCAAAAGCTTAAACTTGCGTAAGCGTAGCTTTAATAAATACAAGACCTATTGCACAAGTAGAAAACATTGCCATCTACAATGCCAATAGCTCCAACTCCAACAAATGCGAGACCTATTGCATTTCCAATGCTTGTTTTAACTTGTTGTTTAGAAGGGGTTTTAATTGGGTAGTTGTGAATACCATTTTAAGACTAACCCTTAAAAAGAAAAGCTTGCTCAATTGCCATATTTCTAAATGCTTTCTTTAACATTTTGATCTTTTTATGTTTTGAAATTTGACTGCTCATTCCTCATTCTGGTTTCTTCTTGAATTGTGCTGCAGCCTGAAAGCAAAGTCTGCTTGAATTATGTTGCCACGCATTCTTTTAAAGTCAGTACACATGTTTCAGTAATATCTGATTGTTTTACTCTTATGTTTCCAGCACCAGCACCATTTTCTTCAAATAGTGTGAATGGTTGTCACTCATCAATGACAAATGCACCTTCATCTTCTTCTCTGATGGCTCCCTAAAAACATACACTCAAATCAGGCTGATGAAATTAGCAGCTGTGTAAATCGTGTGTCTGAGTGGTTCATTATCTAATCACCGCCAGAACCACAGTGATAAAGTAGATTGAGCAGCGAAGAGGTCTGCTAGATTCGTCATGCCTTGCTTTTCTCTAGACGCCGTTTTCCATGGTAACCTTTATTAGTGGTAGGAAGAACTTCCAAATGCTGCGTTTTCTTCTAGAGTTTTAATTATGCGAGCCACAGTTGCAGAAAACAAAGCCATATTTTTATCTCTAGGTAAACAATTTCAATCACAAAATAATTGTGTTAGTATTGTACCAATATCAATATGAAATTTCCCCGTTTGTTACCGCGTCACTGGCCCCTTTTCAGTAGGTTGTCACTGAGCCCATGGCATACGTAATATCTATTCTACATCAGGAGAGAAACCAAATGTCACTCATTTTGTCATCGCCTGAAACATGAAAGGCTGCGCGGCCTTGCCAGGATTGAATCCAGACTTTTTTTTTTTTTAGACTGTACACAAACTCCCTGAAGGGGTCTTATTAATACACTGAGCTATACTACATGTAGTGCAATGTGTATTATGCGAGCGTCTCCTAGATTTCCACAGCAGGCATTAGTCCCACAGACCTGCCTTACTGAGTAGCCTATGGCGTCCAGCAGCATAGACGACGGAGATCTGTACAGTAGGCACCTACAACACCCTGCTGGAAGTACTGAAACACGTGATGTGCATGTGATAGGCTGATCTCATCGGCAGGCTCTTAGTCCGGGTTTGGAGCACAAGAGTTACAGCAGATTAGACACAGTAAACGGAAGCAGGCGCCTAACCCGCGGAACTATACCAATTGATCGTGAACTCGGGTTACAGTTTGAATAGTTATTTCCTCCTCTCTAAAAGGGATTACATCGGTGATCCAGTCTGACTGGTGGGACAGCTCTAGTATTAGAAGCCAGAATTGTAAGAGTTGTGAAATGGATATGGAGCTAAATCCCACAACAATGTCAGAGAGTCTCTGACAGGGAGTTAGCCTACATTTTTAAAATCGCCCATTGAGAGACCACATATGACCCGTGTCACGGCCTTTTAAAGAACATAGGGTTGGTTACAGGCACGGATAAAGCTCCTAGAAATGGAGGATAGAAAATACAGAGTCTGTCCTTTCGTGCCTACAGTTCTACAGTCTATCTTTGAACCGGTGCGGGGTGGCAGATCTGAGGCTTAACTCACCCGCAGCCAGGAAACATGGTATATCCCGCTGATCTATCCACATCCAGAAATAGTGCTAGTTCTCACCGCACATACCTCCCTGTCCCCTCTATCCTGCCTGGAGAGGTGTGAGGATAAATTATCACAGGGGAGAGGCCCGCTGCTCTGGCTCACGGGCCGGGGCCCCCGCAGCGCTTCTCCTTGCCTCCCTGGCTTTCCCCTACTCATCCTGGTTTTATCTCCTGTCGACTGGGGAGGGGGTGTGGTGGTGGAAGTGGGAGGCCATGAGGCAGAGAGGGGCGTGGCGCATCTGCGTATGACACAATGACGGGGCACTGGAGCAGGAACCATTTTCGAGGGGGAGGTGTGAGGGGGTGGGCAAGGAAGGGGTGAAGGTACCCGCTCCTGGGAACATGGGTACAGTAGCTTGGGCTACCCCCGGTACATCCTTGAATTCTATACTTTCTAATGACTGTCAGTTTGGTGCGAATACCAGCTTATTTGCACCATATTTACAACCTGAATACTAAGAAATGAAGCAAAATTGGTCAAAACGCTGGAAATTATTGCATCCAATTTTACACCAGCGCCAAACATGGAGATAACTGGTATTTCCTTCTGGTTTTACAGGGAGCAAAGCAAACACATTTTGCTCCACTTTTCAAATGCGTCGAACAAGTCTACAAAGGTGCCAAATTCAGCTTCCTTTGTGAGCACTCTGTATTTTCTCCATTTGTGCCCTGGTACAAACCCCATAATGGAATACGCCAATCAGCAGAAATAAAACAACAGGCGCTCGGCATGATGTATTTGCTCGGCTTTTTCTTCCGGCCTCACCTGCTAAAACGTTTCCTGTCTTTATAGGGCCATGTGTTTGAAACACATGGCCCCATAAAGATGATAAACCATTTGCGACCAACGTAATTCAGGCGAGCCTGTCCAAGTGGGACGGCTCAAAAAGCCGAGCAAATACGTCATGCACAGCTCTGTTCCAATGGCTGGCCACCGTTTACCATAAACGGTGACGCCAGCCAATGGAACAGAGGAGAGGGGCTTAAAGCCCCTTACAGAAAATGCGTTAACATTAAATCTCACCAGCGAGACTACGCATGCGCGCAGCCTACGCCAGGCGAGACCTAAAAAGTATAAAGTATAAAGAGAAGGACGATGTGTGAGAGCGGGAAGAGAAGTGAGAAAGAAAAGTGGAGAATTTGGAAGATAACGAATGAGAACAAAAGAGAGGGGTTGCAAAGAGGAGATACAGGCGAGCATAAAGGCAAGATTGAAGACGGCGGGAAAGTGGAAGGGGCGAGGTAGAGAGGGGAGGAGACTGAATTGAGGGAAGACAGGACAAAAAAGGGAGTTGGTCGAGGGAAAGGAGTGAAAGAGGGAGAGCATTGGAGGGAATTAAAAAAAGAGGCGACTAGAGACTAGTGACAAAAGTTGTCAGGGGAGCATGGAGAAAGAGGGTAAGGGGCGCGAGACGGGGAAAGGCAAGAAGAAAGTGAGAGAGGAATTCAGAGTGAAACGAACGAGCAGGGGAAAAAGATGTGGAAACGGAAATTCACGGCAAATGGGTAGGAAGAGATGGATGGAAATGGCACAATTGTCGATTTGGCGAGTAAAAGGTAAAAGAATCAAGGAGACAGCAATAACGAAAGGTGGGGTATAAACAGTGGGGTGATGGGGACAGGAAGTTGAAGAGGAGACAGGAGAGGTGGAAGGGAGAGGGTGTTTGGAGAGTGGGTAAACTTGGCTATGGTACGGGTAGGAAAGGTGACAGTGGATTTTAGAGATGAGAAAGTGGAAAAAGGGGGCTTGGAAAGTAGACGAATATGTGGAGACGGAGACTGGAGACAGACGTAGAGAGAGTGATAGAGAAACACAAATAGGCAGATGGAGAGGTGGGCAATAAATAACCAATGGTGGGGGGGGGAGCATGGGGTGATGGGTACAGAGAGAGATGAAAAGAGAAGGAGATTGGGGAGTACAAGGGCACTGATGGATGGGTGGGTGGAGATAGAGGATGAACGTAGACGAGGTGGAGTTCGAGGGAGACTATATAAAGAGAAGGGACAGTGGGGTTGCGATGTGGGCTGAGAGAAGGGGCAGAGACACAGAATGGAGCAGGAAAAGAAAAGTGGATTATTCCGCTAGAAGAAGCCACACTAGAAACATCGCAAGCGATTTAAGGCTGAGACCTCCCAAAGTGCTTCAGTTCTATCACACAGACATTAATTCATTAAACGAATGAAATGTGTGCACCCAGAGAAGTCGGAACAGGATCCGCACCAGCGGAGAGGTGCAGAGAATAGAGCTTCCAGGCTCTGCTGACCTGCAGTTAGAACCGACAATAACACAATTAAAGTGTAATAAAGAAGAAACTCCGAAGTCGCAGGAGACATGGGACACACTTAGCACAGGGAAGAGAGAGGGCTTCTCTTTCGTATGTAAAAGGCAGGCACACAGTCCCTTCTCGGCGTTACCTCTCGTTTCTGTCTCGGAACTTTGCTCTGGCAGGTAGGTTCCCCGGGTACTGATGCAGTCTCACTTCGGATTCCTAGAATGAACCTCAAGACGCTCCCGCCTCCATCAAATAGTCCCAGGAATGGGAGTTGGGCCGGCATTTCTTCTGCTATTGGCGGAAAGTGGGGGCTGTATCCCACACCCCCGGCCGACCCTCTCCTTCCAATGTACAGTGTTACGACGATGACCAGAGAGGATTTTTAACCCGTTCTGACGCTGTCAGAACAAGGGAGCACGTCACGGGCACGGCTGCTGTGCAGTGCCAGGTGTGAGCGTGTGCAATTCACCCAAGAGACAGCAGAGCGGAGAGAGACCAAGCTCTGCAGTCAATAAGACCGACCCATCATTCGGCATAGGCGCCCCACGTTAAATAGAACAGAACTATTGGCAAAACAGCAGGCTACCAAGAAGACAGATATGTCTATAGCTGCAACCGAAAGTCACCTCTCGCTCTTATATGAGAATCAGCACAAGGGTTGTATCTATTTAATAACATGCACATAAAATATCCAGTTTTCTTTGATGTTTTTGTATAGCGCTTATGCAATCGGGATAGAGTTCAGAAGACTAAACAAGCATTGAAAATGCAATAGGTCTCGCCCTCGTTTAAGTTAAAGCAATTCTGTTTGCAATTTGGTGGCTTTTTAGCTTTGCTTGTATTAGTGTTTTTAAAACTTTCATGTACATAACATGCATATGTATGCATATATGTATATGTATGCATGCATCTATATTTGCATTTATATAGATATGCAGATGTCTATATATGTATGTATATATATATATATATATATATATATACACACATACATATATATATATATGTGCATATGTATTGTATTGTAATTGCATTTATATAGCGCTTACTACCCCTCGACGAGGCGTCGAAGCGCTTTTTTGGCGAATAGCACGCTACTCCGGGACCCATAGAGGATATGTGTTGAATTAGAATAGTGAAACATGCAAGTACATTTTAAGTGGTGGATAGGTTAGTCAGTTATTTGCATTTGGAATGACAGCAGAAGGATAGAGGAGGAAAAAAGGTTTGTATTTATATAGCGCTTGTTACCCCTGATGGGGTGTTGAAGCACGCTATTCAGGAAGCCCATAAAGGATTAGTGGTAAATTAATATGGTGAAATATGAAAGTAATTTCAGTGGTGGATATTAGTTATTTGGAGTGAGAAGGATAACGGAGGGATAAAAGGGGAAGAAAGGTTTGCATTCATATAGCACTTGTTACCCTTGATGGGTTTTGAAGCACTTATCTGGCAAGTAGCACACCACTCCGGAACCCACAAAGGAATAGTGTTGAAAATTAGTATAGTAAAATATTAAGTAATTTGAGTAGTGGAAATGTTATTCAGTTATTTGGGTAGAGAAGGGTAGGTTGCGGGATAGAAGAGGGAAAGAGGTTCGTATTTATATGGCGCTTGCTACCCCTGATGGGGTTTTGAAGCACAAGTAGCACACTGTTCTGGAACCCATAAGGATTAGTGTTGTGTGCGCGTAGAGAGATAGAGAGAGGTATAGGTAGAGAGAGGTAGACAGGTAGAGAGTAGTAGAGAGAGAGGTAGAGAGTAGAGAGGGAGTAGTAGAGAGTGAGTAGTAGAGAGTGAGTAGTAGAGGGTAGAGTGAGTAGAGAGTAGTAGAGAGTGAGTAGTAGAGAGTAGTAGAGAGTGAGTAGCAGAGTGAGTAGTAGAGAGTGAGTAGTAGAGAGTGAGTAGAGAGTGAGTAGTAGAGTGAGTAGTAGAGTGAGTAGTAGAGAGTAGTAGAGGGTAGAGTAGTAGAGAGTGAGTAGTAGAGAGTAGTAGAGTAGTAGATAGTGAGTAGTAGTGTACTAGAGAGTAGAGGGTAGTAGTAGAGTACTAGAGAGTAGAGGGTAGAGTAGTAGAGGGTGGAGTAGTAGATAGTAGTAGAGTGAGTAGTAGAGAGTAGTAGAGCGAGTGAGTAGTAGAGAGTGAGTAGTAGAGAGTGAGTAGTAGAGAGTGAGTAGTAGAGAGTGAGTAGTAGAGAGTAGTAGAGATGAGTAGTAGAGAGCAGAGGGTATAGTAGTAGAGGGTAGAGTAGTAGAGGGTAGAGTAGTAGAGAGAGTAGTAGAGAGGAGTAGAGTGAGTAGTAGAGAGTAGTAGAGAGTGCGTAGTAGAGGGTGAAGTAGTAGAGAGTGAGTAGTAGAGAGTGAGTAGTAGAGAGTGAGTAGTAGAGAGTCATAGAGAGTGAGTCATAGAGAGAGTGAGTAGTAGAGAGTAGTAGAGTGAGTAGTAGAGGGTAGAGTAGTAGAGAGTGAGTAGAGTGTAGTAGAGAGAGTAGTAGAGAGAGTAGTAGAGAGTAGTAGAGAGAGTGAGTAGTAGAGTGAGTAGTAGAGAGTGAGTAGTAGAGAGTAGAGGGTAGAGTAGTAGAGGGTAGAGTAGTAGAGAGTAATAGAGAGAGTAGTAGAGAGTAGTAGAGAGTGAGTAGTAGAGAATAGTAGAGTGAGTAGTAGAGAGTGTGTAGTAGAGAGTAGAGGGTAGAGTAGTAGAGGGTGGAGTAGTAGAGTAGTAGAGAGTGAGTAGTAGAGAGTAGTAGAGAGAGTGAGTAGTAGTTGGTTCTATAGTCTTCAGGTATATTTAAATTTATTTTCGTAGTCGATTCTCTGTTTAATATGGCCGCCGTCTTTTCTTCACTTTAAATACTCAAATTGGAGGGCAGCGTTATATTCTATTGAAACGTGAACCGGATATAGAATGCTCCCGCTTCCGGGTCAGATTACTCCATGTTGAAATTGAGACCGCGAGTCGGACTGCTACACAAGTCAGCGTTATTCAGGTTAGCGGCTTCGGGATGGGTTATTTCATGTGCTACTTTAGTCGCAAGCTATTTGGCAGCTCACATTCACTAAAATTATGTGATATTCTCATTAGTTTCTAGATATGGGATTCTGAAGTTACGCAATAATCTACATACAAATTCTCCTCACAAACGATCGTAAGTAACTTGAAGTCTCTTTGATACTTTACGTGAGCGCAGCAGTGTTTGATTCTTACTTGTAAAATATCTCCTTCATAGTGAATGTTTTGGTATACGTATGGTTTTGGTGTGATAGTTGGTTTAGGGCGGTGTATTCTTTATATTTTTTCGCATTTTTGGTTTCGTAATTAGATATGTCAACCTAGTTACGTCACATGTAAGCACAGCTTCGGACACAGTTAGTCTACCTTATTATCAGACTTGGCCTTACTGATATATACCTTGATTCTCTTGGATTTAGATTGAGAGTCGTGTTGATGTTGGTTACTAAATTATAATTTATTGTGTTCTTTTCTGATTCACAGTATTTGCATTGATACTTATTCACCACTAAGTCCTAAATATTGCCCAGGACGGATGATTTACTGGCTTTGAGGTAGTTTTTTTAGTTTATAATGTTATCTTTTCCATCTATATTTCAATTGTGTGTTTGACGATTGTTCTTGTGACCTGATATTGAGTCAATATTTCATTCATTATTTAGAATTTATGCTGATCTTATTTCTTCGACTGGTACGTGATATGTTGTACATATTATTCTCACTTGTATTTTGTTCACTTCGTGGTGCTAATCTTGGAGCTGCTTTGGATTAGTATTTCATCAATGCATAATCTTGGTTTTCTCTAATTCTCATATACCATTTCTCAGCAACGCGGTGTCTTTCAACTATATTTTCAACCTTCTTTAATTTATCTTTTTCACCATATTTGAATGGTTTGGATAGTTGGGATATTTCCTCACTATCCACACACACTTTCTCAGCAACGCGGGTCTTATCACGTTAACTCAACCTGTTGTGATTTTCCACACTACATGCTGTTCACCTATGAGCATGCCTTGGTTCAATTGTGTTGGCTCCACTTGTATCACACAATAGTAGTCATTGTTTAGTTTTGTACATGTTACAAAGAAACCTTATATTTATTTTCCAGCCCTGAGGAAGTCGTGGGTACTCCCGGGCGAAGAAACACGTGTTGGCTGGACCAACGAATGAGAGAATAAAGAGAAGATATTTACATATGCTCTACTTATTGACATTATACTGTATATTGCGATTTTCACATTGTGGTGGATACAACTAGTTGTGCTCGGACGTTGATTCATTTATGAATGTGACCTGTTGGGATCATTATTGAGAAGGGTGGATGACCACTCTCTCCTTGAGCACCTACCAGATATTTCCATCGTAATACTATACGGATAAGGGTGAGCGCCTGTACTCACTAGGTTCCTTCATCCGTTTCCATTTTCCACTAGTAGAGAGAGAGTAGTAGAGAGTAGAGGGTAGAGTAGTAGAGGGTAGAGTAGTAGAGGGTAGAGTAGTAGAGAGAGTAGTAGAGAGTGAGTAGTAGAGAGTAGTAGAGAGTAGAGGGTAGAGTAGTAGAGGGTGGAGTAGTAGAGAGTAGTAGAGAGTGAGCAGTAGAGAGTAGTAGAGCGAGTGAGTAGTAGAGTGAGTAGTATAGAATGAGTAGTAGAGAGTGAGTAGTAAAGAGTGAGTAGTAGAGAGTAGAGGGTAGAGTTTTAGACTGTAGAGTAGTAGAGAGAGTAGTAGAGAGTGAGTAGTAGAGAGTGCATAGTAGAGAGTAGAGGGTAGAGTAGTAGAGGGTGGAGTAGTAGAGAGTGGGTAGTACATATTAGTAGAGTGAGTAGTAGAGAGAGTGAGTAGTAGAGAGTGAGTAGTAGAGGGTAGAGTAGTAGAGGGTAGTAGAGAGAGTAGTAGAGTGTGAGTTGCAGAGAGTGAGTAGTAGAGAAGTAGAGAGTAGCAGAGAGTGAGTAGTAGAGGGTAGAGTAGTAGAGGGTGGAGTAGTAGATAGTAGTAGAGAGTGAGTAGTAGAGCATGAGTAGCAGAGAGTAGTAGAGCGAGTGAGTAGTAGAGAGTGAGTAGTAGAGAGTAGTAGAGAGTAGAGGGTAGAGAAGTAGAAGGTAGAGTAGTAGAGGGTAGAGTCGTAGAGAGAGTCGTTGAGAGTAGTAGAGTGAGTAGAGAGTAGTAGAGAGTGAGTAGTAGAGAGTGCGTGGTAGAGTAGTAGAGGGTGGAGTAGTAGAGAGTAGTAGAGTGAGTAGTAGAGTGAGTAGTAGAGTGAGTAGTAGAGTGAGTAGAGTGTAGTAGAGAGAGGGAGTAGTAGAGAGTGAGTAGTAGAGAGTGAGAAGTAGAGGGTAGTAGAGAGTGAGTAGTAGAGGGAGTGAGTAGTAGAGAGTGAGTAGTAGAGGGTAGAGTAGTAGAGGGTAGTAGAGAGAGTAGTAGAGAGTGAGTAGTAGAGAGTGAGTAGTAGAGAGTGAGTAGTAAAGAGTGAGTAGAGAGTAGAGGTTAGAGTAGTAGTAGAGGGTGGAGTAGTAGAGAGTGAGTAGTAGAGTAGTAGAGAGTGAGTAGTAGAGTAGTAGAGAGTGAGTAGTAGAGAGTGAGTAGTAGAGAGTGAGTAGTAGAGTGAGTAGTAGAGAGTGAGTAGTAGAGAGTAGAGAGTAGAGTAGTAGAGGGTGGAGTAGTAGAGTAGTAGAGAGTGAGTAGTAGAGAGTAGTAGAGAGTAGTAGAGAGAGTGAGTAGTAGTTGGTTCTATAGTCTTCAGGTATAGAGGGTAGAGTAGTAGAGGGTAGAGGGGTAGAGAGTAATAGTGTGAGAAGTTGGCCTGGCATATGCTGGTCACTAGTTATAGTGGCCACCTTGCACCAGACCAATTCGACTCTTATGGTAGATCGGTTTAAGACAACCTTTTAAAGAAAGCTATCCTAGTGGTAGCTGTGGAGAGCAGCCTTCAGGCTAAGTCTCAGAGGAATGTAAAGCAGCTTGTTTTACCTTATAATCTCTTGAATTACCAAATGAAAGGACACCACACAGGTATATATATCAAATATATATGTATTTATTTCTAGACACACTCTACTAATCTTAGAAGTCAGGAACACATTCAAATATCAACATTTCACAATAAGTTAAGCACAAATAGGGCTGGGGCCCTAGGGGCGTACCAGACCAAATACTAAAAAAGAGGTTTAGGAAAGTCGACTTGCAAGGGGACAAGGCCTAGGGCCTGTAGAATCGCTGGGGCTTCACTAATACACCCAAGGCAGGTACGTAAAAGACCCACGGGAGACACGTGCAGTGTGAGAACACAGCCGCGGGTTCCCTATTAATTTCAATGGAGCAAGTCGCGGTTGGATTTTTAAAGTTTAAGGGTACTTCTAGAGAGTCTACAAGCAAGTCACTTACAAGGTAAGTACTTTGAGGGCCAACACCCACAGGAGCACCCGATCGCACGAGTTACCTCACCCAGGGAAGCCGGGTGCATAGGTGTCTTTTAGTGTCGGGTCGCGTCGTCGTTTTCTATGGAAGCCGAAGAAGTTTTGCTGCTTGTGAAGACTGGAGACGTGTCCGGTGGAATCCAAGGCTGGATTCAAGATGAAGACGACCTGAAAGCAGAAGGGACAGTGTTCACAGTCACTTGCCAGTGACCCGGGGCCAGGAAGATGGATGCCCACGGAAGTCGGGTGATTTCAGGTAATCAAGGGTGTTTTCACTCTTCAGCCACGAGGTCCAGGAGGCATCGACGACGACCAGGAGCTGGATTCGGAGTGTCCCACGAAGTCTGCAGCTTACTGAGGTGTCGGCAACCGGATTGGAGCCAACAAGCCTTGGTAACAGCAAGTCTCTTGGAAATCGAAGAAAGTCAGCGGTGTAGACCAGCAAGGTCTGAGGGACTCACCCAGTGAAGGTAAGTCAGGACAGGCCTGGAGCAACCAGGGGAGCCCTTTGGTTCGATGAGAAAGTCTTCAGGGGACCCAC
Source organism: Triturus cristatus (assembly GCF_964204655.1). Taxonomy (NCBI): domain Eukaryota; kingdom Metazoa; phylum Chordata; class Amphibia; order Caudata; family Salamandridae; genus Triturus; species Triturus cristatus. The sequence continues at coordinate 1,116,270,403 of NC_140579.1, forward strand.
AAGCCAACCGGCAAGGGATCGCGATGACGCCTCGTGAGGATTCGCTTCGCAGGAGCCCATGGTTACTCTGGATGAGGTAGGCCTCTGATCTTTGAGAAAAATCCTGCTGGAGGCTTGGACCACACGTGGTCCAATGCACAAGTTCGCAGAACGTCGTGAAGGGGTTGCACTCGACAATAGTGCACGGTACCCAGGTATTGCTGTTCCTCGTCACTCGTGGGGTCCACTCGCCTCAGCTCTGCTGGGGACTCACAATGGCCGTCGAGAAGTCAGGAAATCCACTTCCGGGGCTACAAGGACTTCGGACTCCGGCGGGAGCGGGAAAGTTTGCGACCGTTGATTCAAGTTTTTGGTGCCTGCCAAGCAGAGGAGTCACTCCTTGACTCCAAGGGAGATTCTTCAGTCTTCCAAAGGTAGTGGAACGTCGAAGGGCCAAGATTCTTCTTGTAGAGCATCGTCCAGGGATATCGGATTTGCAATGGCAAGGTTTCCCCATCTTATACCAAAGGAAAGGGAGGGACTAGCTCTATGACCACTCGTCTGGGAGGGTCAAGCGAGTGGGTGGTTACACCCACTTCCCTTTGTCCAGTTTCGCGCCAGAGCAGGGGCAGGTAGCCCCTGAACCAGTTTGAGATGGCATATGCACAGAGGAGCCTACTGCTCCCCCAGTGCAGGACTTCAAAGCACTCTAGGAGTGCACCCACCCAGCCCCAATACACTAAATCCTGTCTGGAAGGTGGTGACACCTCCCTGTGACAGGATGCCTATTGTTGGGCCTCCTCCACTGCTAGGTTCAGTCAGCAGCAGGAAGGCAGCCCAGTGTCTGTGCTGGTGGCATTCATTTTGTGATGCCAGGGCTCTTTCAGATTTATACCGTGTTTCCACAGTGGGTACATGTCGTCCCCTCTAGAAGGGAGGGTTCATACTCCCACACCAGTTACTGGTGTGGGGGTATGATTCCAAGTTATTTGACACCAAACACGACATGTTTTAATGCAGTCATTCCAAAGTTAGCATTTACCGCTAGGTTATAATGCACTTAAGAGTATATGGTTTAACCGCATCCACAAACAGCCACAGAGAATAGACTCTGCCAGCTGCAGAGGGGCCCTGCTCAGGCAGAGGCACCCCCTCACATTGTAAACCAAGCACCCTGCCCTCAGGATTGATAGGGCCTGCCTTAGGGGTGACTGATAGGTTTATATGTGTGTGTATGGTGAGATACAGGAACCTATACCTCAGTGAGGAGTGCTAACACTACCTCACACAGGCTGCAGGTAGCAGGCCTGTGGTGTCAGATTTAGTCTACTTCCCAGGAGTGGCATACTACATGCTTCAGCCCCTGGTAGGCCTGTAAAGTACCTATGCCCTTGGTACCTAAGGTACCATATACTAGGGGCTCATAAGGCACCACAGTATCCAATTACTAGTGCATCTAATATGCACCCCAAGTTGATTAGAGAGAACAGAGAGACTGGGGCCCTGATTAGCAGGGACCCAGCCAGACTATAGCCAGAAACCAGTGTTAACATCAGAAAAAAAGTGGGGGCAACATAAGTGCAGATCCTACTCTCTTACAAGTAGAGAGTAGTAGAGAGTGAGTAGTAGAGAGTGCGTAGTAGAGAGTAGAGGGTAGAGTAGTAGAGGGCGGAGTAGTAGAGAGTAGTAGAGAGTAGAGGGTAGAGTAGTAGAGCGTGGAGTAGTAGAGCGTAGTAGAGAGTGAGTAGTAGAGAGTAGTAGAGCGAGTGAGTAGTTGAGCGAGTGAGTAGTAGAGTGAGAGTAGTAGAGTGAGAGTAGTAGAGAGTGAGTAGTAGAGAGTGAGTAGTAGAGAGTAGAGGGTAGAGTATTAGAGGGTAGAGTAGTAGAGGGTAGAGTAATAGAGAGTAGTAGAGAGAGTAGTAGAGAGTGAGTAGTAGAGAGTGAGTAGTAGAGAGTGAGTAGTAGAGGGTAGAGTAGTAGAGAGTGAGTAGAGTGTAGTAGAGAGTAGTAGAGAGAGTGAGTAGTAGAGAGTGAGTAATAGAGAGTGAGTAGTAGAGAGAGTGAGTAGTAGAGAGAGTGAGTAGTAGACAGTAGTAGAGAGTGAGTAGTAGTGAGTAGTAGAGAGTAGAGTAGTAGAGGGTAGAGTAGTAGAGGGTAATAGAGAGTAGTAGAGAGTGAGTAGTAGAGAGTGTGTAGTAGAGAGTAAAGGGTAGAATAGTAGAGGGTGGAGTAGTAGAGTAGTAGAGAGTGAGTAGTAGAGAGTAGTAGAGAGAGTGAGTAGTAGACCCCCACAACAAGAGCGGGGAACACAGCACCTCGAATGAACAGAGGCTGGGGAGGCGCTGCCTGTGCTGTCTTCTGCGCCAGGGTGGCGATAGCGCCTAAAGGCTGCTCGGCGCACACATTGAACTTCCAGGAGAACAGGATGGCGTGTTCTTCATCCTTGTTTCTCTGCGGCGCCTCGCAGCTCCTTAGCAAGCCTCAGAGGAACCTCTCCCAGGGCCCCCACAACAAGTGCAGCCAGAGTAACCACGTCTTAACATGGCAACAGGCCATGCATGTGTAAAACATAAATCTTCCGGCTGAGAAATCTCGGGAATCTTGGGCAGAATAATTTACATTGTTTATCGAGCTAATAAGGTAAATGTGGTGTATTAACGTTGCAAGTAAAGCTCTACACAGTACCCAAAAAATCGGCAATGTGAAACATAATATACCCGATCCCGCTGGTGATTTATATTAAATGCACGTGGTTGCAATCACGTAACTAATAAAAGTGATACAATAGAGACACATATTGTGACCGGCTTTTCGTTAAAGCATTGAACCGGGGTTGCTACAATAATTCATTTCTCACCCTGAATTACAACTAAACTAAAAAAGTTAACTGTACAGCAGCATCAGGACGGCAGGCATGAGGCCGTCACTGGGGAAGAAAGGCAAAGCACAGCGAGACCAAACACGAGGAGAGACAAGCGCGGCCCGTCGGACAGAAGATGTGCACGCGGGGGCTGCCTTTACTGGTGGCGGAAAAAAAAGTCCACAGTGTATCTCGCCGCCAGTAAAGGGTCCAATACCCGCGTACACATCTTCTGTTTCAGTCTGTCTCCCCGCGTGCACACTGGAATCGTATCGATTCCAAAAGGCCTCTCATGGCATAGCAGCGCATGCACTGCTTTCGCCAGGCCGAGACCTAAAAATGAACTTTATTACATGCCTCAACTTTCCTTGGTGGATTATTTGACTTGTGTCGCATCACGCACCTTCTGTTACAATTAGTGCATTTGATGGTGTGCGTCAACGCTGATATGTACATGCTGTGATAAAACTCTGAAGGATAACATAGCAAGCGCGGTCCCGAAAGTGAAAGAGGACTGCGATGCAGCCGGAGCATGGGGATCTCTTGTCTTTATGGGGCTATGTGATTCTGATTAGAAATACAAGGCCCCATAAAGACAAGAAAGTGCTTTGCGACAGCAGCAAAGCAGGTGACCCAGTCCCGCTCGGAGGTGAAAGGGCATCAACCAAAAACCCTCATTTACAATGGCAGGCCACCGTTTAGCATAAACGGTGACACCAGCTAATGGAAATGAGGGGCGGGGCTTCAAGCCCTCTTCTGAAACTCCTCAGTCACAATAAATCTCGTTGAGGCGAGCAGTGCTTCGCGCTGCAACGCCACGCAAGACCTAAAAAGGAGACCCGAAATAAACCCATATCTACCTGAAACTCAGGCAAAATAAATAGCGAGTATTTAAAGATAATATACCAAAATACCATTAAAAAGCACACTTTGAACCAGGTTTGTCACTGAATAGAAAAATTATTTTCAAGTTGACATGAACAATGTGCACAAGCTTTGTGCAGTCATGCAAAGTGAAGACAGCCATTGGATAAAGTGGGCTGATCTACTGCACCATGCTCTATGCTGTGGTCTGAAGTAACATGTGAATAACGATTTAGAAGAGCCTCTTGACCAAAAGCTACTTGTTGTATGTAAAATATGTATGATTGTTTTGGGAAAAACAAACAAAAAGTATTCCGGTGACACAGCTACGGCTGCCTCAAAGGCCAGACCCAAGATGGACTGTAATGGTTCTGCAGAAGACAACAATGAGTTATGGTCTCACTGACAGTAATGAAAACAGCCTTATGATATAGAAATATCAGAAGAATAGGTTGTCAGTGTTGATGAAGAGATATTAGCAGTGTATCGCAACACTGCTTGAAGTGGTAGAAGATAGCATGTAAGTGTTACAGTCGAGTGAGGTTATGATATTGTAGACATTATACATAGATTAAAATATATTCAGTTGTACATAAAAAAAAGGCATTGCAAGTCACGTGGGAGTACTGTGGCCTTGCAGAGTCGATTGGCTGGAATCTAAGATCCCGACCTGGAGCCGGCTTCCGCTTTCTCTGGCAGGCCGGATCGTAATCGCCAAGATGGTGGTTCTGCCTAAATTTCTGTACCTGTTTCTGAACGTTCCGATTCCTCTTACCACTCAATTCTTTCGCAAATTGCGCTCCCTCATCATTTCGCTTGTCTGGGCAGGCAAACAGCCAAGAGTGGCTTACGATGTCCTTACTCGCCCAATGTCTGCCGGGGGGATGGGGGCTCCTGATTTCAAGATCTATGCCCTGTGCGCTCAGGCCAGCTTCCTCCACTTCTGGATACATCCCACCCCTTATCAACCACATATGGCCGTTGAGACGGACGTTGCTTCCCCTTGGCCTTTGTCCACGGCATTGTTCGCGCCTGCGGTGTGCCCGCGGGCGGAGGTGGACACAGTCGAGACCTTGCGATGGGCCTGGTCCGGCCTTCGCCATAACTCGAATCTTTCCCTTCTTTCTGCCAATGCGGTGCCAATAGTGAACCACCCCGATTTCCCCCCGCTCCAGCCCTCAGGCATGTCTAAACATGCGGCGTGTTTGGGATTGCAGACTGTTGCGGACCTCTACCCTGGCAACACTTTTTATTCCCCTCCCGCCTCCTCAGGTCCGTTGGACACGCTTCTGTATTATCAGCTACGTGCTCTGTCGGAAGCTGCACTCCACATTTCCCCAGCCTCCGCCCACTATGCAGGCTCTTGACTTTATGTATACATCCCCGTCCCCACACAAACTAGTCATCAAACTTTATGCGTTTACTTTAATGTCCACCTCTATTTCCACGGATCGTGCGCGCGAAGCCTGGGGCATGGATCTGGGCATGGACATTGCGCTGGCGGACTGGCTATACTGCTGTAACCAGACGAAGAAGCGGTCACCAAATTATCGGCTCCGTCTGATACATTTCAAGTTCCTGCACAGGCTATACCGCACCCCTGCTCAGCTGCACAAGCTAGGGCTCATCCCGACACTCACATGCGCATGCGCTGTGCGGCCCCCATGGCAGACTTCGCACATTTAGCGTGGCTATGCCCTAAGGTTTCTGAATTCTGGCGGACAGTGTGCTCCATAGTTTCAGACATTACCAGTGCTGTCGTGCTTGCTTGGCTTCTTAAAATTCTGCCCTGATGCTTCTCGACGCCTAATTGCGATCCTACTGGTCTTGGCCAGACGTAGGGTGGCGATGTGCTCCTAAGGCCAAGAGCTGGCTGGAGGACGCCTCTCGGTGTCAGACTCTTTTATCAGAGTTCTGGGACTTACTGACTGCCAGGTCCCGTCCAGTGGACATTTGGGGCCCTCTGATCACTTATCTCCACTCACGCACTCCCCCCAGCGGCGCTGCCTCTCCCGTGCTCCCCGCCGGCCCTGTGCCCACGGCGGCCGCCGGTGTTGGCCGGTGACTGCTCCCCTCTTCCTCATTGGCCGCGCTGCTTCATGTGGCTTACCATTATTGTTTTGTCCCTAGTGTGCAAACGCTGTGATTTAGCCCTAACATATTCATGTCTCTCTCAAGGTGCACTTGAATTGTTCCCTAATGCATGACTTGATCTAAACTGTGTTCATCTGAGCTGTTTTATTGCATGATGTAATGTGTCTGTATTTCGGTGCCTCAATAAAGGTTTTTGAAAAATAAAAAATAAAAATAGAGAATAGTGTGGGGTAAAGCAGAGTAGCAGAGTGGAGGGGCGTAAAGTGGGGTTGAGTGGCGTAAAGTGGGGTTGAGTGTAGTAGAATGGCATAGCGTAGAGTGGTGCAGAATGGAGTAGAGAGGAGTGCTGTGGAGAGTAGTGGCAGAGAGTGGCATAGTGTGGAGTAGAGTGATGTAGAGTGCCATGGAGTGGCATAGAGTGGCACTGTGTGGAGTATTGTGCAGTGGCATGGAGTGCAGTAGAGTGACATGGAGTGGCGTCTGGTAGAGTGGAATAGATAGCAGTGACAGAGTGGACTGACAAACTAAGTGGTGTGGATTGACGAAGTAGCGTGGCACAGAATAGTACAGTTGTGGGCTTAAATAACAAATAAGGAAACAAACTTAAAATCCATGACATGGTATGAGGCAAAAAGGGTAATGGAGAAAGCAGCATGAGAACTGGAAACAAAGTAAGTGTCCTGACATGTGTATGCGTACTGTGATACGCAATATAGAAATATATTTAAAAAGACGCATATAAAAGTTCAGCAATGAAAGACATAGTAACTGAATTACAGTGCAATTAGCGACATACACTAAGCAAGAGGACTCAATCTGTCCTTGAACCGTGCTTCACAGAAAGAAAGGAAAGTGACAGCAAGCTTGCGCTGGCCAATTAGGAGGCAGCACAGAAGAGGGACAATGACGCCAACAAATGGTAATCAATAGGTGGGTTCCAAGACATTTATTGTAAACAATAACCCTTCCAAGCGAGAGCTCATGATGCTGTAGAAGGTGAGCAGAAAAAAGGTGTCTTCCTGAACATTAAGTGGGAGGGTGGGTGGAATCATGGCATGACTACTGAGGGAGAGAGAATGTTTACCAAACTAGCAGGTTATGACCAAACTTCCAACAGGAAAATGTATGTAGGACACAGCCATCGCTGTTGGGATGAGATCGATCATGAGATCACAACTGGCAGCCAACAGCTATTACAATTTTATACTGAGGGATAAGAAAGATTATGAGGTCACTTGATGTGTGGATGACAAGGGGCAGGTCCAGAGTGTGGGGCAGCTGCCCAGGTCCCCATGCTCAGGTCAAAAACACGGGGGCCCGCTTCCGAATAAAACACCACACTACCAGTCAGCACACCTGCTCTTCCAAAGCCCCTGCCCCCATCTGACCACATTATAATTGTATTTTTTAAGAGAGGTGTCTTGACCTCGCTGGCCCTAGGTCGTGGTGGCATTGCTGAGGGTGAAGAGAGAGAGGGAAGGGAAACAGTGGTGGGGATGTGGGAAGCAGAAAATCCAACAATTGTGTTGGCTCACAACATCTGGGGCAGGGCAGGGCCACTCTTAAAAACTTGCCCTGAAGTCTTAAATGCCCTTTTTAGGTCTTGCCTGAGCCAGCGCATGCGCTGCTCTGGCGAGACATTTAGGAGTGGTGTTTTCAAAGTCTGACCACAGCTTTGTGTGGCATACAGTGTGTGGTTACGCGCACAGGCACGAGCAGAGGCGCCATCTGGCTTTCCTCTCGCTCGGCCCAGTGCGTGCGCCTCGCTTCAATGCCCCTCCCCCACCACAGAGCGCGTCTCGCAGCTTGTTTTAAACTTTCAGCGCACACGCTTGTCTTTCTCTTTACCCATCTCCCTCTTGTTTCCCTTCTTTTTAGCACTCTTGTTTCTCTTTCTGCTACTGCATGTTTTTTCGTAGCTGTGCTTCTTTGCCTCACTGTATTTATGCTTTAATGCCACTTTTTGTCATCTGTGCTGCTTTTACTTTTTATTATCTCTGCCTGTCTTATGGCCTTTTTGTTCCGAGCACTAATGTTTATGTTTTATTGCCAATTGTTTTGTTGGCCCTGCTTTCTATTGGAGGTAGTGTTTGCAGGCTACAGATGGGGTTGTGCTGCTTAGCTGTGATAGAGAGCTCTTGGTTGCTTCTCTGCTCCCTCCGTGCCATACACTTCCCCTGACCGAATTTCACATCCCAGCTGGCCTCTCCCAGCCTCTCTTCCAGCATTGCTGAACCTCTGTGCTGTGCTCATCCTGTCCTGCGATCATCCATCCCTAGAGACGACATAACCCCCCAGACTCGAGAGCCCGGCGCTGCACAGCTCACACCCAAACATGGTGAAGAAGGGACGAGCCGCGGTGATTGCCGGCCTACTCTTTCTCTGCCTCCTTTGCACCATAAAGTCCACCAAACAGGAACACAAGATAATAGAGGGCTGATCACGGGACAACACCGCTCAAGCCTGATCCTTCGGTGCCTTATCCATTTGCAGCCTGTATTCATATCCAGCTGCTTCATGCATGCTTCTACCCAGGGCAAGATCCTGAGCTCCAATAACTTCTGCATGCTGTCGCTTTCCCCTTGTATATACCTGCAGTCTCAGGCATAGGGTGCTGCCCCTGTGCACGCTGCCTCTTTCAGCCTTCCCAGCTGGCTTATGTTGGTTCCCGGTGCCCATTCATCTCCCACCATGTGTGCCCTATGCATGCTCCACCTGCCATGTGCACCTTTTTTTATTATTATTTGTTATGATAAAGCACATCGTCAAGAAAAAGCTAAAAGCTGTAGAGCATGGTCAAAAGGCACTGGCAATAGCTCCAGTGGGGAAACCTATTGGCTTTGCCAATGCTTGTTTTTTATGTATTTAAGTCTGGGCTCAAAATGCAACCTGGCCTACTGCCTGAATGCATGTTGCATGATAGGCAGCACATCGCTTGCCTTTGTTAATGTTTGTTTACATCTGCTGCTTTCATTTTAAGGCCTGCAAATTGGAACATTTTGAAAGGATAGTGAAAGCCCAGAGATCTGGAATGTTTTCTGGTCACGACAAGGAAGCATTTCAGGGCAAACCATGCTTGCTTTCGCCTCTCTGGGACCAATCCTCAACAGCCGCCCCGAGTACTTCACAGGTCTTTAAAAGACCATTCGCTTGTTAATGTGGCTTTGTTGGTTGTTCACCCCTTCTAGAGCCCCTGCATCGCCACTGACTATTGCTGGAAGAATTAGCACGTTACACAATACCAAGCCCTGTCTGCTGAAACCCCGAGGAATCGGGTTTTTGCTTGCAGGAATCGGGAGGCGGGAGACTAGCCTTCAAATCGGCAGTCTCCCGCCGGAATCGGGAGGACTGGCATGTCTGCGGTATACCCTACTGCCCAACAAGTAAAGTGCCCACTGCGGGTTCATCCGGATGCCCTTATGGCTTGATGTGGCCACCAGCTGAGATTATTACCACAGTGGGGTATCTAGTAGCAGAGTGTTTCTTCTACATATTACCTTAAAAACTGCAGCTCCCACTGAGGGCTGGGCATTGCCTCTGGGCAGCACATTCCCCACGTAAGTAGGCTCATGGCGCCATCCGCACGTAACTTGCATAACATTCGGCCCGCTCTTCAACCGTTAGGTTCCCCCCCCTTCCGGAAGGTATCGAACTACTGTTCTGGTTTGTGGGTATACTTTGATCCCTTTTACTGTGTTTGCCTTACATGGACTTAAGACTTTGCTTTTCGCGCTCGTACGCCGCTGCCCGTGGTGGAATCACTGGTAAGGAGAATACAGCGGCCCCATACAAGACTAGCTGGCAGAGGCGCAACTAGAGCCAAATTTCGGGGGGGGCTGAGCAAAAGTTTCGGGGGGGGGGGGCTGAACTTTAAGCAATTGGCAGAGTGGAGCTGCGGGGGCTCTTAGAAGGGGTGAAACAACAGCGAGGCCTCATTAACATGCAAATGGTCTTTTAAAGACCTGTGAAGTGCTCGGGTGCGGCTGCTTTTTTGCCCGGGAAGGTGTCTCATCCCGGGCTGTCACACACGACGGGGGGGGGCTGAAGCCCTGTGAGTCCAATGGGTGTTGCGCGCCTGCTAGCTGGTAACCACTTGCGTCTACCAGGACAAAGAAAAACAGATTTAAAAGCCGTTCTGTAAAAGTGGCAATATTGTGAGCCTGCTTGAATGCTCGTCATATGCTCCCTTTAAGCGTCGGTCAGGAGGGACCACTTTCATCATATGTTACCATGCTGCAGCATAGATTTACTGTTCCGCTTCGCTGCACAATGATTGCGCTTCATAGCTATCTAAATTCCTCTTCTGCTCTTTTCAACGCCGCCTCGTTAGTTCCCGCTTAAATACCGACCTTTAAATACCACAGGAGCGGCAGATCCCCCGCAGAAATGCCGGCGGGAAACCATGTGGAGCTGTATACCGACCTTTAAATACCGATCTATATAAGAAATGCCGGCGGGAAACCATGTGGAGCTGTATACCGACCTTTAAATACCGATCTATATAAGAAATGCCGGCGGGAAACCATGTGGAGCTGTATACCGACCTTTAAATACCGATCTATACAAGAAATGCCGGCGGGAAACCATGTGGAGCTGTATACCGACCTTTAAATACCGATCTATACAAGAAATGCCGGCGGGAAACCATGTGGAGCTGTATACCGACCTTTAAATACCGATCTATACAAGAAATGCCGGCGGGAAACCATGTGGAGCTGTATACCGACCTTTAAATACCGATCTATACAAGAAATGCCGGCGGGAAACCATGTGGAGCTGTATACCGACCTTTAAATACCGATCTATACAAGAAATGCCGGCGGGAAACCATGTGGAGCTGTATACCGACCTTTAAATACCGATCTATACAAGAAATGCCGGCGGGAAACCATGTGGAGCTGTATACCGACCTTTAAATACCGATCTATACAAGAAATGCCGGCGGGAAACCATTTGGAAATGTCTACCTGGTTTTGATTTTCCGCTGCGCTACAAACTGCAACAAAGAACGTAGCATCTCGCTGTCGTGGCCTAACGAACTACCGGTCCTCATGCTCAGTAGTGACGTAAATAAATTAATTCTCACTTTGACATTTTCGCAGACCTTTCCTTAGTGGTATGGGTTGAATTGTTTTTTCCCGTTCCCCTATCTAAATATACCTATATGTGGGCGGAACGGCGACCAGTACTCAGGGGCGGCTGGTGACATTTGAAAGTGGCGAGGCGTAAAATGATTGCAATGGAAGCAAACGAACGTGTGAGCGAGGGGGGGGGGCACGCGCATCGAGCATCACATTTCTTTATATTTTTGGTATTTTTTTAAAGAACGATAGAAACTCAAGCAATAACTCGTCACATTTTACACGTTATGCAGGTTGAAAGAGTTGGCTGGATGGATTGACGGGTGCATTTTTAAAGATTTACAAGCCCCTTCCGCCACTTATGCGTCACTTTCCCCATGTTAAAAGTGACGCAAATGTGGCGCATGGGGCTTGTAAATCTGCCCCGCAGTGTTTTCTTGCCAAAATACCAATTTTAACAGACTCTCATTTCACCCATTGGAAATGCACGTGGTGCTGCTCTTCTCACTCACATCCTATCTCACCTTTCGCACAGGAAGTGTAAATACTTCTAAAATGCCGGTTCAATCAACTGGTGACCAACTCCTGCAGAATCATTTATGAGGTTACTAATGGCAATTCGTGGTACTAATCCAGGTCAAACAGGATTACTTTAGAAGCCATCCAAGAGTCATTGGATGATCATCCAACTACTCTAGAAGTCATTTTCACATCATCAGACATCATCAAGCTCTTGAAGTCATCAGCAGAGTGTAGAAACTTGAGCTTGATGACATGAGAATGACTTGAAAATGAGTATCTGATGACTTCACAAGGTGTGTCTATTGCTGATGACTTGAGGATGACTTGCAAATGGGCATCTGATGACTTCACAAGGTGTGACTATTCTTGATGATTTCAGGAGGATTTAAGAATGAGTATGTGATTACTTCACAAGGTGTGACTATTCTTGATGACTTCAGGAGGATTTAAGAATGAGTATGTGATTACTTCACAAGGTGTGACTATTCTTGATGACTTCAGGAGGATTTAAGAATGAGTATGTGATTACTTCACAAGGTGTGACTATTCTTGATGACTTCAGGAGGATTTAAGAATGAGTATGTGATTACTTCACAAGGTGTGACTATTCTTGATGACTTCAGGAGGATTTAAGAATGAGTATGTGATTACTTCACAAGGTGTGACTATTCTTGATGACTTCAGGAGGATTTAAGAATGAGTATGTGATTACTTCATAAGATCCAATTGTTCTTGATGATTTGAAAATAAACATCCAAAGAAGGCATTTGCTTTCTCTGTCCACAATTCAGTTACCAATCAATTTCCCCTTCTCTCTGCCACTTTTTTAGTGGATTCTTTCATTCTCTCCATCACTATCTACTTTTCGGTCTCCAATTATTTCTGTAACTATCTAGTCATTACTCTCCCTTACTCCTTACCTTCGTCACCATGGCCCCATTACCCAGTATTGTTTTATGGCGGTTACTCGCCCATTACAGACTGGCTTTCTGCCCCTCTGTGCTTGTGCCAATTACTTGTTCTACCTCTGTAACTCTACCCTTTTCTCTCCAGCTCATCCTTTCTGTCATTTTTCTGCCTCTTAGTCACTACCTCCTCATCATTAGAATAGGTCTAGACTAAATCTGAGGTGCAAATTCTTCTGAGGAAAACACATCTGCGGTCTGCTGCTCCCTGTATAGAGTTGAGAGCTGCTGACTCACTCGTTCTTCCAGATCCAAGTTCTCCTTGACCCAGGAGGGGTGCTCCAATGAGTTCTCAGAGAACTACTGCATAACCAGGGCAGGTTTGCCTAACACACAGCTCCCCAAACGTGAGGAGACGTCACCAAGAGTCCGATTTAAAGAAAGAACTGCCTGACTTGTCCTGGGAACCCCAAGGAGTTCTACTGAGTGAGAGGGAAGGAGCAAGCCAACACTGCAGGAGGAGGAGAAGCTGAGCAATGGCTGTGGCACGGAGCAGTTGGCACTGGTGCTAGGGGTCAATCTGTCAAAGACTCAAAGCCCATGTGATTGGCATGCTTGAGAAAGAAGACCAGTCCCTGAATTTCTGGGAGGAATCACACCACTCCTGTAGCATTCCTAAGCAGTCTCCATGGTGCCCTTCCCTTCGGTTCAGCTGTGGTACTTGCCAAAAATGCGCCCAATGGACTTGCCCAACTGAAGCTGGGATTGCATTGCCCTGTGGCACATGCTAAGTGCTCGTCAATGTGGATCACATGACTGCTACACTGCAGTAACTGTGCCCAGGCAGTCCCTACTACCCTGAAGATGACTACAGAACCATGATGCCCAACCAAGGGTACTCCCTCATTGACTGACAAGTCAACACTGACCCTGATTCTGTTGAGCCACTTGTGCTGCTTCAAAGCACGAGGTCATAGCCTAGAAGCACTCTGTGTCGAATTATTGCCTCACAACCCTGGCACTAAAAATCAAAGTCTCAGTCAGACTTTTGTCACCTGTGCCCCAAAAGCAGAAAGAAGTTGTTACATCACCACCTGAACCCCATGCTTGGGAGGCCTCAACATGGCTACCATAGAGACTGAAAAGAGTGGAAGACCAGGGCCAGCTGAGGCTGCAAGGGCTGCTTGATGCTAAAGATCACCGGTCCCAGAAGATGCCACCACTCCTGCCACTGCTCTCCAAACTCATGAGAGGCCCGAACCATTAGCTCAACTGGTTCCAACTCCGGTGAACCCACTTGGCTGCCACAGCCCTCTGTCACCCAAGAGAAGACATCTGAGAAACTCTTTGAGCTAACTTGCCCAGCGAGAGACTGTGTGCTAAGAGAGGAGGGGAGTGCTGCACCTGATCTACAGACTCTACCAGCAAGCCTAAGACCATTTGGATTGTGGGGAGGGTAGAGTGCCTAAGAGGGGCCAACCTTGAAGTCCATTGGATTCACATCAGTATTTCTTGGGTGTTTGATACATTATTGTAGTCTGTTGTATTGTGCCTTAATGTAGAATAAAGTACCTGTTTTTTCCATAAGAGTAGCACTGGGTTGGACAATCACATTATTGCATGGCTGGGTGTAGTGTTGAGTGCTGAACCTGTGTGCCACCAAACTTACCTCCATGAGAAGCCTGTGACTGCTCACCATTGCTACCACCGAGAAGCTAGTGTTGAAAAGGTTGTAGTTTGCCCAGTTTTGCAGAGTCATAGTAGAATGGGCCCTGGGACAATAGAGTAAAATGACTCCAGCCTACACAGCCGTGGCCCATAGCCCCTAACTGCTCCATCGCCCATGAATGGGGTTTAACAATCAGATCACATGCCTAATTAAAAATCAATAACATCTTTTCAAAGTCGGCCTCCTTGCCATTAAAAAATATTTTGTTGCTTCCCATCTGGCATCTTCACTGAAACCCTCTTGGACCTTTTTAAGGTAAACCAATCTTTGCTGGATCCTATTAGTCATGCCACCATGGTGATGCCTTCAAAAGCACTAGGAAGAACGTGGCCCTCTTTTTTTTCAAAGCAAAATCAACACACACACACAAACACATACACACTGCAAGTCTCATTAAGGGAGACAAGCCCAGAAGCCTCTAGGATATCTCGCTGAGCCAGCTTCCTGATATGTCCATGGCAGGGGTCATCTCAGCACTATCCAACCTGAAATCAGGATCACTCTATAATCCATGTTGTCCCTCTACCTTAAAATAATTGATGCCTGTTCTTGCGCCAACTCGTTGCACTGCTATCAGCTCCTCTTTTAACATGAGCATTGTTAGTCAGCTTTACAAGAAAGGCATCATCATTTCACTCATGATAAAAGCTAGCCTGGATCCTAATGAGCTAAAGATTTAGCGCTCCATCACCCTCTTTCCAGCCTTTTCCAAGGTCTTGAAACAGCTGGCCAAGTTGCTTCAACATCTTGAATTGCTTAACCCACTATCTTGGATTGGGAATGGTTATATAGGCCTGGTGTACCTCTTCCTGGGAAACTATGGACCCGAGTACACAAGACAACGGGCTTTATTAGACAACTCATGGTTCTGGTGTCCGCTCACAGGAATCTTCCATGCTTGGCATAAAAGATTTTTAAACCTGCTATTACAAGAGGACTGCTAGTCACAATTAATTGTGCAGTGACTGGGCAATGAACCGGCCCCCTTCCATACTGTGAATTTAATTTGCCAAGACTTTGGGCAGTTTTTAGGCCTTCATTGGGGGGTAGGACCAGCAGAGGACCCGAGGTTTTTCTCTTCAACAGGCACATGAATCCAATGGACTATCCTACCTGTATGTAAGGCTACTGAAATCATGCCACAGGGTAGCACTAAATTATTTGGCACCGTTAACTAAATAATGCGTCAAGAAAAGGTAAATTATGAGGCATGGCGCAGCACATTTTTGTACAGGATTACTTCATTAGTTTGTAATTTATACATATGGTAATATTGTCTGGGCAAACGTTTGACCTCATTAGTACCAGTTTAACAACCAAGCACAAAAATAAACAATTTAAAGATGCCCAGTTAACCTTTGCAAAGGGCTTTCCACAAAGTTCTAACACATTGCCACATTTTTAGAAATGTTTGATCCTTTTGAGTTATAAAGAAGATTGTTTTTGTTAAAATCTGCAGATTAATTAGCAAATGATGGATTATTTTGCAAAGGGGAGGGGATGTGGTGGGGGTGTGGTCCGTCAGCTGCGCTGCCGACTTTGGTGCAGGAAACCAGGGTTCGAGCCTCGAGGTCGCGTCCACATCCTGTGATTCTGGGCAGGCGCGCAACACCCATTGGACTCAAAGGGCTTCAGCTCCCCCCCCCCCCCCCGTTGTGTGTGGCAGCCCGGGAGGAGACAGTTTCCCGGCGCACACATAGCCGCACCCAAGCACTTCACAGGTCTTTAAAAGGCCATTTGCATGTTAATGAGGCCTCGCTGTTGTTTCACCCCTTCTAAGAGCCCCTGCAGTTCCACTTTGCCTATGGCTTAAAAGATTCAGCCCCCCCCCCCCGAAATTTTTTCTTAGCTTTCTGCGGACTGTTAATTATTAACCCTTTCTCTCTCATGAAGTGAATATTTCATTAATAGACTTCAAGAGTATAATGGATTATGATTTTGAAAATGTGCATTCTTCTCGCTGCGTTCAGAACGGCAGCGCTGTCTAGCCTTTCTTGAGTTTTTAACAAGCATTTGCAATGCAATAGGTCTCGCATTTATAAGAGTTTGAGCTATTGGCATTGTAAAATTACAATGCCTTTTATTTATGTTTTGGTTTTAAAACAAATAAAAGGCATTGTCATTTACAATGTCAGTAGCATAAACTCGCATAAAAGCAGTGTGCAGCGTGCAGCAGTGTGCGGCGTGCAGCAGTGTGCGGCATGCAGCAGTGTTTCGTGTAGCAGTGTGAGGCATGCAGCACTGTGACGTGCAGCAGTGTGCGGCGTGCAGCAGTGTGCTGCGTGCAGCAGTGTTTCGTGTAGCAGTGTGAGGCATGCAGCACTGTGGCGTGCAGCGGCGTGCAGCAGTGTGCGGCGTGCAGCAGTGTGCTGCGTGCAACAGTTTCGTGCAGCATGCAGCAGTGAGTAATACAGCAGTGTGCAGCAGTGTGTGGCGTGCAGCAGTGTGACGGTTGCATCAGTGTGTGCCGTGCAGCAGTGTGTGGCGTGCAGCAATGTTTTGTGTAGCAGTGTGTGGCGTGCAGCAGTGTGCGGCGTGCAGCAGTGTGCGGTGTGCAGCAGTGTGTGGCAGTGTGTGGCATGCAGCAGTGTGAGGCGTGCAGCAGTGTGTGGCGTGCAGCGGCATGCAGCAGTGTGAGGCGTGCAGCAGTGTGAGATGTGCAGCAGTGTGAGGCGTGCAGCAGTGTGTGGCGTGCAGCGGTGTGCGGCGTGCAGCAGTGTGCGGCGTGCAGCAGTGTGCGGCGTGCAGCAGTGTTTCGTGTAGCAGTGTGGATGGTCTGATTCCGTTGTAATTGCCAGACCCAACCTGTTGCCAAAGCGCCAAGAAACCCTGTGCGGGTAGCTGAGCGCTATACAAGACTCTTATAATAACTCACTATTAAGTTACTCCCCAGTGGTGCTGGAGCTGCCCACTCTCTTAAGGAACTGTTGTCATAGTGCCTCTCTTTCTCCATCAGGCACTATAGTATGTGGTTTTCACTAAAGAAATTCGAATGACAATTGTGGATTATTTTGAGTTGAATGTAGGGTCTGTGGAACACTGTGGTACTCCATGGGAGGCTTTTAGGTTGCATATATGGGGTACAGCGAATTTTAAAAACTGCTGATGTTTTAAAATCAATCAGGCAATACCTGTTTAATTTGCAGACTTAATTAACTGAGCCTCAACACAAACGTTTCGGAAAGGATAATGCGGCATTATTGTCTGAGATTAATATCTCAATATTTGCATTCCTGGAGGCAGCTGAGAGCGAGATGTAGGCAAGCCACATAGTGGCACTATACAAATGCTGAAGTACAATGCACTACATCCCTTGCCTTCCACAGAATGCACGAGGCTGCAGCCCACCCCGCCCCACTTTCCTGACTGACCGCTTATGTATACAAGCATTTGCAATGAAATAGGTCTCGCATTTCTTAAAGTTAGAGCTGTTGGCGTTTAAAATGTTTTTGTACTTTTTTATTTGAAGTGGAGTGATCATATTTGCATAGCCTGTTGCCATTGGTATGACCTCTCGGTGCTGGAGAACGAGTCAATGGAAATTAGGTTATGAGGAGGGGAGATAAGTGTAATATACTGCTTGGAAAAAAAAGTAACATCCTGGAAGAAGCAAACACTTATAGGGAATGCAAGATCAAGTAAAGCATGTGAATTGTAAGCAGGAACAACATTGTTACTGTGGGGCTCGCAGACTGCTGTGATGTGCCGCTGGTGATAGAAAAGCACAGTGAGATGCAGCTCTGAAGCTGCAACTCGTACATAAAGCGCGGCACACTTATGCCTGGTTGTTTAAAATACTTCAAAGGGCTTTCGTTTTCCTTGAATACCATATTTTACCTAACAAAACTACCACAATGTACACTGGAGCCCGTGTGTAAATCCTATTCTTACAACAGAATTGAAGTTTGCAAGAACCTGATTTTTATAGCCCACTTGCTACCAGTTTTGTGGCCACTTCATAGCACTGTAAATCCAACATCCACGGGGGAGGAGAATGAACGTGAAAGAAGTTGACGCGCTGGAAAAGAAGCAGGGACGCTGGCGAGGAGGCGACGAACATAGGCAGGACGGCACTAGCACCTGGAGCCAGAACGGTGGTGTTTGGCGCTATCAAGCCATGTCCCGGGGCTGTAAGGGCTGACGAGGCTGCAGGCAGCAGGCTTGCAACAGAGGCACCTCGAGTCAACGTGGTGGATCGGAAGAGACCGCCAGGAAGCAAAAGATTGTGTCCCGGTCTCATGGGAGGGTGGCCAGATAACGCACCGCAGGATGGGTCGGAGCGATCGACGGTGTCCCCGAGGACGATGGCGTTATCACAAGATGAGCATGGGCCGGGATTTCCATAACAGTAATGGACCGGGTGGGGGCGCATTAAAGCCGCGGTTAATCTGCATAATAAGAGTGCAGCCGGGACGGGATGCGAGCGGCCCCTAGGGCCAGTAATACTAAGAATATAGAAGGGTATGTGGCGTATAAGTCTTCCCGACGGCATTTGTCAGGGCACATGAAACAAGAAGGGCTGGGCGAGAAGGGAGGGGGGAATGCCAGCAACAGAGGAGCCCGCGAAAGTGAAAGTGATCGTGATTACGATCGCTACGGAGGAAAGACACATGGCGCTGCGCGCGTGCACGTTCACGTGCACTGTAGCTTTAGGCCACGGCAGCACTTTGAAAAGCCCAGATATAAAATGTCTCTTCGAGCCTTTGGCTCACGAGACCTAATAAAGTTGGTTGACAAATGGAAACGGCCTTTCCTGCAACCGACCTTTGTGACCTTTGCCCGCCTACAGGCCATTTCGGCCAATCAGCAGGAGGATTGTTGTGTCCAGACCTGCAATCTGGCTACTCGACCACAGGCTCGTGTGTGTTCTTTGTGCTGCTGCTCAAAAAAGGGGAAATGCCGATCCTTCCGAGCTGCGCTTACCTTTCTCCAGGACAAGAAATGGCGCTTTCTTTCTCATTTCAGATGCAAACAGAGGAAGGTGCTTGGTTTGAATTCGAGTGTAGCGCTCTGGCAGGAAGGGAATGAGTGTAGTCGCGATAGCAGGGAGAAAAAGGCAAATAACGCACTGAATTCCCCTCCCCCCCAAGGTGAGAGATTGACCAGGGTTGCACTTTAAATAGGGGTCGAGGACTCCTCTCTCGGTCTTGTGTTTTTTTTTTTTAGCGTGTTTCCTTTCTCTCCGATAACTAATCATTCTCTTTTCACACTTGAGACAAAAATACGCTTTTCATCTTTTTTTTTCCTATGCATCTTTCTTCACCTCCACCCAGGTTCAACACTTCCCTCTCGTCCCGGTGAAGCTTGCTTTCTTCCCCCTGAACCCTTGCTCTATTTTCCTGATAGTCGTCCTTTATATTACTACTCTTTCAAGTTTGCTCAGGGTCTGACTGGCCTGGTAGTGCCACAACGGCTGATCTGATAGGTCAGAATGTGGGGCATTATTTAGGCTGTTTGTGGACTGATTTTGTGGTTCTGGTGGGCCACTGTTTACTGTTGCTTTCCCAGTTAGTACCACATTGCATGCAGCAAGCACAAAGAATGTGGGTCCCATACACAATGTAAATAACCTATACAAATGGCTATACAAGGTCAAAACTGCCCGATTTATAGCTGTGGGCCAATTTTTAACTGGCTGATTTACGGGGCCACTTTAATTTTACTGCCTGGGTCTATTTTCTGTTCAAGTCCGGTTCTGCGTCTGCTTTACAAACTGCATACTCCGGAAACTTGGTCTCCATCCTCTGCATGCGCTCTCTACTCGCCACACAGACTGTTCATTCGCATTATGTTCCCTATTCTTCAGTGGTGTTAATTGTCAACCCTCTGTTTTACCAGATGCAGGAAGTGTGGGGTTCTTTTGTTTGCAACTCGGTACAGGGAAGGTGGGCGGATCAGTGAAATGGTGGAGGGGTGGGTGAGTGAAGGGATGCATGGATAGATGAAATAGTGAAAGGATGTATGTAAGAATGGAGAAGTGAAAGGAAGGATGGGTGGATGTGTGAAAGGATGGATGAGTAAGTGAAAGGATGGCTGAATGAAAGAATGGATGGATGGCCAGGTTGAAAGGATGGATGACTAGGTTGCAAGGAAGGGAGGATAGATGAAGGTAGGGTGAAAGGGTGGATGAGAGTGAAAGGATTAATGGATGAGTCAAAGCATGGATGTGTGAGTGAAAAGGTGGATGGATAGATGCATGGATGAATGAGTGAAACGAATGTAAGGATGGATGATTGAAATGCTGGATTGATGATGGGAGAAAGGCTGGATGAGTAAAAGGATGTATCGATGAGTCAAAAGATAAATGGATGGATCAGTGAGTGGATGTATGAATGGACTGAGTGAAAGGGTTGATTGGTGGATATATGGATGAGTGAAAGGGAGAATATATGGATAGCTGGATGGAAGGGTGGATGAATAGATCAATGAAAAGGGTGGATGGATGAGGGAGCAAAAGTATGGATGAATAAAAGTGTAAATGGATGAGTGGAGCATTGTGTGGACGGGTCAATGGATGAGTGAAGAGATGGGTGGCTGAATGAAAGGGTGGATTGATGGATAAGTGAAAAGGAAGATGGATGAGTTAAAAGGTAAATGGATGATGGGAGGAGGGATGTGTGAGTGAAGAGGTGGATGGATAGATGCATGGATGAATGAGTGAAGGAAAAATGGATGGATGAGTAAAAGGATGGATGGATAGATGAGAGGAAGGCTGGATGGATGAGGGAAATAGTAAATGGAAGGACTGAGTGGATGGATGAATGGATGGGCTAAATGAAACCGTGAATGGATGGATGTATGCATGGATACATGAAGGAAGGGTAGATGGTTGGCTGTTTTAAATGGTAGACAGATGATGAGTGAAAGGCTGAATGGATGGATGAATGAGTGAAAGGATGGGTGGATGAGTGAGTGAAAGGGTATATGAATGGATGAGAGGATAGATGGGTAAAAGGGTGGAATGATGAGTGAAAGGATGGATCGCTGAGTAAAAGGGTGGATCAGTCAATGAATGAGTGAAAGGGAGGATGGATGGAGTAAAAGGATAGATAGATGAGAAAAGGGTGGATGGATGAAAGTGGGGATAGACAAGTGAAATGATGGATGACTGAGTGAAGGGATAGATATGTTTTGTGGATAGGTTTGAAGATGGATGAATAGGTTTGCATGTAGATGGGTATATGGATGGACGGAATGGTGAAAGACAGAATATTGGATGGAAGACAGAATGTAAAGGTGAAATGATGATAATCAGCAAGTGGATGGAAGAATGAATAGATGAATGGAAAGGTGCTTGGATGCAAGAGACAAGCAAGTCTTTCTGGGATGGTCCCATGACTTGCTTCACTTGCTTGGTCTCATAAGAGTTTTGGTTCAAAGTGGGGGGTGTTTTAACTTTCTGGCTACTTCCTTGCCCATACTCTGTGTAATTCCACTTTCTAACCTTTTATCTTCAATCTCCACTCACCAAATCCGATCTCTACCATGCACATTGTTGTCCACATCAGGCATCTTCACTATACTGCTCATGTGCTCTCCACCCTCTACAAGCCATTGCCACCCTATTTATCTACTCTTTACACTATAGTTTTTCTCTCAACCGTTCACTTGCTCTCTTCCCTCTGCACACAACTCAATATATCAGATTAAGGAAAGCACAAATGAAGCACATTTTTTGTAATTCTTTGAAGTATGGTGGAAACAAATATTTCAATATGATTTAGAACAATTCAGTACACTGCCAACAAAGAAGTGCACATATTACACCTAATGTTTTGTGAACCGCCTTTAATTTTGCAATGCACTAATCAGTCACTCACTGCATTTGTAGAGAGTCGAAAAACGTCCTACCTCATGCTCATTTATTAGGCACTTTACATTTGGCCATCCTCTATGATTGGCAGCGAATACAGAGATGGAGCCCGCCCAACGTCCATTCCCAAAGAGGAAGTTGTCCCGGCCTCGAAGATAGCTTCCACTTTACAATTCAGTTAGCTACCCAACTCGAGTGTCAATACGGGAGCAAATGTTGTGGCTGCAATTTCCACTTTCTAATTTGCAGTTTCCATCACAAACCATTAATACCCCGACACCCACCACCTGAGGTGTAGTTACCACTGGTACAGCAGGTAATGTGCCCCTGTTGATGATCAAAGTCGCGAGGGGGGGGGGGGGGGGGGGATCACGCGAGGGGTGGGGGTGTTGGGGGGGGCGCACGGGAGAAGCAAATGAACGTGTGAGCAGTCGCGAGGGGGGGGGGTCACGCATGGGGGGGTCGCCCGGGAGAATACTATAGTATGAAAAATAAAAGGAAAACTTACCTGACCGCCTC
Organism: Triturus cristatus; assembly: GCF_964204655.1. Lineage (NCBI taxonomy): Eukaryota > Metazoa > Chordata > Amphibia > Caudata > Salamandridae > Triturus > Triturus cristatus. The sequence continues at coordinate 1,116,292,769 of NC_140579.1, forward strand.
TGCTCCTGGTCCGCGTTGGCGCCTCTGCCGCCCTCTTCAAACTGGATGGAACAGCACGTCGTCACGTCAGCACTGCAGTGGCAACCCCTCAGCCAATCCTGGCTGCTGCAGTGCCAGGATTGGCTGAGGGCACAGCCAACTCCTCGCCCGCCGCCTGCCCATTAGAAGACCGGGGGGCTCCTAATGGGCATGCGCAAATCTGGGAAAACACAAGTGCGCATGACTGGGCACGGGCTAAAAACTAGCTCACCATGCCCACTCATGCGCACTTGTGCTGCAGTGCTGCCTGGTCTGACAATGCTTGTCAGTCAACATGACGCCGGACCGCCCACGGTCCGACGTCATGCTGACTGACATGCATTGTCAGTTCTCCCCACCCTCTGCGTCTCTGAACTTAAGTAAACTAAGTTCAGAGACACCGAGGGAGCTGCGGGTGGGTGCGCGGGGGCAGGGGGGCAACGCCCCCATGCCCCAATGGACGCACCGCGCCTGCCAGTACTACTCCTTTACCGTACTGCTGCAGGTTTAATTTTATGGGGCGCTACCATCATGAACAACCGGGAGAGAGTAGACTGTTTGCCTAGCCCCTCGCCTGGCTAACACAAAGAATGCAATGAACGACTCAAAGGGATATCCCCCGCATGCCGAAATTGCCGGGCCTATTTTCTTTCGCCCTCCAACCATTCCCGTGTGCCTACCTTATTAAGTTCAGCCCGACTTCTCGTGGCCTTAGGTATTCGCAGTTTTTCTGGTTTCGGTGGCATCGAGGCCCGCACCACCTATGTGCCCTTGTGCTTGTAAGACGGGCGCCTCGCCCGGGCCGACGCTTGCCCGCTGATGTTCCTAACCGGAGTCCCGGTGCCTCGGACCGCTGGCTGATTTTAGGGTGACCAACCGTCCGTAAATTTCAGGGACAGTCCGTCATTTCTGCCGTCTGTCCGTTGTCCGTGAAGGATTCTTTAACGGACGCCATTTGTCCGTAATTTTAACGGGGCACCGGTCGCACCACCCTAATGCCAGCACAGCTTCCACCCACCTCCCTTCTTGACTCCGATGCTGTTGAGGTCGGGTGTAACAGACTCCGATGCAGTACCAAAGCTCAGATACCCAGCAGCATTGGAGATGCACAGCGGGATGGCAACCCTCACACCTTCCGCCCTGGATGAGCTGTTAAGAGGTGCTTGAAGGTGACTGAGAGGGAGGGGCTGCAGCTTCAGGAGCAGGGGCATCTATTCAGATGCAAACAGCCCTGAATGCGTCATGTCTCTGCAATTTATAGGGGCCTCACACATTCCCTTTCTGCCCAGGGCTCCAAACATCCTAGAACCGGCCCTGATTACCCAGAGGCAGCACGTGGATCTCTTCACAGAGCTTAATTACTGTCAATAAATTGTAAGCACACATGCAGTCTATAATGTAATAAAATAAAGAAATGGCACAATCGCACCCACACTGATTAACAAAGTATGGAGGACAATCAGTTAAATCCGTTCTCTTGGAGTATCTCCTTTAAGTACTGTATATCACAGTGGGGGATGGCAAAACTAACATTTTGGAAAGAGAGCCTGTCTTCTCTTGTCTTGACCAGGAGGGGGGTGAGGAGCCCTACCCCACCCTGGAAGAGACCATGATATTAGAATACTGCATGCCCACCCTGGTGGATCCTGTTCCCCCTCCTGTGATGGCTCCTGCCCCCCACCCCCAGTGATGGCTCCTGTCCCCCCATGTGGTGGCTCCTGTCCCCCCCTCCCCCGCCTGTGATGGCTCCTGTCCCCCCTGTGGTGGATCCTGCCTCCGCCCTGGGTGGCTTCTGTCCCAGTCCTGGAATGGCTCCTGCAGCGAGGGTGAAGTTCTTGATGGGCCTCTTCTCAAAAAGGCTCAGCTCAAAATTAATATGAAAAGGTGGGCGAGTGAGTAAGTAAGTGAAGGGATGGGTGGATGGCTGGATGAATTAGTGAAAGGGTGAATGGATGAATGAAAGATTGAATAGATGGATAATGAGAGAGGATGGATGGATTGATAAGTGAGTGGAAGGATGAATGAGAGAAAAGGTAAATAGCTGGATGTATGGGTGTAAGGGTAGCTGGATGGGTAAAAGGGTGGATGGATGAGTGAAAAGGTGGATGGATGAGTGAGCGGGTGGATGGATGAGTGAAATGATGGATGGATTGATGAATTGATAAGTGCAAGGGTGAATGGATGGACGGATGAGTGAAAGGGTGGATGTAAGGATGGATGAGTGAGTGAAAGGGAGGGTAGATGGACAAAAGGATGAATAGATGAGTGAAGGAGTGAAAGGATAAATGGATGAGAGTAAGAATGGATGAGTGATAGGGTCAATGGATGGATTCATGAGTGGATGAGTAGATGGGTGGGTGGTTGGAAGGAAGGATGGCTAAGTGAAAGGGTCGATGGAGAGAGAAAGGGAGGATGGATGGATGACAAAGGGTGGATGGGTGGAAGGATGAGTGACTGGGTGGATGGATGGATGAGTAAGAGAAAGAATGGCTGGATCGGTGAAAGGGTAAATGGCTGGATGGATGAGTGGATGGATAGGGTGAAAGGGTGGATGGATGGATAATGGATAGATGAGTGAAAGGATGGATGAAGGGATGGATGAGTTTGCATGTGTCTGTAAAACTTACCTATTGTCCTGAAGTTTTGTCCTGAATTTTGACCTCCTGTCCTGAATTTGTCCTCTGAATTTTGACCCTTTGTCCTGAATTTTTACACTCACCGTCCTGAATTTGCACCAATGCCAGTTGGTCACCCTAGCTGATTTCCGTTGCGTTGGTGAAGTAACGGCGAGTTACTGGCACTGCCGTTTTGGCTGCAGGTGCCTGTCTCGCAACTCTCGTACCGACGCTTGCTCGCTGATGTTCCTAACTGGAGCCCTGGTGCCTCGGACCTCTGGCTGATTTCCGTTGCGTTGGTGAAATAACAGCGAGTTACAGGCACCGCCGTTTTGGCTGCCTGCGCCTGGCTCGCATTTGTCATACTGTGCCATGCAGTCTGCCTTGCTCCTTTGTGGGCGCCGGTTTGCGCCTGTCCTCCACTCTTTTGACTTTCTCGTGCCACCGGTTCTCCTTGTTGGCAGCAAAAGTTGGGTTCGCTGCTGTCGAGGTGACTGGCCCGGTTCAGATTCTTGGCCTCGGTTATGTCTTTGTCCTTTGTTCGTCCTGTTGTGTTCTTCAGCCCGTTATTCCTTTCTTTCCTTCTTGCAAGGGGGGGGAGGGGGGAAATGTGCTTCCTTCGGACCTTGGCCCTGTAGAGAGCCATGTGGGCTCTCTCCTACAATGTTGCGCCACACACACATCCATACACTCCTCGGCGCAGGCTCATCCCGAGGGTATAAATAAATGGGGTCGAAGACCGCTCGAGGTCTTCTGGCCACGAGGTATAAGTGGTGGTCCTGTGTCCGTTATTTCTGCGCTGCTGCGGCCTACTAAGACATAGGCCCCGCCGCGCTACATTGGCGATGAGGCCGGTCGCACCCCTCGCATGCCTACTGGCCCGCGTGGCTCCCTCCGGAGAGCATGCGGAGCCCACCCGCATTGCCTGCTCCCTCCCTGCTGCTAGCTGTTTTGTCAGCAGGAGCTCGCGGAGCCCACCCACAATGCTCCAGCCTGTCCGCCTGTGCCTCTCATCGTGTCTGTCTGCGGCCGCACTGCCTGCCCGCTTCTGGCTCCAGTTCGCATTGCACCCGCCCATGTGTCTCCCTGGCCTACGGGAGCGCGTTCAGCTGGCGGCACATACGGAGCTGCGTGCGACGTTTGGGTTAAGTGAAGTGACTTCACCTGCGCGGTAGCTGCCCGGCAGACGTCTCCGCTCCTGCCCTGCTTGGCGCTGGCCCCCTGCATCAGCTGTTGTGCAGCGAGGCCCTGAGACGGGCTGCTCCCTCTGCTGCCTGGGCCAAAAGCACAGGAAAAAAAAAAACAATTTAGGAGGGAACAAACAATCAAGAATTGGCAACAGCAAGACAAGGGTCAGTGTGGACTATTCTGGGGCAGCAATCAGCACCTGCAGGATCACGCCACTTGGGCTACCCTGGCCTGGAGGGAGGACAATTCACTAACTGTGAGGGCTGACACATTTGGGCCCAGCCGGCGCACATTTTCCCCACACGCAGAGCTGCCCCAGAAAGTCAGCCGCGCCCCTACCTGCGGTCACACGGACCCCTGCACAGTCAGCAACACAAGGACACGGGCTGAAGCGCACGCCCCAGAGCTGCACGTTGACGCGCAAGCGGCGCCCTTGCGCCTACGCACCCCTGCCTGGCCGCAATGAGCAATGACCGGCGGCAGGTGCAGCTGCCCAGCAAGATGGAGGGCAAAATCCAGTCGTTGGTGCCAACCCACCACCACCAGTGTTCACCCACACCGCAGTCGCACCGCTACCCCCATTCAGCGAGGTTTCGGATCCCGCCATTGCTGCGCCAAGATGGAAGGCCTGGGTCGGACGGCTCAATCATTACTTTAAGGGGACACGGGAAACCGATGGGACCGTGAAACGGTCACTCCTCATCTACTACGGAGGGGCAGAGATCTATGACCTGTTCGAGGCGCTCCCCTACACAGGGAATGACGATGACTACGAGGCGGCGGTCGCCGCGCTCAATAGACACTTCGACCCACAGCTCAACCCCGACTTCAAGAAATTCAAGTTCCAGAGGCCGTGGCAGACTGATACCGAATTGTTCGACATGTTCTACGCGCGGCTACGCCGGCTGCCTAGCACGTGCCCCTTCACAGACCAGCGGGAGGAAATCCGAGATCAGATAATCCTAGGCTGCCGCTCAAAGCTCCTGCGGAAGCTAATCCTCCGACAACCCGGAATCTCGCTGGATGAAATCATGGTCCTAGCTCGCTCTCATGAGCTGTCAAGACGCCCAGGCAGAAGAGATGGAAGCCGCTTTACACACACTGGTCGACGCTGCGCCGGCGCCTAGGACCCCGCATATCAAAGAAGAAAAGGTGGATGACATCCAGAGACGCCCCACAATACCTCGCCAGGTGCCCAAACCGCCACCAGGTGGGTCGTGTGGATACTGCGGCGAAGACCACCCGGCAACGGCCGTCTGCGGGGCGAAAGGGAAAACGTGCTCCCGCTGCGGAAGGCTAAACCACTATGCCAGAGTGTGCCGCGGTGGGTGTTTCCGGCAACCATCGTCAAGACCCAGAAGCTTGCCGCAGCAGGTTTGCTAAATCTCCCTCGATGACCCACCGCCAGTGCCGAATGACCAGCCACAGGCACGACGCCCGATATACGAGGACGAGGACGTGTTCGTGGTATCGTATGTCAGCCGGACAGGTTCCCGTCGAAGACCACCTCCCATGTGCTCAGTCTCAGTCAAAGGCACGGAGGTACAAGCCCTCACTGACACGGTGCGTCTGTCAATGTAATGGATTCTGACCAATATGACCGCCTGTCACCGCGACCCCCTCTTGCACCGTCCACAGCGCGAATATACACATATGGAGGCACCGATCCTCTCCCTCTCCGTGGTGTCATTCAGACCACCATCGCCAGCGGGAGCTACTCCACTGAGGCACGGTTCCACGTCACGGAGGGTAAAAAGGGAACACTACTCAGCTGCCATACGGCAGAGGACCTAGGACTTGTCTTCTTCGCCAATCAGATCCATGACTCCCATGCGGAAACGATGCTGAAGGAGTTCCCAGCTCTCTTCACCGGACTTGGGAAGCTCAAGGGCAAGAGGTTCAAGCTTCACATTGACCCCTCGGTACGACCGGTGGCACTCAGGCACCGGCGGGTGCCCTTCAACCTATGCCCGCAAGTGGAGGAGGAGCTGCGAAAGCTCGAAGAACTAGACGTAATCGAGAAGGTCTCTGGCCCCACTCCATGGGTGTCCCCGTTGGTCGTGGCACCCAAGTCCAAACAACCAGGGGCCATCCGACTGTGTCGACATGAGACTGCCAAATACCACAGTAGAGAGAGAACGTCACATCACCCCTACGATGGACGACATCGTGGCGGACCTTAACGGGGCGAAGTGGTTCTCTAAGCTGGACCTGAACGCCGGCTACCACCAGCTGGAACTGGAGCCAGAGAGCCAGTATATTACCACCTTCTCAACACATGTTGGCCTCCGGAGGTACAAGAGGCTCAGCTTCGGAGTATCATCAGCCGCTGAGGTCTTCCAAAATGCAATCCGGGAAGCACTGTCAGGGCTGCAAGGGGTGATCAACCTCAGTGATGATATCCTTGTGTTCTCCACCACGCTCGAGGAACATCACTCTCACCTCCGAGCCACGCTGAAAAGGCTGGTAGACTGTGGGCTGACTCTACACAAATCCAAGTGCTCATTTTATCAAGAAAGCATCGATTTCTTTGGGTACACGTTCACCCGCGAAGGACTCCTGGTGGACCCGAAGAAGGCCAAAGCTATCAGGGTGGCAAGCACACCTCGAAACCCCACCAAAGTGAGGAGTTTCCTCGGCATGGCCACGTACTGTGGACAGTTCATCCCCAATCTCGCAGCCATGTCTGAGCCATTGCGCGTCCTCTCGCGCCACGATCACAAGTGGGAGTGGACGCTAGCGGCCAACAAAGCGTTCCAAGACATCAAAGCAGGGCTGCTGGACAAGACCGTCATGGCCTACTTCCACCCCAGACGGCGATCAGAACTGGTCGTTGACGCCAGCCCGGTGGTCCTAGGAGCAGTCCTCCTACAAGAACACTGCCCGGAAGTATGGAAGCCCGTCGCATATGCCAGCAAAGCTCTCACGGACACCGAGACTAGGTACACCCAAATCGAGAGGGAGGCGTTGGCCATCAAGTGGGCGTGCCAGCATTTCCACCTGTATCTGTGTGGCCAAGAGTTCCATGTCGTGACTGACCACAAACCGCTGCTCCCACTGTTTGCTGGCTCATCCAGGCTAGCACCCCCGAGCATTGAACGATAGGCGGTGCAGTTGCAAGCCTACAACTTCAAAGTAATCTACCGTCCTGGGGCTCACAACCCAGCGGATTATTTGTCCCGTCACACGGAGTCCACGGTGCCATCCGACCTGTCGGCGGATACCTGCAGCACCGAAGCATTTGTCAACATGGTATCGCAAGGTGCGTGTCCCAAGGCCATGAAGCTGGAAGAGATTGGTGGAGCAACTCGAGAGGACCCCACTCTCGCTCGAGTTCGAGGAGCACTAGAGAACATTGGATGGGCCCACTTCATGGATGGCGCCCGCGCCCTACAGCAGGAGGTCAGCCATACTCGCCACCAACTATGACACAGCCGAAGCAAATTCAGTGTAGGGGAAGAAGGAGTCAACTTGAGGGGACACCTGATAGTGGTTCCAGAAAGTCTACAGAAAAGAATCCTTGCGTTGGCACATGTGGGCCATCAAGGAATGGCAAAGACCAAAGCCAGGCTGCGAGACAAGGTCTGGTTCCCGGCGATGGCTTCCAAGGTAGAGGAGATGGTAAGGCAATGCCATGTCTGCACGATCACAGGAGGGGACCCAGCGCCGGCCCGGGTGATCACAGAAGAACCCAGTAAGACTCCGTGGACACAGCTCAGCGTGGATTTTGGGAGTTTTCCGGACGGCCGTCACATGCTGGTCATGGTCGACTCGTTCTCGAAATTCCCTATCGTGGTAGCATCGACAGCGTTCACGCATGTGAAGAGGGTCCTGGACCGAGTTTTCGCAATGATGGGGTTGCCAGAGGAGGTCAAGTCTGACAATGGACCCCCCCTTCCAGGGGCGAGAGTTCCAGGAATACCTAAAAAATCTAGCAGTACGCCACAGGAAGATCACCCCGCTATGGCCCCAGGCAAACGGGGAAGTGGAACGACTGATGAGAATGAGTAACTGCGTGCTGCGCATCGCAGTGGAGAATGGAGAAGACCCTGAAACAGCTCTTGACCAGTTCCTTGGTGCGTACCAACAGACTCCTCACAGCACCACCAAGTGTGCTCCGGCTCATCTTCTGTTCAAGCGGGCCCCACGAGACAGTATTCCGTCAGACCCGATGTGGGTACCCGTGGAGCGGGATGATGCAGCCGTCCAAGCGAGGAGGGGAACAACCAATCGGAAGGCCAGCGAGGCCCGAAGAGCCCATGAACCGCAGCTGAGAGTGGGAGACCGGGTGGTGATCAAAGACCGACACCCCGGGTGGAAGTTCCGGACACCATATGAGCCAAAAGTGTGGACAGTGGTAGGTGTTCAAGGGACCATGGTCACGGCTCAAAGGGGACAACAATCCATCATGAGGAACGTATCCAGCTTCAAGAAGACATCGGAGGCAGATACGGACCGAGATATGTCCGGCTATCAGGAATCACCTCTGAACCTCTCTTCCCCTTCGTTGCCCAGCGAGAGGGCCACCCCACCGGTCACCCCTCAGCAAGTCAGCCAGGGCCGTGCTGACAGTGTCCGGCCAACCAGCCAGAACACCGCCACCGAGTTGGCCGGGAGTGCCCCGTTGAGTGCATCAGTGGAGCCCTGTGTCCGGAGCCAGAAGTATGGTCTCCGGCCTAATCCAGTCCCGAGTCAGAGGCTGAAGGATTTTGTTTATACGTCCCCATGAACGGGGAGAACTTGATAGTCCTGAACTGAAAGAAAGGAGGGATGTAGAGAGCCAACCTGGCTCTCTTCTACAATGCTGCGCCACACACGCATCCATACACCTCTCGGGGCAGGCTCGTCCCGAGGGTATAAATAAATGGGGTAGAAGACCGCTCGAGGTCTTCCGGCCACGAGGTATAAGTGGTGGTCCTGTGTCCGTTATTTCTGCGCTGCTGCGGCCTACTACGACATAGGCCCCGCCGCGCTACAGGCCCCTTCTTATCCTCCCCCTTGCGCTTCCTCCCTCGCCCCCTGATTGGGGGGTGGGGGGCTTGCTTTGTTTAAAGGGGGGCCAGTCCTAGCCCCCCGCCGGCCTTGCCGGCAGGCTAATGGGGGCTGGGGGAGGGCTCACGCCTCCAGATGGCGTTCTACCCGGGTCCCCATTGGTTCGGCTTCGCTTTCCCGGCCCCAGTCCCTTCTGTCACCGGTCACGTCAAGATGCCTAACACGCAGATTTCAGAATTAAACAACACGTTTACTTTTTTGTGTTTTATTTAGTTAAATGTGAGATATATGGCGTAATAAAAACAAATGACGGAACACGCTTGATCATACCGGAGCTCGCGGCACCATACAAAGTACTTCAGAAATATGGCAGCCGCGCTGATGTGCACGAAAAAAGCATTACGTTGAATCAGAAAAAATGCATCAGAAAACAGGAAATGAATAACTGAATTACAATGGCTAAAAATACTCCTTCACATGATGAATGATAAATGTTTCCTCTTTGACAACACCGCTGCTTGCATAAAACAAGCATTTACAATGCGATAGGTCTTGCTATGACATTGTTTTGAGCTATTGGCATTGAAAATTTTGTTTTTGTTTCCCTTCGTGAAGCATTAATCAAGTAATGGCATTGTAAATGACAATGTCTTTTACCCCCTGTAGACTCCCGCAAAGCTCATCAGCATGTGCCCCTCATTAAAAGGAATATCTGACAATCGCATCTTAAACATTTTGCAACAATTTTATAGTTTCACTGCGGTTCTAAATTAAATTGTAAAATAAAATGTATATTCTCATAATATTAGCACATTGAATGCATTGAAATAAGATTTTATTCTTATATTTCTCAGATCGCTTTGAATATTTTTGTCCAGTCTACTATTTTCCTCCAAGATATAACCCTGAAAATTTCTGCACAAAACACCTCAGCACCTCATCAGTGGTAGTAGGCGCTATATAAATACCTATGTGAAGATCTTCTCCCACGGGGCAGAACACCACCAGTTCCAGTGTATTTTAACTGTCCTAAAGGATGTCAGGAGACTATCACCTGAATCTAAATACCAGGCATCCACACCTTACAGCATTTGCTAAAAAACAAATGTCTGCTGGAAGTGTTATATGATGCACGTGGGTATAGACAGATTTTCACACATTCATGTAGAACATTATGCAATAATTTGGGATAGTGTTAATAAGCAGGTGTTGTTCCAGTAGCAACAATGCACCACTCTCCGCCTTTCATATTCACACTTTTATGAGATGCAAACACAAATCTCACGTGTGCCTGACGTAAAGATTGTCTGGTACCTTGAAATAAACAGGTGAGCAGCTGCCTTACATAAATAAGCATTGATGATACATATGTCACAGATTGTTTCAGTGTTTGTTTGTGTGAAATTATGATTCCATTGACAAACTTGAGTGAAGTGGACAAACTTCACCTATGGATGAAATTTCCTGCAAAATTTTCCAGCTAAAATGTGTTTTTTTGCTTTTCGCTTTTGACCGAAGATTTTATTACATAAATAGTACGGCTTAACAATTTTTTTTCTTATTTCAAAATTCCGCAGCAATTTTTAAAATGTTCCTTTTTTTTTTTTTCCTTTTAACAGACGCTTTTATTACAAAAATAGTACGTTTTAGTTTTTTTTTCTTATTTCAAAACTCCATGGCAATTTTTACACACTATCTTTTTTAATCTTCGTCATCTGTGTAAAATTAAGAGTTGACAAATTACAAAAAAAAAGTCCTAGTGCCAAAGAGCTGAGTATTTGTATTCGCGTGTCTCTGAATTCTTGAGTTGCATGAGTTCTGTTGAAGCTGATATATAGATGTATTAAACCACTGGTATGTAAAGTGGATAGACTGCTCTCTACGCTTAATAATATAGACCAAGGGAAGTCGAAAACTGTGACTCAATTAACAAAAGAAGTTCATGGATTGAACCCGAGTATTACCAACCCTATTACACGAGCTGTCGATGGTGCAGAGGGGCAGTTTGCTGCTGGGCCAACTCCGGACAACCTTGAATTAATTGGTGGTGCACGAGTATTGCCTAGCAACAACATTAGCAACATTAGCAGCACAGTTCCAGCAGTCCAACGGGCAGTAGGTAATGGATCCCCAGGCCCGGCTATGCTATTGCCTAATGATAGGAAAGGAATGGGTGGCTCCAGTACAGTGTCAAAGGGTGGAATTAGTACTGGGACACGAAACCGGGACCGACAAGCCCGGGGAAATATAGATATAAATAGCCCAGCAAGGGGTCATTCCATCAAATTGCCCATTATTAATCTACCCCCGGAGTCCTTGCCTTATGTCGTGGTACTCACTGGGGCTCCCCCCTTGGCCCATGGGAAAAGTGAGGACCACAGCGATCTTAAAAATAAATGTATACATTGGCTAAGGACTAATAGACCCTCACCACCCAGTCACTCTGGAGAAATTATGACAGTTAGGAGAGTTGATTGGATTGGGCCTAGACCTAAAACCCTTACAGGAAACTGTGTGATTATAAATTTCAGACACAGAAGTCCTGTGGAATTTATATGTAATGGGCTGCCTGTCTGGTCAAACACCCAAATATTTCCATTGCCCCTTTCATACTTTTACCCAAATGTCCAGAGGAGACTTGGTTGGGACACGAATTACCGACAATGGGGGCCTTATGATAATTTTCCCCATAGTATCCATCAGGGGACAGCAGCCGGGGAGGATATAAGCTCATACTCTCCCTTGCTTTCTCTATTCCCCCCAAAAAATAGGTTTAGCTCTCTTGAACTGGTCGATTGACGCCCTGAGGGATATCTCCTCATATCCCCCATGGCTAGTAGCATAGATAGACATATTGGCGAGATAAAGGGTAGGTCCTCTCTCTCCCCCCAACTGAACTTAAGTACAAACTATCCTCAAAATAATGAATTTATGATGCAACGGGGGGTATTAAAACAATCTGTAGAGATTAGTGCCCCTAACAATTCATTATCCCTAATAAAACCAACGCAGGGGAATTTGAGCATAGGAATCTGACCTCGGATCTTGGGAACTATATTGGTATGGAAAGAGTACAAAGCAACCCAGTAAGAACCGAGGGCCCCATAAAAATTCTGTCCTGGAACGTGGCTGGAATAAAAAATAAACTGCCATTGCCCGAGTGGGGCTCCTTCATGGCTCTCCATGATATTTGTTTGATGCAGGAAACCTGGGCATTGGAGGAGAGTGTTATGCCTGGGTATGTTACCTTTGACATCCTTGCTTCAATTGGGGCCAGGGGGAGGCCATCAGGCGGGCTAACAATATGGGTGGCTACGCACTTGGGCGCCAGGGCTGTACAAATGCACACTAATTCCCCAGATGTCCAGTGTGTACTCCTGACCCCAGAAAATATGCCACAGTTGGCTATATTGAATATTTACTCTAGACCCACCAAGTGCGGGCGGGAGTCTGTTGCAGTTGACGTACTTAAAAACTGTATCCAGTCACTTGATTCAACAACGGCATTCGTGATTGGAGGAGACTTCAACTGCCAGTTTGAGCCCTTGGTGAGCTCTGAGTGGGGTGAACAGGATGATGAAGACCAGCTGTGGCATGTTCACGAACCACAGATTACCCCTGTTAAGGCTTGGACCCCATTGGTCCTGCAACTACAATCACTTACCCTCTCAACTTCTTTGCGGCCATGTAATGGACGGGTGGAGCCCGATAGACCTGGGACAGCTACGTTCAATAGACTACATCAAACTTCCGTCATTGATTATATAATGATGGAAACTAAATACTGGGATAGGTTTCTGGAGTTTAGGGTCGTCCCAAGGCATGATAGTGACCATAATGCCCTTGTACTATCACTAAAACCCGGTAGCTTTGGGCTGATAAATCCATCGCCCGAAATAACTAGTGTTATTCCTCCCTACATAATAACCAACAACAGACGTAGGGTTAAATGGCTACTTTTACAGGAGTCCCCCACTCTATTGGCGAAAATCTTTAACATAGCCATTCCTTCGATTCTCGAAATGGGGGATGACGCCCACATGGGCAGAGCAGTGAAAATCCACGAGCAATTGGTAGAGAACCTAGTGGATATGTTCTGCCCTGTGGTTGTGGCCAAACCACCACGGGTGAAGTCACATTCCTGGTACGACGCCCCATGTAGAAAGGCAAAAAAAGATCTACTGGTTGCCATTAAAAACCAAGATAGAGTATGTATAAAGAAATCTCGACTACTCTACAAAAAGGCAATTATAAGGGGTAAGAAGGATTGGGAGGATAAGATATGGGAAGAGATGGGATCCGCGCTTAAGCGTAGGGATACCAAATTATTCTGGGCTACCGTCGTAACAGCCACGAACGGGGGTGATAGGGCATGTGCCCAAAACATTGCGTCATCAGCGTGGGAGGCACACTTTAGTGCTCTATACGCTAGTGCTGAATTGGATACTATAATTGATCCAAATAGTAAACCCCCGAAGGAAATGGGATTGAAATGGTCGGCTGTCCTACCGCTTGGGATAGATGGGGTACTTTATCCGTCGACCTCTCGGGGCTCCCCCCATGAGCATCGATTGGAGGGGGCCTTGGGTGGACGGTGGAATAAGAACCAAAACGATATTGGGGATGGGAGGTACCTCGAATGCCTCGAAATTGTTACCCTGAAGGAGGTTGAGTCAGCAATAGGAAGGCTACCTCCCAATAAGGCTCCCGGCCTGGATAAACTTCCAGGAGATCTATTTCGTACGCAGCCAAAAATATGGGCATCGTATCTGGTTGCTCTGTTTAATGAGATCTTATTTGGAACTGATCTGCCGGGGTATTGGTTAGGTGCTGAGGTGGTTCCCATTTATAAAAAGGGTTGCCCGTTAACCCGATCCAACTACAGGCCCATTAGCCTTATAGACACAACCCAAAAGCTAATGGGCAGGATTATTCTGGATCGGATTTTGGGCTGGATGGAGGAAAATGAAGTATTAACAACACTTCAGGCAGGATTTAGGTCAGGTATCTCTACTCTGGACCAAATATTCCGCCTCCAGGTCTTATTTTGGAAAACTGCAAGAGTGGAGGGTGGCAGCCTCTACCTTGTGTTTGTTGACTTGCGGGCGGCATTCGATTTTGTCCCCAGGGCCAAGCTATGGGAGGTCCTCGCAGACCTGGGACTCCCGCCCTACCTTTTGACAGCATTAATCAGATTACATACTAACAATTATGCCCGGGTTAGGTGCGGGAGGCATGGGGATCTATCTAAATGCTTCTTTGTCCTAAGGGGAGTACGCCAGGGATGTGTCCTGGCCCCAACGCTATTCAGTCTATATATAAATGATCTGGTTGATCATCTGTCTGGTATTACAGACAGTGAGTCTTCCAGACTAGCGACTGGGAGAGTGCCCGCTCTGATGTTTGCGGATGACACCTTGTTGCTATCCAAAACATCATCGGGCCTCCAGCGTACCCTGGACGGCTTTGTGGTGTTTTGCGCCTCGCGGGGACTGGAGATAAACCTGGATAAAACCAAGTATATGATCTTCAATCCCCCGAGGTGGACTCGACCGAACCCTGTCCTTAATGGGATCCCTTTGGAGCGGGTCAAAATATTTGTCTATCTTGGCATAACCATAACAGAGAATTTTGAATGGGGCCCTCAAATCTCCAAATCTGCCCTTAAACTAACGCAAATGAGTGGAGGTATTAGCAAAGTTCATAGGATATCCAATCTTAAACCGGTAGCCCCGGCCCTAGAAATTTATCGACTCCAAGCAAGCATGGCCTCAATTTATGGTGCTGAATTTTGGGGCCACAAAAATATTTCCAATCTTTTGAGGGCGGAGCAGAATTTTACGAGGAATCTGGTAGGCTTACCACTAAGCACACCACTCATTCCCCTACGCTTTGATCTGGGGCTGGAGCCGATAGATGAGCTCGTAGCTGCAAGACCTATGTTATACTGGAAGAGGTTGTGGTCTGTTCCTTAGTTAGCCCCTTATAGAGCTGAGTTTTTGGAGATCTGGCCCCAATTAAAAAATCACAATATCCCATGGTTGCTCCATATCAAGATATTTCGCTTATAATCCACGAAGAAGCTGCACTGTGCTTGTGATTAATTTGTGCCGGTCATATTTTAAATTCAAGTGAAAACTGATAAACTAACGAGTTAATATTTTAACCCATCGCTCCAACGAGAAGATTCATTATTATTCGTACAAATACACTTGAGAAAAATGTACATTTAAAAAACCTATCAAATTATCTATTGATCTTGTTACTTTATATTTTGCAGCCTCAAAATAATCAGAATTTGACGTTAAAAAACAGCTTCTCTAAAATCCATATATATATTCCGGGTCAAAACGTCTAGTTCCAGGCTGGGTTGAGGGGAGCCTTTGCTCCTCGCCCTTGTGTTATTTTCTGCTGAATTTTGATTGGCGACCTTATGTTTGTATTTTATGTAATGACGGATGATTGTATGATACCTAGTGGGGGGCCATTTCTGTAGGACTCTTGAATTTCGGTTCCAGAAGGCCTTAAGAGGAATGCAGAACGCGAAGTAAAGCGCCACGTGTCGCACAGGAAGCACTTCAGGGCAGTGAATTCAGCACTTTATAAAACAATAACCTTTCCTATAGCGCCTCTTACTTCAGTTTGTGAGGTCTGCAAGTGTCGTATAAGCCCAGACTTATAACACGTCATTTGCCGACCTCGGAAGAATGAAAGGCTGGGTTGTGAACATGTGATGCGCTGGTCTCGCCAGATGTCAACAGCGAGTGCTTAACTGGCTGAGCCACAACTTCAAGCTGTGGTTTGGGGTAATGGGGCAGTTGAAGGCCTGTATGTTTGTGGCTAATAGTAAGCGCCGACATGTTTTTTTTTTTTTATTACAAGCACTATAGGCTAGTATATATGCCAAGAGTAACGTGCCATTCCTTAACCTCTTAGCGCTTTATGTGTTCATTCTTGCACATGTGCCTCTGTGCCTGTCGGTGATGTGATGTCAGGGGACTGTCTGCAGGTAGCTTTGAGGTGGTCACAGTAGTCGGGTTTTCGCTGAACGGAATCAGTTTACTCGCTTGATGTCTTCTTTTTGCTGCGTGGGTGGATTTGCGTTCGCTGCGCACGGATGTTGCTTTAAACCTTTGTGCTTTTGAAAAATTATTTTGAGGCTGCAAAATATAAAGTAACAAGATCAATAGATAATTTGATAGGTTTTTTAAATGTACATTTTTCTCAAGTGTATTTGTACGAATAATAATGAATCTTCTCGTTGGAGCGATGGGTTAAAATATTAACTCATTAGTTTTCACGTGAATTTAAAATATGACCGGCACCAATTAATCAAAAGCACAGTGCAGCTTCTTCGTGGATTATAAGCGAAACATCTGATAATAGTGGCAGTACGTGTTTTAGTTTATGTCATATTCGAAAACTGTGAACCTGGCTGCACCGAATAGTACATTTCTATTTTATTTCTTTATTTTGTAGACCACTTTTGACATATGGGTTTTGCTACCCACAATATATTGATATATAGGCAAAGTCGTTATCCCGGTTCGGAAATGAGAACATATGCAGGTGACGCGATGTGCCACGGATCACACAGTGTGCTCTGGTAGAGAATCTCAAATTGGAACGTAGGGCTCCTGAACAAACAGTCAGCAGTTGGTAACGGCTGTTTAGAGGGGATTGTAAGGAAATGGAAGGTGAGAAGCTGCCCGTCCTTCCAGGACTCCGGGGAGTTCACTCAGAACCTGGAAACCGGTGGTGGGAGGGGACACTGTTGTGTCCCGGTAGGAGGGCAGCAAATGCGGTCCGTGGATGTAGGGGTTTGGTTCGGTCCAGTCGCGGCCCATCCAGGGTTCGGGTACCTCTTTTGAGCGAATAAGGCACTTGCTGCTTCGAGCAGATCTCCAGGGCGAAGGGGCAGAGGTAGTAATACCCCTGCAGGATCCCCAGGGACATGGTGGGAGCGTACAGCCAGTCGAAGCATCAAAGGACGCCTTTTTCACTGGCGCATATAACAGGGAAACCGAGTTCGCATGATTTCGCCGGGAAAGGAATGGGAGCAAATACATTTTCCTCTATTCTATATTACAGAAATATTTATATGAAAGGTAGAAAATGGTTTTAACTATCTCGAAAAAATATGTAACCATCGCATTTTATTTTATTTTAAAAGAGTGACAGATACATTCAAATGGACATCCTAGTCCCTTTGAAACCAATAGAACAGACTAATTTTCACTCCAGGGTCACGGAGTGCTAAATGAAGGGCTGGGTGAACACACAGTTGTATTTCACGTTTCGAAGGGGGAAGCGTATTTTCCCACTTCGTATCATGTAAACACAGCTATTGTAGAACTAATCAATTTTAATTATATTTATATCGGTGCTGCCACCGTTTGTACAAGGAGCCGTCCCCTTTGCACAAGCAGCAAGTGTGGTGCAAAACCATCCAGTGTATTTCTAGACCAGTGCAAAGTTTCATCTACAGTACACCCCTTCTTTTCCAAGGCCTTTCTGAAGATGGGCGCTCTGAAGTTTTCGGTCTCTGAGGTGGGTTTTGTTCCTGTAGACATTTAACTTTTTTTAGTGTGTAAATTAGACATTATTGTTTTAATACGCTTGTTTCTATGGCCTTTTGATAAGCTGACACTCGTTTTGTTCCGCGGAACCTAATAAAAAATAAGGTCAAACTCTATTTTCTATGTGGAGAGTTGCCAATGCAGTATGCCCTTGTCATGTATGGTCTAGTCTCTGGTGTATTCATTGTGAAATCGTCGCAGCAAAAGTACGGTGAGCATTAGAGGGTAGAAAAGTCTGACGTCCCTTGTGACGGAAACGAAAAAGGAAAACTAGTAATGTTGACATAAAGTACAATGTCGAAGAAAGCAACTCAAAGTAAACAAACGCTCCATCTGTTTTCACTCAGCCGCTTGTTTATATGTGCATCGCGCTTTCACTAAGTGAAAGCGCGATGCAAAAATAAACACGGGGCTGTGTGAAAACAGATGGCCACCATAAAGATGAGAAATTGCTTTGCGATAGCTGCAAAGCAGACGACCCTGTCCTGATCGGCCGGACTAAAGGGAGAAAGGACAGTGGCCTAAAAACCTCATTTCCAATGGCAGACCACCATTTAGCAT
The DNA here is from genome assembly GCF_964204655.1 of Triturus cristatus. Classification (NCBI taxonomy): domain Eukaryota; kingdom Metazoa; phylum Chordata; class Amphibia; order Caudata; family Salamandridae; genus Triturus; species Triturus cristatus. The sequence continues at coordinate 1,116,310,722 of NC_140579.1, forward strand.
AAACGGTGACGCCAGTCAATGAAAATGAGGGGCGGGGCTTCAAGTCCCCTTCTCAAATCTACTCTATTACAATATCTCTCGCCCAGCGAGCAGCGATTTGCGCTGCAAAGCCAGTCAGACCTACTAAGCCGCTTGTTTATATTTGGATCGCGCTTTCACTTTAACTGTAAGTGAAAGCGTGATGCAAAAATAAACACGGGGCTGTGTGAAAACAGATGGCCACCATAAAGATAAGAAATTGCTTTGCGATAGCTGCAAAGCAGACGACCCTGTCCTGATCGGCCGGACTAAAGGGAGAAAGGGCAGTGGCCTAAAAACCTAATTTCCAATGGTAGGCCACCGTGTAGCATAAACGGTGACGCCAGCCAATAAAAATGAGGGGCGGGGCTTAAAGTCCCCTTCTCAAATCTACTCTATTACAATATCTATCGCCCAGCGAGCAGCGCTTTGTGCTGCAACGCCAGGCGAGACCTAAAAAACAGTTCCAATTTGGCTAACGGTACACTATTCAGTGTTCAACACAACTCGTCGCACACTCGTGTTCGAATCCAAGCTTTGCATGGGAGCAGGTTGGTAATACTATGCAAATTCTTTAAAAACCAGTCCACGGCATGCCGCAAGCTGTTCTTTTGTACGGAATGCCAGAATCTATGTCCCACGGCAACTGCAAGTCTTTAAGTCAGCAGATCCACGACAAAATAGAGGGCCTTATTTTCAACTCTTCCATGGGCCGGCATGTTTGTGTGAGGCTTCTCAGACCACGTTTTGTTTCCATCAAAATAACCCTCTAAATGGCCTGTTGAGCTGGAACAGGCCAAACTTGTAAACATCACTGTTAAAACAATGTTACTGGATTATTGGGGTTCCATAATAGGGTGAAAACACATATACATCCCTTTTAAAGTAGGAAGACTGGGGTCCTTGACGACTGTCCATTCCGGACAAAGCGTTGCATGTGCAGATGTGGTAGTGATTGCAAAATTCAGATAAAGCACAACAAAACAGATAACACACTAACCATTGTCCAGTCAGTGCTGTTCTTTTTTTGTATAAATAAACACACAGCACTATGTAGACCATCAAATACACAGAGAAGCAAGCCTACCATTGTTACACAGTAATAAGTCGCCACCTCAATATTTCAAAAGCACAAGTTACTACTTGTGTAACGATATATCTGTAAGAGACATTAGTTAGTGATAGATTCCTTACCTTAGATTAATCCCCAGGCGTCAGACTGGATCCAGAAAGTTTTCTGCTTAGCAGTACCCCTGCGCGCCAGTAGGTGGCGTCGTACGTGTCTGAATGACGTCCTGGAGACTACTTAGGCACCACCCATGCATGCTGACGTCAGTTCTGTACACGACTTTCCGCGCCGAAACGCAGAGCCATGCAAGACACTGACCATAGGTGCATAAAACTGGGGCCCTAAAGGGATGACCTTAACCCTAGTAATCAGTTCGCAGAACGGGGAGGATGGGTGGGGCGGTAAGGAATCCATCACTAACTAATGTCTCTTACAGATTGAATATGCTACTTACCAGTATGCATCTGTTCTTGGCATGTAGGGCTGCTGACATTCATATCTGTGCATAGATCGCCGCCTAGTGTTGGGTCCGGATGTTTGCACGTTGTTGTCCTGGAAGAGTCTTCGAAGTATCCTGGGATAGGTGACTCCTCCCCTGGACTACAGTGCGCATGGGCATCCTCTCCATCCTCAGATTGTTTTTCGCCATTGTGGCAGTGATGGAGTAGATACAGAAAGTGATGACCATGCTTACAGTAATTCTGAGAGCTGCAGCTGCTACAGGCGCCAGGGAGGAGGGAGGGCGATATGAATGTCAGCAGCCCTACATGCCAAGAACAGATGCATACTGGTAAGTAGCATATTCAGTTTGAGGCATGTGGGCTGCTGAATTCATATCTGTGCATAGAATATATAGCAGTACTCTCTATTAGCGGCGGCTACCAGTGCCAGCTGCAGCGGTCTGAAAAAGAGTTTTGAGAACAGCCTGTCCTACAGCTGCCTGCTGTTTTGATTGCACATCTACACAATAGTGTTTGGTAAATGTGTGTGTAGTGGACCAGGTGGCTGCTCTACATATATCATGCAAAGGGATGTTTCCAAGGAAAGCCATGGAGGCCCCTAACTTACGTGTTGAGTGGGCTCGTGGGGGAATCGTTAATGTGCGTTTAGCCTTTTGATAGCAAATTTTAATACATTTAACGATCCATCTGGCTATACCTGCTTTGGAGATGGCGTTACCTCTGTGGTGTGGGGCAAAGGCAACGAAAAGTTGTTTTGTTTTCCTAAAGACTTTAGTCCTGTCGATGTTGTACATGAGGGCTCTCTTTACATCCAGTGTATGGAGTGCTCTTTCTGCGACAGTTTGTGGGTTTTGAAAGAAAACAGGCAGTTCAATAGTTTGATTCATGTGGAACTGCGATATTACTTTGGGCATGAATTTGGGGTTGGTACGTAGTACGATCCTGTTGGCGTGAACCTGTATGAATGGCTCTTGAATGGTTAGTGCCTGGAGTTCACTAACTCTTCTTAACGAAGTGATTGCCACTAGGAAAGCTACTTTCCAGGTGAGGAATTGAATCTCACATGAGTGGAGAGGTTCGAAGGGTGGACCCATCAGTCGGGTGAGGACCAGGTTGAGGTTCCACACCGGTGCTGGTGGGTGTCTTGGGGGAATTACTCGTTTAAGTCCCTCCAAGAAGGCTTTGATGGCAGGCACTTTGAATAAAGAGAGGTGCTGCCTGTTTTGGAGATATGCTGATATTGCGGTCAAATGGACACGTATTGAGGTGTATGCCAGATTGCATCGGTACAGGTGTAGGAGGTAACAAATTATGTTTTGGATGGATGCGTCTAGCGGGTTAATGTCAGTATTATTGCAATAAATGACGAACCTTTTCCATTTGGCTGCATAGCAAGCCCTGGTAGTGGGTCTCCTGGCCTCCTTAATGATGTCCATACAGTCAGGTGGCAGGTTTAGGTAGCCAAACTCTAGGACTTCAGGAGCCAGATTGCCAGGTTCAGCTGTTGCGGATCTGGATGCTGAATCTCTCCATGGTTCTACGTCAAATGCGCGGGTTTGATCCGCAGTCTTTGATGGGGCACCACGGAAAGTTCGAGAAAGGTGGTGTACCATGGCTGGCGTGCCCACGTTGGAGCAATCAGGACGAGTGTTAGTGAGTGTTGTCTGAGTTTGCGAGCCACCAGCGGTATCAATGGTGCTGGGGGAAAAGCGTACGCAAATCTGCCGGACCAGTTCATCCATATCGCATTGCCCTGCGACTGCGGATGTGGGAACCTGGCGGCAAAGCTTTGGCATTTTGCGTTTTCGCTTGTGGTGAATAGGTCTATCTCTGGGTGACCCCACTGCTGGAAGTACGGTTGGAGTACTGATGGGTGTAACTCCCACTCGTGCATCTGGTGGCTGTGTCTGCTGAGCAGATCCGCCATCTGGTTGTCTTTGCCGGGGAGGTGTTCCGCCATGAGGAACATGTTCCTCTGAATGGCCCACTTCCACATGCTCTGAGCCAGATGAGACAACTGTGGAGAGTGTGTTCCTCCCTGCTTCTGTATGTAGTACATGGCAGTCATGTTGTCCGTCCGGATCAACACGACTTTGTTGCACAAGTGTACTTTGAATGCCTTCATGGCTAGGAAGATTGCCATCAGTTCTAGAAGGTTGATGTGCATCTTCTTTTGTTGTGTTGTCCATAGTCCCTGCACTGTGTAATTGAGTACATGAGCTCCCCATTCCTGGAGAGACGCGTCCGCTGTCAGTATTATTTGTGGAACAGGCTCTTGGAACGGTCGGCCCTTGCAAAGGTTTTGTGGATTCCACCAATGCAGAGAGTTGTATGCCCGACCGCTCACCAACACTAGGTCTTTTAGTTGCCCGTGAGCCTGAGTCCATTGACGTGCTAAGCACTCCTGAAGCGGGCGCATATGTAGTCTCGCGTGTGGGACTATGAAAATGCAGGAGGCCATCATGCCTATCAACTGCATGAACACTCGCGCGGGAAGGGAGTGTTGGGGTTTGAACTTGGAAATCAGCATTTGCATGCTGTTGATCCTCCCTAAATTTGGCTGAGCTGTGGCTGCCAGAGTGTCTATGGTCGCACCCAGGTACTGTTGTACGTGTGTGGGTTGGAGATGTGATTTTGGGTAATTTAGTGAGAACCCCAGGCTGTGAAGGAGGTGAATGGTGCGGGACATGTGGCTGGCGCTTTGCTGGGCTGACTTTGCCTGAACAAGCCAGTCGTCCAGGTAAGGGTAGACATGAATGTGTTGCCTCTGTAAATGTGCAGCCACTGTAGCTAGGCACTTTGTGAAGACCCTGGGCGCTGTTGTCACGCCGAAGGGAAGAACCTTGAATTGGTAGTGCTGCCCCTGAATAGTGAACCTGAGATATTTTCTGTGTGATGGGTGAATGGGTATGTGGAAATACGCATCTTTGAGGTCCAGCGTGGCTAGGAAGTCTCCCTGTTTGAGCAATGGGAGGACTTGTTGGAGGGTGAGCATGTGGAAATGCTCTGAGAGAATGTAGCGGTTGAGGGGTCTCAGGTCTAGTATGGGTCTGAGTGACCCGTCCTTCTTTGGTATTAAAAATACAGGGAGTACACCCCCGTACCGTGCTCGTGGACGGGTACGACCTCTATTGCGCCTTTTTGCAGCATACTTAGCACTTCCTGCTGTAATAGCGCTAAGTGCTCTGAGGACATAGGACGGTGTCTTGGCGGTATTGTGGGTGGAGTTGAGGTTAATTCTAGGCAGCAGCCGTGTTTGATAATATCTTTGACCCACCTGTCCGTGGTGATGGAGTTCCACGTGGACAGGAACCTTTGTAGCCTTCCCCCGACAGGTGTTATGTGGTCGGGAGGAAGGGAGAGGGCGTCACTGTTTGTTCTTGGGAGAGGATCTGGTATTGCCGTATCCGCGTCCTCTACCCTTTGTGCTTGAACCACGATATCCACCCCGGGTGTTTTTATCGTTGGTACTTTGGGTGTTGCCCTTGTTGTAGGTTTGCTGTGACCCCTGTGCTCTACCTGCTCCTCTATTTCCGGGGCGACGAAAGGAGCCACTCCGAAAGGTCTGCGTTTGGAGAGCCCACATGGACTTTGCAGTGTCTGTGTCCTTTTTTATTTTTTCTAGGGTGGTGTCAACCTCTGGTCCGAATAAGTAGTCGGGGTTGACCGGCTGATTGAGGATGTTATTCTGAACCTCCGGTTTGAATCCGGAGATTCGCAACCAGGCGTGTCGTCGTAATATGACGCTAGTGTTTATTGCTCTGGCAGCTGTGTCTGCGGCATCCAGTGCACACTTAATGGATGCGTTAGTGAGGAGTTGTCCCTCCCTGATGAGGATCTCTGCTCCCTCTTTGTATTGGTCAGGGAGATGTTGGAGTAATGTTTCTAATGTGTCATAGTGTGCGCGATCGTAGCGAGCTAGGAGCGCCTGAGTATTGGCAATACGCCATATGTTAGCTGCCTGGGCTGCAACCCTTTTGCCGGAGGTCTCTAGCACCTTGGACTCCTTGTCCGGGGGAGGAGCATCCCCAGTTGTCTGTGAGTGCGCCCGTTTGCGAGCATTGGCGACTACGATGGAATCCAGAGGCAACTGGCCTCTAATGTAGGTAGGGTCCCCAGGCGCCGACCTATATTTTTTGTCGATCCTGGGGTTTATTACTCGTGCCCTGGTGGGTTCTTTGAAAATGTCCTTTGCTGGTTTGAGGACACCTTTCAACATGGGTAGAGTTTTGATATTCCGTTCTGAGGATGCGAAAGTATCCATTAGAAAATCGTCCTCGATTGTGTCGGAGTGGAGTTGCACACCATGATTGGCCGCAGCACGTTCAATAAGGGCGTTGAATGCGGCAGTGTCCTCTGTGGGAGATGTTTTCGCGCCATATAGCTGCGTGTCCTGTGTATCCATATGTGCACCCGGGTCTGCAGGGTCATCCCCAGCCTGATCAGGGTCCTGTTGGCCGTCAGGGTCCATGTCTCCAGGGTAGGGGACGTGGTCACCCATGTAGTCCTCCAAAACGTCGGTTTCAGAGTGTGTCGGAGAGAAGGACTGTGGATCTTGATAAGAGGTATGGATAGGTTCGTAAAGAACTGGTTCCGAATCCACTGGCAGCTTTTTCTTTAGAGGGATCCGGTAGGAGTCCAAAGCTGGCTCGGAAGTTATCCTCCGCTTGTGGAACATCATTCTGCCGGGGAGGAGGGAGGGCGATATGAATGTCAGCAGCCCTACATGCCAAGAACAGATGCATACTGGTAAGTAGCATATTCAGTTCGAGGCATGTGGGCTGCTGAATTCATATCTGTGCATAGAATATATAGCACTACCCTCTAATAGCGGCGGCTACCAGTGCCAGCTGCAGCGGTTTGAAAAAGAGTTTTGAGAACAGCCTGTCCTACAGCTGCCTGCTGTTTTGATTGCACATCTACACAATAGTGTTTGGTAAATGTGTGTGTAGTGGACCAGGTGGCTGCTCTACATATATCATGCAAAGGGATGTTTCCAAGGAAAGCCATGGAGGCCCCTAAGTTACGTGTTGAGTGGGCTCGTGGGGGAATCGTTAATGTGCGTTTAGCCTTTTGATAGCAAATTTGAATACATTTAACGATCCATCTGGCTATACCTGCTTTGGAGATGGCGTTACCTCTGTGGTGTGGGGCAAAGGCAACGAAAAGTTGTTTTGTTTTCCTAAAGACTTTAGTCCTGTCGATGTAGTACATGAGGGCTCTCTTTACATCCAGTGTATGGAGTGCTCTTTCTGCGACAGTTTGTGGGTTTTGAAAGAAAACAGGCAGTTCAATAGTTTGATTCATGTGGAACTGCGATATTACTTTGGGCATGAATTTGGGGTTGGTACGTAGTACGATCCTGTTGGCGTGAACCTGTATGAATGGCTCTTGAATGGTTAGTGCCTGGAGTTCACTAACTCTTCTTAACGAAGTGATTGCCACTAGGAAAGCTACTTTCCAGGTGAGGAATTGAATCTCACATGAGTGGAGAGGTTCGAAGGGTGGACCCATCAGTCGGGTGAGGACCAGGTTGAGGTTCCACACCGGTGCTGGTGGGTGTCTTGGGGGAATTACTCGTTTAAGTCCCTCCAAGAAGGCTTTGATGGCAGGCACTTTGAATAAAGAGAGGTGCTGCCTGTTTTGGAGATATGCTGATATTGCGGTCAAATGGACACGTATTGAGGTGTATGCCAGATTGCATCGGTACAGGTGTAGGAGGTAACAAATTATGTTTTGGATGGATGCGTCTAGCGGGTTAATGTCAGTATTATTGCAATAAATGACGAACCTTTTCCATTTGGCTGCATAGCAAGCCCTGGTAGTGGGTCTCCTGGCCTCCTTAATGATGTCCATACAGTCAGGTGGCAGGTTTAGGTAGCCAAACTCTAGGACTTCGGACTTCAGGAGCCAGATTGCCAGGTTCAGCTGTTGCGGATCTGGGTGCTGAATCTCTCCATGGTTCTGCGTCAAATGCGCGGGTTTGATCCGCAGTCTTTGATGGGGCACCACGGAAAGTTCGAGAAAGGTGGTGTACCATGGCTGGCGTGCCCACGTTGGAGCAATCAGGACGAGTGTTAGTGAGTGTTGTCTGAGTTTGCGAGCCACCAGCGGTATCAATGGTGCTGGGGGAAAAGAGTACGCAAATCTGCCGGACCAGTTCATCCATATCGCATTGCCCTGCGACTGCGGATGTGGGAACCTGGCGGCAAAGCTTTGGCATTTTGCGTTTTCGCTTGTGGCGAATAGGTCTATCTCTGGGTGACCCCACTGCTGGAAGTACGGTTGGAGTACTGATGGGTGTAACTCCCACTCGTGCATCTGGTGGCTGTGTCTGCTGAGCAGATCCGCCATCTGGTTGTCTTTGCCGGGGAGGTGTTCCGCCATGAGGAACATGTTCCTCTGAATGGCCCACTTCCACATGCTCTGAGCCAGATGAGACAACTGTGGAGAGTGTGTTCCTCCCTGCTTCTGTATGTAGTACATGGCAGTCATGTTGTCCGTCCGGATCAACACGACTTTGTTGCACAAGTGTACTTTGAATGCCTTCATGGCTAGGAAGATTGCCATCAGTTCTAGAAGGTTGATGTGCATCTTCTTTTGTTGTGTTGTCCATAGTCCCTGCACTGTGTAATTGAGTACATGAGCTCCCCATCCCTGGAGAGACGCGTCCGCTGTCAGTATTATTTGTGGAACAGGCTCTTGGAACGGTCGGCCCTTGCAAAGGTTTTGTGGATTCCACCAATGCAGAGAGTTGTATGCCCGACCGCTCACCAACACTAGGTCTTTTAGTTGCCCGTGAGCCTGAGTCCATTGACGTGCTAAGCACTCCTGAAGCGGGCGCATATGTAGTCTCGCGTGTGGGACTATGAAAATGCAGGAGGCCATCATGCCTATCAACTGCATGAACACTCGCGCGGGAAGGGAGTGTTGGGGTTTGAACTTGGAAATCAGCATTTGCATGCTGTTGATCCTCCCTAAATTTGGCTGAGCTGTGGCTGCCAGAGTGTCCATGGTCGCACCCAGGTACTGTTGTACGTGTGCGGGTTGGAGATGTGATTTTGGGTAATTTAGTGAGAACCCCAGGCTGTGAAGGAGGTGAATGGTGCGGGACATGTGGCTGGCGCTTTGCTGGGCTGACTTTGCCTGAACAAGCCAGTCGTCCAGGTAAGGGTAGACATGAATGTGTTGCCTCCGTAAATGTGCAGCCACTGTAGCTAGGCACTTTGTGAAGACCCTGGGCGCTGTTGTCACGCCGAAGGGAAGAACCTTGAATTGGTAGTGCTGCCCCTGAATAGTGAACCTGAGATATTTTCTGTGTGATGGGTGAATGGGTATGTGGAAATACGCATCTTTGAGGTCCAGCGTGGCTAGGAAGTCTCCCTGTTTGAGCAATGGGAGGACTTGTTGGAGGGTGAGCATGTGGAAATGCTCTGAGAGAATGTAGCGGTTGAGGGGTCTCAGGTCTAGTATGGGTCTGAGTGACTCGTCCTTCTTTGGTATTAAAAAATACAGGGAGTACACCCCCGTACCGTGCTCGTGGACGGGTACGACCTCTATTGCGCCTTTTTGCAGCATACTTAGCACTTCCTGCTGTAATAGCGCTAAGTGCTCTGAGGACATAGGACGGTGTCTTGGCGGTATTGTGGGTGGAGTTGAGGTTAATTCTAGGCAGTAGCCGTGTTTGATAATATCTTTGACCCACCTGTCCGTGGTGATGGAGTTCCACGTGGACAGGAACCTTTGTAGCCTTCCCCCGACAGGTGTTATGTGGTCGGGAGGAAGGGAGAGGGCGTCACTGTTTGTTCTTGGGAGAGGATCTGGTATTGCCGTATCCGCGTCCTCTACCCTTTATGCTTGAACCACGATATCCACCCCGGGTGTTTTTATCGTTGGTACTTTGGGTGTTGCCCTTGTTGTAGGTTTGCTGTGACCCCTGTGCTCTACCTGCTCCTCTATTTCCGGGGCGATGAAAGGAGCCACTCCGAAAGGTCTGCGTTTGGAGAGCCCCCATGGACTTTGCAGTGTCTGTGTCCTTTTTTATTTTTTCTAGGGTGGTGTCAACCTCTGGTCCGAATAAGTAGTCGGGGTTGACCGGCTGATTGAGGATGTTATTCTGAACCTCCGGTTTGAATCCGGAGATTCGCAACCAGGCGTGTCGTCGTAATATGACGCTAGTGTTTATTGCTCTGGCAGCTGTGTCTGCGGCATCCAGTGCACACTTAATGGATGCGTTAGTGAGGAGTTGTCCCTCCCTGATGAGGATCTCTGCTCCCTCTTTGTATTGGTCAGGGAGATGTTGGAGTAATGTTTCTAATGTGTCATAGTGTGCGCGATCGTAGCGAGCTAGGAGCGCCTGAGTATTGGCAATACGCCATATGTTAGCTGCCTGGGCTGCAACCCTTTTGCCGGAGGTCTCTAGCACCTTGGACTCCTTGTCCGGGGGAGGAGCATCCCCAGTTGTCTGTGAGTGCGCCCGTTTGCGAGCATTGGCGACTACGATGGAATCCAGAGGCAACTGGCCTCTAATGTAGGTAGGGTCCCCAGGCGCCGACCTATATTTTTTGTCGATCCTGGGGTTTATTACTCGTGCCCTGGTGGGTTCTTTGAAAATGTCCTTTGCTGGTTTGAGGACACCTTTCAACATGGGTAGAGTTTTGATATTCCGTTCTGAGGATGCGAAAGTATCCATTAGAAAATCGTCCTCGATTGTGTCGGAGTGGAGTTGCACACCATGATTGGCCGCAGCACGTTCAATAAGGGCGTTGAATGCGGCAGTGTCCTCTGTGGGAGATGTTTTCGCGCCATATAGCTGCGTGTCCTGTGTATCCATATGTGCACCCGGGTCTGCAGGGTCATCCCAAGCCTGATCAGGGTACTGTTGGCCGTCAGGGTCCATGTCTCCGGGGTAGGGGACGTGGTCACCCATGTAGTCCTCCAAAACGTCGGTTTCAGAATGTGTCGGAGAGAAGGACTGTGGATCTTGATAAGAGGTATGGATAGGTTCGTAAAGAACTGGTTCCGAATCCACTGGCAGCTTTTTCTTTAGAGGGATCCGGTAGGAGTCCAAAGCTGGCTCGGAAGTTATCCTCCGCTTGTGGAACATCATTCTGCCGGTGTCGGCATCGATGATGTGGGATGGTGACGTCTCCGTAGGAGAGCGTTCGGCAGGCGTGATCCTAGTGTGGGTGACACGTGTTCTGATTTCGAACATTTTGGGTGCCGTGGATGGCGGCAGGCCAAAAGTGATGTTGGCCGGTGCCGGAGAAGCTTTTTGAGCTTTTTTCGGCTCGGAGCCTGAAGGGTCCTGTAGGGCTGCCTTTTCCTTGATGCGTTGCAAGGATGCTGCAACTTGCCGCACCTGGAACGCCGACGGTTCTTTGGCGCCGACCGGTTCTGTAGAGGCAGGCGTGGACTTTTTCGGCGCCACGGGGTCATCGAGTCGAGGAGAGGTAGTAGCTGTCGACGGCGTCGATGATTGTGCCTTTGGTGCTGCTTTCGAAGTAGTGTGAGACGCAGCAGCTATTTTGACCACTGTGGCTGGAGCCGATTGTTTCGGTGCCGGGAGCCGAGGCGGTTTGGCAGCACCGATGGCCTTTTTCCGTGTGTCGGCGCCGACGTCGGCTGCTGCGAGCTCGGCACCGAAGTCCCGTTTGGTGCGGTCGGTGCCGACAGGTTTGGCTGGCGTCGAAGGTGTGGTGGGCCTCGATCCGACCAGTGTTACTTTTAGTTTCGGTTTCTGTGGAACCGATACGGCTTTCGGTTTCGATGAAGGGAAACCAGTCGTTTTGGGTAGTAATGGCTGCCGCTGAATGTCCGAGGCCGGGCCAGAGGGCGGGGCCGAAGAACTGCGGGATAGGTCTTGGGTAAGGCCCGAAGGCGATCCCTCGACCGGAGCCATAGACTGACGCACTGGGATATCCTCCGTCTGTACGGGTAGGCCTTGCTCGTCACCGGAGCTACTCTCTTCGGCCCCTAAGGCCTCATTGTAGTCTCCTACCTCGGTGTCGGCTTCGTCTCTGTGAAAGAGTCGTTCTTCGATGTCTTCCGATCCGGAGTTGTGTTCGGAAGCAGGGCTGGAGGGTAGGTTCTCCACGTCTTCCACATCTTCGTCCTCGGCGCTGAAGATGTTGGTCGGGGCCGGTGCCGCTTGCTGCGCTTCAAGTCTCGCTGCTCGTCGATTCCGGAGAGTCTTTTTGGATCGGAATCGGGCACAGGCCATACATGTGGACTCGTCGTGATCCGGTGAAAGGCATTTGTTGCACACCGGGTGGACGTCGACATGGGGATATTTTGCATTGCATACAGGACACCGCTTGAATGGTGTCCTCGATTCCATCGTCGAAGTCGGGTCGATGGTCGGATATGATGCGAAAAGAGTTGGTCTTGAAGTTAGTAGACTAACAAATAACTATCGATACCGATCGGGAACAGTACCGACGCGAACTAAAGGCCTTTTGGCCTGAAAAAAGTTTTTCCTAACTTGAGTCAAGATAAGCACATCCGAACCCAATGGCGGAAAAAAACAATCTGAGGATGGAGAGGATGCCCATGCGCACTGTAGTCCAGGGGAGGAGTCACCTATCCCAGGATACTTCGAAGACTCTTCCAGGACAACAACGTGCAAACATCCGGACCCAACACTAGGCGGCGATCTATGCACAGATATGAATTCAGCAGCCCACATGCCTCGAACATATTGTTACACAAGTAGTAACTTGTGCATCTGAAAGAGACACATTAGTGATAGATTCCTTACCTTAGAATAGATACCCCAGCAATACCAACCCCGGCAAACAAGATTACACCAAAAAGTCACGGAGCACAGAACGGCCAAAGAAGCCGTCTCTCCGGACCTGACTGTCAAGGCAGTAGTGCTTGGTAAACGTGTGCAGCGAGGCCCACGTAGCTGCCTGACAAATGTCCTGCAAGGGAACACCGCGTCCCAAGGCAGTAGTGGCTGCAGTTGCCCTGGTCGAATGGGCACGCAGCCCCACAGGAGGCTCCTTCTTGGCCAAAGAGTAACATGCTTTGATGCACAAAACAACCCACCGGGAAATGGTCCGACGTTTCTTGGCGCCCATGTAACCAACAAAGAGTTGATCATCCACCCGGAACTGTTGTGTACGCTACAGATAGAAAGCAAGCGCACGTTTTGGGTCCAGGCGGTGGACCCACTCCTCTTTCCTGGAAGGATGCGGAGGCGGAAAGAAGGTGGGCAAAGTGATGGTCTGCCCGATGTGAAAGGGCGTAACAACCTTTGGCAAGAAAGAAGGACGGGTCCTTAAAACCACCTTGTCCGGATGAACAGAAAGGAAAGGAGGTTTGGAAGAAAGAGCCTGGAGCTCACTCACTCTTCTGGCAGAGGTGATAGCAACCAGGAAAGCAGTCTTGAGAGTAAAAAGACGCAAAGGACAGTTATGAAGAGGCTCAAAGGGAGCACACATCAGAAAAGTCCAAACAAGATTCCCACTGAGGCATTATGAAAGGCACGGGAGGAAACGTGTGTTTAATGCCTTTGAGGAAACGGTTAACAAGAGCAGAGCCCTGCTGGGCCAAAGACAGAAGAACCTCAGAAAGAGGAGCCGAAAGGGGGTCTACAGCTTTCGCTGTGCACCATGCCACAAATCTGTTCCATCGGCAGGCGTATACCGTTTTAGTGGAGGGATGCCTGGCTGCCAGAATGACATCACAGACTTCGGAAGAAAGATCGAAAGGTGTCAACTGTCGCCGCTCAATCTCCATGCATGGAGGTGGAGACTGGACAGGCTCGGGTGGAGGACCGTCCCCTGCTGCTGCGACAGAAGACCCTCCCGAAGAGGCAGACGGATCGGGGGATCGATGCTCATACTGAGTAGCTCGGGATACCATACTCTTCGAGCCCAGTCTGGAGCCACAAGAATGACTTGGGCCCGGTCGCGCCTGATCCTCTTCAGCACTCTGGGCAGAAGTGGTATAGGCGGAAAGGCGTACAACAGACCACAACTCCACTCGCGATGAAAAGCGTCTCTGAGCGAGTGCCAGTTGGAAATTCCAACGCGCAGGACTGATGACACTGCGCATTCTCTTCGGTGGCGAATAGATCTAACCAAGGCTCTACCCACTGCTGAAGGAAACCTTGCGCAACGTCCGAGTGCAGGCGCCATTCGTGATCCATCATGCACCGGCGGCGGAGGTCGTCCGCCCTGGCGTTCAGAGAACCTGCCAGGTGTTGAACCACCAAGGTAATGCCGTGATGTTCCAGCCATGTCCAGAGGCGCAGAGCCTCCTGATATAGGGTCCAGGACCCCACCCCACCCTGTTTGTTGCAATACCACATGGTGGTGATGTTGTCCGTGAACACCTGCACTACACTTCCCCGGACAGAGGGAAGGAATGCCTAAGGTGCAAGCCGGATCGCCCGCAGCTCCAGGAGGTTGATATGTATCCGGGACTCCGCCAGAGACTAGAGGCCTCTGATCTCCGCCTCTCCCATGTGGCCACCCCATCCCAGGAGGGACGCATCCGTCACCACTGTGTGCTTCGGTTGGGGAAGGGAGAGGGATCTGCCACTGACACAATCGCGGTCCGTGAGCCACCACTGCAACTGTCGTGCAGCGCCCTCCGAGATCTGGACGTGACCGGACAGGTTGCCATGATGCTGTGCCCACTGGAACTTCAGGTCCCACTGCAGAGCCCGCATATGCCATCTGGCATGCGTCACCAGCAGGATGCAGCAGGCCATTAAGCGCAGCAGCCGGAGGGTCATCCTGACCGAAACCCGGGATAGAGGCTGAAAGATCGGAATCATAGCCTGAATATCCCGGACTCGCTGCTGGGGATGATAAACCCTAAACAACGTCGAATCCAGAACCGCCCGATGAAAGGGAGCTTCTGAGAGGGGCTCAGGTGCGACTTCGGAACATTGATGGAGAACCCCAGCAAATGCAGGAGTTCGGCCGTAGTCTGGAGGTGGGAGACGACAGCCAAGGGCGAGCCCGCCCTCAACAGCCAATCGTCGAGGTAGGGGAAGATTAACACCGCGGACCTGCGCAGATGAGCTGCGACCACCGACATCACTTTCATGAACACCCGAGGGGTGCTGGTAAGGCCGAAGAGGAGCACGGCAAACTGAAAATGCTCCTGGCCCACCATGAACCGCAGGTAACACCGGTGGGCCGGCAGGACAGGGATGTGAAAATAAGCATCCTGCAAGTCCAACGCTACCATCCAGTCTCCAGGGTCCAGGGCAGTCAATCAATCAAGAAATTTGTATAGCGCGCTACTCACCCGGAGGGTCTCAAGGCGCTTGGGGGGGGGGGGGGTCCGCTACTGCTCGAACAGCCAGGTCTTGAGTTGCTTCCTTAAGGAGAGGTGGTCTTGGGTACGACGGAGGTGGATGGGGAGGGAGTTCCAAGTCTTGGCTGCCAGGTAGGAGAAGGATCTTCCTCCCATGGTGGCTCTTCGAATGCGTGGAACCGCGGCGAGGGCGTGACTGGTCGATCGCAGTTGGCGGGTGGGAGTGTAGAAGGTCAGGCGGTTGTTGAGGTACCTGGGGCCCAGGTCGTGGAGGGCCTTGTGTGCGTGGGTGAGGAGACGGAACGTGATTCTCTTGCTGACGGGGAGCCAGTGCAGGTCTCTCAGGTGTCCGGAGATGTGGCTGTGTCGGGGTATGTCCAGGATGAGTCGTGCGGAGGCGTTCTGGATGCGTTGGAGTCTTTTCTGTAGTTTGGCTGTGGTTCCGGTGTAGAGGGTGTTACCGTAGTCCAGTCGGCTGGTGATGAGTGCTTGGGTGACCGTCTTCCTGGTTTCGGTGGGGATCCATCGGAAGATCATTCGGAGCGTGCATAGGATGTTGAAACACGATGATGAGACGGCGTTGACTTGTTTGGTCATGGAGAGGGAGGAGTCCAGGATGAAGCCCAGGTTGCGTGCATGGTCCGTTGGTTTGGGTGCGCTGCCTAGGGCCGGGGGCCACCAGGAGTCGTCCCAGGCAGAGGGTGATGATCCAAGGATGAGGACTTCCGTCTTGTCTGAGTTCAGTTTCAGGCGGCTGTCCTTCATCCACTCGGCCACTTCTTTCATCCCTTCGTGTAGGTTGGTTCTGCCAGAGTGAGCATCTTGAACTTGTCCTTCCGGAGGAAGCGATTGACGTCCTGGAGGTCCAAGATGGGGCGCAAGCCCCCCTATGTCCTTCTTGGGGACCAGAAAGTAGTGGGAATAACAACCATGTCCTACTTCAGGCCCAGGACCGTGCTCAATGGCCCCCTTGGCCAGGAGAACCGAGACTTCCTGACAGAGAAGGGCCAAATGATCCACCGACATGCGGTCGTACCGAGGCGGCATGGCTGGAGGGGAGGACAGAAAGGAGAGCGAGTAACCTTGGCAGATTATCTGCAGCACCCACTTGTCCAACGTGATCTTGCGCCAGTGGTGGAGGTGAACCCTGCCACCCACTGGCGTGGGGTGCCCCCTGAAGCCAGGATTAGGAAAGCTTCGAGGCGGAAGCAGCGGGGTGGAAGTGGACTGACCCACACGTAGGTTACCAGACCCGTCCCTGTGGAACCCATGTCCGCAGCCTCGCTGAGGCTGGTTCTGCACAGGCTTGCTGGTAGAGCGCGCCTGGGTACCCCTGCCCTGGCCATGAAAGGAACAAAACCCCGTCGTGGCAGGGTTTTTCGAGGAAAGACCCAAAGACTTGGCTGTGGCACGAGAGTCTTTAAAGCGCTCCAGGGCATTGTCAGCCTTATCACCAAAGAGACGGGAGCCATCGAAGGGCATGTCCATGAGCGAGCTCTGGACATCGGGTGAGAACCCAGTGGAACGCAACCAGGCGTGGCGCCGCAATGCCACCGTCGTGGAAAACGCTCTGCCCAACAAATCAGCAGTGTCCAAACCACACCTGATGGCAAACTTCGCCGCATTCTTGCCCTTCACAATCGCTTGGGAAAGGGCAGCCTGGACCTCCTCAGAGCACTGAGGCAGAACCTCCGCCACCGAATCCCACACTGCGTGGGAGTAATGGCCCAATAAGCAGGTGGTATTAACCGACCTCAACCCCAAACTGGCGGAGGAGAACAACCTCTTGCCATATTGGTCCAGCCTCTCAGAGTCCTTATCCGGCGGAGCCGAGGGAAAGGCACTCTGCGATGTCGAGGCCTGAATGACCAGGCTCTCAGGCGTGGGGATAGTGGTCAAGAAGGCGAGATCACCAGGCGCCGGGCAATGACGCCTAGCGACGTTCTTATCCATCGGCACCCCTGAGGCCAGCTGCAACCAAGTACCCAAGAGGACTTCGGTAAGGGCCTCACTGAAAGGGAGCAGCGGCTCCGACGACGTAGACGCCGTCTGGAGCACCTCCGTAAGGATGTTGGTCTTAAGGCCCACAGTAGGGAGGTCGAGATGGAGAGCCTCCGCGGCTCGACGCAGCACCATAGTGTAGGAAGCGCCCTCCTCCATAGTAGGCGGAGGCGAGGCAAACCCCGGGTCGGAAGACACATCAAGTTCACCCGCATCTTGAAGGTCATCCACCCAATCCTGCTCGGAGTCACACTGCCGTGCAAGGGGATCCTCGGAGCCGTCCCAGTCCTCATCCGGCTCCGGGGTAGAAGGAGCCGGCTGCGGCGGTAGGACCGGAGCTCGAGAGGGGGCCAGCGGCGCCGGGAGCAGCGCCGGCCGGGGCTGACCCGGAACCAGATCCCAATGAGGATCCCAGGTCGGAACGAAATGGTCCGAGAACCGGTGCAGGGGTGGGATAAACGGCACCCAGTGTGGCGCCTGTGGCGGAACCAGGGGCGGCGCTGGGGTCGGAGCCAAGGGCAGCGCCAGGGCCGGAGCCAAGGGCAGCTCCAGGGCCGGAGCCAAGGGCAGCGCCAGGGCCGGAGCCAAGGGCAGCGCCGGGGCCAGAGCCAAGGGCAGTGCCGGGGCCAGAGCCAAGGGCAGTGCCGGGGCCAGAGTCAGTGGCGTTGCACCTTGTGGTGCTGGGGCTGGAGCCGCGGGCACTGGATCCAGTGGCTCCGGGGCTGGCGCCAGAGGCGGTGCCGCCGGGTCAACAGGATCTGGACAGGCACACCGGCGGGAGCCCAAGGCCTAAACAGGCAGTCCAAGGCAGCAAGAAACTCTTGCCTCTGTTCGGGAGTCGCCGACGGACCCGGGTATAGCGGGTAGGCCGCGGGACTCCCAGGCTCCAGAGGAGCCGCAGGGGCAGAGCCCCTGTCCCCCTCGTCCGCCTCCGGGGAGGGACGGGGGGGACGTCGGAGAGCGAACACGCTTCTCCGACTTCTTCTTATGGCGTCGCTTGCCGGAATCTGAAGGTGAAGATTTAGAGTCCGAGGAGTGACGGCTCCGGTCCCACGAGCGGTCCCGCTAACGGGCCCTGGACCCGGAGCGGCGGGGAGAGGAGTGCTGGACCTCCAGCAACTTCCGGCGCCACTCATGTAATGCCTTCAGGGCCATGGCACGGCAATCCCGGGAGTCATGGTCGTTCTCCAGGCAGTAGAGGCAGACATCAGGGGGGTCCGCCACCAACATATTACGGTGGCACGACCCACAAGACTTAAAGCCGGTCATCCCTACGTGCACCAGGAGACTGAGGTCATGCTCAATCCGGATCTGCGCTTTCGGAGCAGAAAAAGAAAGAACTGACGTCAGCACGCATGGGTGGTGCCAAAGTAGTCTCCGTGACGTCATTCCGGCGCGTACGACGCCACTGACGGACGCGGAGCTGCACGATGCCACCTACTGGCACGCAGGGGTACTACTAAGCAGAAAACTTTCCGTATCCAGTCTGACGCCTGGGGATTATTCTAAGGTAAGGAATCTATCACTAACGTGTCTCTTTCAGATTAAACAATCACCTAGAGATCACACCCATCGATTTCGAATGAATACCACAGTGTTTGGCAACAACTAAACTGCTTCACACTGTATTGCTGCAAAGAATATTACTGTTTCTGTAGGATACACAACATTTTTAAACTTGCTTCTTTTTAGCACCATTTGGTTATTAGAATTTCATTTGCTCTCACTTTTAGTAGTGTGAATTGTGCATCACCCATTTCCCTGACCATTTAATTTTACGTGCATTAAATTGTTGCTCAGTTGCTGCTGGAGACTGTACTGTCCAGTAGTTCAATGGAGCTTTCTCAAAATCAGTCAGGCATAGATTCTGGATCGCATTACAATTTCTAGTCTGCTGGGCCATGTTTGAACCGCCATTTTTTGTGTAGGTCTAGTCTTTTTACATGAAGGAGCAAGATGGCTATTTAATTCTGCCTCCTGTGCACCTGTGGCACCCAAAAAGGCATGTCAAAGACCAGCACATCCATGCATAGAGAGAAAAACCAAGAGATAAGCCAGAGGATTGCTACTCTTCGGAGGAGCGTCTCTATGCTCTAGCACCTTTTTATGGCACATTTAATGTTTCTTCCACAGAGTCGCTTATAGCAGAACATCTTTCTGCAACCATGCCCTTATTCATGTGAGATCTGTCAGACCGGGCAATAGGAAAGCCTAATAAATTTACTTCTAGAGTAGCTGCGCACTCTTACATGAAAGAAAGGTCGATATTGGGGATTTTGATTAACACCCAATCAGAAGTTAAAAAAAAAAAAACCTATAGGTGACTAAATTTGTGGACACCTTGGACACAACTCAAGGACCTGACCTTGCAGACGATCTGGCCCTACTCTCCCATATCCATCTGCAGATGCAAGAGAAGACCAACAGAGTGGCAGCCACTTCAGCACAACTTGGCCTCAACATCCACAGGGGAAAAACCAAGTTCTGAAGGCTAAATTGGCCAGCACAACTGCAGTCACTCTTGCAGGCGATGCTCTGGATGAGGCCTTTCCCCTACCTGGGCAGTGTCAGAGAAGCAGGATAGACCAGACGCCGGCATCAAGATAAGAATCGGCAAAGCACAGGCTACCTTCATTCAGCTAAAGAATATCTGGAGCTCCAAGGACCTAAAAATGCAAACCAATATCAGGCTTTATAACACCAACGTAAAATCGGTCCTTCTGTGTGGAGCAGATTCTTGGAGGAAAACAGTGACCACCACCACCAAAGTCCAGACCATCATCAACATCTCTCTGAGGAAAATCCTCCAAATCTGCTGGCCAAGCACCATCAGCAACAACGACCTATGGCAGCACATGTTCCAACTCCTTGCTCATGAAGAAATCATGAAAAAAGGCTGTGGCTGGATAGATCACACCCTCCGCAAGCCCACATTAAACACCACCAGGCAAGCCCTCACCGGGAACCCGAAAAGGAAACAAGAAAGCCTATGACAGAGATGGCTGGAGAGTCCTGGTTGATGGCCTAAACCCCAGGAGTGGTAATAGGCATAAGTAATAAATTTGTATAATGAACATAACATACGAGTTACTTACCTTCGGTACGATGTATCTGGTAGAGACGTTGTCTAGCCGCAGATTCCTTAACTTAGAATAACCCCAGGCGTCAGACTGGATCCAGAAAACATTTTGCAGCAGCACCTCTGCGCACCGGGGGATGGTGCCACACAACCCCGCCCTGACGTCGTCCACGTACGTGACGTCAGCGAGGTCATATAAGTCTCTCCCGGCGCGCTGACATCAGTTTTCTTCGGAGAAACATTTCCGCAGTACAACGCGGAGCCACCAACAAAAACTGTGAAAGTATGGGAACAGTGTGCGAGGGATGAAAAATCCATGAATAAATAAGGAGGATGGTGCAAGACACCATCGTAAAAGACAGTATTAGACACTGCCTACATAGAAGTGAAAAGGCTGTGAGAAAGAGCCCTGCCAGCTAAGCGAAGACCCTTCCTTAGTGCAACCAGGAAAAAATATCTGCACAGACAGAATAGACTGTCATTACCATGTTGAACAACAGACAGAAATAGACTTATCATGTAGAGCTGTGTCGGCTAAGAAAAACAGAGCACAGAGAGAACAGTCCACCGCAAGAAGGTATGAAAAGACTGGCACTGCCCCTATAGTAATGGAGGTCTGAAACAGAGGTCAACAGATCCTAAAAGAAGGCGACTGTAGAGGAGACCAGAACCCTGAGCCAATAAATGCGGCGGGAGGGAGGGAAGGCAGCAGGAGAAGAAAAGAAAATGAAGATGCATCTCCTGGTGAAGGTTAATCAAAAGGCATCATTTTACAGGTAAGAAACCCTGGAGAGGGAGTCAGCTGTATTATGGCAAATCTCAAAGGGACGCAACAATGTGAGCACCCATGAGAGAAAAATCAAAGCCAATTGTAAAAGGGGGGCCAGCGGAGAACCCCACTTGGCAAGGTCCTCGCAGAACGGGGAGGCTGGGTGGGCGTTAAGGAATCTGCGGCTAGACAATGTCTCTACCAGATACATCGTTACCGAAGGCAAGTAACTCGTCCATCTGATAGAGACATCTAACCGCAGATTCCTTAACTTAGAATAGATACCACAGCCATACCCCAAAGGGGAGGTGTGTCTGCGACAGAACAACAGAAAGCGCCAAGCACTTGAGCCGCAACAGAGTGACGGACAATGGGGAAGGCTGTGGCGGAACAGCCAGACAGCAACCCAAATAACTCTAAAGAGCAAAGGATGCAAGACAACCCAAAAATGCCATAATGGTGCTACACCATACCCATATAAGCATGAGAAGTAGAAACAGCACCAGCCATATACCAAAACAAAAAAAAGAGAGGAAGAAGGACCACTCTCATCGTAATGGCACACTATGTGAACAACCAAAGGTTGAGAAGAAAAAAATGGAGAGGCATCCAGAGCATACCAGGCCAGCCCACGGAAGGAAGGCCGGAGAGGCTACAGCCAAGGACCAAAGGTCAAGAGGTAGAACTCAACAATGTCTCTAGAAGTGCAGGCGGAACAGTAACTGAACACGAAGAAGGGAGCAGTGTAAAACCGGGGAACCACCCCAATAAGCGGAAAGCAAAAAGGGCCTTATTGATAATGCCGCATGCATGAGTGAAAAGCTCCCTGAATATGGAGACTTCGGACTAGACCTTGCAGCCTCAAAGAGAGGCGAAGAGTTAGGAAGAAGAGTACCCATGGAACTTCTATATATACCCAATTATAGATATATATATATATATATATATATAGCAAAAGCGGCTAAACCAGCCACGACCATGCAACATGGTTGTAGAGGAACACACCTGGTGCCGTAATGGCAGACAGAGCTGCCTTTAAAGCGTAAAGAATGCCCCAAAAACCTCAGAAGGCACAACAGCAGATAAGAGCACCAGAGGACACCTAGAGGCCAAAGGAAGTCTTAGGTCAGGTGATATAAGCAGAGCTATTTAATAGCAAACAAGTAACCCACACGGAGTATGCACACCCCAACAACGGGGAACACGTTTATTAGGGCAGCCACAGTCAGAGGAACAATCTGTGGAACACTGCCACAGAAGGCTTATCCGCCAGTTAAACGATTAATGTATCCAAAGGATGTTAAATGAAAGGGTAATAACCTCCGAGGCGAAAGGAAGACTTGAGGCTTACATCAGCCTAAAACGCATAACACATCCAAAGGATTTTAAATAAAAAGGGTACTACCTCAGAACAAACGCCTGAGGAACACAGGTCTAAGTGGGGTTGCGAAAGCCTGCAAGGAGACGCTGAACAGCCGAGTCGGCGTGTGCATCACATAATGTATGTATGTATTCAAAGCTTTATTCGAGGAATATACTCATAAAAGCACAAACATACATTTAAAATACATCACATTAAAAAAAATTCCTATTTATACAAACTTTTAAAACAGTTGTGCGTACATAAACAATAAAAATCTTTGGTGTACATTTACACAGAAATCACTTGATACCCCAGTTATATTACATTAATAGAAATTGCCTTCCATCTAATGGACCATGCCCACCCCAGATACTTTGCTGTTCCGAGAACAATAGGCATATCAGTGGCGGTGCAAATAATTCGTAGCGCCTCAACACCCCTGGATGTCCCTAGATTTCTACAAACAGGAGCTAACCAAACTCTTCTCGGGGTGGCATAAGCTTTACACAAGAATAGAAAGTGACCTATATTTTCCTCAGTTGCACCACAAACCGGGCAGCACGAGGTGGTTGAACTCCTCCACCTACCCGTCAGTGATCTCAGAGGAAGGGCACCTAATCTTAACCGGAAGAAAAGCTTCCTATCCCCTGGGTTAGTAATACTGTCCCAGTATAGTTCCAATGCAGGACACAGTTTGATTTCTAAGAAACGCCCCGCCATTGTGTCTGATCTCGTTCTACTCCAGAGTCTGCCATCTATCCAATCCCAATATAAGCTTTTAATTATGTTTTTGTTTGGAAAGGGTTCCCCAGATGGATTATCCCATAGATTGGAGAGGCCGAGGTCACCTAAAGCAGTCCTAAGATTTTTTAACCAAACTATTTTATGAAAGGTCTCAGCTTTAATTATGGCAAGGAACCCCTCTGCATAATGCCGTATCTCTGGGGTAGTCCAGAGGCGTCTCCAATAGAGAATCGGGCGCAATCGCGCTCGGTCACTAACTGATCTTCTCCCTAAATCAAGACCAAGCGGGATTAGTGGTGTACTCTGAGGGTGACCCGTGATTCCCCTGAGGAACCTATTCTCCGATATTTGCAAGGGGAGAAGCCTCTCGAAACCCCACAGCTCAGCCCCATATAGGGCAGACCCAATAGCCTTGGCATCATATACTGCCAGGACTGGTTTTATAGGCTTTGATTTAGACTTTTTGTATTCCACCCGAAGTGCCCCCGAAATCTGTTGATGCCTCAGGACCGCCTTTTCTATATGTTGGGACCATTTTAGATTGTTTGCTATCTGCACCCCAAGGTAGGTAAATACAGTAACCACCTCAAGCTCACAATTGTTCAAAAGTATTTTAGGCCGGGGTCTACGTTTTGGTGAGAAGGCCATCAGCTTGGTCTTATCCACATTAACTTCCAGGCCATGTTCCTCACAGAAAAGATCGAAGATGTTTAAAGCTCGCTGCAAGCCAGCCGGTGTTTTGGATAAAATCAGCGTATCGTCGGCGAACATCAGGATCGGAACCCTGAGGCCCGCCAACGAAGGTGCATCGACACTGGCATCCAGCATCCGAGCCACAATTCCGTTAATAAATAGGGAAAAAAGCAGGGGGGCCATAGCACACCCCTGTCGTACTCCGCGTTCAATCGGAAAGTCGGCAGATGATTCACCATTCATACCCCACTGAACTTTGGCGAAGTTACACTCATGCAGCCTCATTATCAGGGTGAGTAACTCAGCCGGAAGGCCTATTTCGCTCAGAACTGCCCAGAGCTTTCTCCTTGGGACCAGGTCGAAGGCAGCCCGCAAGTCGACAAAGGCAACATACAGGCTGCCCTCGCCGAGCACCACCGTCCCCCACTGCAGCAGAGCAAAGCGAAACACCTGGTCGACTGTGCTTGTAGCCCGCCGAAAACCTGCCTGATAAGGGGACAGGGCGTTGTTCTAGTCTACCCAATCCGTTAATAGGTTTACCACCATTCTCCCTACCACTTTTTGGATAGTGGCAATCAAACTTATCGGCCTATAATTGGCCGGGAGGGACCGATCCCCTTTTTTATATATGGGTATAATATTTGCTCCCTTCCATAGCTCTGGGACTGCCGTTCCCTTCGCAATAGCGTTTCCCAAAAGGAATACATACCTAACCCACCTCGCCTTATCGTTTATGAAAACATCAGAGGGTATCCCATCTAGACCTGGGGCCCTTCCCCCTTGGGCAGTGCATATTGCAACTTCAGTTTCTTTAGGGGAAAATAAATTCCCAGTGGGGAATACAGCTGAAATTACTTCCACATCCTTAAACTCGGTAGTCTCAGCATATTGGGGTTTGAAATAATCCACCCAGGCACCCTCAGCGACATTATTGTCGGGTTTATTTGGAGTTCCACCTCTACCCCACTTGACAATATTCCAGAATAACCTGGAATCCTTAGCCCCCGAGGCCTCCTTTAGTTCTGCCCAATACTTTTCGTCCCATGTTTTTTTTGCTAGCGATACGCTAACCTTGTAGTGCTTCCTAGCCTCGCTAATCGCTGCCCTGTCCCTATTCCTGATTGCTCTTCCCAAGCTTAACCTGACTTCCCTGCACTGATGATTAAACCACCTAGCTGGTTTGGGTGGTTGTTTCCTATTTATCTTGCGGGACCTCAAGAAATGCGGTTTTAAAAGGGAAAAGAGCTTCTTGTGTATGTCCGTTATTTCCCTAGAACCTGGGATTACGGGGTTTGCAGCCTCCATAGCAGCGATTGCAGCATCCACCTCGGAATTTATAAAGTCCATAGATTCTGCATTCGCCAATACACTCGGCCAGTTAAGTCTGCGCATGTCATTGGCCATGGTAGACATTGGGCCGTCACTTGATTGAGGGTTCCCTGATATGGCCATCCACCAGTTATGGGTCACACAGAGGGGATTGTGGTCACTTTCCAGTCTACCCTCGATTTTCATGTCGCATACCAACTGCCACAAATTGAGGCTGCAAAGGACATAGTCTATCCGACTTTGGTTATGACCATTGTCCAATGTACAGGCACCTTCCCTATCGCCCTTCGTCCTCCCATTTAGGGCTCTCAACCCATGTTCCAGGCAAATGGCATTCAGTTGTAATATATCTTTTGTCCACCGCTTAACAGGAGCCAGATTTAAAGTCGGAACACCCCATTGCGTATCCTCCTCTTGCCCTAGGGGATCATCCGAACTATCCAATGGTTCGAAAGTCCTATTTAGGTCACCAGCTACTACAACTTTGTTACCCAGGGACTGCGATTCCAAAAAAGTGGACAAAGCCTCTAGAATGGGTGAACTCCCAGTGGTACTGCCCCTGGCGTAGATGTTGTATATATCTATCCCTCCCCACTTTTCTGAGGCTATTCTTAGCATTTGGATGTCCTTACAACCCAGATCCACCACTTTGATTGTTATTTGAAGACATTGCCTTACCCAGATTGTAAGGCCACCCATCGGTCGACCCCTAGCGCCTCTACGGGCCGGGATTGAAAAATTTAAGTAGCCAGGAAGAAATACAGGGTCGCAAGCCCATGTCTCCTGGAATAAACAAACTTCAAAGCCATTGACGAAATCCGTCCAGTTTTGGGACATCAGCTTGCTACAACCCCGCGATGTTCCATGAAAAAAACTTCCCTAAACTGGGGCCATCCATGGGTACTGCTCCTACACAGGACATCCCGAAGTCGTTTGTTAAGATTCCGTCATACCCCTCCCTCTCTCAGTTGGTATCCTCAGTGTTGTGATCAACCTCCTGGGTGCCAACAGTGCTAAGTGTAATTAGTTCCTCATTTCCAGAGTCCCCAGAAATTGGAATACACTCCCCACATGTTTCCTCCAAAATCACAGTCTCCCAACCAGTTCTTATTTCATTTGATTCCACGTTTTTAGTCAAAACAGTTAACACAGGCTTCCCACATATATCCCAACGGGTCATACCTTCTCTACTGTTCGTGGAATAATCTGAATTTGGTCAATGAACCCACCCCGGATCTTTCATCACTTCAAAACGATTGTACGTTGGTCCATTATAAAAGTTACCCCGTTGTAAGGGTACAGTGAAAGGAACAAACCCTGGGGAGGGGAGATTGTTATAGCAACCTAATTCACTGGTCATACCAAATTGAACACCTGTTGGTCTTGGATAAAAGAATGTGAGATCAACAACACCAATTCCACCACTGCTTGTGCCCCAATTTTGCTTCGTAATCAGACGTGCCACCCTAGGATCTTGGAAATTAACAACTATACACTCCCCCCCCCCGCCCCCCCCAAGTGCTTAGGAGTACAACCTATCCAGTCTGTCCCTCTTACTCCAATAATCAGCCCGTCCACTTCCCCGGGCAGTGGTCTATTTGCCTTTAACCAGTGCATTACCTTGTTTTTTAGCATCTGGAAGGATTCTCTTTGCCCGGCCAACTAGGGTGGTACATTAGTGAGGACAGCCACGAAAGGATAAGAATCTGGGGTGAGATTCATAGGAGGTATCCTACGAGGTGCCTTCATCGGGAGGGTGTTAGGCAGGCTAATGGCAGGAGCAGCAGGACGGGATGTTGGAATACTTGGTGGTGGTTGGGAACTATTCAATACAGTGTTATTAGTTTTGGAACTGTCTTTGTTACCCCTAACGGGAACGCCAAGACGGGGTGTTGAAATGCTTGGTGAGGGTTGGGAACCATTAGATACAGGATTGCCACTTTTGGAGATATCTTTATTACTCATAGCCACAGTATCAGGCAGCTTGTTTTTTTTAGTGGTATTACTACTTGGACGGTCCGACAAATCTAAATTAGTCATGGGGATTTGTCCCTTCGACTGAGGCCTACTTGCAATGCTGACTACGGGGGGAGGAGGCTCAGCGATGGACACACCATTTGCCTGGCCATTTGGTTTCAGAAGATTGATGCTATCCCCCGTCCTAGGGTGGGACTTGATTAGGGATTTGGTGGAAAAAAAGTTATCTAGAGTAGCCTGCTCGAAATGATCTAACCGATCAGCTAATTTTTTAACTCGTTCCTCAATAGGAGTCAGGAGAGACCTCATCAGCCTCTCCAACTCGAGGAGCAGGGGTGGAGCAGAAGATAAGGTCTCAGCCAATACCATCGCTGAGGGGTCATTCATGTTAGATACGGGACTAGCCGGAACAACTCCGTCCTTGACAATCTTAACCCCACCAGAGCCAGCCCCAATAGGCTCGCAGGAAGGGCGCAGGCATATTCCAACCTTCCTTATTTTTTTCGGATGTTTGGGAAGATAGCACTTCTTCGGGGCAGCACTTCTTTTGTTACTTGGTTTAGTTTTAACCATGTGAGTTGACACACTCGGTTGGGCAGTGGTCACCTGCCCTGTAGGTAAGCAAGTTGGTATAGTGGACGAGGTAGAAGGCAAAATGGGCACGTCGTGACCCACAGACGAGCCAGCCAACAGCTCTAGTGAAGGGGGAAAAGCATAAGGCGTTTCCAGTACAGCTGGCAGGGTTAGGGATGACAGGGGAGGAACCAATGCCGGGAAACCCTGAGGTGGCCGTTTCTCCAAAGGAATCTTAAGGAGTTCAATAGATAACCTACGCTCGGCGTGCCTCTCCGCCAAAGCGATCTCTTTGTCAATATCTTGGGTTATCCGACTAAAGTATTTGTCTAGAGGACCCAAGATGGCTGACCCCACCTCGGCCTGAGTAGAGATCTGGGCAGTGGTATTTGAAGGAGAAGACATACTTTGCAGTCAACAAGCTTTTAAAAAGAACAATACTATATAAGCAAACACCAGAGATCTCTAGATACAGGGAACGTACTGTAACAAGTAGTCAGAAGGCGCAATGTCAAAGAGCGGGCCCAGCCCAGCCTCCATCAGCCCCTGACGGCCACAGACGGTCCCGCCCTTGTCTCGGGCTTCTCCCGGGACGCTCCCGCGCAGCGGAAGTAAGCACCACTGTTATAGGTCAGACGTGACACGCAGGGGGCGGGGCTGACAGGGAGAGCGGGCCAGGTGTTCTCAATCGGCCAGGCAGGGACTCCTGGGAAACGGAGTCCCTGCAGAAACGCTCGCAGCCCTGCCCAAAAGCCCCAGCACAACACAGACAGCACAGCCTCTCCACAGATTCCCCAGCGGCAATTCCGGTGAAGCGGGACCCGCGAAGCGGGTCCGGCGAACAGTGGGCTTAGAGACAGTACAACAGCCCAAGGCCAAGAGTCCAGGAGCAAGGGTCCGTCAGACGCACTTTCTAATCAACATTGGATCCCGCAGGTAAGAGGCAGGCAGGCTTTTTAACACACTCTGTGCGCAGGGGGCGGGGCTGACAGGGAGAGCGGGCCAGGTGTTCTCAATCGGCCAGGCAGGGACTCCTGGGAAACGGAGTCCCTGCAGAAACGCTCGCAGCCCTGCCCAAAAGCCCCAGCACAACACAGACTGCACAGCCTCTCCACAGATTCCCCAGCGGCAATTCCGGTGAAGCGGGACCCGC
Source organism: Triturus cristatus (assembly GCF_964204655.1). Lineage (NCBI taxonomy): Eukaryota > Metazoa > Chordata > Amphibia > Caudata > Salamandridae > Triturus > Triturus cristatus. The sequence goes on from NC_140579.1 coordinate 1,116,339,229, forward strand.
GAAGCGGGTCCGGCGAACAGTGGGCTTAGAGACAGTACAACAGCCCAAGGCCAAGAGTCCAGGAGCAAGGGTCCGTCAGACGCACTTTCTAATCAACATTGGATCCCGCAGGTAAGAGGCAGGCAGGCTCTTTAACACACTCTGTGGGCAGGGGGCGGGGCTGACAGGGAGAGCGGGCCAGGTGTTCTCAATCGGCCAGGCAGGGACTCCTGGGAAACGGAGTCCCTGCAGAAACGCTCGCAGCCCTGCCCAAAAGCCCCAGCACAACACAGACTGCACAGCCTCTCCACAGATTCCCCAGCGGCAATTCCGGTGAAGCGGGACCCGCGAAGCGGGTCCAGCGAACAGTGGGCTTAGAGACAGTACAACAGCCCAAGGCCAAGAGTCCAGGAGCAAGGGTCCGTCAGACGCACTTTCTAATCAACATTGGATCACATAATAAAACCCCATCAAAGGGTAAATCAACAAGACTTTCCCGAATATTTTCCGGGAAGACGCTATCTTGTAACCAAGCATGGTGCCGCAAGGCGACTGAGCCAGCCTTCCCCGGAAGCTGGCCGAACCCATGTACCCAAAAGGGCATCATAAAGAGAAGCTTCAAAGGGCAGAAGCGGCTCCACACTCCCTGATCTACGGTGAAGGACATCAAGTAAAGGGTCCACAGACAAGGGCGCCGAAGGCGGTTGTATGTTCAAAATCCGAGTGGCCAAAGAGACCACTCTGAAAAAAGATGCACCAGCCTCGGTAGTCCTCCGAGGAGGGGATAGCAGCTCATCAGTAGGAGAGGGCTGTAAGCTAACCATCCCAAGACAGTGAGGGTGCGACCAATGGCCAACTGAGGGGAGTCCCATTGATGAATGGTGGTCCTGATGAGGCTCTTGAGGAGGCGAGGAGCCTGCCGGGTGCGGGTGCTCTTGAGGAGGTGGGGATCCTGCAGGATCCAAATATCCTAAGGGAGGCACCGGCAAGAATACATCGGGCGTCGCCGGGCGAGAGGCCGACGCCAAACTCTCTCCGGACGCTTCCGTTCGATGCGGTGCCGAAACTACTTTAGTAGGCGCGGACCGAGCTTTGTCCGGCGCCGACTCAACTTCATCCGGCGTCGAGTCGGCTCCGTCCGGAGTCGAAGACACAATAAGCTCCCCTTAAGAAGAAGGAGAAGGCGCCGGGGATGCAAGGCTCTGGTGCCGCCTACTCAGCCTCAACCAGAACCGACTCCAACTCCGAAGGAGGAAGCGGAGCCGGGGAGGCAAACCTCCGGCGCCGCACTGGCACTGGCACTGCCTCAGCCTCAACCCGAACAGGCTCCGACTCCGGAGAAAGAAGCGGAGGTAGAGTCGGGGAGGCGAAAGTCTATGGCGCCGCAACGGCGCCGACCCAGGCTCCGGACAGGCGGCCGCCGGCCCAGAACGCCGAGGCGTGCACAACGCGAGGCTTTGAGCACCAGCAACCACCGGTGACGCCACAGGGAGCCCCACAGGACTATGCAGCGCAGCAGGGGTGCCAAGGGTCGTACAGGGGTCAGAAAGGACTTAGCACAGGGATCATTCCCTAAAAAAACGCATTCAAAATGTGAAAATTCATTTCTTATAGAAAATCTGGTAAGTGCCAGAGATACCAAAAGTTATTTGGACTTTCATAAAGGAGCTAAAAGGAACTGCGGAATATGCCCAAAAATCCAATTAGAAACCTAACTTTAATCAGTTTGTAAATCACTTTGAAGCACAAAAATCATTATCTGCATTTTCAGCAGGTTGCAGCACAGAAACTGTAGTAACATTAGCTTTAGGTAAGCTCTGACAATGTGCTGACAGAGATTACGGGCAGCCCTGATTATTCTGGATCTGCAAACAGCTTTTAATTCTATGGACTTTTAGCCCTTGCTAAATCGTCTTGATGAGCTCCGCATCAAAAAACACTGTTCTAACATGGTTCCAACAATTTTTGGAGAGAATATCAACATAGGAAAACGGACTCTCACTCGCCTCAGAGAAACAAAAAATTGACATGTGGGGGGGTTTCGTAGTGTTCCATAATGTCCGTCTTCCCCCGCCCACTCTTTAATTTGTTCCGTTGGCTACGCTCATCTGTTTGTTTGGTTTGTCTGTACTCCTGTATGCAGACAACACCCAGATTGTCTTTAAAACAAACAAAGATCTATGCTAGAGGGTAGATGACCTTTATAATTGCAATGAATGTGTTCAATTGTGGATGTCTTGGAACCAGACGAAACTTAATCAAAGAAAAACAGAGATTGTTGCTCCTTTTGGAGATTATTCGGTAATAAACCTCTCTTTCTGGCCTACCTCAAAAGAAAAAAATGGTTCTGGTTTTATATGTAAAGAAGCAAGGGGTCAAGTTTGATAAACAATTTACCATGGTTAAACAAGGTAAAACGTTATCAGTACCAATTTCCTATTTTAAAAAGGATTATACATTGCCACCACAGAAAATTCAGATTGCGAATGAACTTGTATCATTTAGACTTGATTACTGCAAACCCATCTATTTAAGTCAACATGAAAAACCCTGGTAAAGGCTTGTACAAAACTTTACAGCAAGGAAAGCGGCATTTGTAACCAGTTATGCAGAGAATCACGTTTAAAGCACTGTGCTTGGTTCACAAAGCTTTTTACAATGACCATTGAAGCCTTTATTTCAGAAGCCCTTAAAGTATAAACCAACAAGGCTGTGCAGCCTTCCATGCAGAACCCTTCCTGGCTCTATTCATGACACACCTTAAAAACAACAAGTTATTTGCCTTCGGTAGCGCTCTTTCTGGTGAATACTCCATCTAAACATAGGCTTCTCACCTTGGAATACTCCCCAAGTGCCAGACTAGGTTTGAAAACTTTTTCCAGCAATGCTCATGTATGTCACAAGGTGGCATCATGCAATGTAACACAGCCCCTGGAAGTGCTGGAGTGGAACTACAGAGAAGCGCCCCCCCTGCACGCTGACACCAGTTTCTTGATTATCTCTGTCTGTGCCCTCAGATGTGATGCATAAATGATTGTTAACACCAGTGTGTAGACTAGAAGATGTTTTTAGATGTTAAAAACAGGTATCTAAAGAATCTGCGAATCGAGTGAGTTTCCACCATAAAGAGTTACCATTGGTAAGTAACTTCTTCTGATAAATACTTCTAACCGCTTGCCTTACAGTGGATACCAAAGCAGTATATCATCAAGGTGGAGGGTCTGTAGACTGGACTAAGACCAAAATGTCTGGCAGGACCAAATGGGAGAAGGAATATGCTACTTACCAGTATGCATCTGTTCTTGGCATGTAGAGCTGCAGATCTACACACTTGTGCATAGATCGCCATCTGGTGTTGGCCCCAGATGTTTGCAGTTTGTTTTTCCTCTTGGAAAGTCTTTGAAAGTCACGAGGTCGGTGACTCCTCCTTTGGATCGTATTGCGCATGGTGTTCGGCTCCATCCTCAGATTGTTTTTCGCCAGCAGGGAAAGATGGAGCGTAGTAGTAACAGTGAAGATGCCCATGTGTGTGCTATCTAAATAAGATAAACTGGAACAGATAAAGGTAGCCGGGGTGGCGGGTGGGCGCGTGTAGATCTGCAGCTCTACATGCCAAAAACAGATGCATACTGGTAAGTAGCATATTTCGTTCGAGGCATATGAGCTGCAGATTACACACTTGTGCATAGATTATATAGCAGTACCCACCATTAGCGGCGACCACCCGTATCTGTTGCAGTGGTTTGAAATAACGTTTTGAGTACAGCCTGGCCCACACTAGCTTGTTGCTTAGTTTGCACATCTACACAATAGTGTTTGGTGAAAGTGTGCGGTGTTGACCATGTAGCTGCTTTGCAGATATCATCTAATGGGATGTTCCCTAAGAATGCCATGGAAGCCCCTATTTTTCGTGTAGAATGGGCTTTCGGGGGAATGGATAGCATTCGCTTTGCTTTATGGTAGCAGATTTGAATGCATTTTACAATCCACCTAGCTATCCCCGATTTTGAGATGAGGTTACCTTTGTGTGGTGGAGAGAAAGAAACAAACAGTTGTTTGGTCTTACGGAAAGATTGTGTTCTCTGAATGTAGTAGAGTAAGGCTCGTTTGACATCCAGTGTATGAAGAGCCCTTTCTGCAACGGTCTGTGGTTGCGAGAAAAATACTGGTAGTTCTACTGTTTGGTTTAGGTGAAAGAGAGAAATGACTTTAGGGAGGAATTTTGGGTTGGTACGGAGAACAACCTTGTTATGGTGCATTTGGAGAAAGGGTTCTTGAATGGTAAGTGCTTGTATCTCACTGACCCTTCTAAGGGAAGTGATGGCTACAAGAAAAACGGTTTTCCAGGTTAGGAAATGTAGTTCGCATTTATGGAGAGGTTCGAAGGGAGGCCCTATTAGCCTTGTGAGAACGATATTTAAGTTCCACACAGGTGAGGGTGGCACTCTAGGGGAATTATTCTTTTAAGGCCTTCCATGAAGGCTTTAATGGCAGGTACTCTAAAGAGTGAGAGATGTTGCCTGTTTTGTAGGTAAGCTGCAATAGCTGCGAGGTGTAGTCGAATGGACGTATAGGCTAGATTGCACTTTTGTAGGTGGAGTAAGTAGCCTATTATGTGTTGAATGGACACGTCCAGTGGATTTATGGTGTTGTTATGGCAATAAACAACTAAACGTTTCCACTTGGCGGCATAGCACGCTCTAGTGGTAGGTCTTCTAGCTTCTCTGATGACATTCATACAGTCAGGGGGAAGATTTAGGTACCCGAATTCTAGGATTTCAGGAGCCAGATCGCAAGGTTGAGCTGCACTGGGTCCGGGTGTTTGATCTCTCCATGGTTCTGGGTTAAGAGGTGTGGAGAGAGGTGTAGTTTTTGGTGCGGCACTACAGATAGTTCCAGCAGTGTGGTATACCACGGTTGTCTGGCCCACGTTGGAGCAACTAGGATTAGTGTGAGGGAGTGTTGTTGTAGTTTGCGCACCACTAGTGGAATGAGTGGTAGAGGCGGAAAAGCGTACGCAAATCAGCCTGACCAGTTCATCCATATCGCATTTCCTTTGGACAATGGGTGTGGGTATCTGGCGTCGAAGCTTGGGCATTTGGCGTTTTCGTGGGTGGCGAAGAGGTCTATCTGTGGATGCCCCCACATTTGAAATTATTGGTGAAGAACTTGCGGGTGAAGCTCCCACTCATGGATCTGTTGTGTCTGCCTGCTGAGCAGATCTGCCACTGTGTTTTGGACTCCTGGGACATGCTGAACTAGGAGAAAGATGTTCTGGGGTATTGCCCATCTCCATATGCTCTGTGCTAGGTGAGAGAGTTGTGGAGAGTGTGTGCCGCCTTGTTTTTGGATATAATATATGGCTGTCATGTTGTCTGTTCGGATCAGGACTGCCTTGCCTGAAATTTGAGTTTGAAAAGATTTTAGGGCTAAGAAGATTGCTAGTAACTCCAGATGGTTGATATGGAGTAACTTTTGTTGAGGTGTCCACTTGCCCTGTGTGGTGAGATGCAGTAGATGAGCTCCCCAGCCGGAGAACGATGCGTCCGTTGTCAGTACTATTTGAGGAACCGGGTCCAGGAACGGTCGATCTTTGGAAAGGTTTGTGGTGTTCCACCACTGCAGAGAGCGATGGGTGCGACCGTCTACCAACACCAGATCTGTTAATTGACCCTGGGCCTGGTTCCATTGGTGCGCTAAGCACTCTTGGAGAGGACGCATCTGGAGTCTTGCGTGAGGCACTATGAAAATGCAAGAGGCCATCATCCCTATTAGTTGCATAAACACTCGAGCTGGAAGGGAGTGTTGTAGTGTGAATTTTGCGCGTAGAGCTTGAATGCTTGCAATCCTGGCAGGATTGGGGTAGGCTAGTGCTCTTGAGGTGTCTATGGTGGCACCGAGGTATTGTTTTATGTGGGATGGTTGGAGATGGGACTTCTGGTGGTTTACTGTGAAGCCCAGCTGGTGGAGTAATTGAATGGTGGTAGATGTGTGTTGAACACACTGATTGTATGACCCGGCTTTTATCAGCCAGTCGTCTAAGTATGGGAAGACGTAGATGTGTTGTCTTCGCAAATGTGCTGCTACCACTGCTAGGCACTTGGTGAATACCCTTGGCGCTGTTGTGACTCTGAACGGGAGCACCTTGAATTGGAAGTGTTGTCCGTCCACTACAAATCTGAGGTACTTGCGGTGAGCTTTGTGCACCGGTATGTGGAAATACGCATCTTTTAGATCTAAGGTGGTGAAAAAGTCGTTTTGGGAGATGAGCGGAAGTACCTGCTGAAGCGTTACCATATGAAAATGGTCGGAGTGTATGTACGTGTTTAGGAGCCGGAGATCTAGGATGGGCCGCAGAGTCTCGTCCCTTTTTGGTATGAGAAAATATAGGGAGTAGACTCCCATGTTTTGTTGGCTGGCAGGGACGGGTTCTATTGCCTGTTTTTGTAGGAGGGAGATTACCTCCTGCTTTAGGAGTATTAAATGTTCTTGTGACATTGGGTGCTGCCTGGGTGGAATGTTTGGGGGGGTAGATATTAGTTCTAGGCAGTAGCCTGATCGAATTATCTGTGTCACCCATTTGTCTGAGGTGATGGTAGCCCAGACGGGAAGGAAATGTTGGAGTCTGCCCCCGACCGGAGTGGAATGGTCTGGGGGGAGTGGGGGAAAGTCATTGGGTAGGCGTTGTGGAAGAGCGGGCGTTGTTTTTTTTGCCTCTGCCTTTATTATTGTTCCCCTATAGCCACCTCTTTGATAACCCCTCGTGAAGGTGGACTGAGTGGGGGATTTGTACGAAGTGGACGCGGTGTCTGAGGAGTAGCCTCTAGATGTGCGGTGAAAGGAGCGTCTAGGAGGGGTGACTGTAAGGCTATAGGAAGTGGCACATTCAAACTTGAGTGTGTCCCCCTGGGCACACTGTGAAGAAAAAACGTTTTCAATTGTTCTCGCAATTTTATTCATTGCTTGTTTCGACATATGAAGTTTTCAATAGTGTCAATTCTTTGTTAGATTTCGAAGTATTTACATCATCTTGTTATTCAAATGTTTGTTTATCGTCCAATGCATTTCGGGTTGCTACGAACCCTTCGTCAGGGACAAACCTGTGAACGCAATCAAAATGAGGAGGCTTGTAAACTACTATAGAGTAGGGTAATCATTGTTTAAACATTGTCATTTAACAATTATTTAATGCGTCCTTCTATTGATTCAATGTGGGGGAGAAAAAGGTATTCCCTCAACTATTGTGTGTTGGTTACCGTCTGTGTCTAGTCTATGGGATAGTTAGTAACAGGATCTGTGAGATTGGGTGTAGTCGCGTGTCGATATTAGGCTGACTGTTTGAGCGGGTGAATACGTGATGGTAATCTGTTTGTACTGTTGTTTGTCAAAAAACGTATGCGTAACCAGTAAGTATGGTGTTATTCTACGAAAAAACGAGTGCGTAAGTGCTTATGTGTTGTCGTGGTGGAGTTAGTTGAAAGGGTTGAAAAAGGTAATAATACGAGCCTTACTTACATTAGGTGCGCGGAGCTTAGATGGTGCTTCTGGTAGCTGTGTTTGAATTTGGCGTGTTGAGTGTTGGTAATAAATGACGGGCTAGTTCCGCGAGGCGTGTTTGTTTAGAAACTAAGGAGGGATCCTAGTGAAGCTATTCATGTGAATGGGCTTGGCGGCCATTATTAACTGGTGTGCTCAACATTGATGGATGGTGAATATGTCGCTATTGTCATCGTTACAAGTAGTTATATGGGCGTCATTGTATTGGTGTGAAGACAAAAATGATAATTCATAGGCGCGAAACATTATAGAGTGTTGTATGTTTTGTGGAAATTAGGGGAGGGTCATCCTGAAGCTATTCCTGTGATTGAGATTAGTCGCCGTGTTGAGCAAGTGTATGAGACGTTCAAAAACTCTTGGGAAGTTGGTGTATGTGTGTGATCTAATAATGTGAAAAATTAAACATGAAAATGCATGATAGTTCAAGATACAAACATTACAATGTGTTAAATGCTTTTGGATTACGAAGGCAATCATTGGTAGTGAATATCCAAATATAATCTATATCTCTACAGATAACATTGGTATTCGATTTGATCGTTAAGACCATGTGGTTTGAAAGAGTCCATTTTCTTGATCCAGAAATTTTCGCGTTGTAATAGAAATTTGTTGTTGTCTCTTCCTTCCGTTTTTGTTATTATCTCCAAAATTTGGAATTTCAATTGGCTGATGTTGTGGAAGTAGTCTGAAAAATGTATTGCTATGCTGGATTTGACATCGTGTGTACGAATATTAGATTTGTGCTCATTCAACCGTGTCTTAATTTTTCGTTCGGTTTTGCCTATATATACTAGGCCACACGGGCATTTGAGCAGGTATATCACATTCGTTGTGTCACAAGTGGCTGTGACTTGTAATTTGATGGTATGTCCTTTCCGTGGATGTGTGGTGAATGGTCCTCGAATGATGCTGTTACAATTGTTACAATTTTGGCATGGTAAGGTGCCTTTGTATGTTATTTTTATTCTTTCATCTTTCAACGATCAAACAACCTATATTAAACTTAACAACAATCCTATTGAATCTTTCTTGAACTTGCTGACTACAATTGTGAATAAAGCTCACAACAACGGTATTATCAATGACAAAACGAAGAAGTTCCACATACAGACAACAACAAATTTCTATTACAACGCGAAAATTTCTGAACTCTCTCAAACCACATGGTCTTAACGATCGAATCGAATACCAATGTTATCTGTAGAGATATAGATTATATTTGGATATTCACTACCAATGATTGCCTTCGTAATCCAAAGGCATTTAACACATTGTAATGTTTGTATCTTGAACTATTTTTCACATTATTAAATCACACACATACACCAACTTCCCAAGAGTTTTTGAACGTCTCATACACTTGCTCAACACGGCGACTAATCTCAATCACAGGAATAGCTTCAGGATGACCCTCCCCTAATTTCCACAAAACATACAACACTCTATAATGTTTCGCGCCTATGAATTATCATTTTTGTCTTCACACCAATACAATGACGCCCATATAACTACTTGTAACGATGACAATAGCGACATATTCACCATCCATCAATGTTGAGCACACCAGTTAATAATGGCCGCCAAGCCCATTCACATGAATAGCTTCACTAGGATCCCTCCTTAGTTTCTAAACAAACACGCCTCGCGGAACTAGCCCGTCATTTATTACCAACACTCAACACGCCAAATTCAAACACAGCTACCAGAAGCACCATCTAAGCTCCGCGCACCTAATGTAAGTAAGGCTCGTATTATTACCTTTTTCAACCCTTTCAACTAACTCCACCACGACAACACATAAGCACTTACGCACTCGTTTTTTCGTAGAATAACACCATACTTACTGGTTACGCATACGTTTTTTGACAAACAACAGTACAAACAGATTACCATCACGTATTCACCCGCTCAAACAGTCAGCCTAATATCGACACGCGACTACACCCAATCTCACAGATCCTGTTACTAACTATCCCATAGACTAGACACAGACGGTAACCAACACACAATAGTTGAGGGAATACCTTTTTCTCCCCCACATTGAATCAATAGAAGGACGCATTAAATAATTGTTAAATGACAATGTTTAAACAATGATTACCCTACTCTATAGTAGTTTACAAGCCTCCTCATTTTGATTGCGTTCACAGGTTTGTCCCTGACGAAGGGTTCGTAGCAACCCGAAATGCATTGGACGATAAACAAACATTTGAATAACAAGATGATGTAAATACTTCGAAATCTAACAAAGAATTGACACTATTGAAAACTTCATATGTCGAAACAAGCAATGAATAAAATTGCGAGACACATGAACAATTGAAAACGTTTTTTCTTCACAGTGTGCCCAGGGGGACACACTCAAGTTTGAATGTGCCACTTCCTATTGTACATTGCGACGTACACTGACCGATACGTCACCCCAGGAGCACCTCAGAACTTCTAAATTTTAACAACAACTTCTGAACTTGGTTGTCGCGCGCACAATACATTCATCTTCGTGACTGTAAGGCTCCCATGGACTTTGCCGTATCCGTATCCTTCTTCATTTTTTCTAGGGCCTCATCCACCTTTGGGCCAAATAGATGTTCCTGGTCAAAGGGATGGTTAAGGCTGAAGGCTTGTACCTCCGGTTTAAACCCTGATATTCTCAGCCAAGCATGGCGATGGAGGAGGACGCTGGTATTGATGGCCCTGGAAGCTGTGTCTGCTGCATCTAAGGCACAGCGTATAGAGGTGTTCGTAATAGTCTTACCCTCTTGAATTAGTTTGTTGGCCCTAGCTTTATATTTTTCAGGGAAGTGGTGCATTATGCTCTCTAACTCGTCATAATGTGTCCTGTCATATCTGGCCAATAGCGCTTGAGTATTGGCGATACGCCACATATTGGCTGCTTGTGACGCAGTGCGCTTCCCTGATGCATCCAATAGCTTTGACTCTTTGTCAGGTGGTGGTGCTTCGCCTGACGCATGGGAATTTGCTCTTTTACGTGCAGTGGATATCACAAGAGAATCTAGTGGCGCTGGCCCTTTGATGTAGGAGGGATCTGTGGGGGCAGCTTTGTATTTTTTCTCGATGCGCGGGTTAATGACCCTGGCCCTAACTGGGTCCTTAAAAACCTCTGGCGCATGCTTTACCACTCCTTTAAGCATAGGTAATATGGAGGTAGACCTATGTGTGGTGTCGAATGTGTCGAGGAGGAAATCTTCCTCCACGGGGTTGGTATGCAAGTCTACCCCGTGATAGTGTGCAACCCTTTGCAGTAGGTGGTGGAACCCCAATGAGTCTTCTGGTGGAGATGGCCTGGAGGGGTAAAGGTCATCTTGTGGGACGTTGGGGATATCACGGATATTGTAGTCGTCCCATGGGTCTGGGGATCCTGTAGGAGTGGGGTCCCCTGTGGGTAGGTCCTGGGATACATCCCCTATGTCATCATATGGGTCCCCGTGATCATCATCTTGTGGAGAAGGGGTGGGAGAACGATGAGGTTGGGGTGGAGAAGGCGGAGGGGATGGAGGTGGAGAAGGTGGAGGAGGTGGAGGAGGTGGGGAAGGTATTCTGAACGGGGAGGTAGCAGAGTCCTTCCTCTTTGGAGGCGGAGGTGGAGCAGGCTTCTCCAAATGTCTCTTTTTGGAAGAAAGTGTCAAATGTCCAGTTTTTGGATCCTTGGTGAGTGTTTTCTGCAAGGGAGCCAGTGTAAATAAGTCCGGTGAGGCTGGTCTGTCCGTCGGCGCCGAAGGAATCGGGGCCGTTGGCTTTTTAGGCTTTTCCGTGCCGGTTCGTTGTTTGGAACCTGGTTTGGGAACCTCCGGACGCTTGGTCGGTGCCGAGATGGATTTCGGCCTCAAAGGGTCGGTGCCGGAGGCCTTGTGTGCTTTGGTCGGCACCGAAGGTGGTGTCGGTGCCGAAGAGCTGGGTTTCGACCCAGAGTGCTTCGGTGCGGAGCTCGGTGTCGATACGGGGGTCGGCTTCTTTTTCGGCACCAAAGCGTGTTTCTCGGTACCGGGAGTAGGCTGGCTCGGGCCCGAGCCGCCGGAAGGCTTGCTTGGCTTCTTTACCGGGCCCGAAGGTGGGGTGTTGGAAGCAGTGTCCTTGGTCTTGCCTAGGCCCTGAGGCTAAGGCGTGACTGGAGCCTTTTTCGGGGCCGGCATGGGTGTGGGGGGGGGGGGGGGGGGGAATCAGGACTCACGACCCTCTGCGCTGGGGTGATGTCCTCCACATCTGAGTCGTCCGCCTCGGAAGCGCTGACGAGGAGTGCGCCATAGTTCTTCTGGCTCTTCGGTCCCGAATAGTCTTTTTGGACCGGAAGGACTTACACGCCGGACAGTCTCGAGCCTCGTGTTCAGGGGAGAGGCAGAGATTGCATACCTCGTGGAGATCGGTGTGGGGGAATTTGGACCCACATCAAGGGCACTTTTTAAATGGAGTCCTTTCCATTAGCCAGGACCGAAGCTTGGAGAGGCCCGAAGGCCGCCGTCGACGACTGGAACTGAAGGTCCGTGCCGATGAGAAGGCGCGTCGAGTGGGGAAGATCGCTATCGAAACAATATCGTGGTTTAAGGTGAGGATTGCGCGTCGACCGTCTGTGAGAAAGTGGCTCTGTATATACTGTTCCTTAATAGGTACAGGGTGTACAGAGTCCACAGACCCCAAGGGTTTAACAGAGGTTAAAGTTAGATATAACCTTACTCTCCAAAGTGGTAGCCTGGTCGAGCAGTAAGGCAGTATCAAAGGACAGTGTAAAGCATTTGTTGTACACACTCAGTCAGCAAATGGTTCCACACACTCAATAACTGAACTCTAGGCCAATGGTTTGTATATAAAAAATATATGCTTGTTTTATTTTAGAACCAACACTTGGAATTAAAATATACTTTCTCTACAGGAGATGTTTCATAAAAATACTTTTGTATATGCAATAGACTTTTTAGTAAACAGTTACAAGTAGTTGCAGTAGGCAACTCTATTTCTAAACACAATACATTGAGCTCAATGATAAATTCAAATGATATGCAACAGATTACTTTTTAGATTACTTTTGTAATTCCAGGCCTGGATCCTAGATCCAGTCCTGGGTCAGTTCTCAGAATCAGCCGTTGAAAGTCGACTTTGCTACTGTTATGATTTTTAACTAATATTTAGCTATTTCAAAAGTTAGCACTTAGAAAATATTTCAGAGCAAACAATCAATGATTCCCTATGGAAGGAAATGTAGGTTACAGGTACAGTAGGTTATTGTTACTTTTGTAATCCAGTACTGGGTGTCTAGACTCAGTACTGGGACCTTTATCCAAAACAGGTAAGTAATTACGTTTTCAGATGTTATTCGATTTTTGATGAATATTTGGAAATTGCAGAAATCAACACTTAGAAGAAATTTCACATAAAAGCAGTCAATGGTTTCCTATGAAAGAAAAATGAGTTAAAGGTAAGTATAGTTGTGGTTACTTTTCAGAGTCAGTGCTGGGCACCAAGATCCAGCACTGGGAGCTCACCTAAGAGCAGGTGAGTAAATTCATTTTTGTCACTCGGCTGATTTTTGGTGATTATTTGCAGATTTGAAAAGTCCACACTTAGAAGAATTTTCAAGAAAAAGCCAGTCAATGTTACCCTATGAGGAAAGGAATATGCTACTTACCAGTATGCATCTGTTCTTGGCATGTAGAGCTGCAGAGTTGTACACTTAGCATAGATCGCCATCTGGTGTTGGGCCAGGATGTTTGCAGTTTGTTTTTGTTCTTTGGACAGTCTTTGGAAGTCACGAGTTCGGTGACTCCTCCTTCGGTCCGTACTGTGCATGGGCTTCGGCTCCATCCTCAGATTGTTTTTCGCCAACAGGGAAATGATGGAGCGTAGTAATAACAGTGAGAAACCCATGTGTGTTGTATCTAAATAAGATGGACTGGAACGGATATAGGTAGCCGGGGAGGCGGGTGGGCGTGTACAACTCTGCAGCTCTACATGCCAAGAACAGATGCATACTGGTAAGTAGCATATTCCGTTCGAGGCATATGAGCTGCAGATTGTACACTTAGCATAGATTATATAGCAGTACCCAACCTTAGCGGCGACCACCGGTATCCGTTGCAGTAGTTTGAAAAAGTGTCTTTAGTACAGCCTGGCCCACACTAGCTTGTTGCTTGGAATGCACATCTACACAGTAATGTTTTGTGAAGGTGTGCGGTGTTGACCATGTGGCTGCTTTGCAGATGTCATCTAAGGGTATGTTCCCTAGAAAGGCCATAGAAGCCCCTAACTTTCTAGTAGAGTGGGCTTTAGGTGGAACAGATAATGTTCTTTTTGCCTTTTGATAGCAAATTTGTATGCACTTTACAATCCACCTAGCTATCCCTGATTTAGAGATGGGGTTGCCTTTATGTGGTGGAGAGAAGGAGACGAACAATTGTTTAGTCTTCCTGAAAGGTTGCGTTCTCTGTATGTAGTACAGCAAAGCCCTTTTAACATCAAGTGTGTGTAAAGCCCTTTCTGCAACAGATTGAGGTTGCGAAAAGAAGACAGGTAATTCCACTGATTGATTGAGGTGGAAGGGGGAAATGACCTTGGGCAGAAACGTCGGATTTGTACGAAGTATGACCTTGCTGTGATGTATTTGTAGGAAGGGTTCCTGTATAGTGAACGCTTGTATTTCACCAACCCTTCTAAGGGAAGTGATAGCTACGAGAAAAGCTGTTTTCCAGGTGAGAAACTGTAGCTCACATTTATGCTTTGGTTCGAAGGGCGGACCCATTAGCCGTGTAAGAACTACATTTAGATTCCATACAGGGGAAGGTGGTGCCCTGGGAGGAATTACTCGTTTAAGGCCTTCCATAAAGGCTTTAATAGCGGGCACTCTGAACAGTGATAAATGCTGTCTGTTTTGTAGATAAGCAGCGATCGCTGCTAGGTGTAGGCGTATGGATGAATATGCCAGGTTACACCTGTGAAGATGGAGCAGATAGCATATAATGTGCTGTATGGATGCATCTAAAGGGTTGATTGTATTGTTACGGCAGTAAATTACAAATCTTTTCCACTTTGCGGCATAGCATGCTCTAGTGGTAGGACGTCTGGCTTCCATGATGATGTTCATGCAATCAGGGGGAAAGTTAAGGTATCCAAATTCTAAGATTTCAGGAGCCAGATCGCAAGGTTGAGCTGAGCTGGGTCCGGGTGCCTGATTTCTCCATGGTTCTGGGTTAGGAGGCATGGGGACAGGTGCAGTTTTTGATGTGGTACCACTGATAGTTGTAGTAGTGTGGTGTACCACGGCTGCCTGGCCCACGTTGGAGCTACTAGAATGAGTGTGAGGGAGTGCTGTTGTAGCTTCCTTACCACTAATGGAATTAGTGGGAGAGGTGGAAAGGCGTATGCAAATCTGCCTGATCAGTTCATCCATATCGCATTGCCCTTGGACAATGGGTGTGGGTATCTGGCGGCGAAGCTTGGGCATTTTTTGTTTTCGTGGGTGGCGAAGAGGTCTATCTGAGGATGCCCCCACTGTTGGAAGAATGGGTGAAGAACTTGTGGATGCAGTTCCCATTCGTGTAGTTGTTGCGTTTGTCTGCTGAGCAGATCTGCCATGGTGTTTTGTACGCCTGGGACGTGCTGTGCCAGGAGAAAGATGTTTTGGGGAATTGCCCATCTCCATATGCTCTGGGCTAAGCGGGAGAGCTGGGGAGAGTGTGCCCCCCCCCTGTTTTTGGATATAATACATTGCAGTCATGTTGTCTGTGCGAATGAGGACTGCTGTGCCCGAAATCTGTTTTTGGAAAGATTTTAGGGCTAGAAAGATCGCCAAGAGCTCCAGATGGTTGATGTGGAGCGATTTTTGCTGTGGCGTCCATAGACCTTGCATTGTGAGGTGTAGGAGGTGCGCTCCCCAGCCGGAGAGCGATGCGTCCGCTGTTAGAATCACCTGAGGAACCGGGTCCAGGAACGGCCGTCCTTTGGAAAGGTTTGTGGTGTTCCACCACTGCAGAGAGTGATGGGTGCGGCCGTCCACCAACACCAGATCCGTTAGCTGACCCTGGGCCTGGTTCCACTGTTGCGCTAGGCACTCTTGAAGTGGACGCATGTGGAGTCTTGCATGGGGCACTATGAAAATGCAAGACGCCATCATTCCTATGAGCTTCATAAACACTCTTGCTGGAAGAGAGTGTTGAGGAAGGAATGTTTTGTGCAAAGCTTGTATGCTTGCGATCCTGGCTGAGTTTGGATAGGCAATACCTTTGGAGGTGTCTATAGTGGCCCCGAGATATTGTTTGTGTGAGATGGTACAAGGTGGGACTTTTGGTAGTTCACCGTGAAGCCTAGTTGGGGGAGCAGCTGGATGGTGCTGTTTGTATGTTGCACACATTGGTGGTAGGACGCGGCTTTTATGAGCCAGTCGTCTAAGTAAGGGAAGACGTGAACGTGTTGACGCCTGAGGTGTGCTGCTACTACCGCTAGGCATTTGGTAAATACTCGTGGTGCGGTGGTGACCCCGAAGGGGAGAACCGTGAATTGGTAATGCTGACCGTCCACCACGAACCTGAGGTACTTCCTGTGAGAAGGGTGTATTGGAATGTGAAAGTATGCGTCTTTCAGATCCAAGGTAGTGAGAAAGTCTCCCTGACAGAGGAGCGGGAGGACCTGTTGTAGGGTGACCATGTGGAAATGGTCTGAATGTATGTATGCATTTAGAGGCCGGAGGTCCAGAATGGGCCTCAGGGTCCCGTCTTTCTTCGGTATTAGGAAATACAGAGAGTAGACCCCTAGATTTTGCTGATTGACGGGGACTTGCTCTATAGCATGTTTTTGGAGGAGGGAGAGCACCTCCTGTTTGAGCAGTGTGGAATGTTCTTGAGACATTGGACGGTGCCTTGGTGGGATATTGGGTGGGGTAGATGTTAACTCGAGACAGTACCCTGACCGAATAATTTGGGTCACCCATTTGTCCGATGTTATGGATTCCCATGCGTGGATAAAGTGTTGTAGTCTGCCCCCGACCGGAGTGGGATGGTCTGGGGGGAGCGGAGGGAAGTCATTGTGCGGGCGGGGTGGCAGAACGGGTGGTGTTAGTTTTGCCCCTGCCCTTATTGTTGTTGCCTCTGTAACCACCCCTTTGGTTGCCCTTTGAAAAGGTATTTTGAGGAGGGGACTTGTAGGAGGTAGAGGCGCTATCGGTGGAGAAGCCTCTGCCTGTGCCACGAAAGGATGAGCGTCGAAAGGAACGTTTAGGGGCCTGTGGTTGGAGTGCCCCCATAGACTTTGCTGTGTCTGTGTCCTTTTTCATCTTTTCCAACGCTTCGTCCACCTTTGGCCCAAAGAGAGTTTGTTGGTCAAAAGGGTGATTTAGTATGGACGCCTGGACTTCAGGTTTGAACCCTGAGATCCTGAGCCAGGCATGACGACGAAGCAGGACACTGGTATTTATGGCTCTAGAAGCAGTGTCGGCTGCATCGAGGGCACACTTAATGGAGGTGTTTGTGATTAGTTTACCCTCCTGTATCAGGTCATGAGCCTTGCGCTTGTGTTTTTCGGGGAGGTGCTGCATAAGAGCCTCAAGTTCGTCGTAGTGTGCTCTGTCATAGCGCGCAAGTAGCGCTTGTGTATTCGCAATGCGCCACATGTTTGCAGCTTGGGAGGCGGTGCGTTTGCCAGAGGCATCTAAAAGTTTGGATTCCTTGTCTGCGGCGGGGCTTCTCCTGAGGACTGGGAGTTAGCCCGCTTTCTAGCTGTGGAGACAACTAGGGAATCTAAGGGAGCAGGGCCCTTAATGTATGCAGGGTCTGTGGGTGCCGCCTTGTACTTTTTTTCTATTCTAGGGTTCAGTACCCTGGCCCTGACAGGGTCTCTGAATACTTCTGCAGCATGCTTGGTGACACCTTTAAGCATGGGCAAGATAGACGTGGATTTGTCCTGAATGTCAAACGTGTCCAGTAGGAATTCGTCTTCCACTGGTTCGCTGTGCATGTCCACCCCATGGTAGTGTGCTGCTCTCGGCACTAAGTGATGAAACCCTAAGGAGTCCTCTGGAGGGGACGGCCTGGATGGGTATAGGTCGTCCTGAAGCATATCAGGTATGTCAGGGTTGTGGTAGTCTTCCCATGGGTCTGGGGTCCCCGGTGGAGTGGGGTCCATTGAGGCGTCCGCCGGGTCATAATCCGGATCCCCGTCATCAGGATCTGGGGACGGGGTCGGGGAGTGATGAGGTAAAGGTGGCGGAGACCTGGGAGGGGGAGGGGGTGGAGGAGGTGGAGGAGGCAGAGGAGGAGGTAGTGGGGAGGGCACTCTGAGGGGAGAAGTAGCAGAGTCCTTCCGTTTGGGTGGTGGAGGAGGAGCCGGTGTGTCAAGGTGTCTTTTCTTGATAATTAAAGTCAATAGCCCAGTCTTTGGATCTTTAGATAGAGTC
Organism: Triturus cristatus; assembly: GCF_964204655.1. Lineage (NCBI taxonomy): Eukaryota > Metazoa > Chordata > Amphibia > Caudata > Salamandridae > Triturus > Triturus cristatus. The sequence goes on from NC_140579.1 coordinate 1,116,357,158, forward strand.
TTTTGCAAAGGGTCTGGTGTGAACAGAGCCAGTGGCGCCGAAGCGTCCGCTGGCGCCGATGGTTTCGGAGCCGAGGGCTTCGATGGTTTCTGTGCGCCATGCTTTTTTGGAGCCTCCGGTTTTTTCGGCGTCAAAGGAGTTTTCGGCGCAGGAGCGTCGGTGCCGACAGATTTGTGTTTGTGTTTGGTCGGCACCGAGAGTCCAGGCTTCGGCACCGGTGGCTTCGGAGTCGAGCTGGGTATCCCTTTCTTCGGTGCCGAATGGTGTTTTTCGGCACCAGGCGTCGGCTGGCTCGAGCCCGAGCTGCCGTGAGACTTCTGAGGCTTCGACACCGGGCCCGAAGGTGGGGTGATAGAAGCTGTGTGCTTGGTTTTGCCCAGGCCTGCAGGCGAGGGTGTAACCTGAGTCTCTTTGGTTTTGGGCGCGGGGGTGGGAGGGGGTACAGTACTCACGACCCGCTGCGCCGGTGTGATGTCCTCCACGTCGGAGTCGTCGGCCTCGGAAGCGCTGACGACGTCGTCCTCCTGCTGGGTGTGTAGTTGCCCCGAAGCTTCGGCGTCGTCTCCGAAGATGTCCGGTGGAGCCGCGGTCGAGGAGTGCGCCATGGTGCGTCGAGCTCTTCGATCCCGGATGGTCTTTTTTGATCGAAAAGACTTACAGGCGGGGCAGTCTCTGGCCTCGTGTTCTGGAGAGAGGCAAAGGTTACACACCTGATGGAGGTCGGTGTGGGGAAATTTAGACCCACATTTTGGGCACTTTTTGAACGGAGTCCTTTCCATCGGCCGGGACCGGAGTCGAGGAGGGCCCTTAGGCCGGTGCCGATGTACGGGATGGAGAAAAGTGCCGCTTCGAGAGATGAAGATATGATGAAGAAACTCGAAGAACGAGGATTTTCCGTCGAGGCTGGAACCGTAGAAGTTCGAAGCCGGAGCACGAAGTATCACATCCGAGCCCGATGGCGGAAAAAAACAATCTGAGGATGGAGCCGAAGCCCATGCGCAGTACGGACCGAAGGAGGAGTCACCGAACTCGTGACTTCCAAAGACTGTCCAAAGAACAAAAACAAACTGCAAACATCTGGGCCCAACACCAGATGGCGATCTATGCTAAGTGTACAATCTGCAGCTCATATGCCTCGAACACTTTGTTTGTTTTACTTCACTCCAGTGCCGATCTCTTTTTTGTTAGTCTTTGGACCCGTGGACGAGAGGGTGACCCTGCACCGGCGCGTACACCTGGGGGTACATTTCCACAATTGGTGCCCAGAATGTGGGGCCCCATCGGAGACGCGGCCGTCCGAAGGAGTGGCCTCGACGGAAGATCGACACGGTCACTGAGGAGCACACTGCATTAGAAGACCCTTGTCTTGCAGCCGACATGAACTTCCCGGTCTTCCCGACTCGACCCTCCTGGTGGTGGCCGGTCTCAAATGGGGCTTCTTTGGCGAATTTTGCAGTGACCATTAGGTCAACCTGAAATCAGCAGGTTGGAGTTGAAGACTTCTGTTTGGTAAGGTTGCTAATGCGGCACACTTGATTGTTTGGTTTGATTTTGGTATTCACTCTTTGCAAAGACTGAAGATAAGGCAGGTAATGTGGGGATTTTTCTCCTTCTGAAAATTGCTTGGATAGTAATATTTTAAATATACTTGTAAAACATGCCTGCTCTTAGTAAGCTTCATAAGTGGTGCTGCTGTTGCAGTGCAAGAAATGTTTTGGAACAAAGTCAGCCGGCTCCTTCGGAAGGGACACCGAATAGAGAGATGTATGTAAAATATGGTATTTGTCCCATACTGCTCATTGTGGAACAAATACACAAAGAAAGAACCCGATCTACAGTGGCCAGTGAACGGGTCATTTGATTTTAAGAAGGTTCAATACGTGGAACAGTGTTTGTTCAAAATGAAGAGTAGACAGGATAGGTTTGATTGTTTGCGTATGTGGGACAAGGAAGTGTGAGAGAGAGCGAAGAAAGCGGAAGCTATAGCAAAGAAAGAACAGCAGAAGACGAAATATCAGAAATTTGTTGAATTAAGAGACAAAGAAATACAGGAAGGAACAGAAAAGGAAGACAGAGAACATAGATTACAGGTAAATGTCCAGTACCCTATTAGACGTCCCATCTATCCAATACTTAAAACGCCTCATGATGATTGAATCATACTAGAGCGACCCCCGCATAAATCCCCCATTCCGATTGCCCCTGAGGGAGGTGCTTCTGATGAGGAGATCTCCCCCTCAAAAGATATGGACAAAGATAAGCGACTCATGCGACAGACTCGCTCTACTCTGTCTAGCGAAGATAAAGATAAATTGAAGGACAGTGCTAGAGAGGAATCTCGTCGGACTTCTACAGCGACGATCCTCACAAATACAGTTCAGGCTTGGGAAGACGCAAAACAGTTATATTTTTTAGAAAAATTCTGTTGGAATATATTATATAATTGGCAACATATCTCTGACTAATCAGGCCCAAAAGACTTGAATGCAGATTATAAGCAGCACCGGCACTGCCTCAGCCTCAACCCGAACAGGCTCCGACTCCGGAGTAAGAAGCGGAGGTAGAGTCGGGGAGGCGAGAGTGTACGGCGCCGCAACGGCGCCGACCCCGGCTCCGGACAGGCGGCTGCCTGCCCAGATGGCCGAGGCGTGCACAAAGCGAAGCTTTGAGCACCAGCAACTACCAGCGACGCCACAGGGAGCCCCACAGGACTATACAGCGCGGCAGGGGTGCCATGGTTCATACAGGGGGACCCAGCCGGGCCGCACCCTGACGATACCACATCTCCGACATCCCTGGAGGGCAAAGGCTCATTTGACGCTGGGGGCGAACCCACCGGTGAGTACGTCGGGGACCCCACAGCTAGCGGAGGCCCCGAGGAGGCCTCAGGGACGGGAGAGGACCCATGGGAGGCCCTCAAGGCCGTGGCATAAGCTTCCATTTGGGCCCGAGTGGCCCTCGCACCCGGATAGGGTGGATAGAGGGGGACAACTGTTGGGGGCGCACGTCTGGATTGTTCCGAGAGCCAGCGCCCCTGACAACAGATTAAGGTGAGGTTGAGGACCTCGGCGACAAGCGCCGCAACTTACTGAGAAGTGGCGAACGACGGCCCCGGGCCCCGGAGAGCGATCGATGACGGAAATGCGTTGAGGAGGCTGTGGGATGAGTGGACTCCGACCGGGACAGCCGTGCCGAAAGGAGCTTCATTCGGCGCTCCCGCCGTGACTTCGGCTTGAGGTGTTGGCAGGCGTCGCAGTCCGTGGAGTCGTGGTGCTCGCCCAGACACCACATGCTGATGAGATGCGGGTCCGTGGCGGACATTTGCCATGAACAGGAAGTACGAAATTGAAAGCCTGAGGGCATTGCACATTGTTCCAGACGCGAAACGTCGAAAAAAAAGGGCCTGAAAACAGGCCAGAGGAACCGCTCACTCCGGATCCACGTTGCACATGGAAAAGAAGGAAACTGATGTCAGCGCGCCGGGAGGGACTTATATGACCTTGCTGACGTCATGTACGTGGATGACGTAAGGGGGGGTCGTGTGGCGCCGTCCCCCAGCGCGCAGAGGTGCTGCTGCAAAAAGTTTTCTGGCTCCAGTCTGACGCCTGGGGGTATTCTAAGTTCAGGAATCTGCTGCTAGATGTCTCTATCAGATTAGGATTATACATGAAGTGACCTATTTACCAATGAACATACAGTTGGGAAAAGAACACTCAAAACGCCTGGTTTACTGAAGAACTAACTAAAATGAGACTCACCCTCATGTGGTCAGAAAGGACTTAGCACAGGGATCATTCCCCTGCAGCCAAGGCCGAATGAAATATGTTTAACAAAGCCTATAAAAACGCATTCAAAATGTGAAAATTCATTTCTTATAGAAAATCTGGTAAGTGCCAGAGATACCAAAAGTTATTTGGACTTTCATAAAGGAGCTAAAAGGAACTGCGGAATATGCCCAAAAATCCAATTAGAAACCTAACTTTAATCAGTTTGTAAATCACTTTGAAGCAGAAAAATCATTATCTGCATTTTCAGCAGGTTGCAGCACAGAAACTGTAGTAACATTAGCTTTAGGTAAGCTCTGACATTGTGCTGACAGAGATTACGGGCAGCCCTGATTATTCTGGATCTGCAAACAGCTTTTAATTCTATGGACTTTTAGCCCTTGCTAAATCGTCTTGATGAGCTCCGCATCAAAAAACACTGTTCTAACATGGTTCCAACAATTTTTGGAGAGAATATCAACATAGGAAAACGGACTCTCACTCGCCTCAGAGAAACAAAAAATTGACATGTGGGGGGGTTTCGTAGTGTTCCATAATGTCCGTCTTCCCCCGCCCACTCTTTAATTTGTTCCGTTGGCTACGCTCATCTGTTTGTTTGGTTTGTCTGTACTCCTGTATGCAGACAACACCCAGATTGTCTTTAAAACAAACAAAGATCTATGCTAGAGGGTAGATGACCTTTATAATTGCAATGAATGTGTTCAATTGTGGATGTCTTGGAACCAGACGAAACTTAATCAAAGAAAAACAGAGATTGTTGCTCCTTTTGGAGATTATTCGGTAATAAACCTCTCTTTCTGGCCTACCTCAAAAGAAAAAAATGGTTCTGGTTTTATATGTAAAGAAGCAAGGGGTCAAGTTTGATAAACAATTTACCATGGTTAAACAAGGTAAAACGTTATCAGTACCAATTTCCTATTTTAAAAAGGATTATACATTGCCACCACAGAAAATTCAGATTGCGAATGAACTTGTATCATTTAGACTTGATTACTGCAAACCCATCTATTTAAGTCAACATGAAAAACCCTGGTAAAGGCTTGTACAAAACTTTACAGCAAGGAAAGCGGCATTTGTAACCAGTTATGCAGAGAATCACGTTTAAAGCACTGTGCTTGGTTCACAAAGCTTTTTACAATGACCATTGAAGCCTTTATTTCAGAAGCCCTTAAAGTATAAACCAACAAGGCTGTGCAGCCTTCCATGCAGAACCCTTCCTGGCTCTATTCATGACACACCTTAAAAACAACAAGTTATTTGCCTTCGGTAGCGCTCTTTCTGGTGAATACTCCATCTAAACATAGGCTTCTCACCTTGGAATACTCCCCAAGTGCCAGACTAGGTTTGAAAACTTTTTCCAGCAATGCTCATGTATGTCACAAGGTGGCATCATGCAATGTAACACAGCCCCTGGAAGTGCTGGAGTGGAACTACAGAGAAGCGCCCCCCCTGCACGCTGACACCAGTTTCTTGATTATCTCTGTCTGTGCCCTCAGATGTGATGCATAAATGATTGTTAACACCAGTGTGTAGACTAGAAGATGTTTTTAGATGTTAAAAACAGGTATCTAAAGAATCTGCGAATCGAGTGAGTTTCCACCATAAAGAGTTACCATTGGTAAGTAACTTCTTCTGATAAATACTTCTAACCGCTTGCCTTACAGTGGATACCAAAGCAGTATATCATCAAGGTGGAGGGTCTGTAGACTGGACTAAGACCAAAATGTCTGGCAGGACCAAATGGGAGACACACCTTTCCTCAAAGACATGGCTACTGAAACAAACAAACATTCAACAGCTTTGCTTGTAAATGGTCAGTCTTGCAGACACCACACTGGAAAAGTGTATTTTCTATGTTAGCATAAGCGGCAGCCACTTCGTCTGTTGCATACATTTTGTTTCTGTTGTTTCCATTTTGTTCTCTGCTTTTCACCTTTTCACCCTGCCCATGCTCATAACTATCAAACTGACTTATCTGACCTGGCCTATCTGATGTACGTGCTGGGACCTGCAACTGTCGGTGTGCCTTCCCAGATGTTATCGAATGACTGCTTATTGCCACCATAAACATTCCCTACTCCCCAACCTTATTTCCTGACCACCTGGTCACTAATCTACTCCTACCTGCCTGCAGCTATTGCCGCTCTTAAACTAGTTTCCTCCAGTTTTTCTGCTCATGTGATTACACTGCAACAAACAGTACATAAGGGTGATGGTTTTTGTAATGTGTGCCTCCTCCCACAACACTCTAGGGTGTTGCTCGGACGTGGTCCCACTCATGAGTGTTTAATAAACTTGGTTTGTTTTACTTCACTCCAGTGCCGATCTCTCTTTTGTTAGTCTTCGGACCTATGGACGAGAGGATTACCCTGCACCGGTGCGCCCTGTGCCCACCTGGGGTACATTTCCACAACACCAGGCCACACATTTTTTCCAGTGTCTGGCATAAATAGACTTCGTGAAAGAGCATTTCACAGCAAAGAGGACAGTTCAGGCAGCAGATCAAATGTAGTCAACTGCTGCCACTCAATCTCCAAGCATAGAGGTGTAGACTGCACACATTTGGGTAAAGGACCCTTCCCTGCTGTGGTTACAGAAGATTCTCCCAAAGTCACAGCCAATCAGAAGGGTGATGCTCATGCCCAGAAGATACAGGTGCCAAACTGTCTTGGCCAAATTCAAAGCCACTAGGATTACTTGGGCTCAGTGGTTCCTGAACTTTCAAAACTCAGGGCAGGAGAAGGAGGGGCAGAAAGGAGTCACACGGTCTATTCCAGCCAGAATGCATTTCCTTGTTAGGGTTCTGATGGAAACTCCAACGTGTGAAACCTCTGACACTGTGTGTCAGAAGATGCCCTGCACCACTCCAGAATGTAGATTTGTGATTAGCTAGACGCCACCTGCTTAGCTCATCCGCTCTTGCATTCAAGGATCCCACCAAGTGGTTGGCAACCAAAGAAATGCCCTCATGTTCCAACCAGCTCCAGAGGTGCAGAGCCTCCTGGTAAAGGACTGAAGAGCCCACTCCGCCCTGCTCATTGCAATACCACAAGGCGGTGGTGTTATCTGTGAGAACATACACCAGACTCCCCTTGACGGATGGCAGGAAAGCCTTCAGCCGCCAATGAAAGAACCAGAGTCTTCTGATCCCCACCTCCCCCAGATGACCATCCTAATCTCAGTAGTGATGCTCCATCCACATCGCCAACTCTGAGTGAGGAAGGAAGAGGGTCCTGCCTGTCGCTGGACTAATTGTGTTTGAGCTACCACTATGGCAAATTATGGGCATTTCTTCTATATCTGGATGGCACCCACAGTGCTGGGTCAACTGGAAATTAAATGGTTTCTTACCCGTATCCTAGTTCTCTCTCAGGGGAATTTCCATTGAATTCATAAGCACTAAATGGTCCCACCCACGTGCGGATATTCCCTGCACGTGGGCGAGATGATTCTGTGCTTATGAGGCACTTCAGGTTTCAATGCAAAGCCCGCATGTGCTACCTGGTGTAGTTCACCAGAAAGTGCTGGAGGCTAAGAGTCCAAGAACCCTCTGAATTGCTTTCTCTGTAATCCAGGATGGAGGCTGAAATATTGGGAATACAGAGCATTTTCCGGACTTGTTGCAGTGGAAGAAGGCCTAGAACTACACCTCCAATAAATAGCAGCCTTTGCAAGAGTCAGTGGCGACTTTGGTTCATTGATCATGAACCCCAAAAATGTCAAGAGGTTCACAGTCACCTGTAGGCGGTATACAGCAAGCCTAGAAGACTTAACCTCTGGCTTAATTTAACAGATTTCACAATGCAAAAATTCACTTTGAGTTTCGCAGGGAAGTGAAATGTGGCCTTAACATCAAGCATCCCTGCTCTTTTTTGAAGACATGTCGTACTCTCTTTCTAATTGGCATGCCAGGCTTCCTTCAAATCACTTCCTTAACAGCACCATCTCTTGAGTTCCACTGTATGCAGTATCAAAATTACAGCCTAGTAAACTCAAGTTTTCGCAGTATACAGATCTATAATGCTTCATCCCTTTGTCCAGCTTTTTTGTGGGCTTTAGTTGCAACTAACCACAGGAAAGATCAGTCAAAAATCATCAATTCTCAGAATTTACACAGGGCTACAAGGGGTGCAGCCAGAGAGTCAGGTTTGCTAGGTGACTTGAAAAGGGAGAGATCAGTGAATTTCTCTAAGTAGCGGAGACCTACACCACAAAGTGGGACGGATGGACAAGGATCCCGCTCCTCTACTCCCCAACCCTTCCTTAACCAAGTAACTCTAGCTTTGGGAATGCAGCCCTGAACAAAAGGGGCATCCAGATTGTTATCTCCATAATGGACAAAGTACATCCTGCAGGAAAACCACAATATCTTATCCAATAACGCACACAGTATCCCTATAGATACACATCAACAATATTATACACAGTGAAGCACACATTAACAAATAACAGATTAATATCCCACACAGGATAATAGCTAACGATACCAGGATGCAGACCAAATTGATCTTTAACTGGGAGAGCCAGTAGGCAGTCTACCCAGAGGGGTGGATCTAACAAGTATTCTTCCCATGGACTAGAATTATGTTACCTCTATTGCCAGTCACCCCGAAACATGGCGGACAGTAACCATCTTCACTTATGTTGAGGGTAGACTTTGGGTGTAGCACCTCTCAACAGAGCTGGATTATGTTGAATAAGGTCTTGATAATAGGGAGAATTTTTCAAGAGGGCTAACAAATGTTTAAGTCCATTGGAAAACATGTGGCCAGTCACAGAAAACAAACACAGCATTTCATCAAAGCTTTACAAAGCCACACAGAGATTTTCTATCGCAACATCATATTATTGTGTTCAATTTAGGAGTATAATATCATATTATTGAGTTCAATTTAGGAGTATAATATCATATTATTGTGTTCAATGTATGAGTGTAGATTTATTTGGCTAACATATTATAGGTACAATAGTTTAAGCCTACGTTGATTGAACCAAATGGACTTAAGCTGATAAAAAAGCTAAATACTGGAAACATGGTATCACAATTATAAGGGGCTATATTATCACCTTAATAGAAACTTAACCGATTGAATCCAAGATTAAGGGCCTGGTTTAGATCTTGACGGACGGGTTACTCCGTCCCGTCAAAAGGATGACGAATATCCCGTCCGTTGAAATATAAATCCCATAGGATATAATGGGATTTATGTTTTGGGGGAAGGAATATCTCATCTTTGTGATGGAGTAACCCATCTACCAAGATCTAAATCAGGGCCATAGCCAATCTAATCCCCTCCTTCTTTAGTCCAACCCACTCCTTGTTCACAATCAAAAGCTTGATGTGATGCCCGTTCTTTCACTTTACCTTTGTTTTGTACCTTAACCCAAATCCCCATAATGAATATGCTACTTACCAGTATGCATCTGTTCTTGGCATGTAGGGCTGCTGACATTCATATCTGTGCATAGATCGCCGCCTAGTGTTGGGTCCGGATGTTTGCACGTTGTTGTCCTGGAAGAGTCTTCGAAGTATCCTGAGATAGGTGACTCCTCCCCTGGACCACAGTGCGCATGGGCATCCTCTCCATCCTCAGATTGTTTTTCGCCATTGTGGCAGTGATGGAGTAGATACAGAAAGTGATGACCATGCTTACAGTAATTCTGAGAGCTGCAGCTGCTACAGGCGCCGGGGAGGACGGTGGGTGATATGAATGTCAGCAGCCCTACATGCCAAGAACAGATGCATACTGGTAAGTAGCATATTCAGTTCGAGGCATGTGGGCTGCTGAATTCATATCTGTGCATAGAATATATAGCAGTACCCTCTATTAGCGGCGGCTACCAGTGCCAGCTGCAGCGGTCTGAAAAAGAGTTTTGAGAACAGCCTGTCCTACAGCTGCCTGCTGTTTCGATTGCACATCTACACAATAGTGTTTGGTAAATGTATGTGTAGTGGACCAGGTGGCTGCTCTACATATATCATGCAAAGGAATGTTTCCCAGGAAAGCCATGGAGGCCCCTAACTTATGTGTTGAGTGGGCTCGTGGGGGAATCGTTAATGTGCGTTTAGCTTTTTGATAGCAAATTTGAATACATTTAACGATCCATCTGGCTATACCTGCTTTGGAGATGGCGTTACCTTTGTGGTGTGGGGCAAAGGCAACGAAAAGTTGTTTTGTTTTCCTAAAGACTTTAGTCCTGTCTATATAGTACGTGAGGGCTCTCTTTACATCCAGTGTATGGAGTGCTCTTTCTGCGACAGTTTGTGGGTTTTGAAAGAAAACAGGCAGTTCAATAGTTTGATTCATGTGGAACTGCGATATCACCTTGGGCATGAATTTGGGGTTGGTACGTAGTACGATCCTGTTGGCGTGAACCTGTATGAATGGCTCTTGAACGGTTAGTGCCTGGAGTTCACTAACTCTCCTCAAAGAAGTGATCGCTACTAGGAAAGCTACTTTCCAGGTGAGGAATTGAATCTCGCATGAGTGTAGAGGTTCGAAGGGTGGACCCATCAGGCGTGTGAGGACCAAGTTGAGGTTCCTCATTGGAGCTGGTGGGTGGCTTGGAGGAATTACTCGTTTGAGTCCTTCCAAGAATGCTTTGATGGCAGGCACTCTGAATAAAGAGAGGTGCTGCCTGTTCTGGAGATAGGCTGATATTGCGGTCAAATGGACACGTATTGAGGTGTATGCCAGATTGCATCGGTATAGGTGTAAGAGGTAACAAATTATGTTTTGGATGGATGCGTCTAGCGGGTTAATGTCATTGTTATTGCAATAAATTACGAACCTTTTCCATTTGGCTGCATAGCAAGCTCTGGTAGTGGGTCTTCTAGCTTCCTTAATGATGTCCATACAGTCAGGTGGCAGGTTTAGGTAGCCAAACTCTAGGACTTCAGGAGCCAGATTGCCAGGTTCAGCTGTTGCGGATCTGGGTGCTGAATCTCTCCATGGTTCTGCGTCAAATGCGCGGGTTTGATCCGCAGCCTTTGATGCGGCACCACGGAAAGTTCGAGAAAGGTGGTGTACCATGGTTGGCGTGCACATGTTGGAGCAACCAGGATGAGTGTTAGTGAGTGTTGTCTGAGTTTGAGTGCCACCAGCGGTATCAATGGTGCTGGGGGAAAAGCGTACGCAAATCTGCCGGACCAGTTCATCCATATCGCATTGCCCTGCGACTGCGGATGTGGGAACCTGGCGGCAAAGCTTTGGCATTTTGCGTTTTCGTTTGTGGCGAAAAGGTCTATCTCTGGATGACCCTACTGCTGGAAGTACGGTTGGAGTACTGATGGGTGTAACTCCCACTCGTGCATCTGGTGGCTGTGTCTGCTGAGCAGATCCGCCATCTGGTTGTCCTTGCCGGGGAGGTGTTCCGCCATGAGGAACATGTTCCTCTGAATGGCCCACTTCCACATGCTCTGAGCCAGATGAGACAACTGTGGAGAGTGTGTTCCTCCCTGCTTCTGTATGTAGTACATGGCAGTCATGTTGTCCGTCCGGATCAACACGACTTTGTTGCACAAGTGTACTTTGAATGCTTTCATTGCCAGGAAGATTGCCATCAGTTCTAGAAGGTTGATGTGCATCTTCTTTTGTTGTATTGTCCATAGTCCCTGCACTGTGTAGTTGAGTACATGAGCTCCCCATCCCTGGAGAGACGCGTCCGCTGTCAGTATTATTTGTGGAACAGGCTCTTGGAACGGTCGGCCCTTGCAAAGGTTTTGTGGATTCCACCAATGCAGAGAGTTGTATGCCCGACCGCTCACCAACACTAGGTCTTTTAGTTGCCCGTGAGCCTGATTCCATTGACGTGCTAAGCACTCCTGAAGCGGGCGCATATGTAGTCTCGCGTGTGGGACTATGAAAATGCAGGAGACCATCATGCCTATCAACTGCATGAACACTCGCGCAGGAAGGGAGTGTTGGGGTTTGAACTTGGAAATCAGCATTTGCATGCTGTTGATCCTCACCAAATTTGGCTGAGCTGTGGCTGCCAGAGTGTCTATGGTCGCACCTAGGTACTGTTGTACGTGTGCGGGTTGGAGATGTGATTTTGGGTAATTTAGTGAGAACCCCAGACTGTGAAGAAGGTGAATGGTGCGGGACATGTGGCTGGCACATTGCTGGGCTGACTTTGCCTGAACAAGCCAGTCGTCCAGGTAAGGGTAGACGTGAATGTGTTGCCTCCGTAGATGTGCAGCCACAGTAGCTAGGCACTTTGTGAAAACTCTGGGTGCTGTTGTCACGCCGAAGGGAAGAACCTTGAATTGGTAGTGCTGCCCTTGAATAGTGAACCTGAGATATTTTGTGTGTGAGGGGTGAATGGGTATGTGGAAATACGCATCTGTGAGGTCTAGCGTGGCCAGGAAGTCTCCCTGTTTGAGCAGCGGGAGGACTTGTTGTAGGGTGAGCATGTGGAAATGCTCTGAGAGAATGTAGCGGTTGAGGGGTCTCAGGTCTAGTATAGGTCTGAGTGACCCGTCCTTTTTTGGTATTAAGAAGTACAGGGAGTACACCCCCGTACCTTGCTTGTGGACGGGTACGACCTCTATTGCGCCTTTTTCCAGCATACTTAGCACTTCCTGCTGTAATAGCGCTAAGTGCTCTGAGGACATAGGACGGTGTTTTGGCGGTATTGTGGGAGGAGTGGAGGTTAATTCTAGGCAGTAACCGTGTTTGATAATATCTTTGACCCACCTGTCCGTGGTGATGGTGTTCCACGTGGACAGGAACCTTTGTAGCCTTCCCCCGACAGGTGTTATGTGGTCGGGAGGAAGGTTTGTTCTTGGGGGAGGACCTGGTATTGCCGTATCCGCGTCCTCTGCCCTTTGTGCTGAAGCCACGATAACCACCCCGGGTGTTTTTATCGTAGGTACTTTGTGTGTTGCCCTTGTTGTAGGTTTGCTGTGACCCCTGTCCTCTACCTGCTCCTCTATTTCCGGGGCGACGAAAGGAGCCACTCCGAAAGGTCTGCGTTTGGAGAGCCCTCATGGACTTTGCAGTGTCTGTGTCCTTTTTTATTTTTTCTAGGGTGGTGTCAACTTCTGGTCCGAATAAGTAGTCGGGGTTGACCGGCTGATTGAGGATGTTATTTTGAACCTCAGGTTTGAATCCGGAGATTCGTAACCAGGCGTGTCGTCGTAGCATGACGCTGGTGTTTATTGCTCTGGCAGCTGTATCTGCGGCATCCAGTGCACACTTAATGGATGCGTTCGTGAGGAGTTGTCCCTCCCTGATGAGGATCTCTGCTCCCTCTTTGTATTGGTCAGGGAGATGTTGGAGTAGGGTTTCTAATGTGTCATAGTGTGCGCGATCGTAGCGAGCTAGGAGCGCCTGGGTATTGGCAATAAGCCATATGTTAGCTGCCTGGGCTGCAACCCGTTTGCCGGAGGTCTCTAGCACCTTGGACTCTTTGTCCGGGGGAGGAGCATCCCCAGTTGTCTGCGAGTGCGCCCGTTTGCGAGCATTAGCGACTACGATGGAATCCAGAGGCAACTGGCCTCTAATGTACGTAGGGTCCCCAGGCGCCGACCTATATTTCTTGTCGATCCTGGGGTTTATTAATCTTGCCCTGGTGGGTTCTTTGAAAATGTCCTTTGCTGGTTTGAGGGCACCTTTCAACATGGGTAGAGTTTTGATATTCCTTTCTGAGGATGCGAAAGTATCCATTAGAAAATCGTCCTCGATTGTGTCAGAGTGGAGTTGCACACCATGATTGGCCGCAGCACGTTCAATGAGGGCGTTGAATGCGGCAGTGTCCTCTGTGGGAGACGTTTTCGCGCCATATAGCTGCGTGTCCTGTGTATCCATAGGTGCACCCGGGTCTACAGGGTCATCCCAAGCCTGGTCAGGGTCCATCTCCCTGGGGTAGGGGACATCGTCACCCATGTAGTCCTCCAAAACGTCGGTTTCGGAGGGTGTCGGAGAGAAGGGCTGTGGATCTAGGTAAGAGGTATGGAGACGTTCGTAGAGAACTGGTTCCGAATCCGCTGGCAGCTTTTTCTTTAGCGGGATCCGGTAGGAGTCCAAAGCTCGCTCGGAAGATATTCTCCGCTTGTGGAGCATAATTCTGCCGGTGTCGGCATTGATGATGTGGGACGGTGACGTCTCCGTGGGAGAGCGTTCGGCAGGTGTGATCCTAGTTTGGGTGACACGTGTTCTGATTTCAAACAGTTTGGGCGCCGTGGATGGCGTCAGGCCAAAAGTGATGTCGGGTGTTGCTGGAGAAGCTTTTTGAGCTTTTTTCGGCTCGGAGCCCGACGTGTCCTGGAGGGCTGCCTTTTCTTTGATGCGTTGCAAGGACGCTGCAACTTGTCGCACCTGGAACGCCGACGGTTCTTTGGCGCCGAGCGGTTCTGTAGAGGCAGGCGTGGACTTCTTTGGGGCCACGGGGTCATCGAGTCGAGGAGAGGTAGTAGCTGTCGACGGCGTCGATGATTGGGCCTTAGGTGCTGCTTTCGAAGTGGTGTGCGACGCAGCGGCCATTTTGACCTTCGTGGCCGGAGCCGATTGTTTCGGTGCCGGGTGCCGAGGCGGTTAGGCGGTACCGATGGCCTTTTTCCGTGTGTCGGCGCCGACGTCGGCTGCTGCGAGTTCAGCACCGAAGTCCCGTTTGGTGCGGTCGGTGCCGACGGGTTTGGCTGGCGTCGAAGGTGTAGTGGGCTTCGATCCGACCAGTGTCAGTTTCAGTTTCTGCGGGACCGATACGACTATTGGTTTCGGTTTCGAGGAAGGAAAACCAGTCGTTTTGGGCACTAATGGCTTTCGCTGAATGTCCGAGGCCGGGCCAGAGGGCGGGGCCAAAGAACTGCGGGATAGGTCTTGGGTAAGGCCCGAAGGCGATCCCTCGACCGGAGCCATAGACTGACGCACTGGGATATCCTCCGTCTGTACGGGTAGGCCTTGCTCGTCACCGGAGCCACTTTCTTCGGCCCCTAAGGCCTCATCGTAGTCTCCTACCTCGGTGTCGGCTTCTTCCCTGTGAAAGAGTTGGTCTTCGATGTCTTCCGATCCGGAATCGTGTTCGGAAGCGGGGCTGGAGGGTAGGTTCTCCACGCCTTCCACATCTTCGTCCTCGGCGCTGAAGATGTTGGTTGGGGCCGGTGCAGCTTGCTGCGCTTCAAGTCTCGCTGCTCGTCGATTCCGGAGAGTCTTTTTGGATCGGAATCGGGCACAAGCCATACATGTGGATTCGTCGTGATCCGGTGAAAGGCATTTGTTGCACACCGGGTGGACGTCGACATGGGGATATTTCGCATCGCAAACAGGACACCGCTTGAATGGTGTCCTCGATTCCATCGTCGATGTGGGGTCGATGGTCGGATATGATGCGAAAAAGTGGTTTTTGAAGTCAGTAAACTAACAAGTAACTGTCGATACCGATCGGGAACAGTACCGACGCGAACTAAAGGCCTTTTGGCCTGAAAAAAAGTTTTCCCTAACTTGAGTCAAGATAAGCACATCCGAACCCAATGGCGGAAAAAAACAATCTGAGGATGGAGAGGATGCCCATGCGCACTGTGGTCCAGGGGAGGAGTCACCTATCTCAGGATACTTCGAAGACTCTTCCAGGACAACAACGTGCAAACATCCGGACCCAACACTAGGCGGCGATCTATGCACAGATATGAATTCAGCAGCCCACATGCCTCGAACCAATAAATTCTCTAAACATAGTGCTGACAAAATGTTCCAGGGAGGTTAAATGATAAGTGCTGACACATGCTGTGATCTGCAGGTCACAAATTCAAATTCCAGCACGCACAACTCAGTCATCCATTTTTCTGATGACTAAGTTGAGGGCCATTAAACTGGACAATACTAGCACCTGTTATTTACAAAGCTTTGAAAGAGAAGTAATTTATTATGGTATGCTAAATATAAACAAGCTAGTCCTATCATTATCTCTCACCTGGTGAAGTAGGTGGTGGCATCAGACTCAGAATCCTGCGGTCTTAGTGCATCATACACATACTTTAAATCTTCCAAGTTGGACAGCTCGGGGATTCCACAGGACAGCATCTGGAAAATACAGGCAAGGATCAGCATGGCAAGTCCATGTCTTGGTTTGAGAAACAATGGTGGCAAAGTCGCCCACCAAGGCTCAGTTTGTCTGAAAATTGTCCTGGAACGCCAATGATTTGCAATTTTGGGCGAGTTGGGGATCCACTCAAATGTATTCAAGGCCAGACAAAAACTTTCAGGGCAGTAACTCTTTCCCTTTTCTCCGATATCTTAGAGCAGATTATCTATTTGTGTTTTTTCTTTTCATTTTGGCACTTGTAATTTAAAACGCAAAAACCAAACTGAAAGTACCAGAGTACAAATACAACCTGGAATGGAGAAACTACGCATTCATGCAGGACACCCGCACAGTCTTCACTTTTTAGCAAAACATCCCTTTACTGGCCCCAGTTTAAAGCCTATACTGCTAATGGGATCCATGAAACTATCAATCTCACTCTTACCTTTCATCGCCAAAATTGCGGAAAAAACGGTCAATGATCAACTAATACGGCACATGAATCAGACCAACCTACTTCACCCCACGCAATCGGGTTTTCGGGCTACATACTCCACAGAGTCGGCTCTGCTTTTCTCCACCGAAACCATCCGCAGACAGGTCGATGCAGGACAGACGGTGGCACTGATCCTGTTAGACCTTAGCGCTGCGTTTGACACTGTGGCCCATCCTATTCTGCTGCAGCGCCTTAAGGAAAGTGGACTAGCCAACTTGGCACTGAAATGGTTAAGCTCCTTCCTTCAGGATAGGAGCTTTCAAGTAGCCCAAGGACCGTATTATTCCAAGAACATCAGGCTGGAGCAGGGGGTCCCCCAGGGCTCTATATTAAGCCCAACGCTTTTAAATCTATATATTGCCCTCCTGTCCGAAAACATCGAAAAATACGGCATCAGTGTCGTGTCATATGTAGATGACACGCAGCTTGTAGTATCTCTGTCCCAATCTCGTGAAGAGGATGCCGCATACTTCTCCATGTGCCTACAAGAACTTACCGTCTGGATGGCTAACAACTGCTTAAAATTGAACGGTGATAAAACCGAGGTACTGATTGTGGGTAAGGCCACCAAGCTATGGTCTCCCAAATGGTGGCCACAGATCTTGGGTACCATCCGCTCCCCTAAGGAGCAGGTAAAGAACCTGGGAATGTGGTTGCACTCCAAGCTCTCCTTTGACCACCATTCCAGGACGGTTGCTGGTAAGTGCTTCGGCATAATGAAGGGCCTCCGAAAGGTTCTGGACGTGCTTCCAGTATCTGCCAGGAAAACCTTAGTCCACGCACTTGTCACCTCCCGTCTGGACTATGGGAATGCCCTCTGTCTGGGCGCCAGCAGTAAAAGCATTCAGAGGCTACAATATATTCAGAACGCGGCTGCCCGCCTTGTCCTGATGCTCCATAGGAGAGCCTCGTCTAAAAATGCGCAATCTACTCTACACTGGCTCCCAGTTAAAGAAAGAATCTTATTTAAGGCCCTATGCACTAGTCACCGAATCCTGTCAAGGAAGGGCCCGATCTATCTCCATAACCTTCTGTCCCCCTATATGCCTTCCAGGGCCCTGCGCTCCTGGGGCGCGGGTCTTGTTCAAGTCCCAGTTATAAAAAGAATAAGAATGGGGGGGCCGATCCTTCCGCTATCTAGCAGCTAAACAATGGAACGCACTCCCCTTGGAACTGCGGTTGGAACAATCCGAAACCAAGTTCCGAAAAAAGCTACAGACCTGGCTATTCCAGCCATAGACGCCCCTCTCGCCCTGTATCTCCCGGCCTCTTATCTCGGACCGGGTTGCTCCAATAGGCCGCAGCGCGGGGACACACTAGTTAGTGTAACCAGGCGCTTTATAAACTTCTTTATTATTATTATTATTATTATTACAAGTGATAGAACGTAAACTGTGTTGCTTCAAAAGCTGGATGCGGTTGAAGGGGAAGCAAAATTGGTACAGCTTTTATGCACGCATGTACAAATTGTGACATGTACAGTCACTTACAAAATGAGATTTTACATGAATATTTTCGACTAAGAGGTCACCTTGCTTTAATTTATCCCTTAATGCTCTTTCAAAATCAAACTTTAAGACTACTGTGCTGTAGGTTTTCACTTCCACGTGAAACTGCAGATGCTAAGGGGCCCCAGAGACGGCAGATTAAAACTATTGGCTTTCAAATTTTGTTTGACAGCGAGATCAAGTAGCAAATTGATTAAAAGTATTCTAGGGATGATCATGCAATCAATGGCCATTGATTGTTGCTGGAGAACAATACAAAACAGGACACCATCAAGTTATTGTTCAGGCACTTAAATTGTTCAAATCATTAACGCAATAGTTTGAATTTGTTTGACTTAGTCAAGCCACTATTTCCTGGGTGCTTTGCAAGACCAGCGCAGTTTACTTTTTTAAGGATTTGTCTTTTTACACTCAACCCTGAAATGGCGGTGTTTCAAATAAGACTTACAGAAGAAAAGCAGGTCTCTCTACTTGCAACTGTTTTTCTCTTAGGACACCTGGAAGTCCATCTCCAGTCTCCAGTTTTCCCTACCAGTTTGTAGTCATAACTCAAAACGGTTATAGGAAGACAGTTTGATATCCATTTATCTGTCTTATTTCCGTTATACATCATTGTATTTTGATTTGTTTATTTACTTACAGGTTTTTAAAGCGCTATGTTTTGCCATTTAAAGTCTTCGGTTAAAAGGCAGGTTTCTTTAACAAATTAAATAACCCTGGCTGGCCTAGCAGAGATTAAGGACTAGCTACACTAATAGTGTACAGTGAAAATACGTCTTACAGAAGAAAAACTGGTATCTAACTGTTTTCGAGCAAGGACTCCTAACAACTACATTCACTGCCATCCATCTCTTGCATTACCCCAACAGTTTGCGGCGATTACTCTAAAACAGTGAAAAGCTTTCTCTCCCCAAGTCTCCTCTGAAAAATGTGTGCAATCTTTCACCCTTCCTGCGCTCACATTTAAATGACTATAGCTTTGAAAATTGGAGCATTTTGAGTTCCTTTTTTTTTTTCATAAAAAATGTTTTACCATGAAAAAGACTTTATCCCCTGCACATCTTGTGAAAATCGGAGCAGTGATTACACTTTCCCACACTTGTTACACTAGAACTCTAAGCCTCACACACATGACCTGCCCTTAAACTGGCACAGACACATGGGGTTTAGATTTAGACAGCACAACTAATCCTGGGGCTACCACAAAATGTACAAGTTCAGGCCTCAGTCGAATTATCTCTTAGACTTAGATGATACATAATGTGCAAAGCTATCTCAAGGGCTAAGGACTCAGTCAGCACAACTCTGGTGTTACATATACCTATCAGACCCAGGACTTGGGCAGCAGGGCTATACCATCACACAGCAGGGCTATACCCTCACAGAAAGAACAGGCTCCGTTACTAAACCACAGATCTATCTCTAAAGAGACATTAAACTCAAAGACTTGGCCTCAGGCAGTACAGTTACTCAAGAAGCAGCACAGACAGTACATGCTCAGTTATTTAAACAAAGGAGTCATACCGCAGATTACACTTTTCTTATAAGAGTTTGTTTCAGACATCAGACCTATTCCACATGTAGCAATGTTTTCGCTCACACTATACGAGGAATTTACAGGTTCATGCCTCAGACTGCAAACTTTACAATCTGAGACCTAAAACAGCATAATTATTCTCAGGGATACACTACTCCCAAAAACTGAATGTTTAAACATAACGTAAACCACGCAATATATATTCAGATCACACCGAAGTTGGCCTGAGAAATTAAAGGCCAGTCTGCGTTGCCAGTCTGCATTCAACCCCACAGAGCTACCCTTCAAGGGAAGCACAACTCACAGATTAGGGCCTCAGAGACAGATATATTTCTTAAATTACCAATATCTTTCACCAGTGATACAAATTCAGGTCTCCCACATCACACCTATCGAAACAGAAGCACAAAATGTAAGAACTTGTAACTGGAGAGATAGCTCTGCTGTTTCAAACCACTTACGTCATAAGTATTTGCTTTAGGCAGCAGAACGACACCTCAGGCCATGCATAACTTACACGTTCATATATCACAGCTATACCTCGGTCTTCACAGACCTATAGGTAGAAGCCTCGGACAGAATGGCTATCCCTTGTGAGTCAGTGACGTTACAAGCTCGGGCTTATAACGCCCTTCGACAGGACAAACTGAGGGCTTAGAAAGCTGAATTATTTCTCAAGTTACATTACTCGTGTTATATGGCCCACTAAACGTAGCGCATATTAACTGTTTGTTCTCAGTGTCATACTAGTTATCAGCGAGGAGTGAAGACCTTATCACTGAGTCCAGGCCATGTGCTGCGTATCTACTGTCCAACTTGCCCACCCCATAAAGAATACTCGCTCTATAAGGGGAAGTCAGTATTCAGGGTTCTCTTTTTAAGATTTATGATCTCAATTTTGGAGCAAGTATGGCTCTTTCACAATGCATTAAAACCAAATGGGCAATTTATATCCATGTGATATTAACGAGGATAAAACAGCCTGTTGTTGGTATCTCTGTGCCAGGTATTGAGTGGGCTTTTGCACCCGATTATTACATGTGTGCAGTATAATCGAAAATAATGTACGAAATTTGGTTTGTGGAAGTTTTGTGTGCATTCTTACACCATTTCAACACTGGCACTAACCTGTGGTAGGTGCCTTGCTATAGAGGAAGAAAGAACAATTTGCACTGATTTCTGAATGATCAAGAGGTAAAACTGGAGCATTTGCACCTAATTTTACCACTAACATCGGTTCTAAACGACTGCCTTATACAAAAATTCTCACCCAACCCTTTTTTCTCAATCTTCTCTGTTCTTCACTAATTCGCTCTTCCTTTTTTTCAGTCTGTCCCTCGTTTACTTTTTCAGTAATCCCAACACTGTGCTGTACAAAAGGTTTGCAAAGCAACTAGAAGCTCCCTTAAACGCTCCACTGAACTCTATAATCAGCTCATAACTTTCCTTAAATCTGTCCAAGTTGTTAAACCCCCGACTTACTCAGTGAACTTTAAACCTCTCAAAACCTCGCATTGAAAGAAAATAAACTAAAAGGAATTCTGACTTGGGCATAACTAGAATGTCTCCAGGACACCCGCACCTAGACCTCTTTCCCTGAAAGTGTCTTTTTTGGTAACAAGACTTCCTGCTTGAGAAAACCACCCATGCAGATAAACAAGTTACTTGCCTTGCTTGGTGGATCAAACTGGATTGGGAGTTTTTCAGCAATGAATCCTGTGCACCAGCAGGTGTCACCATCAGACTGATTGCCGCTGTGTACCGCCTCCGTAAGTGACGGCACAGAATGGTGTACAGATGCCACCCCTGCGCACTGATGTCAGTTTTCTTTTGAACCTTTTCTGCGCCCTCATCAACTGTGACAGATCATAACATGACAGTATGCAAACCCTCACTTGGGACCTTTTTTTAGAATCATTAAGACCACTCCACAGAACGGGGAGCCGAGAGGATTGTGAGGAATTTGAGGCGTGAAAGAGCATTACCGAAGGTAAGTAACTTATTCTTCTGATGGATATTTCTAATTGAAAATTCTGCACCATTCGTATAGATGCTAAGTCGTGTTTCTCAAAAGCATCATAGCCTGTGGAGAGGATTTACACTAGAAAATCCAACAAGACAGAGCGGGAAAAATCCCCTCCCCTTCAACAACCCCCACTCCCCTCCCCAAAGACTTGAGCATTGAGACAGGCATGCCTAGTAATGGTGTAGACAGACACCCATGTGGCACCCTAACAGATGCCCAACTCTAGAACACTTGTCATCAACACAATAGTGGCAGGCTGAGCTCAAGTGGAATGTGCCCAAAGACCCTGTGGAGGAACTTCTTGGCCAGGGCATAACATTTATATTCACAGGACAATTCACCTGGTCAAGGTTTGTTATTGAAAGGTTCTTCCTTTTGAAGCTCTGGTGAGCTCAAGAAAAATCTACTCATCTACCAGGTACTTTTCTTAGACCGGTCTATGTAAGAACTAAGGAACCTCTTGGGATCAACCAATGAAGCCTCTCTACCTCATGTGAGGGCGGGAAAAAAGTGGGGAGCGTGATGGATTGCCCCACATGGAAGGGAGACACTATTCAATAGAACAAATGCCCTAGCTCACAGCACCAATTTGTCAGGGAAAAAGTGATGCACGGAGTCAGTACTGACAGTGGTTGCAGCTCACTAACAGCATGCAGAAGTACTCACACTGAGGAAATCAGTCTTAAAGGTCAGCAACCACAGGGAACAGCTGTGCAGAGGCTCAAGAGGCCTGAACATCAAGAACATGAAGACTAATTTAAGGTCCTACTGTTCCATGATACAGGGAACAAGGAGGAAACATATACGTGAACACTTCCAAAACATAATAGGTGACTTAAACAAGGAAGGTTGGTCAGGCACATGAAGAAAGACCAAAAAGGAAAATGCTACTTACCAGTATGCATCTGTTCTTGGCATGTAGAGCTGCAGATCCACACTATTGAATATGCTACTTACCAGTATGCATCTGTTCTTGGCATGTAGGGCTGCTGACATTCATATCTGTGCATAGATCGCCGCCTAGTGTTGGGTCCCGATGTTTGCACGTTGTTGTCCTGGAAGAGTCTTCGAAGTATCCTGAGATAGGTGACTCCTCCCCTGGACCACAGTGCGCATGGGCATCCTCTCCATCCTCAGATTGTTTTTCGCCATTGTGGCAGTGATGGAGTAGATACAGAAAGTGATGACCATGCTTACAGTAATTCTGAGAGCTGCAGCTGCTACAGGCGCCGGGGAGGAGGGTGGGCGATATGAATGTCAGCAGCCCTACATGCCAAGAACAGATGCATACTGGTAAGTAGCATATTCAGTTCGAGGCATGTGGGCTGCTGAATTCATATCTGTGCATAGAATATATAGCAGTACCCTCTATTAGCGGCGGCCACCAGTGCCAGCTGCAGCGGTCTGAAAAAGAGTTTTGAGAACAGCCTGTCCTACAGCTGCCTGCTGTTTTGATTGCACATCTACACAATAGTGTTTGGTAAATGTATGTGTAGTGGACCAGGTGGCTGCTCTACATATATCATGCAAAGGAATGTTTCCCAGGAAAGCCATGGAGGCCCCTAACGAAAGCCATGGAGGCCCCTAACTTACGTGTTGAGTGGGCTCGTGGGGGAATCGTTAATGTGCGTTTAGCTTTTTGATAGCAAATTTGAATACATTTAACGATCCATCTGGCTATACCTGCTTTGGAGATGGCGTTACCTTTGTGGTGTGGGGCAAAGGCAACGAAAAGTTGTTTTGTTTTCCTGAAGACTTTAGTCCTGTCTATATAGTACATGAGGGCTCTCTTTACATCCAGTGTATGGAGTGCTCTTTCTGCGACAGTTTGTGGGTTTTGAAAGAAAACAGGCAGTTCAATAGTTTGATTCATGTGGAACTGCGATATCACCTTGGGCATGAATTTGGGGTTGGCACGTAGTACGACCCTGTTGGCGTGAACCTGTATGAATGGCTCTTGAACGGTTAGTGCCTGGAGTTCACTAACTCTTCTTAACGAAGTGATTGCTACTAGGAAAGCTACTTTCCAGGTGAGGAATTGAATCTCGCATGAGTGTAGAGGTTCGAAGGGTGGACCCATCAGGCGTGTGAGGACCAAGTTGAGGTTCCACATTGGAGCTGGTGGGTGGCTTGGAGGAATTACTCGTTTGAGTCCTTCCAAGAATGCTTTGATGGCAGGCACTCTGAATAAAGAGAGGTGCTGCCTGTTCTGGAGATAGGCTGATATTGCGGTCAAATGGACACGTATTGAGGTGTATGCCAGATTGCATCGGTATAGGTGTAAGAGGTAACAAATTATGTTTTGGATGGATGCGTCTAGCGGGTCAATGTCATTGTTATTGCAATAAATTACGAACCTTTTCCATTTGGCTGCATAGCAAGCTCTGGTAGTGGGTCTTCTAGCTTCCTTAATGATGTCCATACAGTCAGGTGGCAGGTTCAGGTAGCCAAACTCTAGGACTTCAGGAGCCAGATTGCCAGGTTCAGCTGTTGCGGATCTGGGTGCTGAATCTCTCCATGGTTCTGCGTCAAATGCGCGGGTTTGATCCGCAGCCTTTGATGCGGCACCACGGAAAGTTCGAGAAAGGTGGTGTACCATGGTTGGCGTGCCCATGTTGGAGCAACCAGGACAAGTGTTAGTGAGTGTTGTCTGAGTTTGCGTGCCACCAGCGGTATCAATGGTGCTGGGGGAAAAGCGTACGCAAATCTGCCGGACCAGTTCATCCATATCGCATTGCCCTGCGACTGGGGATGTGGGAACCTGGCGGCAAAGCTTTGGCATTTTGCGTTTTCGCTTGTGGCGAATAGGTCTATCTCTGGATGACCCCACTGCTGGAAGTACGGTTGGAGTACTGATGGGTGTAACTCCCACTCGTGCATCTGGTGGCGGTGTCTGCTGAGCAGATCTGCCATCTGGTTGTCCTTGCCGGGGAGGTGTTCCGCCATGAGGAACATGTTCCTCTGAATGGCCCACTTCCACATGCTCTGAGCCAGATGAGACAACTGTGGAGAGTGTGTTCCTCCCTGCTTTTGTATGTAGTACATGGCGGTCATGTTGTCCGTCCGGATCAACACGACTTTGTTGCACAAGTGTACTTTGAATGCTTTCATTGCTAGGAAGATTGCCATCAGTTCTAGAAGGTTGATGTGCATCTTCTTTTGTTGTATTGTCCATAGTCCCTGCACTGTGTAATTGAGTACATGAGCTCCCCATCCCTGGAGAGACGCGTCCGCTGTCAGTATTATTTGTGGAACAGGCTCTTGGAACGGTCGGCCCTTGCAAAGGTTTTGTGGATTCCACCAATGCAGAGAGTTGTATGCCCGACCTCTCACCAACACTAGGTCTTTTAGTTGCCCGTGAGCCTGATTACATTGACGTGCTAAGCACTCCTGAAGCGGGCGCATATGTAGTCTCGCGTGTGGGACTATGAAGATGCAGGAGGCCATCATGCCTATCAACTGCACGCCGAAGGGAAGAACCTTGAATTGGTAGTGCTGCCCTTGAACAGTGAACCTGAGATATTTTTTGTGTGAGGGGTGAATGGGTATGTGGAAATACGCATCTTTTAGGTCTAGCGTGGCCAGGAAGTCTCCCTGTTTGAGCAGCGGGAGGACTTGTTGTAGGGTGAGCATGTGGAAATGCTCTGAGAGAATGTAGCGGTTGAGGGGCCTCAGGTCTAGTATAGGTCTGAGTGACCCGTCCTTTTTTGGTATTAAGAAGTACAGGGAGTACACCCCCGTGCCTTGCTCGTGGACGGGTACGACCTCTAGTGCGCCTTTTTCCAGCATACTTAGCACTTCCTGCTGTAATAGCACTAAGTGCTCTGAGGACATAGGCCGGTGTTTTGGCGGTATTGTGGGTGGAGTGGAGGTTAATTCTAGGCAGTAACCGTGTTTGATAATATCTTTGACCCACCTGTCCGTGGTGATGGTGTTCCACGTGGACAGGAACCTTTGTAGCCTTCCCCCGACAGGTGTTATGTGGTCGGGAGGAAGGGAGAGGGCGTCACTGTTTGTTCTTGGGGGAGGACCTGGTATTGCCGTATCCGCGTCCTCTGCCCTTTGTGCTGGAGCCACGATACCCACCCCGGGTGTTTTTATCGTAGGTACTTAGTGTGTTGCCCTTGTTGTAGGTTTGCTGTGACCCCTGTCCTCTGCCTGGTCCTCTATTTCCGGGGCGACGAAAGGAGCCACTCCGAAAGGTCTGCGTTTGGAGAGCCCCCATGGACTTTGCAGTGTCTGTGTCCTTTTTTATTTTTTCTAGGGTGGTGTCAACTTCTGGCCCGAATAAGTAGTCGGGGTTGACCGGCTGATTGAGGATGTTATTTTGAACCTCAGGTTTGAATCCGGAGATTCGTAACCAGGCGTGTCGTCGTAGCATGACGCTGGTGTTTATGGCTCTGGCAGCTGTATCTGCGGCATCCAGTGCACACTTAATGGATGCGTTCGTGAGGAGTTGTCCCTCCCTGATGAGGATCTCTGCTCCCTCTTTGTATTGGTCAGGGAGATGTTGGAGTAGGGTTTCTAATGTGTCATAGTGTGCGCGATCGTAGCGAGCTAGGAGCGCCTGGGTATTGGCAATACGCCATATGTTAGCTGCCTGGGCTGCAACCCGTTTGCCGGAGGTCTCTAGCACCTTGGACTCTTTGTCCGGGGGAGGAGCATCCCCAGTTGTCTGCGAGTGCGCCCGTTTGCGAGCATTTGCGACTACGATGGAATCCAGAGGCAACTGGCCT
Organism: Triturus cristatus; assembly: GCF_964204655.1. Lineage (NCBI taxonomy): Eukaryota > Metazoa > Chordata > Amphibia > Caudata > Salamandridae > Triturus > Triturus cristatus. The sequence continues at coordinate 1,116,383,270 of NC_140579.1, forward strand.
CTAATGTACGTAGGGTCCCCAGGCGCCGACCTATATTTCTTGTCGATCCTGGGGTTTATTACTCTTGCCCTGGTGGGTTCTTTGAAAATGTCCTTTGCTGGTTTGAGGACACCTTTCAACATGGGTAGAGTTTTGATATTCCTTTCGGAAGATGTGAAAGTATCCATTAGAAAATCGTCCTCGATTGTGTCAGAGTGGAGTTGCACACCATGATTTGCCGCAGCACGTTCAATTAGGGCGTTGAATGCGGCAGTGTCCTCTGTGGGAGACGTTTTTGCGCCATATAGCTGCGTGTCCTGTGTATCCATAGGTGCACCTGTGTCTACAGGGTCATCCCAAGCCTGGTCAGGGTCCTGTTGGCCTTCAGGGTCCATCTCTCTGGGGTAGGGGACGTCGTCACCCATATAGTCCTCCAAAACGTCGGTTTCGGAGTGTGTAGGAGAGAAGGACTGTGGATCTGGGTAGGAGGTATGGAGACGTTCGTAAAGAACTGGTTCCGAATCCGCTGGCAGCTTTTTCTTTAGCGGGATCCGGTAGGAGTCCAAAGCGTGTTCGGAAGATATTCTCCGCTTGTGGAGCATAATTCTGCCGGTGTCGGCATCGATGATGTGGAACGGTGACGTCTCCGTAGGAGAGCGTTCGGCAGGTGTGATCCTAGTTTGGGTGACACGTGTTCTTATGTCAAACATTTTGGGCGCCGTGGATGGCGGCAGGCCAAAAGTGATATGGGGTGGTGCTGGAGAAGCTTTTTGAGCTTTTTTCGGCTCGGGGCCCGACGTGTCCTGGAGGGCTGCCTTTTCTTTGATGCGTTGCAAGGACGCTGCAACTTGTCGCACCTGGAGCGCCGACGGTTCTTTGGCGCCGATCGGTTCTGTAGAGGCAGGCGTGGGCTTCTTCGGGGCCACGGGGTCATCGAGTTGAGGAGAGGTAGTAGCCGTCGACGGCGTCGATGATTGGGCCTTAGGTGCTGCTTTTGAAGTGGTGTGCGGCGCAGCTGCCATTTTGACCTTCGTGGCCGGAGCCGATTGTTTCGGTGCCGGGTGCCGAGGCGGTTTGGCGGTACCGATGGCCTTTTTTCGTGTGTCGGATCCGACGTCGGCTGCTGCGAGTTCGGCACCGAAGTCCCGTTTGGTGCGGTCGGTGCCGACGGGTTTTGCTGGCGTCGAAGGTGTAGTGGGCTTCGATCCGACCAGTGTCACTTTCAGTTTCGGTTTCTGTGGAACCGACACGACTTTTGGTTTCGGTTTCGAGGAAGGGAAACCAGTCGTTTTGGGTACTAATGGCTGTCGCTGAATGTCCGAGGCCGGGCCCGAGGGCGGGGCCGAAGAACTGCGGGATAGGTCTTGGGTAAGGCCCGAAGGCGATCCCTCGACCGGAGCCATAGACTGACGCACTGGGATATCCTCCGTCTGTACGGGTAGGCCTTGCTCGTCACCGGAGCTACTTTCTTCGGCCCCTAAGGCCTCATCGTAGTCTCCTACCTCGGTGTCGTCTTCATCCCTGTGAAAGAGTTGTTCTTCGATGTCTTCCGATCCGGAATCGTGTTCGGAAGCGGGGTTGGAGGGTAGGTTCTCCACGCCTTCCACATCTTCGTCCTCGGCGCTGAAGATGTTGGTCGGGCCGGTGCCGCTTGCTGCGCTTCAAGTCTCGCCGCTCGTCGATTCCGGAGAGTCTTTTTGGATCGGAATCGGGCACAGGCCATACATGTGGATTCGTCGTGATCCGGTGAAAGGCATTTGTTGCACACCGGGTGGACGTCGACATGGGGATATTTCGCATTGCAAACAGGACACCGCTTGAATGGTGTCCTTGATTCCATCGTCGATGGTGTCGATGGTCGATGCGAAAAAGTTGTTTTTGAAGTTAGTAAACTAACAAGTAACTGTCGATACCGATCGGGAACAGTACCGATGCGAACTAAAGGCCTTTTGGCCTGAAAAAAGTTTTCCCTAACTTGAGTCAAGATAAGCACATCCGAACCCAATGGCGGAAAAAAACAGTCTGAGGATGGAGAGGATGCCCATGCGCACTGTGGTCCAGGGGAGGAGTCACCTATCTCAGGATACATCGAAGAGTCTTCCAGGACAACAACGTGCAAACATCCGGACCCAACACTAGGCGGCGATCTATGCACAGATATGAATTCAGCAGCCCACATGCCTCGAACACATAGATCGCCATTCATCTGGTGTTGGGCCCGGATGTTTGTACTTGTTTTCGTCTTGGAAAAGTCTTTGAAGTCACGAGATAGGTGACTCCTCCTTTGGATGATAGTGCGCATGGGCATCGGCTCCATCTTCAGAATATGTTTCGCCAGCTGGGAAATGATGGAGTTTTGTGAGAAACAAATAAGATGCCCATGTATGCTGTATCTAAATAAGATAGACTGGAACAGATAGAGGTAGCCGGGGAGGTGGGTGGGCGTGTGTGTGTCTGCAGCTCTACATAACAAGAACAGATGCATACTGGTAAGTAGCATTTTCCGTTCAAGGCATATGAGCTGCAGATCACACACTATGCATAGATTGTATAGCAGTACCCCTTCCTAGCGGCGACCACCAGTATCTGTTGCAGTAGTCTGAATTAATGTTTTGAGTACAGCCTGGCCCACATTGGCTTGTTGTTTTGTTTGCACATCTACACAATAGTGCTTTGTGAATGTGTGCGGTGTAGACCATGTTGCTGCTTTGCAGATGTCATATAAGGGAATGTTTCCTAAAAATGTAATTGAAGCCCCTATCTTTCGGGTAAAGTGGGCTTTAGGGGGAACTGATAATGTACGTTTTGATTTGTGATAGGAAACCTGTATGCATTTGACAATCCACCTTGCTATCCCAGATTTTGATATGGGGTTGCCTTTATGTGGTGGTGAGAAGGACACAAAAAGTTGTTTTGTCTTGTGAAAAGGTTTTGTTCTTTCAATGTAATAAAGCAGTGCTCTTTTAACATCTAGAGTGTGAAGACCTCTTTCTGCAACTGTTAGTGGTTGTGAGAAAAATACTGGCAACTCCACAGACTGGTTGAGGTGGAAGGGAGAAATAACCTTAGGGAGGAATTTTGGATTGGTTCTGAGAACTACTTTGTTATGATGAAGTTGTAAAAAAGGTTCTTGAATAGTTAGTGCCTGTAGCTCACTGACTCTTCTAAGGGAAGTAATGGCCACTAGGAAAGCGACTTTCCATGTTAGAAATTGTAGCTCGCATTTGTGCAGAGGCCACACAGGTGAGGTGGGTAACCTGAGAGGAATTATTCTTTTGAGGCCTTCCATAAATGCTTTGATGGCAGGTACCCTGAATAGCGAAAAGTGTTTTCTATTTTGTAAATAGGCCGCTATGGCAGCGAGGTGTAACCTAATAGATGTGTATGCTAAGTTATACCTTTGGGGATGCAGTAGGTAACCTATGATGTGTTGAATAGACACATCTAGAGGATTGATGGTGTTATTGTGACCATATATCACGAATCGTTTCCACTTGGCCGCATAGCAGGTTCTAGTGGTGGGGCGTCTAGCTTCCTTGATAATGTTCATACAGTCAGGGGGAAGGTTAAGGTAACCGAACTCTAAGACCTCAGGAGCCAAATCACTAGGTTGAGCTGTGCTGGGTCTGGGTGTCTGATCTCTCCATGGCTCTGTGTTAAGAGGCGTGGGGAGAGGTGTAGTTTTTGGTGCGGGACCACGGATAGTTCCAGTAATGTGTACCATGGTTGTCTGGCCCATGTTGGAGCAACTAGGATGAGAGTCAGTGAGTGTTGCAGTAGTTTGCGCACCACCAGTGGAATGAGTGGGAGAGGCGGAAAAGCGTACGCAAATCTGCCTGACCAATTCATCCATATCGCATTTCCTTTGGACAATGGGTGTGGCTATCTGGCGGCGAAGCTTGGGCATTTGGCGTTTGTGTGTGGCGAAGAGATCTATCTCTGGTTGCCCCCACATGTGGAAAAATGGGTGAAGAACTTGCGGATGAAGTTCCCACTAGTGAATCTGTTGCGTCTGACGACTTAACAGATCGGCTATGTTGTTCTGGACTCCCGGGACATGTTGGGCTAGGAGAAAAATGTTCTGAGGAATAGCCCATCTCCATATGCTTTGCGCTAGTTGAGAGAGCTGTAGGGAGTGTGTCCCGCCTTGTTTCTGTATGTAGTACATGGCTGTCATTTTGTCGGTGCGTACTAGGACAGCTTGTTTGTTTCTGGAATGCCTTGAGTGCTAGGAAGATGGCTAGTAACTCCAAGTGGTTGATGTGGAGTGACTTTTGTTGAGGCATCCACCTGCCCTGCATGGTGTGATGTAATAGATGAGCTCCCAAGCCGGAGAGCGATGCGTCCGCTGTTAGCACAATCTGTGGAAACGGCTCGAGGAACGGTCGCCATTTGGAAAGGTTTTTGGTGTTTCACCACTGCAGAGAGCGATGCGTGCGACCGTCCACCAACACCAGATCTGTTAACTGACCTTGAGCCTGGTTCCACTGACGTGCCAGACATTCCTGCAGGGGGCGCATCTGGAGTCTTGCGTGAGGTACTATGAATATGCAAGAGGCCATCATCCCTATCAACTGCATGAACACTCGAGCTGGAAGTGTGTGTTGCGGCTGAAATTTTGATATGAGGCTTTGCATGCTTGCCATCCTGGTTTTGCTGGGATATGCAAGTGCTTTTGAGGTGTTTATTGTGGCACCGAGGTACTGTTGTATGTGGGACGGTTGTAGGTGGGGCTTTGTGTGGTTTACTGTAAACCCTAAGTCGTGGAGTAGTTGGATTGTGGCGTGAGTGTGATGTACACACTGATGGTATGAGTTGGCTTTTATGAGCCAATCGTCTAAGTATGGGAAGACGTGGATGTGCTGTCTTCTTAGGTGAGACGCAACTACCGCCAGACACTTGGTGAAAACTCTGGGTGCTGTGGTGATTCCGAATGGGAGGACCTTGAATTGGTAGTGCTAACCGTCCACTACAAACCTGAGATATTTCCTATGAGAGGTGTGAATGGGAATATGAAAGTAGGCGTCCTTGAGATCTAGAGTGGCAAGGAAATCGCCTTGTGAGAGAAGAGGAAGGACCTGTTGAAGCATGACCAATGTGAAAATGGTCTCAATGTATGTACAGGTTTAAGGGTCTGAGGTCTAGGATTGGTCTTAGACAGCCATCCTTCTTCAGAATGAGGAAGTACAGGGAGTAAACTCCTGTGTTTTGCTGTTGCAGGGGGACTGGTTCTATTGTATGTTTGTGTAGGAGGGAGATTACCTCCTGCTTTAGCAGCGATAAATGTTCCGGTGACATTGGGCGCTGTCTGGGTGGTATGTTTGGGGGGGTAGAAGTGAGTTCTAGACAGTAACCCGATTGAATGATTTGTCTCACCCACCTGTCTGTGGTGATGTTGTTCCAGACAGGTAGGAAATGTAGCAATCTTCCCCCGACCGGAGTAGAATGGTCTGGGGGAGCAGAGGGAAGTCATTGGGTAGGGGTGGAGGCAGAGCGGGTATTATTGCCTCTTTGATAACCTCTGGTGAATGTGGTCTGAGTGGGAGTTTTATAGGACGTGGAGGGATTGTCAGAGGAGTAGCCTCTGGAGATGCCCTTGTAAGAGGAGCGACGAAAAGGAACGTCTGGGAGCTTGTGATTGCAGGGCTCCCATTGATTTAGCTGTGCCGGTGTCTTTTTTAATCTTTGAGAGATGAATCCACGGCTGGCCCAAATAGATGCTCCTGGTCAAATGGCTGGTTAAGAATGGAAGTCTGAACCTCAGGTTTAAAACCTGAAATGCGTAGCCATGCATGCCTATGCAGAAGGACACATGTGTTGATGGCTCTGGAGGCGGTGTCTGCCACATCTAGCGCGCAACGAATGGAGGTGTTTGTGATGAGCTTACCCTCCTGTATGAGGTCGTTGGAGTGGACTTGTGCTCCTTAGGTTTTGAAGCGTGAGATTTTTTTGTCTCCGCAGGAGTTTGCGGAACCGATTGTCGGTTCCGATGGCTTCTTCGGTTCCAAAGGTTGAGAATGTGAACTCTTCAGTAGTGTCTTTTTGCTCGGTTCCGGCGGCTTTTTCGGAGTGGAGGGGTCGGTGCCAGTAGGTTTGGGTGCCGAGAGCATGGATGTGGAGGCAGTGGTCGGCATTAAGGTGGAGGAGGGTTTCTTTTTCAGTTTTGGCATCGATGGCAGGCTGACTCGAGCCCGAGTGGCCTGAAGGCTTAGTTGTGGACTACTTTGCCAGGACCGAAGGCGGGGCGTGAGAAGTATTGTCTCGGTGTGCACCTGGGCCCGAAGGTGAAGGTGTTACCGAAGCCTTTTTCGGTGCGGGGTTGAGGGGGTCGGGGTCGACGTCACTACTTACGACCCGCTGCCCAGGAGTGATGTCCTCGACGTCAGATTCATTGGCTTCAGAGGCGCTGACGGGGCCTTCTTCGACCTGCTCCTGTTCTGGCACATCGACGCCCTCCTGGAAGATGTAATCGGGAATGGATACAGACGAGCGAGCCATTGTTCTTTGAGCTCGATGATCCCGAATGGTTTTCTTGGAGCGGAACGAGGCACAAGCTGGACAGTCTTTGGCCTCGTGCTCCGGTGAGAGGCAGCGGTTACACACCTCATGAAGATCTGTGTGTGGGAATTTCGACCCACATTGAGGACACTTCTTGAAAGGAGTCCTTTCCATGAGCCAGAATGAATGGCCTAAGTAAGCCCGAAGGCCTTCGTCGACTACCGGAATCGAGGACTTCGAAATTGAAGAGATGCGCGATGACTAGGGATCGCGATCGAAACAATACCGGAGAAAGGGTGAGGATTGCGCGTCGAAAGTTGGATCGGTAACGGCACCGAATTGGAGCACGATAAACACATCCGAGCCCGATGGCGGAAAAAAACAATCTGGTGATGGAGCTGATGCCCATGCGCACTATCATCCAAAGGAGGAGTCACCTATCTTGTGACTTCCAAAGACTTTTCCAGGACAAAAACAAGTTCAAACATCCGGGCCCAACACCAGATGGATGGCGATCTATGCATAGTGTGTGATCTGCAGCTCATATGCCTCGAACATAACCTTTAATGGTGCCAACAAGAAAACTTTGATGAGCCCAATGAGCCTCACAACAGGTCAAGAACTTCACCAAATGACCAGAATAAGCCAACTTAGAAGATGGGCACTGAGTGGCCAGGATAACTTGCACCATATCAGCAGGCACATCAGACTCCTTCAATTGGGTCTGCTCAATCTCCAAGCATAGAGATGTAGGGTGTGGAGGTTTGGGTGCAGAACCCTGCACTGTTGCTGAGACAGGAAGTTCTCCCTAAGAGATACTCTGAATGGGGGGACAGATGCTCAGGCTCAGCAGGTTGAGTAACACACTCTCCTGGGCTAATTCTGGGCTATTAGGATCTGTTGAGCTCTGCCCCTCCTGATTTCTTTCAGAATTCAGGGCCGAGGTGGTGGAAAGGCATACAGGAGACCACAGTCCCTCTGTAAGTAGAGTCTTTTAGAGGGTCTTGAGGTGGAAACTAGCATGCAGTATTTGTGATGCTGCATGTTCCGGCAGGGGTGAAAAGATCCACCCAAGGCATGCCCCACTAGGCGAAGAAGCCTTGAACCACCTTCAGGTGCAGACACCTCCCATGGCCCACCAGATGACGACTGCTGAGCTTGCTCACCCAGGCATTTAGCGAGTCTGCTAACTGACTACTCAAGATCCCTCGGTGGTTCGAGCCACTCGAGAATCACAAAGGCACAGTACACCAGATGCCACAGCAGCCTCCTTGTCGCAGTAGCAAATAGCAGCTGTGCTGTCTATTCGGACCTGGGCCACCATCACCTAGATGGATTGCAGAATCTCTTTAGGGCTAACCGAAAGGAATGCATTCTTGAAGGGTGATATGGTGCCGCTGGCCCCCTGGAGACTAAAGGTCTCCGATTTCCACTTCATCCACAACGCCCTATTCCAGAGAGAATGTGTCCTTTGTTATTGTTCTGGACAGGGGAGGTAAAACAGCACGCCATAGTTCAGGTTGGCTTCTGTCAGTCTCCACTGAAGGTTCAGGCTGCCTTGTCCGAGACAAAGATGTTGTCCAAGAAGTAACCCCGTGCTGAGCACTATGCAGGTGAGTCCACTTGAAAGCATGCATGTGCCAACGAGCACAGGGGCCCAACAGGATGCATGAGGCCAGGAGGCAAAAAGTCTCAGAACTTTTTGCACTAGAACAGTGAATGAAACTGAAACATCAGGCTTATAATCTTGCTGTTCAGGGCCAGTTACAGGGGTAGAAAAGTCTCGAAAACTACTGTACCTAGCATGAACCTTGTTAAGAGAATTCTCTGCATTGGTTACTGATTTTAGTTAATTGATTATTAATTCCTCTCCACCACCCCCCCCCCTTGGGGGGGGGGGGGGTGGAGAGGGCGAGGTGATGCAGGATAATAAACTAAGTGTTCAGACTCCACAACAAACCAAGAGTACTGCCTGTCAAGTCAAGTCAAGTCAGATAATTTATATAGCGCTCTACATACCCAGAGGGTCTCAAGGCGCTTGGAGAAGGGTGGGGAAATTACTTGTCGAATATCCAGGTTTTAAGTTGCTTTCTGAATGCTAGGTGGTTCTGAGTGAGGCGAAGGTGAGTGGGAAGTGTGTTCCAGGTTTTAGCCGCTAGGTAGGAGAAGGATCTTCCCCCCATGGTGGTTTTGTTGATGCGAGGTACAGCAGCAAGGGCTTGGTTGGAAGAGCGAAGTTGGCGGGAGGGGGTGTAGAAGGAGAGTCGTGTGTTGAGGCATTCTGGTCCAAGTTCGTAAAGTGCTTTGTGTGCGTGGGTAAGGAGGCGGAATGTTATCCTCCTATTGACGGGGAGCCAGTGGAGGTCTTTCAGGTGACCAGAAATGTGGTCTTTACGCGGGATGTCTAGTATGAGTCTGGCTGATGCGTTCTGGATGTGTTGGAGTTTTTTCTGAAGTTTTGCGGTGGTACCGGCGTATAGGGTGTTTCCATAGTCCAGGCGGCTTGTAACCAGTGCGTGGGTGACCGTTTTTCTAGTTTCAGTGGGGATCCGGCGAAATGTTTTTTTGAGCATGCGAAGAATGTTGAAGCAAGATGATGAAACGGCGTTGACTTGTCTGGTCATCGAGAGTGAGGAGTCCAGGATGATGCCCAAGTTCCGTGCGTGGTCCGTCGGGATGGGTGCTTTTCCAAGGGCCTCTGGCCACCAAGAGTCGTCCCAGGCAGAGGGGGAGGCACCTAAGATAAGGACTTCTGTTTTGTCTGAATTCAGTTTCAGACGGCTGTGCTTCATCCACTCGGCTACTTCTTTCATTCCTTCATGTAGATTGGTTTTGGCGGTGTTAGGGTCTTTGGTGAGTGAGAGGATCAGTTGGGTGTCATCAGCGTAGGAGATGATGTTGAGGTTGTGTTGGCGAGCGATGGCTGCAAGGGGGCTCATGTATACGTTGAAGAGGGTGGGGCTGAGTGAAGATGAAGATCCTTGTGGCACGCCACAAATGACTTCAGTGGCATCTGACTTGAATGGTGGGAGGCGGACTCTCTGAGTTCTTCCTGTAAGGAACGAGGTGATCCATTCCAGAGCTTTTCCTTGGATACCGATGTTTCTGAGGCGTTGTAATAGGGTGCTATGACAGACTGTGTCGAAGGCTGCGGAGAGGTCGAGGAGGATGAGGGCTACTGTGTCTCCATTGTCCAGTAGAGTTCGAATGTCGTCTGTTGCAGCGATGAGTGCGGTCTCAGTGCTGTGTTTGGCTCGGAAGCCGGACTGTGAGGAGTCGAGGGATCTGTTGGTTTCGAGGAAGGCGGCGAGCTGGTTGTTGACAGCTTTCTCGATGACTTTGGCCGGGAATGGTAGGAGCGAGATGGGGCGGTAGTTTTTGAGTTCGGTGGGGTCTGCTGTGGGTTTTTTCAGAAGGGCGCTGAGTTCGGCGTGTTTCCAGCTTTCCGGGAAGGTGGCGGAGTTGAGGGAGCAGTTGATGACGTCTCGGAGGTGTGGTGCTATGATGGAATCTGCTTTGTTGAAGATGTGGTGAGGGCATGGGTCTGTGGGGGATCCTGAATGGATGGAATTCATCAGGCGGATGGTGTCCTCAGTGGAGATTGGGTTCCAGTCGTTAAGGATGTTCAGGGGGGGTGGAGGTATGGCAGAAGGTTGGGTGGGTTGGTCTCCGGATTGGTTGTCAAAGCTGTTGTGGATATCAGCGATTTTGTCGTGGAAGAACGAAGCTAGGGAGTCGCAAAGTGTTTGAGAGGGAGTGATGTCGTTGGAGTTGGCAGTGGGGTTGGTAAACTCTTTGATGATGTTGAATAATTCCTTGCTGTTGTGGGCGTTTTTGTCTAGTCGGTCTTTAAATGAGGCTTTCTTGGCGGTCCGGATCAGTTGGTGGTGTATGCGGGTGGCGTTTTTGAAGGCGTCCCTGGTGCTGGTGTTTGGGTCTTTTTTCCAGGCCTTCTCAAGGGATCGACAGAGTTTCTTGGATTTCTTAAGATCATCGTTGAACCAGGGGGCGTTTTTGCTGCCTAGTTTGATTTGACGTTTTTTCAAAGGTGCTAGGTTGTCGGCGCTGTTGGTTAGCCATTGAGTGAGGTTGATGGCTGCTTGGTTGGCGTTCGAAGAGTGGGCAGGGGGTTTTGAAGAAGCGATGAGGAGATCTGGTCGATGGTGATTTTGTTCCAGTTTCTTCGCAAGTGGGTTGAGGATGGTTGTGGATTGTGGTCTTTTTGTAGGTAAAGTGAACGCAGCTGTGGTCCGTCCAATGGAGAACTGTGGTGTGACTGAAGGAGATGTGTTTCCTGGAGGTGAGGATAGGGTCGAGTGTGTGACCTGCGTAGTGGGTGGGGGTATTAACAAGTTGCTTGAGTCCGAGGTTGGCGAGATTGTCCAGGAGGGTGGTGGCGTTGCTGTCGTTGCTATTATCTAGGTGAAAATTGAGGTCTCCCAGTAGAATGTAGTCCTCGGAGGGGAGGGCGTGTGGGGTGATGAAGTCAGTGATGCCTTCAATGAATTGTGCACGGGGTCCTGGTGGTCTGTAGAGTAGGGTGCCTCTTAGTGTGGTCTTGGGGTCGGTGTGAATCTGGAAGTGAAGGTGCTCGGCGCTAGCGAGGTTGACGTCTGAGCCGGTTGAGATGCGGATGGAATTCTTATGGACGATGGCGATGCCTCCTCCAGTTTGCTTGGTGCGGTCCTTACGGATGATCTTGTAGCCTTCCGGGATGGCAATGGTGATGTCTGGGGCTGAGGAGGCGTTCATCCATGTTTCTGTTAGGAAGGCGACGTCCGGAGAGATGGTGTCTAGTAGATTCCAAAGGTCGATGGCGTGTCTGTGGACCGAGCGGGTGTTGAGCAAGATGCATTTAAGGTGGTTGGTGTCGGATCTCTGTTTGGTGTTAGTGGATGAGGAGTTGGTCTTGGTGCCATCATACTTGCAGGAGTTGCATGTGAACGGTCCATGGGTGTGTCCAGGAGCGGCTTGGGCGCAGTTGGGGAGTCGGCCGGGGTTTAAGGCTAAGAGGGTGGAGGCGTCGTATGTAGTGCGGGTGGGGTGGGTGGTATGGGGGCCAGGGGGTCTGGCGCTGGGCGCGGGCTTGGCGCGGACGGGCGTAGACGGGCTTACCTTTGGCGCACCTTCGGCGCAACTGGGGCGCGACCGCTGCGCATGAACGCTGCGCGCGAATGCATCTGTCATAAGTGGATGGGGAGGGGGGAGGGGCGCGGGAGGGTCAGCAGGGAGGCGGGAGCGGGGAGGAGCCACGGGCTGGAAGTGGAAGCAACAACAACAACAAAAATGGCCTCTTAATGAGAAAACGAAACGGGGCACAGCCGAGGGTCGGCAAGCACAATTAAATAGTTATCAATAGCAGTCTCATGCACAGAGCAGCGCAAACGGCACCAAAAGCGAGCACCTTCTTCACTAATGAATCAATATCCAGCTGTCGAGCAAAGAGAAGTGAAAGTTAATTTAGCGCAGGTAGGGCACTGAAAAGCGCTTAGCGGAAACGATACCAGGCGGGGTCCAGCAGGGTATCCGGCAGCAATGAGGTAGGCAAGCTGGCAGCAGGCGTGGGAGCGTGGGTGAGCGACCGCTTTGGGTCAAGCACATAAAATTAAGCTTAATGCAAGTCCAAGGACACCATCCAGTCCCCTGGATCCAGGGTCAGCATCTTAAATGTGTCCTTCCAAAGGAAGGTGTTAAAGAACCGAAGATCGAATATTGGCCTGAGCTCTCTGTCCTTTTAGACAGCATTAATTACCAGGAGTAACAACCTGTGCCTTTCTTGCTTCTGAAACTCTCCCTTGGGCCCCTTTGCCCAATAGTGACCACCCTTACTGGTCATGGTCTGCTGACGTGTGAACCCAAATAGGAGGCTGGACACAAGAGGAGGATGTAACCATGTTGCACAACCTTCAGCAGCCACGAACCTGAAAAGACTGCTTGCCGACCAGGCTAATAAATCTGTATTTTGCTCCCTACCAGCTACCCATGACAGTAGGAGGGGGAATAGGAGTGACTTGGCTCCAGTCACGTTGAGCAAAAAGGAGCAAGGGAGTTGCTGTCCTTATTGGTGGTCATGTCTTCTGCCGCCACCACCACCTCTGACACCACGAAAGAGCGGTATCGCTGCTGAACTAGCTGAGAGCTCTGGTTTTGGAAACAGGTAACACTTAAGAGTATACCCTGACCGTTCAGTACCTTTGGTGGAATTTACAAGCTGGAGACAGCAAAGCCAAGGAACTGGCCATAGAACGGCTGTCTATAAAGCTGGCCAATGCAGAACAAGCATTTTCTCAAAAAAGCCTGGCACCAATAAATCGTATATTTAGAAGGGATGCCTACACATCCCCAAAATATCCTGGGATACACATTCATGCATCCTGTTGATCACCACACTAGTGTCAATTTTGCAAATCATGTAGTCTTGTGTCCAGACCAGCTTCAATACATACTTAGCTCCATCCTGTCCATCATGGATTGTTTGCATGAACTCATTCCTAAATTCCACAGAAAATGTAAGTAAAATCTCACTTGCTAGAGGGTGCGGTGTGTATATAGAGCTTTCACAGACAGACAGCATACAGGGATCTCAATGCCAAACTGGCAGATTATAAAACCTTTCCAAACACGTCACAGCATATTAATTTTCTGCCTGGCAGGGCAGTGGAGACCCCAGTAGGTTTGACCATGCTGGCGTAATGCCAGAACCACCAAGCTCTCAAGAGTCTGTGTTGGGTCAGAACGGCAGGGTCCACAGAGGCAGGCCACTTACACCTGGTTATAGAGTGCCTCATCGGAGGATCAGAGTGCAAGGTTGCCATCAAGGCTTCTGTGGAGCTTCAATAAAGGGCTGCAAAAGCTTTAAAGTCGCAGACTGAGGCTGCAAGATCTCCGCATTAGTTTCTATTGTGGGCAACAGATGGGTCCAACATGTCTGCACGCTGCAGACTTCTGCAAAAGAGGTACTCACTGTAGGGGCCCCACTTGGGGACACACTGTTGCATGTAACCAGGCACGTTATAAATGGATTTTTTTGTATTTTTTATTAATAACTCGCTCTTAGAGGCCACCAGCATTTTGCAAGCCCAGGTACATATCTGCATTTTTGTAATGAGGTGAGAGTAAATTATCAGCCTCCTCGGCATCATTGTATTGTATTGTATAGCATAGAGTTTTTGTATAGCGCAGCTGTCACCCAACGGGTATCCTGGCGCTTGGAGACCATGTTGACCTATAGCAGCAGAAACGGCTGAGCTACTAATCAGGAGTGCTACTAACTATTCCTGGCAAATAGCCAGGTCTTAAGGTTCTTCCTGAAATCCAGCAGGGATTCCACTTGTCTAAGGTTTTTGGGTATCTCATTCCAAAGACATGCTGCTGCTGTGCCGAAGGACCTACCTCCCATCCTGGCCATAATTAGTCTCTAGCCTCTGGTAGTGCTGGTGTGAAGGTTGTGTCTCTTCCTGGGAGTCCTTGTCATTTCAGAATAGACATTGGCCAAGCTCAGGCAGACCTTGGCTCCAGATTCGAAATGGGCATCAGGGTTGGTTCCAAAGTTGGTGCGACTGGAGCAGAGGCTGACGTCAGAGCGGTCAGAACCTTTTGCTACCATTATACAAAGTGCCTCACTAGCCCTAGTAGGGCCATGGCGAAAAACGTGCATTGGACACATTCTTTGCAGGTGTTTCCCCCCGACAACACTATCATCATCAAAAGGTTTTTATGAAAATGAATGGTTTACACCTATAGCCCATGTATATAGTAGTTCAAACTTCAAAACAAATAAAATGTTAAAATACATTCTAATTCAAGGAGGAGGAAGGGGGAGGCGAATTGTGTGAAGCAAGAGATAATTCAATTATAAACATTAATTCACAGTAAAGGTGCACTGACGACTTGAAAGTAGATGAAGTCTTAATCTCCTCACAATTTGCCTCCAGCTTCATTCAGCTCCCTTTAACTACTCTTCCTTATCATTTCATATTAATAGATTCTACATTCCCCGTGTCATTGCATGGTTAACATTCTATCCACTCTACATATCTCCTTCCCTTAATAAATGGAAAAATACCCTATACACATTAGTCTAGAAAAATATATACAAGAAATAAACACCTAACTAACATCAATTAAAAATAAAAAGACACGGTATAAATGAAACGTAACTTATCATAATCAGCCATCACACTTCAAGGATTGGTCACAAGCTGACAATTCCTAGACTCCAAACGGATCCATCCTTCAATGCTAACACAGTTTGCCATGAAAGGCTGATAAATATAGCTGTCTTCCTTCCTGGCTATGCCAACCCAGTCATCAACTTCCACATTCATATTCTGCACCCTTTTCTTAATCTCATAATATAGAATTGTTATTCCTTGCTCCTAAGTGACTCTTTAATTGCTTTACGATCAACCCACACATAATCCCTACTCTTTAACCATGCAGAGATTTCCTTTCTGCCAGGCTCTTTACCTTTGAGATACAAATGGGAACACACCATCATTGAATGGGGTGTGGTTCTATGTGAACCAGCTCATTTCCACAGGTAGGCCATTAGCAAAAGACACTTGAATATTCTGCAAGACTAAACGTTAATTCTTTCCATCAAACAACTAGCTGGAGGCCTGAATAGGGCCACCCTCTCATGCACAGTACCCATTCTGACAAAAAAAGTTAATAATACTCCTGGAAACGAACAGTACTCCATTCTTTGATACTAGGGACTTGGGAATTCCTTCTTCTGTGAATATATCTCCCAGGATCTCTATCACACTCTTGATATCTATTTGCGCCAAAGTTCTAACCACTTAGTGTGGTAACCAGCTGAAATGTTCATGTACTTGTCTCTAGACCCCTGCCTAGAGATCGGGAGCACAAAATCTAAAAATACTCTTTCCCTCAGCTTGTCAGGAAATTCTGTACATCCTAAAGTAGGTTGCCTCACCACTTTTGTTTTGTCACTATTAGCACACAGCCATACAGTGTCTTACCAGATCTTCCAATGTATTCTGCATCCTGGGCCACCAACATGACTGTCTTGCTCTGCTTTTAGTCATGTCCGACATGAATATTCCTCATATGCTATCTGACCAATATCTTTACGGAAATATACTGGCAAAAATATTTACCACCTTCTCATTACCTTTTGCTCAAATAGCATCAATTCATCCTTCACCTTGAAACAAGTATTCATCTCTCTGTTCTGACACATCTCAATACTCCATCCCTCTTACCCATTCTTTTATCATCCTCACCAAAGAATCTTCCTTCATAGCTATTTCCCATTCCTCTTTCTTCAATGCCACTTCTTCCTGACCATCCAGCCTACCTTCCACATTCATTTCCAAAGTCCACTCAATTTCAACTACTCACAATCTTGACACACAATCGGTCACAACATTCTTCAAACCATTCATGTACTCCATTTCAAAATTATACTTCCTGACAGATAACATCCACCTTGATATTCTCTGTATAACAATTCCTTCTAAACCCTTCTCACCTTTAAACAAGTGTATCAGTGGTTTGTGATCAGTCCTAAATCTGAAGGGCAGTCCCAACATGAAGTATTTAAAATGCTTAATACCCCAGCAACAAGCAAGAGCTCCTCGATCTATCAGAGAGTAAAAGGGTTCTGCACCTTGCAGATGTCTTGATGCAAATCCTATCACAAGTCTTGTCCATCCTACATTTGTGTCAGAACCACACCAATTGCTATATTGCTAGCATTCTTTGGAATATACGTTTTTGTTGATGTCAGTGTTCTAAACGTGGAGGTTGCAAAATACCTTCCTTCACTTTCACAAAAAAGCATTTTCACATTTGCTGTTCCACTCAAAAACACAGTTCTTTTTCATAGTACTCGGCAGGCCTTGAAAAGTCTATTCACCCACTCACTAAGGTGAGTCAGATTTTATCAGGTTGAACTATATTTAGGACCTACTCCCCCGTTCCAGTGAGCTGAGAAAGAACAGGTGTTCTGTTCAGTCAGAAAGTAAAGGAGCAATAATGATGCCTTTAAATCTTGTTTTTATCTTGTCACACTTGCTCTGTGTTCACAGACAGAGGTCAGAAGTCAGTTTACAATTACTTTTCCTTCTCTGACTGAAGAGTTCCAGGATTTTGAAAAGTGTAGTGTGTGACTTGCTGTACCAAAAGCGAAAAGAGAGACTGTATGGTATCAGGTTTTTCCGACCACACATCTAAATAGCTAATTCGACAATTGTACAAACATTTTAAAATATATTTCAGTAGTTGTGAAAGCTAATTTTTTGTACTTGTGTGTGATGAAAAAATATTTTAATAGGATGAAAAACAAATCAGGACACTTAACTTGGTGATGTGCAAATGATAAATATGTTTTCTGAAACCCAATTTTCATATATTATTGTTAATACACTATCTAGTTTTATCAGCAAAGCTGCAAGGTAGTGGGAAGGGTTTTGGCCATTTCTTGGAAATGGACTGTCTGTCAATGACAGTGCGCTACCAAATCATGCTTTAGTAATATATTTATTAAAAGCGAGTGTTTAAACATGAACTGAGAAACACTTCTGCCCTGAAGCAAATGCTATCAGTAAACAGAGGCAAGTGAGGATTCATGTGTACCCTATATGTGGGCTAGACTCTTACTACACATAGAGCAAACGTTTAGTCTATTTAATCAAACAAACGTTTTGTTTTGTACAGCAGAAATGCTGAACTCACAAATTCTAAGGTACACTCATATGTCAGAATGAAGAAAAAGGCAGCTGTGTAAAATAAAATATTTGCCAATGATCACACAATTTGAGACCAGTTTACGGGTCAAATATATTACAGTTAGGTCGAGTAGATTATTCAAGTTACTCGACCTGCAGGTTTAGTAACATTTTTATGACTTTGAGGCCTGCTCGGAAGAGGCTCTACGAGCTCAGTAAAGTTCATTACAAATTTAGAGCAATACTCCGCTAACTCCAAGAATGATTTTAGCTACTCTCTGTTCAGCTTTACTGCTGTGACAATGCTTTTCTTACGTAGCCTTAAGCCATCTTTTTATTTTTCTTGTCTAAGATAAGGGTTTGCGTATGTTTGGATCCAACCTCTTTGTCAATTTATGACAAGATGCACTGAAACTTGAAAGTAGAGGATGTCTTATTTCCTTCACAAGTTGCCTCTAGCTTTGCTCAGCTCCCTCTAACCACTATTCCTTCTCTCATTTCATATCAACACATTCTGTGGTACTGTAAAATTTGGAACCACATTGGAGGCATGGCCCCACCATGCCTATTTTGGTGTCAACGAACCGCAAATGACAAAAGCGGTATGTACAAGTGTTTTCGTCATGTTTCACTGATGAATTCACCGTGTATACGATACTACATATTGTATCCGTGGGTTCCATTTTACAATAGTAGCCATTTTGTGGTTGCCCTCACATAGGCTGCGCTCTGAGGCCATGCCTAGGCCTAAAGGATACGTACACCTTCTGTGACTTCTCTATGACCTGTGCAAACTGACTCCGCTGCCCGAGGTCAATCCTGTCCGGCCGGTTCCTTTCCTCGCGGCCTAATGTGATTAGCATCAGGGCTCGACCCATCATAAAGCCCTTGTTCCCACACGATCTCTGACTAAGCTATTTCACACCTGACTCTGTTTCCTACTTTATGGCTTGTTTTACGAGCAGGAGGTGCCCGTGTTATTGGGGTCTGCTGATATCTGATGAGGGTTCTGAGCCTTGCTGGGTTAAATGATAGTGGGCTGAACGAGCTGAAATGTGGGATTGTCATCATAACTCTGTTCCTTCTTTGAAGCGAAAATATGTGAATGACCACTTGTAAAACAGGGGCGGTGTTGCCCAAAGCGTAATATTCTGTATAAATGAGAAGACTGGTTTTTGTTCTGGAGACTGCCTCGTTCAGTTGCTAAGGCTTCTGTGTGACGTAGTCTCACTCATTTGAGTTTAATAAAGATGTCTTTTGCTATTTCAGCTTCTTTTGCCAAGTTCTTTGTTATATTACCCTGAGAATGAAAATTTCAAGTACTACACTGTGGTCCAAGACAGGAAGAACTCGAAGCCATAGGGTGGTACCCCTGGCACCGCTGGGGTCCTAAAAACCCCAGTACTGCAATTCCAACCTTAGACTTTACATTTCACATGTCACTGCATAGTTAACTTCTATCCACTCACCAGCCCGAGCAGGTTTAGAAATAGGTGCGTGTGCTTCCGTATCAGATTGTAGGCCTGGCAGCAAAGGTCCACAAAGTCATGGAATCTGCTAGAGGGTTTGTCGCCCCCATTGATGACATATGCCATATCTGACGTAAAGACGAATGGTGCCCGATCCCTGCAAAGGAGAGGGAAGAGAGCATGGTTAGCAAGAAAATGATAAAGGGGAGGAAAAGCAGACAAAAACTTCTGCAAAACAAAAAACTGGAAAAGATAATATGGGAGAGAGAGAGAGAGAGAGAGAGAGAGAGACACAGAGAGAGAGAGAGAGACAGAGAGACAGAGCGAGAGAGGGAATAGGAGATTGAATGGATGGATGGGATCATAGGATGTTTAAACATAGGCACTACAAAGGATAATTATAATAAGTTTATTTTGACATATGTCCATAAAACATAAATAAGATCATTAAAACATGATAACCGCTGCCAGTGACAGTATCAATACAACTACTAACCATCACAGTTCTACAAGTGTGACAAGTCAGACTACTGCAGACCCCCATAGCTATAGAAACGACTTGGGCTGCAGGTATTCGTCACTTTTTATGTGTATGGTAATAATAAACAACTGTAACAGTGCTTATCTCTAAATTAGAGAAATTGCACCATCAAGTGGCAGACCATCATATTTGCCGGTGTTGAGCACCAGAAAAAAAGGCTCAAATTAGACACTGGCACTAATAACTCTTTTCCACGAAACTAGTGGTGTAGCTGGGGGAGGGGGTCTGGCCCGGGATTTTGGGGGCGGCGAGAGTCAGGTTTGTCGACTTCCACCATCCCACCCGGCCCCGAGAACAAGTCATCCGTCTTCCGCACCCCCCACCCTCCCACACCCCCCTCTTACCTGCACCCGGGCAGCAAACTTAGGGGCCACCCCAGGTGGCAGCAAGTCTAGCTATGTCACTGCACGACACAGATAAAAAGATCAGGAAAGGAGGTCCTTCACATGGGGATGTACAGGCTGTCATTCTACCCTGGACAAAACCAGCTTGCAAGAGAACCACCACCTTATGCACCACGTATATGGAGTCTAAATGCATGTTATCCATCATTTGCTTACAATTAAACTGTCTCATACAGCAACCAAATTACCCAAACACCCGAAGAAAGGTAAGGATCCCCATTCAGTCTCCTGTTGGCCCTAACATGGGTACGAGAAAAACAAGCATTGGCATAGCCAATAGGTCTCGCCTTTGGGGCCTCATAAGTGTTTAGGCAGAGCTATTGACTTTGCCAATGTATTTAAGCTGTGCTGTAGAGAAATGTGGCTGCTGTGCAGCATGCTGAAAAGTTGTAATAAAAAAGTGTCAGAAGCATTTTTGTTACCTTATATATGACCAAGAAGGCATTATGTCCAACAGTACGACCATATTAAAAAATGTATGTACAAAAATAAATGTCCTCATTTTTCTTTTGTTCTTTTTGTTCTTGCAATGCTGGCAACTTGTTTTTGCCTATTCCAATAGTTGTTTGGTAACTTTTTTTGAGGGGGCATAAACAATTGGAGATTGAAGGTTGTGAACTAGTACCTGTATTATAACACTATCAGCGGCCAGACGCTAAGGGAGAATCAACAGATGGCAGATTCCGAGAGCAGGCTGAGGTGGTGTTGAGTGATGTTGAGGTGGTAGTGGTGATGGTGGTGGTGACTGGTGCTAAGACGATGCTGAGGTGATGCTGAATGATACTTAGGTCTTGCTGAGTGATGTTGTGGTGGTGCTGAGTGATGCTGTGGTGGTGCTGAGTGATATTGTGGCCCAGAGTGATGCTGCGGTGGCGCTAAGTGATGCTGCGGTGGCGCTAAGTGATGCTGCGGTGGCGCTGAGTGATGCTGCGGTGGCGCTGAGTGATGCTGCGGTGGCGCTGAGTGATGCTGCGGTGGCGCTGAGCGATGCTGTGGTGGCGCTGAGCGATGCTGTGGTGGCGCTGAGTGATGTAGGGGAGTGAAAAAGAGAGAGAAATAAGGAGAGAGAGAGAGAGAGAGAGAGAGAGAGAGAGAGAGAGAGAGAGAGAGAGAGAGAGAGAGAGAGAGAGAGAGAGAGAGAGAGAGAGAGAGAGAGAGAGAGAGAGAGAGAGAGGAGAATGCAATAAAAAATTAATGCAGTAATGCATTGCTAAATGCCTCTGCTTATGTCGCCTTGCCCTGTATCAGCTGCTTGTTTCAGGAAAAAAAAACACACTGCACGAGGGAATAACAAATGCTATCGTTTTAAAAAACATCCATGTAACATAGATTGTGTCACAATAGATAGCTAATAATATTATTTTAAAGCACACGCAAAATAAAAGCCGTGCAGGAGTGAATAATGCTAATTTGCCATTTGCACGCGCTGTAATGCACACGCAAAATAAAAGCTGTGAAGGAGTGATTAACTAATGCTGATGTGCGCGCGCAGTAAGGGTGCCGTCGAGCGATGCACTAAATTAGGAAGACAGAGGAAAGCCAGATGGCGCCTCTGCGCGTAACAGTGCACGTGACTGCACGCTCGAGGCCCCACAAAAAGCATGTGGTCGGATTTTTCAATGCCCACTTACTAAAAGTCTCGCCAGAGCAGCGCATGCGCTGGCTCAGGCGAGACCTAAAAAGGTAGTGCCCTTGATTTAGAACTGTACTGCCACCACCAAAAAAACAACTCACTTAATAAACAAGGAAAAAGAGGCAGGAGGAACCCTCCCTCTGGCTGAGAGCTCACTTCATGTGATCCTTCTCAGCAGAGCCTACTCTGGAACGCCTGGATTCGAGTGGCTGATTAGAAGGTTCACTAGGGAAAAATATAGGGTTGACTAGAAAACATACAGCAAAAATCTTGTTGGTAGCTAATCGCAAATAAGACCAGAATGAATTAAAGGCTGGCAGTTGAAGCGTCCAACCGGCTGGGCAAGCGTTCATTCCTCAAAATATTTTGGAAGGGCAAAAGCACTCCCTAATGGCTCATTCTTTTACATTCAGTGTTTTGAAGGGTCCACATTGTGTCTGTGATATTCATTTATTGCCTTGGAATCCATCTAAGACGAGAAGAGTTGCCGTCTTTCCACCTTCCATTGGACTTCCTCCATGGAAGGGGTCTTTCATGCAACTCAAGGTTGCCCCTCCTGCACGTCCTGATGAAGACCCCTGAGATGGTTTCAAGCACCCACGAATATATGGGTCAAAACGTCGAAAATATTAATTGTCTGTACAAAAGCAAAAATCCCTCTTGGACCTCTAACAAATCTCTAGATGCCTGTCTGGATGATGATGTCTTTATTTCGTCTGTAAAAACAGCTTGCAGACTGCTTAAGCATTGCATTGTTCTATATTTTATTGCATTTTACGTGTACAGTCACATAACCCTTCACTCTGCACATGCAGGGACGTCACACTGTTTCCATCTTATAGAGCAACCTTAAGTCTATTGTACATAGATATTTTCGTGTAGTTGCGCTCAAAAGACATAGTGCAGTAATCATTTTCACAGGTTGTATTTTCTGTTATGTTGCTGTCGATTAGTTCTTCCAGTTGACCTTTAATTCATTTCGTTCTTATTTGTGATTAGCTACCGACAGGAATTTTGTTGTTTATACTAATTGTTACACAGATGCAGAGGTTTACTGGGTCACTCCATTAGACTGTAATGGTAGAAAACATACAGGGCATGGCGGCACAGCTTTAGCGAGACACACAGAGGACCATATTTCCAATAATGCTGAAATGCAATCCTGCCTGGTCTCCCTGCAACCACATTAGTGCCTCTAAAAGTTCAGCAGACATCAGGCTTTCACACTAACACGGATAAACAACGTAAACTCCATTTTAAAAGTACACCACTGACTCCCTCTAAAGGGCAAAGTCAAATCTTACACCGCGTATCTAATTTCGAAACCGATCCACAATCCCACAGTCCCACTCCTCGCCCCAAGAGTCGGGAGTCCCCATTTGATTGAAGCATGAACGTGCACCCAAATCGGTATTTCAAGCGTGCAATCACCACCACAGCTGGTGTATTTTAGACTCGCAGGTGTTTCTCCAAGAAATCCAACATGGCTGATTTTGATTTCATGCAGTAAATAAAACAACATTACTTGTTTTCACACCTTGTAACAGAGAAACTTGCAAACCTTGATGCTTCCATTCCCAGTATGGAAGTCAGAATAATGTGTAATACCACCTGGCGATATTGGTATTTTCTGGGAGCCTAGCTCCCTGGATCAAATACAGTCACAATAATTAAGGGTGCACAGAAGATGAGCGGTAATCAGTTCTGAGTGGGAGTTCGAAGTTCCATATTGAACAGGCACTATTTCAAGGCTTCTCTGGCTCGTCCTTTTCAATCTAGAATGACAGCGCCGCGAAGCTACCCTTCCAACCTTCTGAAAACACAATATTTAGAAAATGATAACTCTTCCCACCGTTTAAAGCTCTTATCATCCACGAGCCGACTGTCCATCCCTACAGACAGTTACAACTCTCCACGCTCCCTCCTTGCAATTTTTGATCATGCGCCGCTTCATTTTAAGCAGTTACGGATTCTATAATGTTTCTTTTTAAATCAGGGTGGGTGTTCTCGCTCTCCCCTTTCTTGCTCTTTGTAAAGCTCCCTTCCCAGCCCAGTCTGCTCTAGACAAAATTTGTAATTAATAAAAGCTCACAGCGACCAAAAACGTGAATCTATGAATGATAAGTGTTTAACAGGTCAGAAACGCTCCTTTAATGCAGTTCTTTGCACGAAGTGTCTCACAGAATTCAAACCCAATCCACAGGCTTCTGGCATGTACTGTAGACAAGCTGTATCACTGGTTGCAGAAGGTACACACCTTATTAACAATCATGAATCCGCCCCCAATACGGCAGTCCACATGTAATGCGGTATTCACACCAGGCGTGCAGCACCCATTGGGCTGAGAGGGTTTTAGCCTTCCTCTCCCCCATCAACATCTGTGGGGATGCTCTTATGCAAGTCGTTCAAGCTATCTGATTCACATTTGGGTTTATGGGATCCACCCAGGGTTGGAGATTGTGTGACCCTTGAAAACCAAGAGACACTTTTCGTATATGAGCCTCAGTGGCACACAGCGGAGTGGAGGGGCAGCAACCCTAGGAAATCCGGTATCTGTTTGGTCCATTCAGGAGCCGCAGATGCCGTACCAGGAAAATCAAGACACCACTTTTACCTGGGTGTACGAGGCACATATAAAAGTAAAATGTGACCACCATAGGAAACTGGTTGACATCCTTAGAGGCCCACTAGGGAACAGAAGAGGCCATATCCCAGTCTTTTGGTGAGAACAGTATTGATAAAAAAAATTGTTTTGTTAAAGCCTCTAAAGACGGAAAGTCCATTCTAGACAAAAGTCCCTTGCATGGCTCTAAAGAGTGTGCTGTCCTGCCCTCGTCGTTTTTCGCATTAAGGTCTCTGTTTGATTTATGTTCCCACAGGGACCCCAACAATCCCTCAAGATCACTGATGCACCTCCATGTTGCATAGATTTAGACCACAGAGCATTGCTCTAAAGTCGGGCTTTGTGGCAGTAACAGCATGATTATTTCAAAAGACACATGCCTTTTCGCTGGTTTTCTTCAATGGGGGAGAGGGTCTGCCCCATATCAACATTTTAGTACATGCCCCTTAAACATTTGTTTACATATGATTAGGATGACTGCAATAGTATGTGCACTTGAGAGCAACTGTGATTCAAGGTTAGTCTCCCGGACTAGCGCCCTCCTGCCAGACTGAGGACGGAGAGTAACGAACAAGAATCCAAATGGAAGCCTTTCAAGGAGAAAAACTCTATCTGCTGCTGAAGGGGTTTGTTGGACTACTGCACCCTACAGAAAAGTCTGCCCAGAAAGATCTGAAAAGCCTAGCTGCATGAGGATCTGTGAAAGATGTATTTGTGAAGTCTGTGCCGCTCCAAGACACAATGCCATCAAGATACTGTACAAGGAAAACGCCTACATCTCTCTGCATCGCTCAGTGCCTCGGGGAAGGAAAAGCACTTCAGGAAAACCAGAGCCTGTCTCTATATGTCTCCTGGAGCTTTGACAACAACCCTCGGTTCCATCCCCTGGCTTAAAAAGATCTGAAAGGTACCCAAGTGAGCCCACGCGGAGTCCATAACTGCGTACTGCAACTAAATCAGTAGCATGGCTGCACAGATATATTGATTTCAACTTAAGTCACTGAGGTCTGCAGGCATTTGAGACCAAGCCCCCAGTACTGTGGGCATCCTCCTCCACAGTGAAAATCCAACACGTGGTTGCTTGAGCATGTTATGTTCGTATATGGGTTGGCTTTGACAACTTATCACCTTCCATGGTCAAAAGAACAAGCAAATAACTGCAGAGAATGATCTTTTGTCCAGGATGTCATAGTAGAAGGGTGTCGTGGTAAGATTTTCAGAACAGCTTTTTAAAGTATTTTTGTTGGAAATGCACTCTGAACAGGACGAATTCCAGTTTATCAAAATGTATGCTTGGATGCAAAGCAATGCCAGTCATGCTAGAGAAACGAAGGTGAGAATGGGGATGTTCTGGCAAATTCATACAGCTGTAGTGAGCAGGGTGCTGGGGTGCTGTTTGAACACTTGTGGTGATGAAGATGCAGCTTCAGCTGCATTCCTACAAGATCATGCGAGTACAACTGCACTACATTTGCACATCTGATATGGGAACAAAACAGCTTAAATATTGCTTATCTGTTTCTGAACAGATGAAGCAGCAGCATATCAAACACATTTATACAGGAATCACTGAATAACTTTCCTTACTAAACCAAGCCAAATGGAATCGAAACCAAACTGTTAGATCAACACTGGATTGTTCAGAGAAGCCCGAATTAGTGATATTTAAAGCAAAAACACAAGGATGTCCTCTATGTGAACCAGTGTGGCCCAGTACTGTTTGGGGGTGGCAGGGTTGGGAGGAAGGGGAAAGGTGGTAAATAAAAAAAATTAAACTTACCTCCTGTCTGCATCACCTCTTCCTCCTAGTCGCATCTCTCCACTCCTTCCTCCGGCCGGTACAGGAACGACACCGAAACACCCAGGCTCCCCTGAGCCAATCACAACGCTGCAATGCAGCGTTGTGGTT
Organism: Triturus cristatus; assembly: GCF_964204655.1. NCBI lineage: Eukaryota > Metazoa > Chordata > Amphibia > Caudata > Salamandridae > Triturus > Triturus cristatus. The sequence goes on from NC_140579.1 coordinate 1,116,409,023, forward strand.
GGTCTGAGTGCTGTGGTTCGGCACTCAGAAGGGTAATGGGGGCCTGAGCATGTTCTCTACCCAGGCTGTAATGCATCCTGGGTGGAGAGAATGCTATTTGCGCATAAATGTTTGGCCAGCCCAAGACAGCTGGCAAAACATTCATGCGCACATAGGGAGTGAAAACCACTCCTCCCCTCCCCTGCTGCTTCAACAGAGCAGCCCCGTGCCGCTTCCCAAAGCTGCTGCGCCCGCAACAAGAATAAATGAAATGATAACGTTGAGTTATCATAATTTTATTTTTTCTTACACTGCTGAATAGCAGTGGGGTGACGCTCCTCTGCCTTAGCTGGGATCCGCCACTGCCGTGAACCTTTACATATGTGAGGGGCCTACAAATTGAGCCATCAAACACTATGAATATCACCACAAACCCACAACAATACGTTGCAAGACCAGATGTCATGGATTTTTAAGCTTTCGGTACTTGATGACATTTGGCAAAGTTCAGTCTGCACCACCATTTAAATGCACTGTACCTGTTGAAGGCATGTTGCAAGGCACAGAGGTCGTGCAAATTTTGAGAACCCATCAAGGCCTCTAAATAGTCAAAGAAACGGTAGACATTTACAGCTAAGGTGTAGACAAGGACAGGCAGGAAAAAGAGATAGGGGCAAAGCCAGATAAGGAGGCTAAAGATAGAAAAAGAGAACAATATAAAGAGCACTACACAAAGAAAGATGGAAAGAGAATGTCTGCAGAGAAAGGCATAAGTGATTGGAAAGACTAGAAGAGAGAAAAAGCAGAGATGGGGATGAGAGAAAACAAAGAGATGACAAGAGCGATGTAGAAGATAACCACGTACAAGAAAGGATGACAATGAAAAACGAAGTCAAAGGTTAGAGATTACCATGGGTTTAACCAACAGGAATGGTACTTCTTGAAATTGAAAATGCCAGGCAACAAGCATTTATTATCTTGCAACACTTTTTAGGCTTAGAAGAGCCAGTGCTATAGCTCTGAAAGTGAAATTGGTTTGGCATTAGGAATGATGTGTTTATCTGTTCTTCTCACTTCCCTGCTTGCTGCATGACAACAAACTAGAACGCCAGCAAACTCACTCTTTTCCTTAAACTACAAATACCCCCCAGTTGCCCAGAATCTTTTTCAATTCTATTTCTATTTCCGATTTTGTTTCACTCCATCACTCTTGCTAGTAGCCAGTTTCATGCATTTATCATCCCTTCTTCTGTTAGGCTAGTACTGATCATTTTCTCAATCTTATTCCAGAACTCCTACAACTCATAAAATAAAATGTGAACAACAGATATGGAATATGCTACTTACCAGTATGCATCTGTTCTTGGCATGTAGAGCTGCAGAACTACACACTTGTGCATAGATCGCCATCTGGTGTTGGACCCGGATGTTTGCAGTTTGTTTTTCCTCTTGGAAAGTCTTTGGAAGTCACGAGGTCGGTGACTCCTCCTTTGGATCGTATTGCGCATGGGCTTCGGCTCCATCCTCAGATTGTTTTTCGCCAGCAGGGAAAGATGGAGCGTAGTAACAACAGTGAAGAAACCCATGTGTGTTGTATCTAAATAAGATAGACTGGAACAGATACAGGGAGGCTGGTGGCCGTGTGTAGATCTGCAGCTCTACATGCCAAGAACAGATGCATACTGGTAAGTAGCATATTCCGTTCGAGGCATATGAGCTGCAGATTACACACTTTTGCATAGACTATATAGCAGTTCCCAACCTTAGCCGCGACCACCCGTATCTGTTGCAGTGGTTTGAAATAATGTTTTCAGTACAGCCTGGCCCACACTAGCTTGTTGCTTGGTTTGCACATCTACACAGTAATGTTTAGTGAAAGTGTGCGGTGTTGACCATGTAGCTGCTTTGCAGATATCATCTAATGGGATGTTCCCTAGAAAAGCCATAGAAGCCCCTATCTTTCTTGTAGAGTGGGCTTTAGGGGGAACAGAGAGCGTGCGTTTTGCTTTGTGGTAGCAAATCTGTATGCATTTTACAATCCACCTAGCTATCCCTGATTTAGAGATGGGGTTGCCTTTATGAGGTGGAGAGAAAGAGACAAACAGTTGCTTTGTCTTTCTGAAAGGTTGTGTTCTCTGGATATAGTAAAGCAAGGCACTTTTAACATCCAGTGTGTGTAGAGCCCTTTCTGCAACAGTTTGAGGTTGCGAGAAAAAAAACGGTAATTCTAGCGATTGGTTTAGATGAAAGGGTGAGATGACTTTGGGTAGGAATTTTGGGTTGGTACGGAGGACAACCTTGTTCGGGTGCATTTGGACAAAAGGTTCTTGTATAGTAAGTGCTTGTAGTTCACTGACACGTCTAAGGGAGGTGATGGCTACAAGGAAAGCTGTTTTCCATGTGAGGAATTGCAGTTCGCATTTATGCAAGGGTTCAAAAGGCGGTCCCATTAGCCTTGTGAGCACTATATTTAAGTTCCACACAGGTGCGGGTGGCACTCTGGGGGGAATTATTCGTTTTAGGCCTTCCATGAAGGCTTTAATGGCAGGCACTCTGAAAAGTGATAGGTGCTGTCTGTTTTGTAAGTAAGCGGCAATTGCTGCGAGGTGTAGCCGAATGGATGTATATGCTAGGTTACATGTTTGTAGGTGTAGTAAGTAGCATATGATGGGCTGTATGGATGCGTCTAGAGGGTTGATTGTGTTGTTATGGCAATAAACAACAAATCGTTTCCACTTGGCAGCGTAGCAGGCTCTAGTGGTAGGACGTCTAGCTTCTCTGATAACATTCATACAGTCAGGGGGAAGGTTAAGGTATCCGAACTCTAGGATTTCAGGAGCCAGATCGCAAGGTTGAGCTGAGCTGGGTCCGGGTATCTGATCTCTCCATGGTTCTGGGTTAGGAGGCATGGTGAGAGGTGTAATTTTTGGTGTGGCACTACTGAGAGTTCCAGCAGCGTGGTGTACCATGGTTGTCTGGCCCATGTTGGAGCTACTAGGATGAGTGTGAGGGAGTGCTGTTGTAGCTTTCGCACCACTAATGGAATTAGTGGGAGAGGTGGAAAGGCGTATGCAAATTTGCCTGACCAGTTCATCCATATCGCATTGCCTTTGGACAATGGGTGTGGGTATCTGGCGGCGAAGCTTGGGCATTTTTTGTTTTCGTGGGTGGCGAATAGGTCTATTTGTGGATGCCCCCACATTTGAAAGAACGGGTGAAGAACTTGCGGGTGAAGTTCCCACTCGTGGATCTGCTGCGTTTGTCTGATGAGCAGATCTGCCATGGTGTTCTGGACTCCTGGGACATGTTGGGCCAGGAGAAAGATTTTCTGGGGTATGGCCCATCTCCATATGCTCTGTGCTAGTTGAGAGAGCTGTGGAGAGTGTGTGCCGCCTTGTTTTTGGATGTAGTACATGGTGTTCATGTTGTCCGTGCGGATAAGGACTGCCTTGCCTAAAATGTGTGTGTGAAAGGATTTTAGGGCTAGAAAGATTGCCAGTAACTCCAGATGATTGATGTGGAGTAACTTTTGTTGCGGTGTCCATGTGCCCTGCACTGTGAGGTGTAGTAGATGAGCTCCCCAGCCGGAGAGCGATGCGTCTGTTGTCAGGATTATTTGTGGAACCGGGTCCAGGGACAGTCGACCTCTGGAAAGATTTGTGGTGTTCCACCACTGCAGAGAGCGATGGGTGTGACCGTCTACCAACACCAGATCTGTCAGTTGCCCCTGGGCCTGGTTCCATTGGCGCGCTAAGCACTCTTGGAGTAGACGCATCTGGAGTCTTGCATGAGCACTATAAAAATGCAAGAGGCCATCATCCCTATCAGTTGCATAAACACTCTTGCTGGGAGGGAGTGTTGAAGCATGAATTTTTGACGCAAAGCCTGAATGCTTGCGATCCTTGCCGGATTGGGGTAGGCAATGGCTTTTGAGGTGTCTATGGTGGCACAGAGGTATTGCTTTATGTGGGATGGTGTTAGTTGGGACTTTTGGTGGTTCACCGTGAAGCCTAGTTGGTGAAGTAGCTGGATTGTAGTGGCGGTGTGGTGTACACATTGGTTGTAGGACGCGGCTTTTATGAGCCAGTCGTCCAGATATGGGAAGACGTGAATGTGCTGTATTCTGAGGTGTGCCGCCACTACCGCTAGGCACTTGGTAAATACCCGTGGTGCTGTTGTGACCCCGAATGGGAGCACCTTGAACTGGTAGTGTTGCCCGTCCACTACGAATCTGAGGTACTTTCTGTGGGCATGGTGTACCGGAATGTGAAAGTACGCGTCTTTCAAGTCCAGTGGTGAGAAAGTCGTTCTGGGAGAGGAGCGGAAGTACCTGCTGAAGTGTTACCATGTGAAAATGGTCCGAATGTATGTATGTGTTTAGAGGCCGGAGATCTAAGATAGGTCGTAGAGTCTCGTCTCTTTTTGGTATCAGAAAATATAGGGAGTAGTCCCCTACATTTTGCTGATCGTGGGGGACCTGTTCTATTGCGTGTTTTTGTAGGAGGGAGATCACCTCCTGTTTTAGTAACGTGGAATGTTCTTGTGACATTGGGCGTTGCCTGGGTGGAATGTGGGGGAGGTAGATGTGAGTTCCAGGCAGTACCCTGAACGAATAATTTGGGTCACCCACTTGTCTGATGTGATGGACTCCCAGACGTGAAGGAAATTTTGTAGTCTACCCCCGACCGGAGTGGGATGGTCTGGGGGGAGCAGGGGAAAGTCATTGGGTAGGCGGTGTGGCAGAGCGGGCGGTATTTGTTTTGCCTCTGCCTTTATTGTTATTGCCTCTATAGCCACCTCTTTGATAACCTTTTGTGAAGGTGGACTGAGGAGGGGATTTGTAGGATGTGGACGCGCTATCTGAGGAGTTGCCTCTGCCCGTGCCCCGAAAGGAAGAGCGGCGAAAGGAGCGTCTAGGAGGGTGTGACTGTAGGGCTCCCATAGATTTCGCCGTATCTGTGTCTTTTTTCATCTTCTCGAGGGCCTCATCTATCTTTGGACCGAATAAATGTTCCTCATCGAACGGATAGTTTAATATGGAGGCTTGTACCTCGGGTTTAAAGCCTGAAACTCTCAGCCAAGCGTGTCTACGGAGTAGGACACTGGTGTAAATGGCCCTGGAAGCTGTGTCTGCTGCGTCTAAGGCACAGCGTATAGAGGTATTAGTTATGGTCTTACCCTCTTGGATTAATTCATTGGCCCTATTTTTATATTTTTCTGGGAGATGGTACTTTTTTTCTATGCGTGGGTTTAGGACCCTAGCCCTGACTGGGTCTTTAAAAACCACTGGCGCATGTTTTATTACCCCTTTGAGAATAGGTAGTATAGCAGTAGACCTATGTGCAGTATCAAAGGTATCTAGGAGGAAATCTTCCTCAACTGGGTCAGTGTGTAGCTGTACCCCGTGATAATGTGCCGCCCTCTGAAGTAGGTGGTGAAAACCTAGTGAGTCTTCTGGTGGCGATGGCCTAGATCAGGGGTACTCATAGTACGGCCCGCGGGCAGCCAGCGGCCCGCAAGCCTTCCTTGGCGGCCCGCGGACCTTGCCGACATCATATGCCTTTGGGGGCCGGGCGGTTCTTTTAAATAACATTCACTTGTTAATGAGGCTTTGTTGTACTTCACCTCTTCTTAGCGCCCCTGCATCTCCACTCTGATTGAGTGGAGATGCAGGGGCACTAAGAAGAGGTGAAATACAACAAAGCCTCATTAACAAGTGAATGGTCTTTAAAAGACCCGTGAAGTACTTGGGTGCGGCGGCTGTGTGCGAGAAAGTTTGTGAGTACCCCTGGTCTAAAGCCTCGCGTCTCTTGTTTAGAGAGGTTCGTGCACCGGCTGCGTAGGTGCCTGCTGACAGAAGAGTCTGCAGCCTCTGCCTACAACACAAGACTGTGTAAGGTCCACTAATAGTGCTACAAAAAGAGCAGGGACGCACTCAGCCAACAACGGGTGATGGCGGGTGAATGAGTGACTTTGAGTGCTTTATGCAACATCCGTCAGAGGCTTCTAAGCACTGCGTCACGCCGGGATTCTGACGTTGATATGGAAGGGTGGTTTGAAAAGGCAACGGAGTGCGGAGGGGCCTGGGGGGGTTGAAAACACAATGGAGAGCGGGAGGGGGTGGGTCAAAACACACCAGAAGGGTGGGGCTGAAGAAGCCGTACTGTGGACCCTACATCTGTGAAAACACTGCGGACGTTTTGTTTCTGATAGAAAATCAGAGAGCAGGAGAGATTGCTCAGTGACTGCAGTTAGGTAACCCAGGAAAATTTCGTAACGTGTTTACAACAGAGGCAGGTCTCATCTTTCTTGATGGAATGTTATAATTTTTTACTTTGGCAACTTGGAAAGACTAATATGCAGGAGAACGCATTCCTGTTTCCACTTGATATGCACGTTACATAAACAGACGGAGGGAGACGGAGTGAGAGGGAGACGGAGTGAGAGGGAGACAGAGAGGGAGACAGAGAGAGAGGGAGACACAGAGTGAGTGATACAGAGTGAGTGAGACAGAGTGAGTGAGACAGAGTGAGTGAGACAGAGTGAGTGAGACAGAGTGAGTGAGACAGAGTGGGAGGGAGACAGAGAGAAAGGGAGACAAACAGAGTGATGGAGACAGAGGGAGAGAGAGAGAGATAGAGAGAGGGAGGGAGACGGAGAGAGAGAGGGAGAGTGATAGAGAGAAGGAGAGAGAGAGAGAGGGAGACAGAGGGAGGGAGGGAGACAGAGAGAGGGAGGGAGACAGAGAGAGGGAGGGAGACAGAGCGATAGATAGATAGATAATGTGTGAATGCCTGGTCTGGTGGCTCAGTGGACGAAGGCGTCCACAGCAGGGGCCTGTGCTCAACCTCATGGTCATAGTTTTTTTTGGTCTAGCCCCGCCCCCTCCCCCACTGGCCCCGCCCCCACCGGTGCGGCCCTCAGCCAGAAACCACACTGTAAATTTATGCCTCGAGAGAAAGTTTGTGAGTACCCCTGGCCTAGATGGATATAGGTCATCTTGTGGGACATCTGGAATGTCTGGATTATTATAATCATCCCAGGGGTCTGGGAATCCTGTAGGCGTGGGGTCTTGTGGCACATCTGCTGGGTCGTAGTATGGGTCCCCCTGATCATCATGGTCTGGAGACGGGGTCGGAGAGCGATGAGGCAGGGGTGGAGAAGGTGGAGGGGGTGGAGGTGGAGAGGGTGGAGGAGGTGGAGGAGGCGAGGAAGGCACTCTGAAAGGGGAGGTAGCACAGTCCTTCCTCTTTGGAGGTGGAAGTGGAGCTGGTTTGTCCAAATGTCTCTTTTTAGAAGACAGTGCCAAATGTCCAGTTTTTGGATCCTTGGTAAGTGTCTTTTGCAAAGGATCCGGTGTAAAAAGTTCTTGTGACACTGGTTGTTTGGTCGGCGCCGACGTTTTCGGGGCCGACGGCTTCCTAGGCTTGTCTGTGCCGTGCTTTTTGGGAACCTCCGATTTTTTGTTCGGTGCCGATACAGGCTTCGGCGCCGGAGTGTCGGTGCAGAGGGCCTTATGATGTTTGGTCGGCACCGAGAGGCTGGGTTTCGACACCGAGGGCTTTGGTGTGGAGCTTGGTGTTGAGGTAGAGGCCGATCTTTTCTTCGTGCCGAAGGGTGTTTTTCGGCACCGCTGGCAGGCTGGCTCGAGCCCGAGCCGCCGGAAGGCTTACTTGGCTTCGTCACTGGGCCCGAAGGTGGGGTGTTCGAAGCAGTGTCTTTGGTCTTGCCTAGGCCCGAAGGCGAAGGCGTGACCAAAGCCTTTTTGGGAGTCGGAGGGGGTATTTTACTCACGACCCTCTGCGCCGGGGTGATGTCCTCCACATCCGAGTCGCCGGCTTCGGAAGCACTGATGAGGTCCTCTTCGGTGTGCTGGTGTCCCGGAGCTTCGACGTCGTCCCCGAAGATGTCGACTGGAACGGACGTCGAGGAGTGCGCCATTTTTCGTCTGGCCCTTCGATCTCGAATAGTCTTTTTGGATCTAAAAGACTTGCAGGCGGGACAGTCTCGAGCCTCGTGTTCAGGGGAGAGGCAGAGGTTGCACACCTCATGAAGATCGGTGTGGGGGAATTTGGACCCACATCTAGGGCACTTCTTGAATGGAGTTCTTTCCATCAGCCGGGACCGGATCCTGGATAGGCCCGAAGGCCGCCGTCGATGACTGGAATCGAAGGTGCGTCGAAGAAGAAGGTGATTGAGGAGATCAGTATCTAAACAATACCGCGGAGAGCGGGGATTCCGCTTCGATCGTCGAACTGGAATGTTCGGAACCGGAGCGCGAAGTATTACATCCGAGCCCGATGGCGGAAAAAAACCAATCTGAGGATGGAGCCGAAGCCCATGCGCAATACGAACCAAGGGAGGAGTCACCGACCTCGTGACTTCCAAAGACTTTCCAAGAGGAAAAACAAACTGCAAACATCCGGGCCCAACACCAGATGGCGATCTATGCAAAAGTGTGTAATCTGCAGCTCATATGCCTCGAACTTATTGTTACCCACCTCAAAAGTATTCAATTTGAACTTTTTAAGATGGGGGCAAACACAGATCCCTGCAGGGAATGCACGAGTCCACCCAACCTCACACAAAAATTCCCCTTAGGTACACTTATGCCATCTGATAAATGTCCACTGACATAACTTGAAGCAGATTACAAGCAATGCTGCCAAACAGTTTTATAAAGTGTATTACTATGTAATATTCAACAGATACCAAGGTTTATGGGTATATCGCAAGTTTTAGCATTGATTCTGTGTTGTTGTGTCAAATTGGATAATCACACTTCATCCTCAGTTTCTGTGTTTCCTGAGTGCCTGTACAGTCAACATCTTTCCAAATGTGGGTGCCATTTAAGGCCTTGGGAGAGCCTAAGCATATCATAGAAAAAGAATATTAGGTTGTCAGCTAAAACTCTGGGGTACTATTTGGAATGATGGAAATACACATTCAACATTCTGTGTGTTACAAACCACAGACCAGAGGCCTTCTTCCCCTTGACTGCAAGAATGTTGATTCATGTACTAAGGGCCTGATTTAGAGTTTGGTAGCAGGGTGCTCTGGCACAAACATGATGCTGTATCCTTCCCACCAAACCTTTAGTCCGCCCGTCTTATTTAGACACGGGAGGATCGTGAGTATTCCAACAACTGAGCCCCTGTTTGCTCTCTTGATGGAATACTTCCTCCTATGACTGACTCAGTGGAGGAGGACCTGAAATTCTGCATCTTACCACAACTAATGGCTTAATGTGTTACAACAATAGGAATTCTGCTAAAATTCCTTGAGGGAGAACCTGGAATCTACTGCAAACATTGCTAAGTCTTGTCATTCCGAGACTAACAATACTTGGGAGTGCGCATAGAAATGCACTATTGGCTGTATATATTTGAGAAAAATGACACCTCACATCATGGTATAGTGCCAGAAGACTGAAGGGAGCCCCCAAAAGTAATTTTGATTCAGCTTTTAAGATAGGGCCATCACTACTTTTCTAGTAGTTAGCCCCCTCCCGATTTTGGATCGAATTGCAGCCCTGCTTCGCACCAATCGTTCCTGTGATAACTACTGTGGGTTAAAGTCTACTCCACCACATTCCACAGTAGTTTGGCCAGTATTCCCAGAGTCCCATAAGTAGATTGCCCAACCCAGTGGTGTATGCAAGGGCTCTGGCCTCCCCTCCACACCACACCACACCACCAGAATAGGACTCTGCTTTCCCCATTAGCAACTCTGCTCTCACCTCTTAATATTGCCAAACATCTGCGCGTGGCCCAAGAACCTGCCAAAGTCAATGTGGAACATGTGGCCGCTGGTCTTCAGCATGATGTTGTCGTTGTGCCGGTCACAGATTCCCAGCACATAAGTCGCCACGCAGCATCCTGCGCACGAGTAGATGAAGTTCTCCACCGCCTACAGGGAGAGGAGGCCGAGTAAAGGTGCGTGAAGCAAGGGGCACAGAGAGGAGGGGCTGAGGGATGGGAACAAGGCAATGAGAGTGGGGAGTGCAGATGGTGAAATGAACTACAGTAAAAACAGTAGAGGAATGCAGCAGAGGGACACAGGAATCAATGTGAAGACTAGCAAGATGAAAAATGAAAGCTTGTGAGAGCAACGAATGAGGAAAAGAGACAAAGTTAGATACACAGAAAGGAGATTGGGAGAGATAGAACCAGGAGAATGGAGATAAACAAGGAATGAGAATGACACAGGTGGAGAGTAGAAGAGAAATGACAGAGGAAGTAGAATGTAAGGCAAGAGAATAAGTGACTGAGTGAGAAGAACAGAATGTACAGGGAAGGGAGATCGAAGGAGCAGTTGCACTTGCTAATCCTATGCTTAAAGATTTTGCTGTAAAATTGGTTAAAGGCTTTTGTCACCCTCTAGCTCGGTGTGGATAGCACTGTGATAGTCCTATGCTTAAAAACTCTGCTAGAGTGAAAGACATTTGAGGTGACAAGATTCAGAGTGTCAGTGGTGTTGTAGGGTGCCCCAAATAAAGGAGCTGCCCTCAACCAACAGCAAAATCATTCCTCACAACTGTAATCCATGACATTTCCATCAACAAAGACCATATCTGTAGGCTTTAATACAGAGAACTAACGATCCAACCTTGAAAGTCTTTTGACTTGAAAATATCCTTTTCACTATCAATATGTCGGGCCCACTGTGCGTTTATCATAACTTTTCATAATAAACAATTTGGCCTATAACCTTTATCATTGGCTTGTTACCATAATCAACTCAAACTTACTGTTGGTCATTAACCTACCCACAAGGCAACTATCAGATAGACCAAAATAAAATTACAAATATGTACAAAGACAGTAGTCTTACGTTTAACGTTAGAAGTTGAGCTACTCCATCTGGACCGGACTCTAGCCTGTGATGGGCCATATGGAGCCCACGCTCTGCCCTCAGTACCAGGGGCTCTACAGCCAGGCCTTAGAATCCACCATAACTAGTATGTACTCCAACATCGGGAGTCTATACCTGGCTAATCGAACTAGCCTGTGTACAACAATAAGGATACTATATTGTGCTGTCCGGTGCCTGTGCTTTACCATCAGTGCCTGTGCTTTACCATCAGGCCCGTTATGCTGTTGCACGCCCACGCTCTGCGAACACATAGCAGTGCACTTGTTGTCAGTTACATCGAACCATCATGAGCTTGTTTTCTACTTTCCTGAGCCTATGTTCTACCATCGTAAGTCTGTGCTTAACCATGACAACCTCATAACCTAGGATCACGCGCTTGGGCTTTCATTACCTTTTCATATTCATCCTCCATGGGGTTGTGCTTCTGCAGCCAATCAGCCAGGGGCCGATCCTTGAAAGATCCGGTCACTCCATGCTCCACCTGGATCTTCCGCAGCGTCTCCGCGGTCGGAATCATCTCAACCATTCCTGCAAAGAGCATCATGGTCATGTGCAGAAAGATGCAGACAAAGAGAGGCAAGGGACTAAATGAAGTGGATTTTACATTGCGTTATGCGTGGAAAACGTCATACATGTACTATATTCCAATATTTACATAGGATAGTGTGTCAGAAGTATAGCAATGATTTGGTGGCAAATGTACACATTAGAAATCTAAGCAGATCTTTACATCTCCGTTTCTCACTTAGTAGGGGACTTCTGAACACTGGTCGTGTGGTACCCAAAGACACTGAATACTCAAGCAGCTGAGTCTCGTTGGCAGTGTTTCTGTATGTCCCTGCATACATAGAAGCATTTAATCCAATAAGCAATTTGTGTGCCTTTCACTTTCATGGCTAGCTTTAAATATTGTAGAAGCTATGATTGTGTTTGTGCCCCCATTACCATCATGTGGACTTATTCATCAATCATTCAACAACGTTAACACTCATGAGAAGAGACGCGAGATTCAGCAAGGACACTTTAAGGTGCCGTCTGTCTGCAGTCATAAATTTTGTGTAAGCAGAGCTTTCCATGTGTTTCCACCTTTTGGTGTATATAAGCAGTTTGTGGAAGAGGGAGTGACAGAACGTGCAAGGTCAGAGCTCGCACTGCGTGAAATCTGATAATTATGGGCGAATGGTGGAGAATGAAGCCCTGAGCAGCGCACACCTTCCGATGCTGTTCTTACAGGTCGGTCATCTCAATACAGTTATGAGTCTTTTACCGTGGCACAACACCTAAGGAAATCCAAATGCAAATGCTGAAGCCCTTTGGGCCCTATGGGCGTTGTGAGCTTGCTCCAAGATGCTGAGCATCAGCTCAAGTCTTACAGGCACAAGTTTCAGGTGAATCACCTCGAACTACTGGCTAAACGGGTACATAAGTTATTAGATTTAGCCGGAGCATGATAGGTCACAGGAGCAAAACACCATTGGGTTAGGAGACTGTAGTGAAGACACCGGACACCAGCGGTAAACAAGAACAGATGTTTATTGAGAAGATTCTGTTTCCTCAGAGCAACGAGCGAGCGTCATACAACAACGCCAGCCTGACACAAGCTGACGCTCTCAGAACACTCTGGCATGAACATTCTAAACAGTGAACAAAGGACTGGACGAAGCCTAGTCCAAAAAGGTGCAAGTCACATCACTACACACCCCCCTCCTTTCACCCTGAAAAAGAAAAAAAAAGAAGAGGGGAGGAGGAATGAGGAGGGAATCAAGGAAGTAGGAAAAAGGAAATCAGGTAAGTACATAGTCAGCCAAATAACTAGGCGGTTTGCGGTCACGGCATGGGCGAGAGGACTCAATCCTCAAGGATGGTGCAGTGGAGAGAGCAGCAGTACCCTGCAGAGAGTCGTTAGCATTACCAGAGATGGGACCCCACCGCCATCACTCCATTAGTGTCAACACCCACATCACTCAAAAGCCAAAACTCGTTAGGACAAGCTTCAGATTTTTTAACCTTAGTCCCTTCTGGTTTCTTTTTAGCCTCCGTTCCTTTGCAATATAACGCGACCCTGCGCTTATTCCATTTGTTGCCATTCTCAACAACTACATAGTTCTGGAATACTTGCTTTACCTTGAATGGCCCCCAAAACTTTGACTAAGTCACCCACACAGATACTTGATGTGTGATTATTTGAGCCATTATCTCGCTCCAAGGGTGAACTGGGCGATATAAGCCAAGCTGGTACAAGCTTTGTTCCTGCTTACCTCCCACGCATTTTCTCAAAAGGGGGGAGACACCTGTAACGCTGTGCACAGTCGTACGATGCGCCCACACCATTTCGTTCACCATGCCGCTCATGTTCTTTTGGCTCTGTACCGCCATGGAAATATTACCTTTGACCAGGCGATTAGCCCACTCGACCATATCATTAGCCTGTGGGTTGTACAAACTAGTGCGGTGGTGTGTGATGCCGCACTTGTCCAAGAAATTTCTAATTTCTTTTGAAATCAATTGAGTCCCATTATCAGTGACAAGGACATGAGGAGGTCCTTCCTCCTGAAAGACCATCTTAAGTTCCTCGATAGTACTTTGTGTTGTGACTTCAGACATGAACTTTACAATGAGCCATTTTGAATGCACATCCACCATAACTAAGGCATTCTTCATGTGCTCCTCTACTCCATGCATAGGACCAATGAAATCCAGACAAACAGTATTCCAAGCAGACCCTGGATCTTCAATATGGCCAACATTTGCCTTGGGGCCAGTCTTGAGTCTCTTTTCGCTCTGGACACACACCTCACACTTAACCACCCATTCATTGATTTATTCATCCATACAGGGCCACCAGAAGTTTTCCCTGACGCGTTTCTTTGTTAAAGTTTGGCCCAGATGACCCTCATGGGCCAATGCTATAATTTTCCTTCTGTTGGCATAGGGAGGGATAACTTTATCGTCCCTCATAAGCACTTTGGATTCACTTATTCTGAGTTTGTCTACGATTTTAACAAATGGTCTCACACTGGGCCCAACAGCACTTTCCCTTCTTGACCCCATGACCAACATCCGCTCCATCTCCTTGAGAACCAAATCTTGCTCCATTCCTGAGTTCCATTCCTCTGCAGTCACTGCCCCCCTATACAATCTGCCACATCACACAAGGATGCTACAGCCCCTTCTTGCTCCCAGTCTTTCTTTGCGCTCACATCGATTTCCTTGCATAGTGACAATCTTGACAAACAGTCTGCCTGTGCATTACGCCATCCCGGTATGTGTGTCACCTTGTATCTGTATTCCTGCATCCGGGATGCCAGTCTTGCTAACCATGCCGATCCCTTACCAGCACCCCCTGGGCTCAGGATCTTGATTAGGGGCTTATGGTCTGTGCGGACGCAAAATTCAATTTCCCACAAGGTGGTTCTGAAATGTTCCACTGCCCATGCGGCGAGTGCTTCGCGCTCAATTACTGAATTGTTGCATTCGCTCTCTGTCAAGGAACGCGATGCAAATGCAACTGTTCTCTCCCACCCCTTGAAGTTTTGAGACAAGACAGCCCCAGCCCGCAAGCACTGGCTTCCACGGTAAGGTAAGTAGTGAGTTTAGTGTTAAAGGGGGATAAGACACCTGCCTCACAAATTTCTCTCTTTGTGAGCTCAAATGCAGCCTGCTGTTCGCTTCCCCATGTAAAAGAACACCCCTTTTTCAACAAGGTTCTTAGTGCCTCAGGTTTGGTGGCAAAAGAGTGTACAAATTTAGCATAATACTCGATTAATCCCATAAATGACTTCAGTTTGTCCTTGTCATTGGGCACAGGAGCGTCACGTATTGCCTCAATCAGGTCAAATTTAGGTCTGACCCCCTTACCAGAGAATAGTATGACCCAGATACTCTATCAACTCCACCAGAAACTTACATTTCTCTTTTCTTAGGGTTAGACCAGCGTTCTTCAACCGACCGAAGACATTGCTCAGACATTTGTTATGTTCATCAATTGACGCCCCGAACACTAGGATGTCATCTTGGAAAAATGTCACCTTTTGTACTCCCTTCAAAACTTCTGACATTATACGTTGAAAGACACTGGCTGCAGAAGACAGCCCAAATGGCAGTCTCCTGAACCGGAGAGTACCCTCCATAGTTATAAACGATGTTAGATTTCTGCTCTCCTCATCCAGTTTGATCTGGTGGTAAGTACTTTTCAAGTCAAGTTTCGAAATGTACTTACCGCCATCGAGCAACAGCAACAATTCGTTAATTTTGGGGAGGGGAAAGGTGTCGGTTACAATATGTTGGTTTAGACTGCGAGAGTCCACACACAGTCACAACTTTCCATCTCCTTTTTTACTGATGACCACTGGTGAAACCCATTAAGTGGCTTCCACCGGCTCAATTACGCCGTCTTACTGCATTTGTTTCAACATTTCTTTCACCTCGTCCTGCACCTCCACTGCTACTCTTCTAAGTTTGTGCTTGACAGGGATGGTGCCTTTCTTTAATACAATTTTGCGGCTATAACCCTCGAGTTCGCCAAGACCCTTTGCAAAAACGTCATCCATTTCTCTCAAAATCTCATCTGTCGACATGTTGGACAAGATAAGGACCTGCTCTTCTGAGTGTGAGTCTATGATTATGTGCAAGTCAAATTGGTGTCCCCACCCCAGTATGGGAGGTCCATCCTCTGCTACATAAACTTTGCCAACGGTACATCGAGATTTAAATATAATGGGTGCTTGGAAAAACCCAAGAACATCGATCTTCTCTCCCTGGTATCCCCTAGGATCAATAACCCTCTTTTCCAACTCAACCTCTGGCCACTCTTTTTCCCACATCCATTTGGGCACAATGGTGTACAAGAACCCGCAGTCCACCATTAGTTCCACTTGTTTGTTCTTAATGATAAAGTCTGCTTTTGGACGTTTTCTTTTACTTTCGAGTGTGTTGCCAGGTAGGACCATTAAAACACGTTCTTCTTCATCTCCATCCGAACTGGTAACTTCTGCAACCGCCACTCTTGAACGTTCAGTGGTCTTGCACATCCTGGCATAGTGCCCTTTACGTCCACATTTCCTGCATACTTGTTTACTTGCAAAACACCACTTAGAGTCGCTTGTGTGTGCCCAACTGCCGCATCTCGTACAACCCTTCTGTTTCTTGCTTGTGTATTTTTTGATTGGTTTTATTAGTTGTTGTTGACTTTGATGTTTGAACCTTCTGACCTATGACTGCGTCTTCTTCAGTAGTGGTTGTCTTCTTGCTCATTACCATCATGCATTTCTCTGACTCTTTGACCACTTTAAAGATTGACAGAGCATCTTTAAGTGTTGGATTTTTTGCTGCCCACAATCTCTCCTGTGCTTTCTTGCTATTGCACTGCACAATAAATTGGTCGCAAATGAGCTCGTCAGTCATTTGCCCAAAGTTGCACTTGATGGATAACTCTCAAGCATGACACAAACTCCTCCAGTTTCATTTGCTTTTGTGGCCTGGTATAGAATTTGTACCATGAGAGTACAACATTCTCCTCCTTTGCAAACCGCTTCTCAAGACTTTGTTTTGCCTCCAAAAATACATCCTCCGCTGGTTGATTATTACTATCTAACATTTGTGGCAAGATTTTAAAAATGCGGTGTGCTTCTTTCCCAATTGTACGCAATAAGAGTGCTTTTTTCCTCTCCGGTGAGAACTCTACTCCGTCTAAAGCTATGATATAATTCTCAAATAGGTCGATCCATTCTTCCCACGGCATTGAAGGTTGACCTGGTTGTGCCATGAAGAACGATGGGATTACAATGGAAGAGGCTGCCATGACCGGTCTTTATCACTAGCTACTTTAGACGTGTTTCCTTGAAAGGTTTTCTTTTTTCTTTTCTTATTATTTCAAAATTGAAGCACACCTGAACCACAGAGGAGGGTAGTGAGAGGCTCACTGTAGCTTTTATGATTATTTTACTTTCAGAGATCAGCCCTTTGTGTCACTACTAGACCTGAAGCATTCAACTGAAAATGTCTCAATTGCTAATAATCAATTCCTACGTGATGCGCTCGTGCGTGATGTCATGCTGCGCTAAGATTATACATTCTCCTCACAGTGTTCCTCAAGCACAAATACGCTTTCAATACCAAACTCGTTCTGCAGATGAAATTTGCTTGACACGGCACTATTGAAAATTAAATGCGCACTTTAACCACCAGGTGGCGCCCCCCTGTTAAAAATACTTGCAGTGACAAACTCTCATTGAGAATTCCTAATGAAACAACTTCCGCCGATATTTTCACACTTTACATATTTGTCACCATATGCAGCCCTGTGGGCAGACTGTGTTCCTGACAACGGGCCTTGTGAGCTGTCACTTCGCATCGGAATGTTCCTCACACAGCCACACGCGCTCTTCATACAATAAGCGTTTTTTTTGTGATGACATTTTTTATTAAATTTTACAATAAAATACATAGTAACACAGGATTAGCAAAACAATGGATTATCGATAAATATTAAATACATATTTTGATGATAAGTATGGACGAATAAATAGAGTAAATAAGGAACAATACTATGTCTAAATATATAAATAAATAAGTGAATAGATAAATAATAGAAGTTACATGAAGAAGTTGATAATGCATGTATTATAATATATAAAATATGAAAAAATCTAAATGTAAATAAGAAACAATAACTTTGTACAAGAGAATTATATTAATAAGATCAGAACACCAAAGTTTAAAGAAGAGTAGAAAGTTGATATGAAAAGTGAAAGGAAGAAGAAAGTAAGAGAAAGAAGGTAAACTTTAAAGAGTATAATGAAAGAGCAGTGAGAGATAGAAAGAGTAAGGGAGGGGAGGGAAGAATAATTGAGGAAAGGAAATGAAATGGTAAAAGGAAAGGGAAAAAAGGACAGAAACTACACAAGGTTGTAAATTAATTAATTAATTCAATTATTTGCATTAGGAGAGAGAGTGGGATTGATAACATCGTCAATTTTAGCTTTTAAGAAAGGAGACCAAGACAATACGCGTTTTATGAAGAGAATCTTCCTCTCAGAGTCAAACAGTCAACGCTTCCGACTGAAAGTCTTCCACTCTCTTAACATAGACGCTGCTCCATACACATTCGATTTTCCTCACAAGACCACGTTGTTTTCCAGGCTTCACTGTCATAACTTAACTTTTTTATTTTTTTTAAAGTTTACTTGTGTTTTTATCTTGAAACACAGTTCATCGCTGTTGAAAGTACCGATGACTCCACGCGCTCCCCAAAGCGCCGACAGCAAGGCTGACTGACCGCTCCCCCTTCTGTCAAATAAGGGCGACCGATATCTCTCTCCTTCACGCTCCACGTTGCTCAGGTCTCACTACAAGAGGCTGGCGCTCGTCGCCAATAAATTGCAGTGAAGACACCGGACACCAGCGGTAAACAAGAACAGATGTTTATTGAGAAGAATCTGTTTCCTCAAAGCAACGAGCGAAACTCTGGCATGAACATTCTAAACAGTGAACAAAGGACTGGACGCAGCCTAGTCCAACAAGCATTTACAATGCAATGGTCTCGGCATTGGTAAAGTTAGAGCTATTGGCATTGCTCATGACATTTTTTTTGTTTATGTTTTTGTTTTTAAAACATTTAAAGAAACGGCATTGTCAATAGCTCTAACTTTACCAATGCCGAGACCATTGCATTGTAAATGCTTGTTATTAATCCCTGCCAGCAAACACCGACGGATGCAAAGTGGAGCCAACATAAGATCTTTAAAGGCGGGCAACTAGAGCCAAATTTTTTTGGGGGGTGAAAAAGATTTCGGGGGGGGGGGGGGGGGCTACGTCTTCCAGCCATAGGCAGAGTGGCTGTAAAAAGGGGTGGAAACCCAACAAAAGCCTCATTAACGAGCAAACGGTCTTTTAAAGACCTGTGAAGTACTCTGGTCCGGCTGCAATTAGAGGGACGCCAGCCGGGCTGACACACATGGGGGGGGGGGGGGGGGGGGGGGGGGGGGCTGAAGGCCGGTGAGCCCACGTTGCGTCTGTGCGTGTTTGGATGCTGTTGGGATGGGGGCAAGCAGGACACCTAGAAATTACCAGAAATGGACTTACCTTTATGACGGTCAAACACCGACGCGGTACTAAAATCCATGGCTGCCTATATCATTATGTACAATAAATCTAAGCACCACTCCTGGGCTTCCGGACAGGAGTCCACGATGATACAACCGAATGAGCATGCACTGGCAGCAGCCGCCACGTCCCCTCGCAGGAAAATGCAAAGTCCCTCTGCAGACGAGGCTGGCTGTTGTCAAGGCACGGTCTGCCTCCCACAGAAGGTGAAACCGGTGCACACCCCAGGCCGGAGGACCGCTCTGAGGACAGGCGCACTGCGAACACGGCAGCTGAGAAGTGGCGTGATTGTCATTTCCAGAAGACCCCGAGTTTTTAATTCTTTTTTTTTTTTTGCCAATGCGGTGTTTGTATGTTCTTTCTTATTTACATACCTTGATAAGAAGCTGGAATATTCGTCTCTATAAATTATTTAAATCACAATGCACTCATTAAAACTTTCAAAAATGGAATTTCTGATCCAAAGCGATTATATACTTAGGAGCATTAATTATATAAACACAAACCACAGCTATCGAGAATCGGAAGGCAATTTATTTTACGGATCTATTACCTACATTTTGACTAGACAGAGACGTGATCCTTATAAAACTTCAGTCCCCGCTACATTTAATTAACCATGAAGGGATTGAACAATGACCACAATTCTGCCCCTACACTGATACACACAAACTTTTCAGCGGTGTGCTAAGCTTGGTCTGTCATGCCTGCCTCTTTTATTATGAATGTTTTAAATTACAAATAAAGTTATGATAAGAATCAATTGTTAGTCTCGCCACAGCACCTACAGCCTATCTACACAGAATCACATATAGTGTTCATGATGCTGGCTCGCGAGGCAGTGCTCAAATGCATCTATGTGCGTCACACACACTCCCCTCTATAAACCGCAGGGACAGAAAAGGCTCCATTTCACACTGCTTTCTTCGAATCGCTTGCCCTGCATTATTTCTGAGGGCGGATTCCAGACACTGCTGCGTTTGCCTGTCGGGGTTTTCCGAGAGCTATCTTCCCTCTCCGCCCACACGGATACATCGGCGAAAGGCATTCTCCCAAGCAGCTCCCTGCGCAGGGGTTGACACAGCATATTTATCAGCCCTCTATCTACAGACAGGGAATACCGAGAAACCATCCCAATGCCGGCCCTGCATGTCAATGAGCCGGGGCGGGGAGCTCGGGCCGCATTCAGAAAGATACGGGCACGCAGCAGAGCGCGTGGGGGGAATGGATCCTTCCAACGCCATATTATGTGCAGCTGCTGGGCCTCCCCGTGCATACGAATGATACGCAGTGTAGCCGTGACAAGTAACCATTTGTTTTTCCTAGTCTGCACACACGCCACTCGCACCCAACTCAATGTGACAACACCACATGCGCAGAGAAAGGCAGCCCCAATACAACCCAAGGACCCCACATGCATCAGCTGTGGCTCTGACCTCTTATCCACAACAATAACAGAGCACTTGCAACAGGCCTGAGCGGGGCGTTACAGGGGATTGTAGTTCCGGCACCGCGTCTCGAACAACTAGAAGTCCAAAGAAGACTACATTAACCATGGGGTACAGCAGAAAGAGGGCGGGATCTAGAGTTGATGAAAGCAAGGAGCGCTGGGGGCTTTAGTTTCACCTACCCTTTATCGGTACAGAGAAGACCAATGGAGAGACAACATTTCCCGTCTAGCACAGCAAAAATGAATGGCGGAAGTTTGGCTTGGAGAGGGAACAGGACGCGTTTGGATATGTGGTTGGATGGCACGAAGTCGAGTAGAGGAAAGCAGCGGGGGCATTATACCGTACAAGTATTTGGTGTTGAGATCAAGAGGCGCTCCAGACCTGTAGGGAAGAATAGCGTCTTTGGACGGGACCTCTTGAGCTGGAGTGTTATTGGTTCCTATGATGGCCTATAATCAGGTTGGACTTGAGTACATCATTTATTTCTCCACCAACCGGCAAGCAGTGGAAACGTCCCTTGCATATCAACAGCTCCCTTCCCAGTGCACAGCTTAAACCGTCAACAAGGCAGAGCAAAAGGCACACCACCGCCTTTCTCCGAGGCAGAGCAGAAATGCCTCGGAGAAAGGCAGCATCCTTTTCGGATTCGGGGGCGTGTTTTGCTGTTGTCTCCTCCCTGAGACTTCTCGCAAACAACATGCCCCCCAATCCGAAAAGGACGGGGCCTAATCGGAGTGACTGACCTCTTCTCCAGTGGCTGGCCAGCATTTACGAGGCCAGCCAATGGAGAACAGGGGAGAAGAGGGGCGGGTTCAAGCCCCTCTTCTCCAAGTCATTAAATCTCGCGAGCGAGACTGCGCAAGCGCAGCCTTCGCTAGCCGAGACCTAAAAAGGTACAAGTCACATCACTACAGAGACACTAAGGCAGGAACGGAGAAGAATCCAGAGTTTTTCAGGATAGCGCAGCAGAGACAGTGAAAGAGGCCCAAGAAGGAACAGGTGGCAGCTGCAAGGGCGTGCGATGGAGCCACAAGAGGGGAAGAGGCGGGAGAGGGGCCCAGAAACAGTACAAGGAGAGCAGTATGCAGACCCAGGATGGTGCAGCGTCATGAAAGGCGGAGGGGAGTCTTATATCGTTAGGGGCTGTTCGGTGAACTTGAGCAAGAGAGTGCAAAGATAAAAGTTTGACCACAAAATGTAAACTAGCCAACTTTACATTACTGCATTCTATACGTAGCACTCAGTAGGAGGTCTCCTTGTGAAAACACAGGTTTGCTTGCAATAATCCTGTAAAATGATCATCTGCCAATGGTGGAACGAAAACGTCGTGTTTGTACAGGCTCACTGAGCTTGAAGAATAGTTGAATGCAATTTAAAGGGTACTAAAAAAAAAAAAAAAGGAGGGAATATAGGACTATAATGGCAAGACCGGCATGAAAATCGTTTCAAAATGCTGCTATTCCTAATGTGCTGGTCAAACTTCCCCCTTCAAGCCCATCCCCTCCAACCCCCCCCTCACCAGACATCCTCTGATGCTCACCTCTCCCACGTCCAGTCGAGAAGCAACGGAAGATCACCATCCTCATGTCCAGGCCCTCCTGGATCCAGATCTTGTTCATGATGCGGATCATCTGAAGCGTCAGCATGTCCTGGCGGAGGTCGTCGCCGCACTGGAAGACACCGGAGAGGTGAGAGGCAACCCGATGATTTTGCAAATCACAGGGTCTACAAACAGGAAAGGGCTCTGCACATCTCTAAGGTTTGTTATAAGCACCTCTACTGAGCATACACAATTTCTAATAAATTCTGCACACTTGCTCTTTGTCTAGGAATTTGTGACCACTGCCAGATTACATGTTTTCACAATGGAGCCCAACTGAGGGGAGTGAGTAACCTCTAACCTCTTGAGTGGATTAGATTTCAATAATGAAATGAACTGAGATGACAACATATCAGAAAAAGCCCCAGTTCAGGATCTGAGTACTACGCCACAATTTCGAATTCCAATAAAACTGACACAGCCATCAAACTTTATGATGCATATTCTAACAGTACCAAACCGTGCTCTTAATTCCAGTCCTCCAGATTAATGGACATCCCAATTACGGGAAGTCAAGAGGTGCTGGAGTGTGTTATTTGGATTTACAAATGCCTTATCCTCTCAACCAGAGATCTTCAAACTAGGAGTTGTGTCTCCAGGGGATAGTGGTGTCCTCTCCGGGAGGCGCACATTTCGTCAGCATTTTTGGGCCATATTGTCAGGGAAGGGGCCGTAGGAGGTGCAGTGCACTGGTGCTTGTCAGTACAATTAATTAGCCTGGAAGTGTGTCATTGCAGTGGCGTCACTAGGGTTGGTGTCACCCGGTGCGGGTAACTCATGGTGTCACCCCCTCACGACTTACCGCATGGACCTCCTCCGCTCCGAGTCCGCTAGCCTACAAGCCCTAGATTAGATTATATCTACTTGCAAACAGACACCAGCCGTGTGTTCAACCCAGCTATTCCCAGAGCGAAGCCCGGTCATTTTAGGCGCTGGTTGGTGGGCGCTGCACTTAAATATTTCCAGAATAATTTGGAATTAAAGTATGGTGTGGTACCGTCAAATAATAAATGCTGGTCTGGGCATTTACATGGATTTCAGAGACTGTCTGTCCCTGGGGGATAATGCTGGGATATCGCCCACGAACATGTCATCTCCCGGAAGGAGCTGCGTTCTGTCATTATTAGATGTATGACACGTACGCGCCATTCCTGACAGAACTGGGGGGGGGGGGGGGGGGGAGTTAGTCATTTAAGTGGTGTGGCTGTTCAGTTAAGATCGGGGATACTTAGTAGAATCAAAAGAATGTCAGGCCGACAGGGTGTTTTAATACCATCTAAAGGAGATTGGTGCGTTTATAGCAGTTCTCGGGACACTACTTCAGTGTTTTCATTTTAGAGGGGAGTTGGAGATTTAAGTCTCTTTCAGACGGATGTCATGCTATAATTATGTTATAATAATACGTGTTACTGTAGTTTAGGAAATGCGCGGGAATGCAAACGTCCCTAACAGGTGTATATCAAAAGTGCAAATGAAATGCCATTTTCCTAATTAAAAACCGACGATTTATGCTAGTTATTTTTGAATTTAAAGATACATAGTCATGTTCACTACTGCAGCTCGTGCCAGCCACCAGGACAGCTGGACAATGGGGGTCGCGCGGCCTTTCTAGGATGTCACATGCATCTATGACGATATTAAACCAGCTGCAGGAACGCTCGAGTTACGTGTTTCAGACTTTTAGGGTCTCGGGCGCTGTTTCAAAACCTACAGAAATGGCCAAGGGAGTGCTTTTGTGAATGTATCCAGGCGTGCGTGTGGTGCCCTCTCAGGGTGGCACAGGCGGGCGCCGGGCACCGTGGCGTGGCCTAGCACAGCACTTGACATTGGTTTAGGAAATGCGCGGGAATGCAAACGTCCCTAACAGGTGTATATCAAAAGTGCAAATGAAATGCCATTTTCCTAATTAAAAACCGACGATTTATGCTAGTTATTTTTGAATTTAAAGATACATAGTCATGTTCACTACTGCAGCTCGTGCCAACCACCAGAACAGCTGGACAATGGGGGTCACGCGGCCTTTCTAGGATGTCACATGCATCTATGACGATATTAAACCAGCTGCAGGAATGAACGCTCGAGTTACGTGTTTCAGACTTTTAGGGTCTCTGGCGCTGTTTCAAAACCTACAGAAATGGCCATGGGAGTGCTGTTGTGAATGTATCCAGGCGTGTGTGTGGTGCCCTCTCAGGGTGGCACAGGCGGGCACCGTGGCCTAGCACAGCACTTGACAAAGCTGGACCCTGGTGAGAGGGCTTCAAACCTGGCGGCCCCTGTGAAAGTCTGTATGTAACATGCATGTCCCGGAACCTTACCGATGATAATTGAATCGCCCACCGCCCTGCACTGTCTGAATAGGCAATACAATAGTAGGCCACTCACCTGCTGAGTTGCAGACGGGGGGGGGGGGACTACCTCGGTCGGCCTTGCGGCAGTGTGGCGACAGTGACCTGAGACCTTCTCACCTCCTCGTCCCACTCCCTCTTGATGCCAAGTCACGCGCACTTGGGGGGGGGGGGGGGGGGGGGGGGGCAATGCGCATGCGGGATTCGAATTCCACCCGTAACAACATCGCCGACTGCACCCCTCTAGTGACGACGTGACGTCACTGCCGAGGCGCGCAGACGCGGCGGAGGAGGAGACAGTGCGCGCTGCGCACAGGCACCTCCTGTGGAACAAGGTTAGGTTGCGCGCGTCGTCGTTGCGTTTCGCTTTCTAATCTGGACTGCTGGTTAAGGTTTCAATAACAGTGCACGGACGGTTGCAGTGCTGAGTGCACCACAGACAGTGACACACCGACCGGACCGGCCCTTTGGTGTCACCCCCCGTGAGGGTGTCACCCGGTGCGGTCCGCACCCCCCACACCCCCCTAGTGACGCCACTGTGTCATTGTTTGGAGAACTTCCTGGCTGTCTGAGTTCACACATGGGGTGTTCTAGGGTAGCGGGGGCAGGGTTTAGGGGAGGCCGATGTTCTCAGGGGAAGGAATATACCAGCCATGCCTGTAAAGTACTGACCAGGTGGCAGTCCTAGCTGCAGCACAGGATTGCAAAATGGCTCAGTGTATTGACTCCTGCAGGCTCTCAACAATGGCAAGGGAGAGAAACGAGGCACCAGATTGTTTTTAAATATGTCTTATTCACAGAGCTTAGACATATTGGGCATTTTGTAGCATATCTACAACATAATTACAGAGGGGCAAAGGGGCAACAGGCTTGGAGCTTAGAGCAATCGCCAAGGCGACGGTGGTACAGACACAGAGCTCTTTTTAGCATGTTAATTACACTGCTTAGAAATGGTGGGCAGTATGTTGCGCATACCGAACAGGCTTATAAGGGGATAGAAGGGCAGCCTACTTGCGGCCACAGAGCTCAGACACAGGCGAGCGTAAGAAAAGGCAGATTTTCTGTTTTTAGGATCCGTGCAGGGGCACACCTACAAATGGTGTAGGAGGTGCAGTGGCCCCTGGGTCAAAGACTGTAAAGGCATGCACACCAATTATAGTTCATTTTACTTCCAAACTTGGGGGTGATGCAATGCCTTTTTTGCTTGCCTGCATTAGGGCCATGGCACCCTTGGTACACCACTCCATCTGCTATTTGCCGTGCTTGGAAAGGCTGTATGTAACGCTAAATAGCACATAATTATAACGAGGCATCATCACACCACACCTACTGGTTGGCCGTTTCATTGCCAACCTTCGCTGGGCAAGCCTTCTTTGCATTGTGCGTAAGGCACTTTTTCATGCCATTCTGTTGAGCCCTTGTTCTTCAACCTCAACATCTCTCAACAGGCTCCCATTGTGTAAGGAAGGACGTTCTGGTGAGTTAACACTCACCACTGACATCTGTTGGGATCTGTTATGAGTTTAAATACTGGCATCTCAACATAGGCCTCCATCGTTTCTAGGTCAAGAACCACTAAACTAGGTAATAGCACCAACAGTTATTTATGTACAGCGCATAGAAATTACAAAAGTTCAACATGAAGCACTATGTAAGTTTTTACTCTTGGTACCTCTGAAATACTGAAATGTCTCTTATTACCCCATTCTCCCACCTTCCTTCCTTTCAGTGTAGACAGATTTTGTATGCTGTCACTTCAGCAATTTAATGGATTGCTCGCTCATGGTTTCCCTAACTGCATTATGAAAGTGTAAAAATAATTCAAAAGTAAAACTCACTCAACTTTTGTTACATGCCTTGATCGTTTACTAATATTAATTTTAGCATAGGCACGGTTATGCAACATCCTATTTTTATATTTTGTTTATCTTTGTATTTTTTCTACAAAAAATGAAGCAGCATTGATTATTTTTGTTCAGCATTTCTTCTCCCCTTGATGCATTCCAGCTAATGTAACTTCCACCTCTAGTTATGGGCTAAATCAATGGTACTACTGAAATGATTTAATAACACCCCTCCCCCATCCTCACCCCTTCTCTGCCTCATTCTGGAGCTAGCATTTTGGAGGGGGGCCCGACTTTAAAATGTTTTGTAGGGTGGAGGGGAATTTCAGCACAAGAAAGTTACAAGACCCGAGCTATACGTTGTCTAGGTACGGTGGAATGAGAACGAGCTGCTGCAGCAAAGCCCCCATACCTTAAATATGACACGGATGTTCTCCCCCAGGGGGTCAACATTCTGGAAGGACAGCTTTAGAGGAACCGCGTTGGAGTTAAAGTAAGAACAGTCCTGGAAAGTTAAAAGAGGACATTTATTAGGTTCCAGGGACAGCGTTTACGTGGAGCAGGGATGCGGGGAGATCGGCAGGCAGCAGATGCTTGTATGGTGGGGAGTGATCGACAGAAGGGAGCAAAGGAAGAAAGGGGCATCAGAAGGAGCATCTTGGAGGAAAGAAGCCAGGGAGAAAAGTCAAAAAAGACTGAAAGAGAAAAGGAAAGAGGTAAGAGAGAAGTGAAGGGGGAAAGGAGAAGATGGGCCAATATAAAAAAGGGTCGACAATGGAGAAGTTAAAAAACAGCAAGCATTGAAGGTGATGAAACAAGGCGGTAGGAAAAGCAAGAAAAACAAAACAACCAGTTGTACACATTCCAAGCAAGCCAGGTGGGTAGGTGTACACAAAGCATTATTAACGGTTTTGGAGAAGGAATTTCAGGAACTTAGAGGATACAAGTAACTGCTTAGATATTTAGATAGTAATAATAAAGTGTACCGCATGAAAAAAACACTTTTTTTAAATTTTAAATAACGCTTCCACCATCTCAGACATCTATTCAAGTTGGTGGTAGGGTTTAGCTTCATTCCACCAATTTTCCAGTCACTAGATGGTCCATTATGACAGACGCTTCCTCGTTAGTGCCCCACTCTACGCACCCGAGGGATGATGCCTTTGACCAACAAGCTGGGGCTGAGGGGCAGACGGCAGGAACCATTGACATCAAAGAACTGCTTGACATCATCCAGGCCTTCACGGAGGATGGTCTACAAAAGAAAGGCAGAAGTGTGTTAACAATCAGAGTCACAGGATGCAATTCCACTGCAACCAGTCCCACGTCGAGCACCTCTCCACCGTCTCCATTCTGCATCTCCAGCACCACTTAAAACTGCCATTAAAAAACATCTCATCTTATTCCAGTGGTTGATTTCCTTACCTCTGCTTTCTATCCAGAGGAGCAGTTGTCCCCTCGGAAGCGCAATACTCAACTCTCCAACTGAGCCACAAAGAAGGATGCTCAGATCTGTCTAGATCCTCTAGGGTAGTGCTCCCCTGGCCTCTTTGAGGCCCTGCTTTCCCACCAGAGGCAACATGAAGAGGAAAATGAAAGTGAACAACTAACCTGGCGAGAGGACGGATTGGCCTCCCGGACCTTCTGGGCTAATTTGGACAAGCAGTTGACAAGCCAACACTGCCGGTCAAACTCTTCTCGAAGACCCTTCCCACAGCAGCAGAGCAAGGCAGCCAGGAGGTACTGGTATCGGATGCTAAACTGGGAGTCTTTCAAACCATCCTTCAGTAGCCTAGAGGAAGAGGGAATACAAGTGGTTCAACCCAGGCATGGTTGATATTCCACCCAAGGGAATTTGCGTGGATATCAGGGACACAACTCCAAAACATTGTGGTAGAAGTACCAGAACTCATACCTCATCTAAGAGAACAAGGAGGACAAAGAACAAGATACGTGGTCTGGGGACAAAGTACACATTATCCGAGATCGTGAGTATAAAGGACTAAAAACGTAATCTGGAAACCAATGACATCACATCCAGCACACACAAAGGCCAAAAAACAAGAGATTTAATCTCAACACCAATGACATTTTATGAATGATGTCAATGAAGATGAACAACAGTGCTGACACGGACTACAAAGATGTCTCATTCAAGTCACACAGAAGTAATAGGAGTAAGAATGTAACCTGGACATCTGATGGAACATATAATCTGGCATAGCACTGTTAGAATCCGGGTTCTCTGGTTGACACAGGTAGGTACTTGTGTCAAGCAGGGAACCGTTCCTCTAGTCAGGGTAGGGGGATACACTCCAACAATAACCCCTGCTCACCCTCTAGCGTTTAAAAATGGACCACAATACTTAGTTGCAAAGAGTTCTTGAGTTTAACGATGATTTCAATGTCTGTGCGCTTCGTTCCCAGGCGTACGCTTCGTACGCGGTTGAAAATGGGTTTGGGAACGGGTCGTACCCTTCGCTCCCAGGCGAACGCTTCGTACGCGGTTAAAGATAGGCTGGGGAGCGGGACGGACACACAGTACCTTTCTGTATGTCAAAAAGTTTACCCTCTAGATAGCTTGGCGCGAGCAGACAAGGCGTTATCTCAGGGCGTTTAGGTTAAGCATTTGTGAATACCCACACAGTAATACAGCGACCCTCCACAAATGGACTCCACATGGGATATATATCAAAAATAATTCTTTATATATTTATCAGGCTTAGCACAAGACCAAACTAGCGTTTAAGCTTCAGAGTTCGTCACAGACACTTCCTTGGCAGCAGGCGCACAGTACGGTGTGATGTCCTCCAGGCGGCGCGTACTACGGTACGGGAGACCTTGGGCGTGCGCGGCTCAGGGGACGGGGCAAGAGTATGGCTTGTACTGCCAGACGCTGTGTACGCGTCGTACCGGGATCGCTGGGCTTCACTTGGGCTGCTGATACAGGCGAACAGTACGCTCCGTGCAGGAGGCGTACGACTCCCAGACGCACCGCAGCCTTTCCCAAAGCAGGGAGCAGGTGCGTACGCTTGGAGTACGATCTGCAGGGGGGTGCAAGCGGGTACAGGCGATGTCCTTCAGTTACGGTGCGAGCTACGGCTCGTAGGGGTTGTAAGTCGCGTTGCTCAGGCCGGCAGTACCTTCCTTTGCGGTGCGAGCTACGGCTCGTAGAGGGGCCCCAGACGCGTTGTTCGTGGCGGACAGCGGGATATCAGCTTACGGGGAGTACGCTGTGATCAGCGAGACGTACACAGCAGTTCGAAGCGAAATTGCGAGGAAAACGGTCCGTTTTCCAAGGCGATCTCACGGCGGTGAAGTCCACTGGTCCTGGGACTTCGTTCAGGGGGCAAGCTCACACACAAGCCCTTGGAGATCTTCAGGCACAAGCAAAATAAAAAGTCTCTTTAGTCTTTGTTCCTCTTCTTCAGCAGCAAGGCAACCACTGCAGGCCAATCCCCCAGGTCAGGGACAGTACTCCTCCATGCAGCTTTTCCAGTTCCTTCTCGTCGGACAGAGGTTTCTTCTTTGCAGGACAGGATCTGATTTCTTAGGAGCAGGGCTCCTACATTTATACGCCATTTCTTTTGCTCTTTCAGGCCAGGGGGGCCTGTGCCTAGTTCAGTCCGGTATCTGAGCACTTTGTTGACATGATGCAGGCTGCTTCTTTCAGGGTGCAGGGCAGAGCTATCAGACGCTCCACAGGGGGCGGAGCCAGCATTGTGGTGGCAGAGCACAGCCCTATTCAGAGTCCAGGTGTACTCCTCCCACCCATCTATATGTCAATCTTCCTATTCACCACCAGGCTACCTAGCCCTGCCCATCTAGGTTTCCACAGCCCTGTCACTCACACAAGCCAGACAGCCGATACACATCACGCAGAGGCGGGCTGAAATGGTTAGGCAAGCAAAGGCCAACTTTCTAAAAGTGGCATTTGCAAACGCAGAATATTAAAATAAACCTTACTAAAAGATGTACCTTATTATTCTGAGTTCAGGCATACTAAACTCGCATTTCGACCATGTTCCCTGAGTCTGTTAGGATCATAGGATGTTACAATTCCAACAGCCCATTCTGGCCTATGAGAACAGGTAGCCTTACAATAGTGAAAAACGAAAATGGCTATAATTCACTATTAGGACATGCCACACACATCAGGGCTTGTCCTACCTTATGCTATAACGCACCCTGCCCTTGGGCCTACCATAGGGGTGACTAATATGAAGTTGAGGGAAGGTTTAGGGACTGGCAAGTGGGTGCACTTGCCAGTCAGCATGTCAGTACCAGACTGCACGCAGGTTCTGCAATGGCAGACCTAGACACATTTTACCAGGCCGCTTCTGTGGGTGGCACAACCAGTGCTGCAAGCCCACCAGCAGCATTTGTATTTACAAGCCCTGGGCACTCCTGGTGCACTTTACTGGGGTCTGATAGTAAACCAAATAAGCCAATCATGGAATCCAACCAACATATACATTTTACATAGGGAGACCATATGCACCTAAGCACTGAACAGCAGTGGTAAGGTGCCCAGAGTCATAAAACAGCCAACAACAGGTCAGAAAAAATGCAGGAGGAAGGCAAAAAGTTTAGGGATGACCCTGCAAAAAGGGCCAAGTCCAACAGCACACAAGACTAATTCATGATGGTATCCTAGACAAAAAACTCAAAAGACCTAACAACATGTCCAGGCTAAGGACCGGTGACAGCGAATGAGAAAATGAACTACGGTGCCCATGTGGCAAAGAAGCCGATAATACCACAAGGGCTTTGTTTTAATTTCTAAATTGATTAAAATTGTACTGCACAATTCCATTAGTAATAGTTGTTGGAGTTAATGTGTTTTAGAGAGCAAGTCTCTCTAAGATTGTGACTCAAATGCAAACCAACATTTGTTTGCCTTACAAGGGGGGTGCATAGCAATTCAAGAGTCTGGATGTTGGAGATTTCACTCTACTAACTCTCTTAGGTTATCTTTAAAGTTCCACAAGCTTCACAACAGTCAGTATGATAGCGATGACATTGCAAAAGAAAAAAAAAACACCAAGCATACATACATTTTGCAGAAAACTTTCAGTGTAAGAACATTCTGCCATAAGTGAAGTTTTGGGAAATTTACAAAACGTTGCATCCTTTATGAAGTTCAATCAACGCTTGCAAACAGTGCAGGTGAAATGTTCATTTTCCTTTGTGCTGTTGGAGTGCTTACCAGAAGAAGTAGTGACTAATGCGCAGGTCACAAATGGCGCGTTTCATCAGGAAGCGGACTAAGGGGCTATCCAGGTAACATTCATACTTCAAGGCCTGAGGGATGACAGCGCACATCAGACTTAGATTCGGTATAATAGAGCAAAGTAGTGAGGGCAGGAAAAGGAAGTCACAGGAAAAGACTGAGGACTGCAACGTGGTAGGGATGGGAATATAATTAAATAAAGAGAAGAAAAAACTATAAAAACAAATCAGGTGAACGAGCAAAGGAGCAACCAATTAAGGGGAGTAAGGAAGCAAGAGGAAGGAAGATGATGTGACTAATGAAGAAAAAAACAGGAAGAAAATGAACCAATGCAACACTGACAAATGAATGCAATTAGGGACGGGGAAAAAAAGTGGATGACTAGAAAGGACCCGGGTGAAGTAATAAAGTTCAGAACTGGAGGGAGAGGTCACAGGAGAATAAAAGCACGAGCAAGTGAGATGCGATGGTAGGAACAATACAGTCTGAGAAAGAAAAGAGAAAAGCATATGGACAGAATGTGAGAGTGCGACAGAGAGGAACAGAGAAGAACTGTGATGCAGTGAAACTCATTTACCTGCACAAGCTGTGGTAAATAATCCAGGAGTTCTGCATCGGATATGGAGTCGATCCACTCCACAGCTGTGCGCCTCACCTCCTGATCTGGAAATCTGCAAGAGTGACAGGAGATCATTGCTGATCCAACTAGTAGTGTACTTTCAGCATCCCATCACACTCCCTCTCATACACGCACTGTACTTACAGCATGCCCATCACACTCATAACCGCACTGTACTTTCAGCATCCCCATCACACTCACTCTCATACACGCACTGTACTTTCAGCATCCCCTTCACACTCATACCCGCACTGTACTTTCAGCTCGCCCATCACACTTGTGCATTAACTGTACTTTCAGCATGCCCATCACACTCCTATGTGCATTGAACTTTCAGCACCCCATCACACGCACTCCTCACGCACTATACTTTCAGCATGCCCATCACACTCATAGATGCACTGCACTTTCAGCATCCCCTTCACAGTCATACATGTATTGGACTTTCAGAATCCCCATCACTCGCACACTCCTCACGCACTATACTTTCTTTCAGCATGCCCAACACACTCACATTCGCACTGGACTTTCAGCATCCTCATCACACTCACACGCGCACTATACTTTCAGAATGCCCATCACATTCACATTACTATGCGCACTGTACTTACATGTCGCCCATCATACTCCTACACACACTGTACTTTCAGCATGCCCATCACATTACTACACGCACTGTACTTTCAGCATGCCCATCACATTCACATTACTACACGCACTGTACTTTCAGCATGCCCATCACATTTACATTACTACACGCACTGTCCTTTTAGCATGCCCATCACATTCACATTACTACAAGCACTGTACTTTTAGCATGCCCATCACATTCACATTATTACACGCACTGTACTTTCAGCATGCCCATCACATTCACATTACTACACGCACTGTACTTTCAGCATGCTCATCACATTCACATTACTACATGCACTGTACTTTTAGCATGCCCATCACATTCACATTACTACACGCACTGTACTTTCAGCATGCCCATCACATTCAGATTACTACACGCACTGTACTTTTAGCATGCCCATCACATTCACATTACTACACGCACTGTACTTTCAGCATGCCCATCACATTCACATTACTACACGCACTGTACTTTTAGCATGCCCATCACATTCACATTACTACAAGCACTGTACTTTTAGCATGCCCATCACATTCACATTACTACACGCACTGTACTTTCAGCATGCCCATCACATTCACATTACTACACGCACTGTACTTTCAGCATGCCCATAACATTCCCATTACTACGCACACTGTACTTTCAGGTAGCCCATCACACTCATGCACGCATTGTACCTTCAGCACGCCCATCACACTCATACATGCATTGAACTTTCAGCATGCCCATAATATTACTACACGCACTGTACTTTCAGTATGTCCATCACATTCACATTACTACACACACTGTACTTTCAGCATGCCCATCACATTCACATTACTACACGCACTGTACTTTTAGCATGCCCATCACATTCACATTACTACACGCACTGTACTTTTAGCATGCCCATCACATTCACATTACTACATGCACTGTACTTTCAGCATGCCCATCACATTCACATTACTACATGCACTGTACTTTCAGCATGCCCATCACATTCACATTACTACACGCACTGTACTTTTAGCATGCCCATCACATTCACATTACTACACGCACTGTACTTTTAGCATGCCCATCACATTCACATTACTACACGCACTGTACTTTCAGCATGCCCATCACATTCACATTACTACACGCACTGTACTTTCAGCATGCCCATCACAGTCACATTACTACACGCACTGTACTTTTAGCATGCCCATCACATTCACATTACTACACGCACTGTACTTTTATCATGCCCATCACATTCACATTACTACATGCACTGTACTTTCAGCATGCCCATCACATTCACATTACTACATGCACTGTACTTTCAGCATGCCCATCACATTCACATTACTACATGCACTGTACTTTCAGCATGCCCATCACATTCACATTACTACACGCACTGTACTTTTAGCATGCCCATCACATTCACATTACTACACGCACTGTACTTTTAGCATGCCCATCACATTCACATTACTACACGCACTGTACTTTTAGCATGCCCATCACATTCACATTACTACACGCACTGTACTTTCAGCATGCCCATCACATTCACATTACTACACGCACTGTACTTTTAGCATGCCCATCACATTCACATTACTACACACACTGTACTTTTAGCATGCCCATCACATTCACATTACTACACGCACTGTACTTTCAGTATGTCCATCACATTCACATTACTACACGCACTGTACTTTCAGCATGCCCATCACATTCACATTACTACACGCACTGTACTTTCAGCATGCCCATCACAGTCACATTACTACACGCACTGTACTTTTAGCATGCCCATCACATTCACATTACTACACGCACTGTACTTTTATCATGCCCATCACATTCACATTACTACATGCACTGTACTTTCAGCATGCCCATCACATTCACATTACTACATGCACTGTACTTTCAGCATGCCCATCACATTCACATTACTACACGCACTGTACTTTTAGCATGCCCATCACATTCACATTACTACACGCACTGTACTTTTAGCATGCCCATCACATTCACATTACTACACGCACTGTACTTTTAGCATGCCCATCACATTCACATTACTACACGCACTGTACTTTCAGCATGCCCATCACATTCACATTACTACACGCACTGTACTTTTAGCATGCCCATCACATTCACATTACTACACGCACTGTACTTTCAGCATGCCCATCACATTCACATTACTACACGCACTGTACTTTTAGCATGCCCATCACATTCACATTACTACACGCACTGTACTTTTAGCATGCCCATCACATTCACATTACTACACGCACTGTACTTTCAGCATGCCCATCACATTCACATTACTACACGCACTGTACTTTTAGCATGCCCATCACATTCACATTACTACACGCACTGTACTTTTAGCATGCCCATCACATTCACATTACTACACGCACTGTACTTTCAGCATGTCCATCACATTCACATTACTACACGCACTGTACTTTCAGCATGCCCATCACATTCACATTACTACACGCACTGTACTTTCAGCATGCCCATCACATTCACATTACTACACGCATTGAACTTTCAGCAACCCCATTTATTTATTTATAGAGCGCAACATTCATCCATTAGGATATCACGGTGCTGAATAGTGGGACTCATGGTAAAGGTGCTGTATGGGTGTCGCTTGTCAGTCAGTGTTACGCTTTGGGGAACAGATGAGTTTTGTCCTAAATGCTATATAATCGGTCGTGAGACGAAGCTCTTGAGGTAATTCATTCCAAAGCTTGGCCGCCAGGTATGAGAAGGTACGACCTCCTGCCTTTACTTTCTTTATATGTTTAGTTCTGGCCTGTGCTTGATAGCGTGACCATAAGCATCTTGTTGGAGCATAGATTTCAATTTTGTTCTGTAGGATTAGAGGCCTCCGATGGTGCAGAGCCTTGTGTGCATGGCTAAGCATCTTAAATCTTGCTCTTTGGCAGATAGGTAGCCAGTGAAGCTGTTTCATGCACTCGGATGCTGAGCTGAATCTATTTTTATTGCAGACCAGCTTGGCTGCAGCATTTTGAACCACCTGCAAGCGCGTGAAGAGAATCTGCCATGCCTACAAACAGTGCATTGCCATTGTCTAATCTACGGATAAGCAGAGCTTGTGTGATTGTTCTTCTACATTCAAGTGGGATCCATGGAAAAAGCTTTTTTAAGTGCTTCAAAAGTGCAAAGCTTCTTCTGCATAGGGCCCGCACATGGTCTTGCATTGATAGGGTGTTATCAATAAGGACGCCTACGTTTTTTGCACATTGCTAGGGTGCTGGGGCATCTCCCAGGGTTTGGGGCCACAAAGTGGCATCCCAGATTAGGTTGGCTCTTCCGAAGAGCAAAATCTCAGATTTTTCTGCGTTCAGTTTAAGGAAGTGATCCGACATCCAACTGGCCATTTCTGAGAGGCAGTTTTAGCCTTGTGTCCTTCCTGACTTTCTTCAATGGCGATCAGCAATTGTGTGTCATCCGCATAGGAGCAAATGCTGAAACCCCATTTCTTGATGATTTTTGCCAAAGATCACGCTCACACGCACTGTACTTTCAGCATCCCCATCACACGCACACTCCTCACGCACTATACTTTCAGCATGGCCATCACACTCATAGACGCACTGTACTTTTGGCATCCCCATCACACGCACAATCCTCCAGCACTATACATTCAGCATGCCCATCACACTCATATACGCACTGGACTTTCAGCAGCCCCATCACACTATACTTTCAGCTCGCCCATCACACTCATGCATGCACTGTACTTTCAGTATGCCCATAACGTTCCCATTACTAAGCGCACTGTACTTTCAGGTAGCCCATCACACTCATGCACGCATTGTACCTTCAGCACGCCCATCACACTCATACATGCATTGAACTTTCAGCATGCCCATAACATTACTACACGCACTGTACTTTCAGTATGTCCATCACATTCACATTACTACACGCACTGTACTTTCAGCATGCCCATCAGATTCACATTACTACACGCACTGTACTGTCAGCATCACATTCATACACGCACTGTACTTTCAGTACCCCATCACACTCCCACTCCTATAGGCACCTTCAGCATGACCACACATACACACACTGTACTTTCAGCATGCCCATCACGCTCATACACGCACTGTACTTTCAGCATGCCCATCACGCTCATACACGCACTGTATTTTCAGCATGCCCATCACGCTCATACACGCACTGTACTTTCAGCATGCCCATCACGCTCATACACGCACTGTATTTTCAGCATGCCCATCACGCTCATACACGCACTGTACTTTCAGAAAGTCTATCACACTCTCACTCCTACACGCACATACGAAGGTAGCCCTCAGCAAACTGAGGAATAGCAGCAACTTACGTGGCATGCATCAGGCCCAGTGCATCTTGGTGGTTCATGTGTGACCATTGGTTCAGCAGGGCGTAGATGTCGGGCAGAGAGGCCCATTCCCAGCTGGGGGCACTCGCCAGCACCAGAGATAGAGAGCTGGGGTCAGAGTGGCAATAATACCTCTTCTCCCACAGGCGTTTACGGTCTTGTTCCGTTAGCCTACAACACCAAACATCAAAGAAAAGGTGATTGCCACTGGGCCTTTACATTTGAGATTGACAGCACTTCCCGTCAGTCTAGTTTTCAAGTTACATATGGGCAGGTATTGCAGAGTCCCAGCCCCACTCGCCAATCCCCTGTGGGCTTTACCACCATCATCCCCCCTTGTTGCACAGATTACACGCAAACACCTTCAGAAACTTTTTGGGTTAGGGGTCGTAACAACCCTGGCCGTATTTATTTACACACAACACATCACAATAAAGTATCAAATTTTACATTAATACAATGAAACCCCCATAACGCTCCATACAATATCATTTACATATTTTTGGATGGCTAACCTTAACAGAGACTCTAATACATAGCCATTCCAAAGCATACCTATGAATTGTTCATGGGTATCCTGCATTGAGCCTACGTGTAAGATCAGTGCTTAATTTGTAAAATATTACGTGTCAGGGCTCTGACCAGGAGGCCACTGCAGCTTACACCACCCATCGCCCCTGTCATCGCTGCCAAAACAACTACTAACCATCTCTCTCGCATGTAAATGCGACAGTTCCGATAATTCCAGGTCCCCAAAGCTAAAGGAACGGCTGGGGAGGCAGTTATTAGTAATTTTTTTATGTATCTTGTTTTCCTAAACAACTGTTATGCTGCTCATCTCTAAATTACATGACCTTGTGGCAGACATCCTTACGTGTGGTGTTGATAATTCGGTGCAGGTGCCAAGCACCAGAAACCAATTAAGTGCCGGTGCTCAGCACCGGAAAGCTCCGGCTCAAATTACGCACTGTGTAAGATCATGACTGCTCCAACTACCTGTGCAGTCCCACTGGAGTGATCTTGTGCAGGGGGCATATCTGCCCACAAGGTTACCAACCTCGGGCACCCCCAACGCCCTCAAAAACCACCCCCAAGGGGCTGTGCTGCTAGTATGGCACTGACGCACCCGTGTGGGGATTGGCTGCAAAGGCCTGTTGGGAGCGTGAACTCTCCCACCACTCCAGCAACATCTAGCCCTGGAGAGCCCCGAGAGACCGCTATCCCCCACCTATCCCCATTAAAAAGGGGGATCTTCTAAGGACCTAAATGCCCCACCAATCATGACCTTACCGCCACAGACCTGCACAGTTCCCCAGCCCTGATGAGGCAGCAGGCAGCATGTCGGTGTCGAAGTGGCGAGCAGTGAAAGAGACCGCTTTGCCGCTCCGCTGCCCCTTATGAAGGGGCGGGGTACGGTGCAAACTGGTTTCCCTGACCCGGAAGTGTTTAAAAGTCCCTCGTGCCGGGCTGACCAATGCCTGTGCGTATCGTAGGCTGGGGTCGGTGGCATCTTTCGCTGCCGCCACCAGCCCCTTCCCCCTGGGCCAGGGACTGGCATCCTGCCATAGGCGCAGAGACCCTGAGGCCGGAGGTGCCTTGGCCAATGTCTCCCATCACCCTAGTGTCTTCCACAAAGGTTTGATGTGACGTGGATCCAATCACCACTGTCTGGGGTAAATACTTGTTCTGCCTTCACGATAACAAGATCTAACCCCGGGATAACTAATTGCTCTGCATTTTCAAAGGTCAAAACAGTGCTCCTAAGTCAGCTTCCAGTCTGAGGGCCGAGCTATTTTTTACAAATATGAACTGTGAGAAGAGCATGCAGTTACAAAGCCAATCAGTCTGAGCCTGATGCACAAAATTCACAACCTGGTAGGTCACATAAAAGTAGGATTTATTTGTAGAGTGAGGGACCGCACCCTTGGGAGCATGCACTGCAACAGCCGTTCACTTGTAAGGAGCTTCAGCTCTTCCCTCTTCTTCCAGGCACCTGGTTACAATGGGTTCTTCGTCTTCCCTCTCTCTCAGGGAGCGGTGGCTTTATAAAGTAATTTCCAAATGAGAGCTCTCCCTTTCATGGCACTACTGGGGTTGGACTGGGACACAATCCTGGTCCCGAGCATTTCCTTGGGCACCGGAGCCACTGGGAATCTAGTTCTTGAGGTGAACTAAGGCAGGTGGAAGCCTACCACCCTGCCTTCAGATCACTGCAATGCTAAGCCTCCAGCCTCCGCGACTCCTGTCCCAGTTCTGTGAAACAGCACCCAAATTGCAGGTACATGCTTAATCCCTTTCTGAGGACTGGCGAACAGATTTTCTGCTTGAGTTAAAGTCGAGCACGAATACCTCACGCATATGTTCATGCATAGCGGAGTTCAGATCAGCAGATTCCGCCACTCTATTCCAACTATTCCAGCACTTCAAATTTCAGAAGGAATCAAATGGTTTAAAGTGCATCAATTTCCAGGTACAGTTTCGTTACTTAGCAACCAACATCGATAATATTCTCAGCGTCTCCGATTCCACTGTAATGATTCCATTGTGCCACTAAGGAATTGAAAATGTTACTTACCGTGTACTCATCTGTTTGGAGTTAATAGTGCTGTAGATTCACATGCCCTGGGGAGAGGAATGACCAGTACGGAGACATAAAAGGTAAGCATTTATCTCAAGGTTTATAATGTCCAATTTGATTTTCTTTATTCTAGGGGCCAAACATTTCATTGGGAACTATAGCCTGATATTTAACAAAAGCAAGGAGCAGGTTGACCACGTATCAAATAACACTGAAATACTCAAAGTACAGCCCGGGGGCCGCATGCGGCTCTCCTGACCTTTATATGCGACCCCCTGGTGAACAGTAGCACTGGGCTGCTGTTTCTTTGACAGAGCATGAGCTTTGATAAAGTTATTTAACAGGAAAGCATTTCTTTAACCCCTAACTAAAGTAACGGTAACAAAGCAAAAATGTTGTCCTGCACAACTTATCTTTAGAAACACCTTCATTATTAAAGACAACTTGTACTAATGAGGTAAAAATATGAGAGACTCTTCTAACTTCAAAAAAGTGTATTTCATTAACATGCAGACGTGTTTCTCACTAGTGCATCAGATTGTATCGCTGCATTGAGAGGTATTTATTAGAAGTGATCATTTTCAAACATGAATTTAGAAAAAAAATCATGCCGCACCCATCCTGATGATAATGCTATTAGAGAATCAAGAGGCATGTCATTTCTCAGGTGCACCCTCTGTGTGGCTTAAGTTATTAGTATAATTGGAACAACATTTTAGTTTATGAAGTCAAACACAAGAGACTTTTTGTACAGCACATATCCTGAATTCATGTGTTTCAAAGAGCTCTAATATGTGGAATTGAGAGAAAGAGAGGCAAAGTGAAATAAAACATTTGCCTAGGATCACACAATATGGTCTAGTGCGGTAGCCGGGATTGATCCCAGCATTTCTGGTTTCACATTGTGCAATTCAGCCACTAGATAAGAATCTAACGTTTTACTTAAACACGTAATGCATTGTCTTGGAGTGTGGGTGGCAGAAGCAATGTGAAGTCTTGGATTGTTTTCTGAACAGCCCACCTTACACCACCCCGACACACACCCTGCAAGACATCAATGCGGCCCTCGGGCATGCCATAGACCATAGATGGCAGCAAATCCTCATACTGGCTGCTACGTCTATCACATGGCCACTTGGGCACCCTTTGTGCCACATCGCGGTGCTAGTAAAGGAACAGAATAGCGCCCTGCTTATGCCAACAGACGCTACAAGTGTGCAGGTAAGAGTTATGATCACTTAGGGGGCCTCCTGACTGCTAGTGACCATTGGCATTTGTTATTTCCAGCACGTTTAATCAGGCGCAGAACGGGTCTCAGGAAGCCACACTCAAGAGGGCAGGCGCACTGCTGCAAAGAGCAGGCTGCAATACAGAGTAACAATGGTATCTATGCTATCACGAAATCCTGGCTCAATTTACTTATGCAGGGATTGAGGAGTTGCTAAACCAGCAGTAAAATACTCTGGGGGTCTTTAATACGTGTTTACTATTTACAATTTTTGTTATCACAGGAATGAATTATCAACTTTGCTGCTGGTTTAATTATTTTAGATAGCCATCTATAACAATAGTGATAAAATCAGAGAAATAAACAGCCACGGTGCCGAAGCCGAATCTATTCTTCAATCAGAAGTAGCATGCCCCTGTGGCGTCACTAGGGTTGGTGTCACCCGGTGCGGGTAACTCATGGTGTCACCCCCTCACGACTTACCGCATGGACCTCCTCCGCTCCGAGTCCGCTAGCCTACAAGCCCTAGATTAGATTATATCTACTTGCAAACAGACACCAGCCGTGTGTTCAACCCAGCTATTCCCAGAGCGAAGCCCGGTCATTTTAGGCGCTGGTTGGTGGGCGCTGCACTTAAATATTTCCAGAATAATTTGGAATTAAAGTATGGTGTGGTACCGTCAAATAATAAATGCTGGTCTGGGCATTTACATGGATTTCAGAGACTGTCTGTCCCTGGGGGATAATGCTGGGATATCGCCCACGAACATGTCATCTCCCGGAAGGAGCTGCGTTCTGTCATTATTAGATGTATGACACGTACGCGCCATTCCTGACAGAACTGGGGGGGGGGGGGGGGGGGGGAGTTAGTCATTTAAGTGGTGTGGCTGTTCAGTTAAGATCGGGGATACTTAGTAGAATCAAAAGAATGTCAGGCCGACAGGGTGTTTTAATACCATCTAAAGGAGATTGGTGCGTTTATAGCAGTTCTCGGGACACTACTTCAGTGTTTTCATTTTAGAGGGGAGTTGGAGATTTAAGTCTCTTTCAGACGGATGTCATGCTATAATTATGTTATAATAATACGTGTTACTGTAGTTTAGGAAATGCGCGGGAATGCAAACGTCCCTAACAGGTGTATATCAAAAGTGCAAATGAAATGCCATTTTCCTAATTAAAAACCGACGATTTATGCTAGTTATTTTTGAATTTAAAGATACATAGTCATGTTCACTACTGCAGCTCGTGCCAGCCACCAGGACAGCTGGACAATGGGGGTCGCGCGGCCTTTCTAGGATGTCACATGCATCTATGACGATATTAAACCAGCTGCAGGAACGCTCGAGTTACGTGTTTCAGACTTTTAGGGTCTCGGGCGCTGTTTCAAAACCTACAGAAATGGCCAAGGGAGTGCTTTTGTGAATGTATCCAGGCGTGCGTGTGGTGCCCTCTCAGGGTGGCACAGGCGGGCGCCGGGCACCGTGGCGTGGCCTAGCACAGCACTTGACATTGGTTTAGGAAATGCGCGGGAATGCAAACGTCCCTAACAGGTGTATATCAAAAGTGCAAATGAAATGCCATTTTCCTAATTAAAAACCGACGATTTATGCTAGTTATTTTTGAATTTAAAGATACATAGTCATGTTCACTACTGCAGCTCGTGCCAACCACCAGAACAGCTGGACAATGGGGGTCACGCGGCCTTTCTAGGATGTCACATGCATCTATGACGATATTAAACCAGCTGCAGGAACGAACGCTCGAGTTACGTGTTTCAGACTTTTAGGGTCTCTGGCGCTGTTTCAAAACCTACAGAAATGGCCATGGGAGTGCTGTTGTGAATGTATCCAGGCGTGTGTGTGGTGCCCTCTCAGGGTGGCACAGGCGGGCACCGTGGCCTAGCACAGCACTTGACAAAGCTGGACCCTGGTGAGAGGGCTTCAAACCTGGCGGCCCCTGTGAAAGTCTGTATGTAACATGCATGTCCCGGAACCTTACCGATGATAATTGAATCGCCCACCGCCCTGCACTGTCTGAATAGGCAATACAATAGTAGGCCACTCACCTGCTGAGTTGCAGACAGGGGGGGGGGGGGGGGAACTACCTCGGTCGGCCTTGCGGCAGTGTGGCGACAGTGACCTGAGACCTTCTCACCTCCTCGTCCCACTCCCTCTTGATGCCAAGTCACGCGCACTTGGGGGGGGGGGGGGGGGGGGCAATGCGCATGCGGGATTCGAATTCCACCCGTAACAACATCGCCGACTGCACCCCTCTAGTGACGACGTGACGTCACTGCCGAGGCGCGCAGACGCGACGGAGGAGGAGACAGTGCGCGCTGCGCACAGGCACCTCCTGTGGAACAAGGTTAGGTTGCGCGCGTCGTCGTTGCGTTTCGCTTTTTAATCTGGACTGCTGGTTAAGGTTTCAATAACAGTGCACGGACGGTTGCAGTGCTGAGTGCACCACAGACAGTGACACACCGACCGGACCGGCCCTTTGGTGTCACCCCCCGTGAGGGTGTCACCCGGTGCGGTCGGCACCCCCGGCACCTCCCTAGTGACGCCACTGGCATGCCCTCCCTTTGAGACACCCTTAGTCACTTGCACAGCTTCAATGCCGTGTTGTGCAGGTCGCTAACTTGTTCTGAAAGGTCCTATAGATCAGTTGGTGAAAAAGTTCTGAATCTGCTTTTGAGCAACACTTTGGCAGCTACATGGCTTTAATGCCATGCTGTGCCCATGGACAAGTCATTTCAGCTGGCTGGCTACTCTTTTATATGTAGAATTCGTTCCTAGTGTAACAGCAACATTACAGTTGCCTATAGGATTTTAAATCTCTACGCGTGGTGTTTCGCTATTTGCTTCAAAATTTATTTGCTAGGCTTATTTTGATAAACCGGACCCCACTATTCCCAAACTTAAATATTGCCCAAGAGGAGAAAGATTTGAGAAATGGAGACAGAGGTCCAAAAAACGGATATAAAGAGAAAAGGAAAGATTTGCAAAGTGCAAGCTAATCTGTAAACAGCCAACGACGTAAGGCCCATCGGTCCATCATCTTGTTACAATGCATGACAGCGGCTGTAAATATTCTGGATTACCAGTGGCATTCCACCATTTTTAGAACAGAATAGAATAATTGCTTGATATTGGATTGTACACAGTCATGGTTAAGAAGACCTGCAGTCTTGAGTTACCGGGGAAGCTTTTCCGTGTCCATTTTAACCCCTCCCTCTCCACTAGTATCCATCCGCAGGGGATGCCTGGTGTCCGTGGTGCATGAACCCTGGCACACTCAGTCATTTTCGAAATTACTCCTCTGTGAGCTCCTTCTTCAGAGAGACATTCTGAAGTCCAGGCTCCTATGGAGTTTGAGTGCCTTTGCCCCACGCACGCCACCCTCCATGTGAGGTTTACTGTATTCTGTACCGTCTCTGTATGTGTTTGAACCATTTTTAGGTCGAGCGCAGCGCGCATGCGCTTACTAGGAGAGGGCCTCTTGGAATCCTTCCAGCTTTTCTGAAAACTCGTGCTTCGATTTTTCAAACATTGCATTGGCCTTTGTGTGTGGCTTTCAAAAATGAAAGTATGCAATTGGCCAAAGGCGGGTG
This sequence comes from Triturus cristatus, assembly GCF_964204655.1. NCBI lineage: Eukaryota > Metazoa > Chordata > Amphibia > Caudata > Salamandridae > Triturus > Triturus cristatus. The sequence continues at coordinate 1,116,453,536 of NC_140579.1, forward strand.
CATGTCCCACCTTTTCCAGTAAATGTTTCCTCCCACAGCATCCAGCAGGGGCGTGCAGGGTGCCTGCCATATGTTTTGGATCATGTTACGGTCACTTTCACTTTCGCGGCAGCGCTGGTCTCAAATGCTTTTGTTCCCACCTTGCTGCAGTGTGTTTGGTGTTTGTACAGTGTGTGCTACCCTGATCCGCATGCCGTTGAAATGACTTTGGCAGTTCTTACTTGGTAATTATCGGTCACTTTCCCCCCCCATCAGTGTTTTTTGCAGTCTGCAGTCTGGTGCTCAGTCTGTTTTTTGTGCACTCTGGAGTAGTGATCAGTCACTCCCGGCTCTTGTGCCGCGTGCATGAATGATGTGACACTCTCTTATACCTCCTTCATGCAACGTGTAGTGTTCACCAGTCACTTGTGCTCAGTTTCCTTTGTTCAGTCTGCAGTAATAAGCGGTCAGTCTCACTCCCTTCCATTCGGGGTCAATCTTACTCCGTCCTTAATCACTCCGCAGTAATAACCATCCAGTGTTCCTTGTTCTTCTGGTCTGCGGCCATGATAGGTCAGACGTGCTCTCCTCTTTCCATGCTCAGTAATGATGCTGTAGCTTCTCCTATCCTTGCCTATATCACCACTCCGCTTATGTTACTCCTTTCCCTTCCACATAACATCTCGACTCTTCATCCTCTGAAATCACCTTTCCTCCCCCTTTGCTCTCCCTATCACTCATATTTTCTATTTCTTAATAAGCCCAACGGTTCCCTGCTGGATCTTGAAACCACAGTGAAAGTTGTCGGTGGATACAGGGGATCTAGGAAAATCAGGACAGGACATTGCTTCTGAAAGGCCGACGGGGCTAAGGCAGAGCAAGTCAGATTTCGGGGTTTTGAGAAACTTATTATTTTTAGATCTTGATATTCTTATTTTTTACGGTGTTTAATATGGTGCTTTGATTTTGTAACTGCCATTGCTTTTTTTGAGCCGGTGTATTCCAGGACTCACCACAGCATTTAAATAACAACACTGGCACTTATACAGCAAACTGGACCTACAAATATTGGAATTCTTTTTATTAGCATAACTTAAGGGCATATTATTTTCTGGTACAAAAGTGGAGACTAAGTAATTTGCCCAGGATCACAGGTTGTTGGGCCAATGCCAAAACTCAAACTTTGTTCCCTAGCTCTGAAGTCAGCACCTTTCAGTGCTATGTTATAGCTTCTCCCTAATGGCATTTGCTTCTCCTAATCTGTTACTTTTTCTGTAGTAGTGCTTAATTTGAGCTGGTGCTTTCCGGGACTCACCACAGCACTTAATTATAAACACTGGCACTTACAGCATAAACTGGACCCAGCATTTTTGGAGTGCTTTTTATAAGCATTACTTAAGGACATATTACTTCATGGAACAAACATAGTTATTTTTATAAATACAACTTAAGGGCATAAGAAGTTTTGGTACAAACATGGAAATTAAGTGATTGGCCTAGGATCACAGGATGTTGATCCGACGCCAAGACTCGAACTTTGTTCCCAGCTCTAAAGTCGGCATCTTTGCCTGTTCAACAATAGCTTTCCCCAATGACATTTGCTTCTCCTAATCTGTTACTTTTTTTTTTTTTATAGTAGTGCTAATTTGAGCCAGTGTTTTCCTGCACCCCCACCGCATTTAATTGTCAACACCAGTGTTTACAGTGCAAACTGGACCCAAAGGTTTTGGCGTGCTTTTTATAAGCACCATTTAAGGATATATTAAAACGCATTAAAACACGCACAAGTAAAACTCATTTCTGATATATTTTTTATTTATAAACAGCGATGTTATTGTGCGCAATGTTTTACATGCTCTTTGGCTTTTAAAACACGCACAAGTAAAACACATTTCTGATATAGCTTTTACTTATAGACTGCAATGCTGTTATTGTGTGTGCCTTTTAATATGCTTTTTGCATTTTGTAACCTACAGTGCTTAATTTGAACTGGTGGTTTCCGGGACTCACCAAGGCACTTAATTATTAATATCGACGCTTATAGAGCAAACCTAACCTACGATACTTCAGTTGTATATAATGTTTTTTAGGTTATATATAAGGTGCCAGAAATGGTTATAACACTTTTTTTTTATTATAACATAACTTTTAAACATGCTGCACAACATTCACAATACTATACAACACATATTAAAAACGTTAACAAAAGCCCATAGCTCTGTCAAAACACTTATAACGCCCCAAAGGCGAGACCTATTGGCTATGCCAATGCTTGTTTATATATCCCATAGCTTATCTTTGAAGATCATGTGTACAACGTGCGCATTCTCTTTCTCTCTCTCCCTCCTCCTCCCCTCGAGTTAGAGCAGCTCCTACAGTGTCGCCAACACAGCAATGGCAGATCTCAGCACTCTGTCACAACAGTAAGGGCAGCTCACAGTGTAATGTCAGCATGACAGCTCCCAGCGCGATCTCACAGCACGGAGAGCAAGTCTGAGTATGAGATCACTACAGCAATAATGATTCCCAGTGTGACATAGCAGCTAAAAGGAACAGTGCCTAGTGATGTCATTGCAGTAGGGACAGCTCCCAGTGTGATGTCACAGCAGTGATAGCAGCCGAAAGGAGCAGCGCCCACTGATGTCACTGCAGCATGAACAGCTCCCAGGGTCATGTCATAGCACCTGAAAGGAGCAGTGCCCACTGATGTTACTGCAGGAGGGACAGGCTCCCAGTATGATGTCACAGCAGTGACAGCTGCTGAAAGGAGCAGTGCTCAGTGAGGTCACTGCAAGAGGGACAGCTCCCAGTGTGATGTCACAGCAACCGAAAGGAGCAGTGCCCAGTTATGTCACTGCAGGAGGGACACGCTTCCAGCGTGATGTCACAGCAGTGACAGCAGCTGAAAGGAACAGTGCCCAGTGATGTCACTGCAGGAGGAATATGCTTCCAGTGGGATGCCACAGCAGTGACAGCAGCTGAAAGGAGAAATTCCCAGTGCTGCTAGTGCATGAGGACAGCTCCCAGTGTGATGTCACAGCAGCCGAAAGGAGCAGTGCCCAGTGGTGTCACAGCAGGGGGGCCATGCTCCCAGCGTGATGTCATAGCAGTGACAGCAGCTGAAAGGAGCAGTGCCCAGTGATGTCACTGCAGGAGGTATATGCTTCCAGTGTGATGTCATAGCAGTGACAGCAGCTGAAAGGAGCAGTGCCCAGTGATGCCAGTGCAGGAGGAGCATGCACTCAGTGCAACATCACAGCAGTTTACAGCTGCTGAAAGGAGCAGTGCCCAGTGAAGTCACTGGAGAAGGGATAGCCCCAGTCTGATGTCAATGCAGGACGAACATGCTCCCAATGTGATGTGACAGCAGCTGAAAGGAGCAGTGTCCAGTGATGTCACTGCAGGAGGGACAGGCTCCCAGTGTGATGTCACAGCAGTGAGAGCAGCTGAAAGGAGCAGTGCCCACTGATGTCACTGCAGGACGAACATGCTCCCAATCTGATGTCACTGCAGTGACAGCGCTGAAAGGAGCAGTGTCCAGTGATGTAACTGCAGGAGGGAAAGGCTCCCAGCGTGATGTTACAGCAGTGACAGCTGATGAAAGGAGCAGTGCTCAGTGATGTCACTGTATGAGGGACAGCTCCCAGTGTGATGTCACAGCAGCCGAAAGGAGCAGTGCCCAGTGGTGTCACAGCAGGGGGGCCATGCTCCCAGCGTGATGTCATAGCAGTGACAGCAGCTGAAAGGAGCAGTGCCCAGTGATGTCACTGCAGGAGGTATATGCTTCCAGTGTGATGTCATAGCAGTGACAGCAGCTGAAAGGATCAGTGCCCAGTGATGTCAGTGCAGGAGGAGCATACGCTCAGCGCAACATCACAGCAGTGACAGCAGCTGAAAGGAACAGTGTCCAGTTTTGTCACTGCAGGAGGAATATGCTTCCAGTGTGATGTCATAGCAGTGACAGCAGCTGAAAGGAGCAGTGCCCAGTGATGCCAGTGCAGGAGGAGCATGCACTCAGTGCAACATCACAGCAGTTTACAGCTGCTGAAAGGAGCAGTACCCAGTGAAGTCACTGGAGAAGGGATAGCCCCAGTCTGATGTCAATGCAGGACGAACATGCTCCCAATGTGATGTGACAGCAGCTGAAAGGAGCAGTGTCCAGTGATGTCACTGCAGGAGGGACAGGCTCCCAGTGTGATGTCACAGCAGTGAGAGCAGCTGAAAGGAGCAATGCCCACTGATGTCACTGCAGGACGAACATGCTCCCAATCTGATGTCACTGCAGTGACCGCGCTGAAAGGAGCAGTGTCCAGTGATGTAACTGCAGGAGGGAAAGGCTCCCAGCGTGATGTTACAGCAGTGACAGCTGATGAAAGGAGCAGTGCTCAGTGATGTCACTGTATGAGGGACAGCTCCCAGTGTGATGTCACAGCAGTGATAGCAGCCGAAAGGAGCAGCGCCCACTGATGTCACTGCAGCATGAACAGCTCCCAGGGTCATGTCACAGCACCTGAAAGGAGCAGTGCCCAGTGAGGTCGATGCAAGAGCGACAGCTCCCAGTGTGATGTCACAGCAGCCAAAAGGAGTAGCGCCCAGTGATGTCACTACAGGAGGGACAGTTCTCAGTGTCATGTCACAGCAGTGATAGCAGCTGAAAGGAGCAGTGCCCAGTGATGTCACTACAGGAGGGACAGTTCTCAGTGTCATGTCACAGCAGTGACAGCTGCTGAAAGGAGCAGTGCCCAGTGATGTCACTGCAGGAGGAACATGCTTCCAGTGTGATGTCATAGCAGTGACAGCAGCTGAAAGGAGCAGTGCCCAGTGATGCCAGTGCAGGAGGGGCATGCGCTGAGCGTGACATCACAGCAGTGACGGCAGCTGAAAGGAGCAGTGTTCAGTGATGTCACTGCAGGAGGGCCAGGCTCCCAGTGTGATGTCACAGTAGTGACAGCTGCTGAAAGGAGCAGTGCCCAGTGAGGTCACTGCAAGAGGAAGAGCTTCCAGTGTGATGTCACAGCAGCCGAAAGGAGCAGTGCCCAGTGATGTCACTGCAGTAGGGACATGAGCTCAGCGCGACGTCACAGCAGTGACAGCAGCTGAAAGGAGCAGTGCCCAGTGATGTCACTGCAGGAGGGACAGCTCCCTCCCATTTGGCCGGATTGCATTAAGGACAGATCCCAGTGTGATGTCACAGCAGCCGAGAGAAGCAGTGTCCAGTGATGTGATGCAGGAGGAACAGGCTCCCAGTGTGATGTCACAGCAGTGACAGCTGCTGAAAGGAGCAGTGCCCTGTGAGGTCACTGCAAGAGGGAGAGCTCCCAGTGTGATGTCACAGCAGCCGAAAGGAGCAGTGCCCAGTGATGCCAGGGCAGGAGGAGCATGCGCTCAGCGCGACGTCACAGCAGTGACAGCAGCTGAAAGAAGCAGTGTCCAGTGATGTCACTGCAGGAGGAATATGCTTCCAGTGTGTTGTCACAGCAGTGACAGCAGCCGAAAGGAGCAGTGCCCAGTGATGTCAGTGCAGGAGGAGCATACGCTCAGCGCAACATCACAGCAGTGACAGCAGCTGAAAGGAACAGTGTCCAGTGATGTCACTGCAGGAGGAATATGCTTCCAGTGTGATGTCACTGCAGCTGAAATGAGCAGTTCCCACTGATGTCACTGCAGGACGAACATGCTCCCAATGTGATTTGACAGCAGCTGAAAGCAGCAGTGTCCAGTGATGTCACTGCAGGAGGGACAGGCTCCCAGTGTGATGTCACAGCAGTGACAGCTGCTGAAAGGAGCAGTGCCCAGTGAGGTTACTGCAAGAGGGATAGCTCCCAGTGTGATGTCACAGTAGTGACAGCAGCTGAAAGGAGCAGTGTCCCGTGATGTCACTGCAGGAGGGACATGCTCCCAGTGTGATGTTACCGCCGTGATAGCAGCTGCAAGGAGCAGTGCCCAGTGATGTCACTGCAGGAGGGACAGCTCCCTCCCATTCGGCCGTATTGCATTAAGGACAGCTCCCAGTGTGATGTCACAGCAGCCGAGAGGAGCAGTGCCCAGTGATGTCACTTCAGGAGGGACAGCTCCCAGTGTGATGTCACAGCAGTCGAAAGGAGCAGTGCCCAGTGATGTCATTGCAGGACGAACATGCTCCCAATGTGATGTCACAGCAGTGATAGATGTTGAAAGGAGCAGTGTCCAGTGAGGTCACTGCAGGAGGGACAGGCTCCCAGTGTGATGTCACAGCAGTGACAGCAGCTAAAAGGAGGAGTGCCCAGTAATGTCACTGCAGGAGGGGCATGCCCCAGTGCGATGTCACTGCAGCTGTAAGGAGCAGTGTCCAGTGATGTCACTGCAGGACGAACATGCTCCCAATGTGATGTCACAGCAGTTACAGCTGCTGAAAGGAGCAGTGTCCAGTGAGGTCACTGCAGGAGGGACAGGCTCCTAGTGTGATGTCATAGCAGTGACAGAAGCAGAAAAGAGCATTGCCAAATAATGTCACTGCAGGAGGGACAGCTCCTTCCCATTTTGATCTTATTGCATTAGGGCAGCTCCAAGTGTGATGTGCAGTAGTGAGGACATCTCCCAATCTGATGCACGGGATAAACAGCAGCTCCCACTGTGATATCCCTGTAGTGAGGGCATCTTTGGAAGCTAGGTCACTGGAGTGACAATATTGCAGTGTGCTGCTTGTAATGATTTGTGACAGTGTTGAATTGCAAACATTCCTTAGAACAAGCAAAGACACTTGCGTGTCAGAGAACCTACAGAACAAACCATCTCTAGGTGCTCTGCTTTACTTCTGTGTAGCCATTCACAAGTGTTAGACACCTGGTTACACAAGAGTAATGTCCCTGGCTTGTGTTGGTGTGCTGTTCTCTAAGAATTATGCTTTCTTTGAATGTTGTTTGACATGTCTGCCATATTCGATTTGAATGTTTGTATTGTCTCATGGTAAGCTGTTGTCTGCAGCTTTGTTTAGGTGAGTGTCATCAGACATTCCATTCCATAGAGCCATCACTTACCAGTAGAATGACTTCTTCCTCATCACATCTCTGAGCTTCCGCTGGTCATCCTCGCTGAGGCTTTTGAACTCGTACACAGGACTGAATTCTGTACTTTGATGCCGTGTGAACTTCACATCAAAGGCTGAACTTGGAAAGTCAATCTGAGATAAAGCCAAAAAACAGTCATGCAGAAAAAGTAAATCTCCAACTATTCATCAAATCTGCCAGGAGTCAGAATTGGTCCCAGTTTCCATTCTGAACTGGCTCAATGCCTGTTCTACATCAGACTGAGAGTCAAGCAGTTAGTTTGGTTCGGACCAAAGAAGGCAGCAGCAGAACTGCCTCTGCTAGCTCAGATAACCCATGGGCAGGGTCACTGGAATTATGCGGCTGGGGAGGACCAAATAATGCGGAAGGGTTGACTAAATTAAGTTGCATTAAAGGGCGAAAAATGCAGTTTTTTTAATGATAGTATTACTTTATTATTTTGTCATTTTTCTATATGTTAACTTAGCCTGGGCAAAGGTTCACCTCATCAGCACCAGTGTCACACCCACATGAAGCAATAAGCAACAGCAACGTGATCAGTCCACCTTTATGAAGGGCGTTTTAGTAACTCTTCATCTGTATGAGCTAGAATTGTTAAAATATGCAGATTGTGTAGAAGACAATAGATTATGTGGCAAATGCAGAAAATCCATAATTATGTGGAAGAAAAATCTGAATTCCAGTGCAACTACCTATGAGATTCATTTCGTACCAGAGCAATGCACTCCATGTGGCGACAGAGGAGCTTCACTATACTTTTGAGGCTCCTGTATAAAAGTGCTCGTGTAGAAAGGGCTCTTCACGGTATTAGTGGAGTCCATAGGTACACACAGCCTCTGCATAGTAACCAATCCCCTATGGCACACCACAGAGTGACCATGCTGTGTCCCTACTGAAGCCACAGGTGAAACTCTTCAAGCCGGCGTTTGCTGTTGCAGGATCAGAAGCAGGTTCTGATCATCATGGGCGCAGGTTCTGTACTTCTGGGCGCTATGCTTTAACAGACCCATTGGGGGTCATGGTACTCAGCCATAAACAGGTTCTGCATGGCTTGGAAAACCTCTGCTGTACCATGCACTACACAATATTTTTGAGTCTGCACTAGGTTTTCTTTCATTAAACTAGACTGTCAGAGTACACCGAGATGATTGTGGATTTATTTTTACCTTTCCTCAGCAAAGCCCTTTTCTGCTGACATGGGGTTCACACAAAGTAAACGCCTAACCTGATGCCCCATCATCCCAGGCTACGAAGTGACTGGTAATAGTGGCAGTGTGATCATAGTTTAGGGGCATAGGCCTTTTTTACCTGTACACTCTTTGGGGAGCCTGCCAACTTTGTTAAAGGCTCATGCAGTCGCCCATAACCGGGATCCCATGCCTATCTTCATGCGTGAGGCATGTTGCATAAGCATGTGTTGGGAGTTTCAATGGAATCCAACGAATGGCGGTGTCCATCCGACACGCAATGTGCAAGAACGGACAAGATGGCGGTCTCCATATAGACTGCCCTTTGCCAATGGCTGACAAGACAGCTCCACTTCCCTGTACTCAGAAGGTCCTCCACAAGGCCTGGCTTGGTATTTTTTAAGTGGTGGAGTTGTTGGGGGGGAGGGGAGTGACGAGTCTTTCCATGCTCTCCCTCCATTTAGTTTATGTTTCCTCGGCTAGATTGGAACATGCAACTCCGCCGTCCAGCGCTGCTGGCTGTCACATAGCAGCAGTGGCTCTCATTGTCTGGCTCCAATCAACAGCCACATTTCAGCCAGTGGAGGGAGACCGACACCAAGAAGAAAGGTGCACTTGTCACGGACTCTCAATTTAGAACACAGATTTTAGGGTGGCTTTGGGACTCCTATACTGGACAGAAAAGGAGACACCCAGGGTGCCGTCGAAGATCTCTGTAGCGTCACAAAATGTGTGACACAAAGCAACAACACTTCTCTCAGACAACACTTCTCTCAGACATTCGCAGCCACAACCTGGCTGAGCTGACAGATGACCTCAGCAGGTCAGCGCCACCGAGTTTACTCACTGCCAACCTCGACGACTTCCACTATTCAAATGGGAGAGGTTGTCACGAGGCTGGCAGGCATTGTTAATGTAGGTTTCTGCTTTGCCGGGTCTATAAATCCAGGCCTAAAGACCTTCGATGCCTCTGCGAGTGAACCTTAGTTGAAGCAGGCTCCGGTGTCTATAGGGCTCTTGTTACCAGCACCCAGTGCTTTAAGTGGGAAAAAAAACTGGGGGTGCTCTAAAAGGGGCGTGGTTAATGTATTGCAGGGGTGTGGCCTATCCAAGTAGGGGCGTGGTCTAAATCAAAATAACTAGCACTGTGTGCTTAAGAAAATCATGAGTACCGTACCGGCACTTCTCCGTGTTCTCCCATTGAGTACCGGGACTTCTCCTTGTGTTAAGAGAGTACCGGTACTCCTAGTGGCATGCTGTGGTCAGTCTCTAGGTTATGGGTGCTTGACAGTTAATGTCGAGTGGATTCCGGCGCTAGGTTGCGGCTGCAGCCCTACACTCCGAGCCGGCATTTGATAAGATAGCGCCTTAGGCGGAGAGAAATTTGGCGCCCTTGCTAATAGAGACTGAAATGCGGCAGCAGGGGGTCCTTTTTGAGTTGAGCTAAGCAGTGACTGCCCCCTGAACCCACACGCCTCGGGACCTCCCCAGCTCACCTAAATCACCGATAGTTTAGCTGCCTCACGGTGATGGGTCTGTTGGTGTGTGTATCAGCAGGGGTGAGACGGTGAAAGGAGCGCGAAGAAAGGGACAATGAGGTGTTAAAACAGGCCGGCCCTGCTCACACCCTGACAGCGCAACAGGACAGGAAGACACCTGTGTTTTTCTAAGCTAGAGGTCTCGACATTGGAACTGTCGCGCTGTGAGTTATAGGAAAAGTTTGCAGATCCGTTGTCTGTCAGAGTGCCTTGAAAAAAAAAAAAATCTGCTTTCGCGTAAAACTTCTGCTTCTCATGTTAATGCCCTCGGGCTAAGTTCACGCTATATATAGTTACAACAAACGCTAATTACACCCTGCAGCTATGGGCAGAACTTGGCCAAAGGCACTTTGAACATTGAAGAAGAAAATGCTGATAGTGTACAAGGTTGCCTTGAAGCCACGCCCCCAGACACGCACCTCCCAGGCTCACCCCTATCAATTTGGTGAGTACCGGCACTTCTCTTTTTCCATTTAAAGCACTGCCTAACAGTGCAGCAACAGTGGGCATAGTCTGAGCACCGGCAGGTTTTTTTTGGGCCCTCAAAACGGGTCCGAAAAAAAAAAAATAAAGAACGGACTACCTTTAGTAGCCACGAAAATAGAGCCCGATAGAGACCCGTTTCGAGGGCCCCAAAAAAAAACTGCCGGTGCTCAGACCCGGACAGACCCGGCCCACTTAAAGCCCTGCCAGCACCATCTTCTCTTCTCCGGCGGATCCAAACCACAACAAGGTCGCTCCAACACCTCTTCATCCTGGCAGGGCGTGGAGCACAGCTGCTTCCTCTCAGACGCTCCCTGGCAGGCCAGGCCAGCGTCTGCGGGTCTCATCACATGATCCCAGGGCAGGGCACGTGGCGCACAGCGCGGTGCGACAGGCCCACACACAACAGACACTGTGTCCGAAGAAACAAGCAGGGGCAGTGAAACGGAGGCCAGTGCGAGTGACGAAGGGGTCCAAACACCAGCCGGGGGAAGGGAGAGAAAAGAGACGAATGAGAGGGGAGGCCGAGGCAGGTAGAGCTCTCCGGAGGTTCGAGAAGGAGGTGACAGCGAGAGGAAAGGAAGTACAGAGGTGGAAGAAAGGAAGATGAGAGTGGGAGACAAGCGAGGAAGCAGACAGCTAAAGAAGGGAAGTGAGAGAAAAAGGAAATAAGTGAGGGAGAGGTAAGGGGGAGACAAAAAGGGATTGGATAACAGAATTGGGTAAAAATAAAAAGCAGCAGGGTATATGTTAAGTGCAATGGATAAAATAGGTTAGACAGAGAGCAAAAGATGAGAAATGGCAGAAGAAAAAGGGGAAAAGAAAAGAGGATAGAGAGAGTTAGCGTGAGAACATAAAAAACTGAAAGTGTAGGAAATTAAAAATGGGTCAAGCAAGAAGAGAAAACAAGCATTTGCAATGCAATAGGTCTCGCATTTACTAGAGTTTGAGCTATTGGCATTCTAAATCACAAAGGGCCATATGTATGAACACATTTTCCCATAGACAGAGAATGGGTAAAACCCTTTGATACATATGGCCCAAAGCCTTTTATTTATGTGTTTTGAAAACCTGCAAGCAGTGCGTAAACACCCACTTTGTACTTCTAGTCCTTGCTTACGAGAAGCAAGGCTGGCAGCAACTATGCCTCTTTTGCTGGCAGCATGGCTTCTCGTAAGCAAGGACTAGAAGTACAAAATGGGTGTTCACACACCGCTTGAAGGTTTTTTAAAACACCTAAATAAAAGGCATTGTCATTTAGAATACCAATAGCTCAAACTCCCAGCAAATGTGAAAGTCTGGGAGCAAGAGGCTATACTTTACCAAGAAATGTTAATCAGGACGAGGTGAGAGAAAGGTGGATGAATTGAGAAAGCACTAGATGGCCTTGCAGCGCTAGAGGAAGCTAGATGGTTGGAATGGTGTTGGTGATTTGAGCTACAAGGCTGAACCATCAGGTTAAACATTAATCCGAAAGTGTGAGAGACAGAGGCAGGGAGGTGTGAATTATTGGGCCCCTGAGCAGTAACTTGTCCCCGTTCCGCCACTTCAAGGCTTGCAGTAAGAGGAGAAGTGTCTACTACAGCTTTATCAAGAGACATGAACTAGATCATAAAAGATTAAAGGGTGTTGGAAAGCTTTTGAGGGCGGTGGAGAGAGCAACCCTCCGGCTGGGGAGGCAGAGCGAAGGAAGAGAAGAAACGCAAGGACCTGGAACCTGGGGAAGAGAACCAAAGGGAAGAGAAAGTGAAAAATGACAGAAAACATTCCCAGCAAAAATGTGTTTTTTTTTGGGATCCATTTCACAAGGTAACTAATGAGGAAAGAGAGAGGGTAAGAACCGTGTCTTGAAGTCACGGTTTTCAGCAAGTTAGGAGGAGCGAGACAGAAGGAAGAAGAGAAATAAAGAAAGAGGGAGGGGGAGGCTGATAGAGGCAGAGCAGGAGAAGTAAACACTGTCCTTGTCTGGCTAGGCAAGAAGGAAGAGGCCGAGTCCTATTGCTTCTCTGCCCTCTCCGCCGCCGAGCCTTATCTATAGGCAGTGGCTATATCTGACACTCTGGGATGCACGTTTAAAAATAAAACAATTTGCAAACGCTATACTTTTTCCGCGCTATATAAATGTGCTGGTTGCCATTATTAGAGTTAAAGGCATTACAGAAATGGAGCGCCGTTATAAATATAAAGCTTAACATGCAGTGCAGTTACGTGGTCGCGGTAGCCTATAAAGAAAGTAAACCAGGAGACTAAACACTGTGAAGGAAATGAAGGCAAACAACACCCAAAAGAGACTCTACATAATGTTTGTAATGCGCGCACGCTTAGCACCTAATTACATGGAGATAGCAGCAAACGCAGCAAGAAGAAAAGAAGGCACAGAACAGAATACTTAGAGGGCAGACAAAGTGTTTGTAATACGCAGTCGGTTCGCACCTAAGTAGACAGAAATGTTAGGAAGGCACTGTGAAGTGAATGCATAGAACACAACAAAGAGTATGCAGACAAGATGGCTATCAACATAGAGGCCATACGACTTAGTAATTCAGAATGGGCTGTTAGATGTTAGTTGCCTCCACGTGATTCACTAATTTACAGTGTGTTGCCAGTAACTAGCCATGCAACCCAGCAGTAAAAAAGACTTTAAAAAACAAGCAATCCGTGTCTGTGAATTGAAAAGGATTGTTATCGCTGGAGCCTGGCAACATCTGTTGTTTTTGAGGTCTCTTTGCTTCCCCCTAAAAAAAACGCAAAGCATTTTTCATTTTGTTACACAAACCCATATGCTACTCTTGTAAACAACAAACACCGCAATAACATGTGGCCAAAAACGACCCAAAATGCTTAGCAATCAGAGACAAAGCAAAGTCTAAAAAAAAATAATAATAACTGCGCCAAATTATAAATAGTACGAAAAAAGTACGAGTGCTGCTCTTAATATAAACCTTGGCGTGCTGCGCAGTTATGTGCTCGCGGTTGCGTGTGCAGCAAATAGAAGCGCCTTGGGCGCTATACAAATGACAACAAAGGAACAACATCCTATCAGCGCATTATATGGAGTACGCTATTTTTACACCAAGCTAAATGCAGCTGTGGATCGAAAAGTGAATATGAATCTGATATAGAACTTAAACTACGCTATTTTTACACCAAGCTAAATGCAGCTGTGGATCGAAAAGTGAGCATGAATCTGATATAGAACTTAAACCAGATCTAAGCATTTTGCGAACCTGTATGGTGAAATAGGCCACAAAAGTGAAGTGAGACTGCACAGGCCCTGAAAATTGAGAGGAACTGTAATTTCACACAAGGTGTTTGGTACTGTACTGCAGTAAGCGAATAGCGGGTCAGGGGAGCACTAGCGCTCAGAAGCCGAAGTCTGTGGTTAGTGACAGTATCACTGCATACAGCAGCGAGAAGTGCACATGTACCAATGTTAGAATGCAGGTTGGTACGGGCCACCATAAATATAAAGCTTTGCACACAGCACTTTGTAAAAGCCCATACACTTTAAAAGTAACACATTTTTGCGGCGCGCGCGACAATAACGAAGCGTGCCAACTAAAAATGTAATAAAAACAATTCACCAAATATATACTGTAGCCGCGCTATATCAATGTGCTGCCTGCTATTATTAAACGTGAAGGCATTGGGGAAAGGCGCGCCGCAATCAATATGAAATGTTAGTGTGCAGTGCAGAAGAGAAATGCTTTGCCATGGGCGGCGAAAGAAACTTCGCTCCGAAAAGCAAAATAACCCATTTCCAACATGCGGGCTTTTGTAAACACACGATAATGCGAATGTTAAAAAGACTAAAAATGCTTTGTATGTGCTATATTTGTAAAATTTAATAAAAACAATTCACCAAATATATATACTGTAGCCGCGCTATATCAATGTGCTGCCTGCTATTATTAAACGTGAAGGCATTGGGGAAAGGCGCCCCGCTATCAATATGAAATGTTAGCGTGCAGTGCAGAAGAGAAATGCTTTGCCAAGGGCGGCGAAAGAAAACTTAAAAGCACTTCGCTCCGAAAAGCAAAAAAAAACATTTTCAACCTGCAGGCTTTTGTAAACACACGATAACGCGGATGTTAAAAAGACGAAAAATGCTTTGCCATGGGCGGCGAAAGGAAGCCTAAAAAACAAGAAAAACAAGCCCGGCGGAGAGTGGCGCGCGCGCTTGGCGGGGGAGCGCATTCCAGGCGGGGGAGCGGACCCTTTGAAGTGCGATGCCAAAGCGGATTGCATGGCGGCACGATGCGCGTGATTGTGCGCGTGCTAGCCATGCAATCCGCTTTTGGGAGCACTTTGAAAAGCCCCCTTACAATAGTCTCGCTTTGCGATCGCTTACGCGATAGCAAGGCGAGACCTAAAAATGAAAGATGGCAAGGAAATGCTGTGAGGAGCAGAGAATGAAGAGAGACAGACATGAAGAACCATATCGAGACAGCAGGTGGGTCTAGGCAGAGTTGGGATGTATGGTACCAGGTGGGCCACTGGAAATATGCGACTGTACAGCTGCAGTATTTTTCGCATAGCCATAATTTTGCTGCATTTGCCACATATTCCATCATCTGCTGCATAATCTGCACATTTTAACAAAAAAAATTTTTTTTCTTGCTCAAAAGTTACTAAAAACACAGCAACACATGTTTGGGTGTAGTGTAAGGCCCTTAGGAAAGGTTGAGTGGTCACTTTTGTTTATTGCTATATGTGGGTGCTAAACCGGTACTAATGAGGTGCAACCAATACCCAGACAGTGTTAACAAGTGCAAAAATGACAAAATAATGAAATGCACGCATTATGCTGAATAATTTACTTTCTTGTTGCATAATTTACTCAACCCTGCCGCATAATTTGTCCGTCTCCTGACGCATAATTCCAGTGGACCTAGGTACCAGATACCGACTCGCCAGCAAACCACTCAGTGGCATACAGGACATTTACTAGGCTTTGATGTCAGTAAGCTTGTTTTGGGATGCACATTCTAAAATTCTAATGATGCGCTTAGAAAGGGAAGGGCCCTCTCCTCTGCCTCAGAGTGCAACAAATCAGAGTGAAAAACAGCTGGAAAGTGTTGGAAACAGGGTGGTCCAAACTGCCTGCCATCTCGTGGGACTCAGGATACCAACTTCTCTTATGCCAAGCAATACTCCGAAAAAGAGTGAAAAACAAAAGGAAAAATCCCAAGACTGCAAGATTCCCCCGCCTCTTCTCCTAGCCGGGCCAGAGGTGCTGTACAGAGGACTGTACAGAGGCTTACACCCCTGACAAGGAAGGCCACTTAATTGCAGAAAGTACAAATGCAATCTTTTTAAAAGACAAACATCAGCAGATTGTATAATTGGTCAGATTCTTGAAGGGGTGGGCAACGGCTTGGGGCAAGATTTACCTGAACACGCACATCTAGAATAGATTAATACTCCAAAACTATTGCCTCAAGGAAGTAACTTTTTCAGGTGTATTATTCATTAGCCTATTACAAACGTGCATTAAATAAACAAGGCACTAATCTATTGTATATTGTATGCAATCTAGATTTCAGAAACGTTTGGGAAATTCTTAACTAGCCAAAATTTATTTTTATTTTCAGACTACAATTCTCATTTCACAGGGTTATACTGTTCACAGGGGTAAAAATTCCACTTTGTTGAGTTTGCCCTCTTTAAAAAAAATAAAAATTATTGGCCTAAAAAAAACGTTGGATGTTGGTGAACTACTATCTTCGTTGCAACTGTTTTCTGTTCTTTTTAGCCTGGTACTTTTTTAGGTCTCGGCCTGACGTAGGCAGCGCATGCACTGTCTCGTCATACGAGGCTTCTTGGAATCGATACGATTCCAGAAGCCTTCTCCGCCGTAAGTTTTGATTCGTGCGCGTCCTTTTGCGTCACAAATTATGCCAATGAAGGCGTGCCACTCGCTGATTATTGCCACCCTGTCTCCTTTAATCCACGCCCTGCGGGATTGGATCTCTCACCAGCGGCGTGACACAGTAGGTTTATTGTAAGCTTGCTGCACTTTTTTTTTTTTAAGACATCGCATGCGTTTGTTATCTAAGACTAGCCTTTCGCTTGCTGTAAGCTTTACTTCATGGCGCTTTGTTTTCCGGCGGTTTTCCTTATGTTTCAAGCTAATAAGTAAGTGTTAGATTCAATATGAGGACTCATGGAGAGAGCATGCCAAGCAGTAGGTGAATTCATGGTTCGCGAACACAACTCGGGTTGCAAAGTAAAAGATGTTCCTTGTCTGCTCAGTTTTCAGTGTTACTTATCAGTTGCGAATTCATCACACACCTGAAGCTGCAATACCCAGAGGTAAACTGTATCTTTTATGAAAATGCTAAAAAGTCAATGCATGCATTGGCCAGAAGCAGTGTGGCTCCATATCTGAAATAAGTGTTTGAAATTGAGCAGGTGCAGAAGACAGCTTCAGGCGTAGTTCAGTTTGCGTCTACGGTGAAGTACTCTTCTGCTGCTAGTATTGCGCTTTGTGTGTTAACCAGTGGGTGTGTTTGCGTAATTAGGTGTGGTGATGGGTGAGTGAATAAATTGCTGCTGGTGTACTCACTCTCTACTCCTCACTCTCTACTCCTCACTCTCTACTACACTCTACTCTCTTCTACACTCTACTCTCTACTCCTCACTCTCTACTCCTCTCTACTCCTCTCTACTCCTCTCTACTCCTCCACTACTCACTCTCTTCTCACTCTCTTCTCACTCTCTTCTCTACTACTCACTCTCTACACCTCTCTACTACTCTCTACTCTCTACTACTACTACTCACTCTCTACTACTCTCTACTACTAGTCACTCTCTACTATGCTCTACTACTCTCTCTCTACTACTCTCTACTACTCTACTACTCTCTCTACTACTCTCTCTACTACTCTCTCTCTACTGTTCTACCTCTCTACCTCTCTCTCTACCCCTCTCTACCTCTACCTACGCGCACATATACATACATATATAAACATATATATACATCTGCATATCTATATAAATACAAATATAAATGCATGCATACATATACATATATGCATACATATGCATGTTATGTACATGGAAGTTTGAAAAACACTAATAAAAGCAAAGCTAAAAAGCCACCTAATTACAAACAGAATTGCTTTAACTTAAACGAGGGCGAGCGCTATTGCATTTTCAATGCTTGTTGTATACATTAGAATCAAGTGGGCGCTGCCAGACACTTGCTTTGCAGCGGCAATCCGAGAGACCCTTCTCTGCCCACCACAGAACGGGAAAGGTTACTCACTTGCAGGATGACGCTGTCCGGCTGGTTGATGTTGGGGGCGCTAGAGCGGGCTCGGGCGTTGTCCTTCGTCGCTGGCCACAGGCCGAGAAGCTTCCGACCACAGGTGAGGACCCTAGAGGACAAAACGGAGACTTGGAACCTTTTGTGTCCAAAGAGGCTAACGCCAAGTATGCAGAGAATAGGCGCGTGACTCCAGGCGGACAATCTTTCAGGAGTCTGCAGAGGCGGAAACCCACCCCGAATTTACTCCTAGATGAAGAAAACTCTTTCCTGTGCACTTCCTTCTTCAGTGCTTCTAAAATTAATTTGTCCTTCTAATTTAAAGATCAAACAAAAAGCCTGCTGCAAGGACGCCATTGAAGCACTTGTTATCTTATTAAAAACAGGATCTTCTCCAGTGTCAAGATTTCTGTCTTCATATGGGCCTTTCAACAGTCATGACCATAGGTGTTTTCAGTGGAGCTGAACTCATTCAGATTACATTATATCGCAGACCTGTAAGCGGGAGGGCTCTACGGACTATTCCTGGAATTAGCATTTGCCTACAAGTCAGGAACGTAAACCACAGGTATCAGCAGTATTTGAAATGGAAATATAGTAGTGCAGGGACTCCTTGTCCCAGAGTACCCGTCTGCTGTTGAGATGGTCTGGTACTCGCCCATTTAAAGCATAGAAGCTGTGCTAAGAAGTGCCAGTACTTTCCTGTCCAAATTAAAGAAGTACAGGTACTGAATACCTAGTAGCACCTTCCCATTTAAAGCACTTATACCGTATAAGTAAACCTATGGCAGTTAATTTAAAACTTTTTATTCTAATGTTTCTGAATGCCACCCTATATGTTTTAACATCATTCATTCATTGTGCTTATACCTAAACCATGTTGCAAAATGAGCGTAAACAATTTGACCCTAATGTGCAGTGGGAGATCGATCCTGTGGAAAAACTACACTGTCGCCAGGTACTCTTTACTGAGGGGTTTAATTCAGGCTTTCCTTACTGGCGTCCTCTCTTTAGGGAAAAACCTGACAATAGGCCAACATGGACGATGTGCAGTGTGTAGATTTCCATGTAAAGTAGTGATCTGTACATTCAATGTTGCATCACACAGTGGTTGTATAGTGCAGCATTGTCATTTACTTGGTGTTGGGATGGGAAGTCTCCTGCATGTCTCTGGAGAGAGTGCTTCCCTGCCTTATGCTAATCTCCAGGCAAGTCACTCAAAAGCTACTGTATGGTTTCTAGATCCCTACCTCAGGGAGCATGACAATCATACATGTCCACGGAGGGTCTCACCGTTTACATGGATTGAGACCCTAGAGCTTGGCTCTGCGGTCGAGGGGGCATGCCTAGTGCACCCTTATTTTTCAGAGAGTGGCTACTGCCCTCTCTATTAAGGCTGTGGTGGACTGACAGTGGTGGCAGCAATAAATCTATAGTGAGGAGGGGTGCGGCCCTAGGCACCCTCCTGACCAAGTCTGTGCAGTCTGCCATGCCTGTGGTCCTGTTGCCTTTGTCTACCCGACGTGTGTTTGAGAGCCCGTGGGTGTACTGGGGAAGAATGGTGAGCTGAGCCAGTGTGAGGAATGCGAGCTGTTCTGCTGGACATCCCAGCTCCCCCGTGTCCCTCCCCATTTCCTTGGAAAGGCCTGGTGGGCTGGGGCAGACACTCAGCTCTTATCTGGTTTTAGCTGCACTAACCCTGCTAAGAGGACCCTTCCCCATTGGTCAGTGCCTCCTGGGCTGGAGTTAATTAAAATTCCTCTTTAGAGATATGCACAGGCTGATACCAGGAAAACATGGAGGGAAATTGTGCATGATTTAGCCATGCATGGGACATGCTATGAATGGTTTGTGATTGGAGGTGTATTCAGGATGCAAAAGTAGCAGAGCCTCTGATTGGATGAGCCTATCAATCAGAGGTGATAAAAGTTTGGCCTGAGTGGTCAGCTGTTGTTCAAGACTGGTCTATGACTGAAGAGGGGGCCACACCAGGTCTGTCTGAAGATAGTCAGGCACAACCCGCAGTGTGAAGGCAGGAGATAAGACACTGTTCACTGCGTCTGGAACTAAGGCAGTTTTCTCTATGACGAATGGAGTCTGCTGCCAAGAGTTCAATGAGAATCCAGGGCATCAGCAACATTGGAGACCAGCTGTTTCTGTGTGACTTGTGGCGCGTGCGCTTTTGAACAAGGAAATTACAGACAGCTGCCCAAGGTGTGGAAAGGAAGCTTACAGCACATCACAGGAGTTGGTGTGGAAAGGAAGCTTGCGGCACATCAACGAAGCTGGTGTGGAAGGAAGCTTGCAGCGCATCAAGGGAGCCAGAGAGGGGGAAGCTTGATTCTAGTCCTTGAAGGTGATATCAAATCCCCTCTAACCTCCTCCCCTGCGCTGTGGGAGCCTGTACAAGCAGTGGCTGGGAATAGAGGCCAGCGAAACAGGCCCCCACCTTTCTTTTTGTGATCTCTGGGGGTATCAGGGTGAACTGGCACTCTGTCCAGCCACTACCCTCCTACAGCTAGCCAGTGGCTACTGGACTAGTGGGACTCCAGTAAACTGTGCCAAGACATCAGGCACCTGTGGTCAGATCCCTGACACCACTAGAGCGGTGTCCTCACTTAAGACGGGAGGGCAGTTCTGTTGCTTTGGGTGGGAGTTATGGGGCTGATCAAGAACATTTGCCTTCACATCATATGCTGAAACTATATCCTTTCAATCCAAAGATTGGTATCAAGGCTCTAGTGAATGAGAGCAGCCCTGTGTAACACGGTCTGTAATATGCAATGCTTATTGTGTATTTTCATGTTAACTGTGTTTTTATAGTGCTTGGAGTCTAGGCGCTATAATACTGTTTGGGGTCAGATCTCTGTCCCAGAGGGTTGTAGAGACATCTGGTTTTCACTGTTTATCCTAGTTTTATGTGTAGTATAATTATCTTGTGTGTATTAAAGTACTTTTCTTTTATAAAAAGTAAAGCACTGACTGGACATTGAGTTTATCAGCTGGTGGTACGGTGTGCAATGTATTCTGAATGTCTAACCCCACCTCACCTCCTTGAGTAAGGCTTGGACTGCTCTGTCTCGCTACCCTGAGAGAGTCAAGTGCTGGAGAGGAGTACTTGGGTTATCCAGTTTTGGGTCCACTAGTACTGCGGCCCCAGGACACCAGTGGGCAACACTCCAGTTGATGTGATTGGAGCGCAGTTACCCCTGAGTGCCCTGGTGCTCAGGAAGCAGGGTCTACACATGGCCTCTTGGCGCTGTTGTGGTGTCGGTTCATGGTGACCTCCGCAGTCAGTAGGGTTATTTCCATCCCAATCCCTAATTCTAAAGTAGTCATTTGACAAGGCTATTTGGCCTCCTATTGGGGTACATGAGTTTATGTTGTGGATAGTCTCAAAGAAGGGAGAGACCGGGATGAGAGGGCCTTGCTACCTTTGGCCGAAACTGGACGCGTGTAAGGTTGGTAGTGGATGTGTGGGGATGCAGGTGTACTGTCACCTGAGCTCAATAAATGGTTTGCCTTTAAATAATTCTAACGCAAAGCTCCAAAAAGGGGTGGGGCGGTTCTTTCGACCTTTCCACTGAACCCAAGTTGTTGTCCAAGACTTATGCTGAAGAGTTCAGATTGTCTAACATTGTGAGTGTGTTTGTGTGGTTTACTGTCATTAGTGATGTGCTCAGTTGGTGCGATTTGTCCGACTGGTGAAATATTAGATCGTAGACGGGTCTTACATGAAGGGGTTGAGGAACTCTGGTGTTGTGGCACACACTGGAAGATTGAAGGTCTTTTGGAGGTGATTTTGGTATGCTGTGCATTGTATTGTGAAGGAAGTTGTGTGATGAGTGTGTTTTAGTGTCTTAAGTATTAGTACAAAGTGTAGCACCATGCATGTCAAAACTTATAGTAGCCCTTTGGCTAGGGTGAATTATATCGCTCCAGTTTTGTTAAAGCACAGTATGTCGGTATGTACAAAGAACGGTGTGGCTCGGGCATGAGAGGGATGGGGTTGGCCGTGTTGCATGAAGTGGTATACAGGGATGTTTTGTGGTCTGTATGTATGTAGTGAGTAATTCTTTTTTCAGTGTGAAGACCTGATTCAGCAGGTTTTGGTATAGTGATGTGGTGCAAGGTAGCACATTAGGGGGTGGAGTGGGACCGCTTGAGGGGTGTGTAGGCTGGAAGTGGTTGGGCTGATGCAGTATGATTTGGAAGGTGAAGGAATGGTGTGTTATGGTGCAAGAGTGTTCGGTGATATGCATTATTATGGTGTATAAACAGTTTCGTGTCATGGGCCAACATGGATGTTTGAACCGATAGCATCACAATGCTGTAACTGTAGTGATGTATTCGCAATAAGGTTACACATTTCGGAAATCTAGTTAATTCTGT
Source organism: Triturus cristatus (assembly GCF_964204655.1). Classification (NCBI taxonomy): domain Eukaryota; kingdom Metazoa; phylum Chordata; class Amphibia; order Caudata; family Salamandridae; genus Triturus; species Triturus cristatus. The sequence goes on from NC_140579.1 coordinate 1,116,475,431, forward strand.
TCAAACATAGTCATATTAATTGCAGTGGCACAAAAAAAGAACAATTCGCTCTTATTTACTAATCCAAGCACTAACATTAAGGTGATCAATTGGCCATTTATATGGAACAAGGTTAATCATTTATAGCTACTCTGGCTGCGCAGTAGTAGAGCACATTGTGTTTATCTAAAGTAAAACTCATGCAAATACATCCGCAAATATGGTCAAGAGAGATTCGAGGGCTACATGAAAAACAGCTTCAAAGAAGTTGTTCAGACAAAAGGTGACATATTACTATGTCTGAAAAGAAAATGTTCATTTACAATGAATGCTTCTCCAAGAAGCAGTGCAGCATAGGAGAAAAACCCTTTTTACCACTGACGTTTTTAAGATAATTTGGGTCTTTTTTGACTTAATTGCAAGAGGCGAGAAGGGCGAGAGAAATAGAGTTGAATGGAACAAGATGAGGAGCTGGGAGTGGAGTAGAGAGTTCGGAGTAGAGGTGAAGAGATATGCTGTGTGGTGCTGCGGAGAAGTGATTGTGAAGGAGGGCTGTAATTAATCGCGACGACTCAGGGCTTCGCCTTCCCAAGTTTTTCTGTTCTAAGACGGTTTACTTTAATGCTGAGAAATTCTGATGCCTTCAGCTCAGGCATAAGGAGCGCGGGTTTCTCGGCCAGGATGGCCATATATGACTGCGTCCAGTTTCGTGCCTGTCATATTTGGCCAATCTCATGGAAAAAGTGGAGAAGACTCCACCACAGGCGTTCCTTGAGCCTAGTGAAGTTTTGTACCCTCTCGAAGTGAGTTTGAGGTCTGGGCGGTACATTGTTCTCTTAAGAGCTGGGTCTCCATTCAGTGCTCTCACAAGTCATAAAAATGCATAAGTGTTTTAAATACTTAGAGCCTGCCCCTAGAAATTTAAGTATCAGCTGGGGCCAGGGCTTGCCGCCTCCACCTTCATGTTCGACAGTGTGTCCTGTCCACTCTTCTGCGGACCCAGCATAGCTTTGTCACAGGGACCTTTATTTTGATCAAGACAGATTAGTGCAAAGGCTTTTACCTGGAGATGCCACAAGAAGTGCCTGCAAAAACGAAGCAGCGCGTATCGATGGCTGGCACCACATCTCCCAAAAAACAGGCCGGCCAGCTTGCGCCCACTACCCAGTTATGAACAAATGCTGTTAAAGGCAATATAAGAGGTTCATGGCACTCTGGTAAATCAGGCCCTCAAACTTCTTAGCCAAGTGTCAGAGCACTGAACGCCTGCCAGAAACCTCCCTTCTTTCTCTGAACATATGCTCAATGGTCAGCCTGCTATATGGTCCTCACCAGAGGGTCTGGGCTCAAAATAGCAAGCAAAAGCTGGAATTGGCAAGCTTCTGCCCTTTGGCTTGAGGCGAACCATGAGAGTTTCCAAACTAAAACTGGAGCCCTGGTTGTCTGTAGGTGAGCCTTGTGGCTCATTGTATGTCTTCATGCAAGTGGGTATGCACCATGAAGTCTTCCTAGGTGTACAAGCACAATCTAAATTAAACTGAGGTGGCTGGAAAACTCTGACATGAAACCCACTGAAGTGGCAAATGTATATTCGAACATTGGAATGTTGGGAGCTCCACTGAAGACAATGGAGTGCTCCCTGCTTCTGCGGGCCGGCAAAGGCCCGCAGAGCAATATTCCAATGTTTTACAAAGGCCTCTTGGAGCTCAAGGGGATTTAAATCCCCTCGAGCTTCGAGAAGCCTTTGTTTTATTTGTTAGAACATTCTGCCCTCTAGTGGCAGAATGTTCTAATAGCCTTGTAGCCCTTCCTAGTAGGGCTATACCGGCCTTTAAAGTCCCGCTCCCTTGTTAAAGTCCCTCACATTCGGCTCAGGCCTTTAACGCGGGAGCGGGCCTTTAATAGCTGGTATAACCCGCTACAGGCTATATTAGAACATTGGAATGTTGAGCACTCCATTGAAAACAAAGGGGTGCTCCAGGCTTCTAATGGCTGGTAAAGCCAGGAATATCAACATTTTTTTCATTTCATAGCTGTTGCTGTGAACAAAGGGCTAACAGAGGGCAAGGGTATTTTAATCCCCTCAGCTCCATGATGCCTTGGTTTTCGAAATTAGAACATTCTGCCCTCTAGGGGCAAAATGTTCTAATAGCCTTATAACTAGGGCTTTATGGTATATATATATATTTTTATTTTACTTTTCAGTCTGTATTTATCCATATTTATTTTGTACCCATTTTTTTTTTATATCCAATTTTATTGGTGTTGGACCCGGCCTCGTAACATGGCTCTACTGGTCCCCACACCACCTAACCTGGTGCCGGCGGCCCCAATCCCCCGGCCTCACCAAGCCTTTCCACCAGAACACACGCACTCAACCCGGACACCCTCGTCCATGGCCTCTCTCCTTTCGGCCACCCCGGGCCCGCGTGCCCACTTCATGCACCAAGATGGCCGCCCGGCCCCAGCGCGACCCGGGCCTAGAGGCGCCACTCCGGCTGGAGGACATCACGCTTCCAGGGGTGAGAGAGGGAGGAGCAGTTTCTATCGCACCTCTGAACTCCCCTGGGACGATGGGTTTCGATCGGCCCTCCGGCCTCCCTGAAGGCTGGCTCCACGCCTGCTGGGTGTCTGGGACTCCTCCCGACCCGGCCCTGAAAGGATCAAAAGACAATGGCAGGAAACCCCCGACAAGCGACCCCCAGGTGACAAGACCCCTGCCTGCACAGACTCCGGACATCAAAGAGGGGTCGACCTATAACCAGGGGTGCTCTGGGACTGTCCGGCAGATTCGACGCTGGAACAACGAGAGCCTGCTGACGCGGTCGCGGCTCCTGGAACTTAGAACTACCTGAGCCCTGCTGAGTGACTCGCGGCTCCCTGAAGATTGTAAGACCTCCGAACTTGTACCTGAGCCCTGCTGAGTGACTCGCGGCTCCCCGAAGATCGTAAGACCTCCGAACTTGTACCTGAGCCCTGCTGAGTGACTCGCGGCTCCCTGAAGACCGTAAGACCTCCGAACTTGTACCTGAGCCCGCTGAGTGACTCGCGGCTTCCACAGACTCCACTGGTCCCGCCGGACCCCACGACAACCAGCCTACCCCCCAGCTCGAGGATTGTGAGCTGTGCGCCGGGTACATCCTTACCTTGAACTTTTGTGCCAAAGACTGTCCCGCTACCCCCTATCCCTTCCGAGACTCATTGAGCCCGCGCTCTCCTTGTACATATTTGCAGTGCTAACCTATTTGATAAAGATTGGTTCCTGAGAACGCACGGTGTGTTGTTTCTGTGTCGTGTGGTGCCCGAAGTACGATCCTCGCTACGAGACTTCTCCTCCTGAGGAGTCTCCCGCCAGTGCCCGGCTACGATACTTGAGGGTGGGTCTCAGGGTAGTCAGGACTCCCTTCCCGGGCTCCTCTGAGGTCGCCATCTAACATTGGTGGCAAGCGACGGGATTCGGGCCCATCACCGAGAGATCGTACTGTGAACGACGGACGCACTACCAACAAAGATGGCAGAAGGAAACACCGTGATCCCCGCAGAAATAAACGCCAACAGGGTGTTCCAGGTGGAACAACTAGAAGAATACACACACAAAGAACTAAAGCAATTCTGCAAAGAACTTAGAATCGCTACCACCGGTCTCAACACCAAGGAAGATTTGCAGAAAGCACTGAAAGCCTGGGTGGATACCGGGGCCTCCCGCCCGGAAAACACGGGGGAGCGCCCCGACGAGGCCGAACCTCCCCAAGGCGAAAGCAGCAACAATCAGGTGCGAAACATCGTACCAGAAGGGGGCCTATCCCCGGAGGAACTCGCGGACAGAGAGAGAAGCCGCAATCACGAACTCGAGTTAGCTAAGCTCAAAATCGAAGGCGAATTAAAGTTAGGAGAGAAAAAGCTAGCAGTAGAGCAAATGCGCGTGCAAGGCGAGCTAGAAGAGAAGAAGCTCCAACGGGAACACGAAGGAAGGAAGCTCCAACTGGAGCACGAACGCAGCTTGAAGGAAATCGAACTCAAGGCCAGAAGTGAGGAAGGGAGGCCCCCGGGAAACCGAGAGGCGACCTCCCCAGCGGAGCAGAAGGTCCACATCCCCAAAGATGTGGTCAAGGAATATTATAAAAACGATGACATTCAGCAATGGTTCAGGGCCTACGAGGTCGCCATGACCTCCCATCGGGTCCCGCAGAAGGACTGGGGGGCAGGGTTGTGGGGGCGATTTCTGAGCGAAGGAAGAGACACCCTGCTCGACCTACCCCTCTCTCTGCAGACCTCCTACAGCCACATGAAAGAGGCTCTACTCACAAGGTACGGTCTCACCCCCGAGATGTACCGTCAACGATTCCGGGACTGCAGGAAAATCCCGGGCACCACCTGGGTAGAATATGTAAACTTTTTTAGTCGGCCCTTCGATGGGTGGGTCAAGGGCAGCAAAGTCACCACTCTTGAGGAACTCACCGACCTCCTATTGTGGGAACACCTGGCTGCGAACTGCTTTGTGGAACTACGCCAGCATCTGCTCGACAGCAAACTCACCGATCCCAGGAAGCTGGCGGTGGAAGCAGACCGCTAGACCAACACCCGGGTCACCCGGGGCATGGTAGGAGAATACCCCTGAGCCAGTCAGGGACCACCCCGCCAGAGAGGAGGGGGGAACCAGGGAGGCCAGAGAGAGTCCCAGCCTAGTCCTCCGAAGACCCAATCTCCACCTTTCCCAGCGCCCCCCCCACCAGTAACCGGACCCCCCGGGAGACGGGGACACAGGGTAACCGTCACTTGTTTCCGTTGCCAGAAGCCCGGGCACTACGCCAATGACCCAGAGTGCCCCATTGCCACCCAAAACACCCCTGCAAGACAGATAGCCAACGTAGCTCTGGGGGAGGAGGTTGAGGAAGCCGGGGAATGGGAACCCGCAGCCATGGCCCTAGTATCCCTGGGAGATAGGGAGATGGTCCCTGGTAGCCTCCTGCCCTCCAACACGAAGAAATACGGGCAGCTCGTTAAGATCAATGGCCACCAAATAGAGGCCCTGCGGGACACCGGGGCCAGCATCACCGGTGTCCTCAGGCACTTAGTCCCCGAGGAGCAGATCCTCCCCAACGTCTTTTGCCCAGTCATTTCCGCCGATAATAGAGAGAGTATGTGTCAGGTAGCTCTGGTGCCGTTTGAGTGGGGTGGAGTAATAGGTAAACTGAGGGTGGCCGTAAGAACCTCCCAGCCGGTCGACTGCCTCCTAGGGAACGACCTGGAGAGTTCGCCCTGGAAGCACGTCGAACGCAAGGCCCACCTAGGGATGATGGGGCTCCCCGAGTGGGTGTGCGCCACCACCCGATCTATGTCAGCCCGACTCACCCCCCTGGGAGAAGTCGAAGACGCCCCGACCGAAGAAGTCAGAGCAGTAACCCCCGAGGGTCCTCCCGTCCCCCCATCGGAGGGCCCCGTCGCCAGCGACGAGCCCTCCCTGTCCGACACCGCCCCGGTCCCTGAGTTAGGCGATCTACCCGAGTTGGCCCAATGGCGCCACGAGGGTGGACCCACCCGGGAGGAGTTTTGCCGGGAGCAAGCCACCTGTCCTTCCCTGATCGGACTGCGGCGCCAGGCCGAGGGCCAAGCCGCAGGCGACCAAACTGGCACGCACCGAATTTATTGGGAAAATAGCATTTTGTATAGTGAGCAGAAGTCGGTGGAGCTGGGATCCGGACGGGTGCTGGTGGTACCCCTCCGCTTCCGAGACTTCCTCCGGGGCTTAGCCCACGACGTCCCACTTGCCGGCCACCTGGGTCAAGACAAGACCTACAGCCGTCTTGTGACCCATTTTTACTGGCCTAAGATGAGAGCAGCCGTAGAAGCCCACTGCAAGTCCTGTCCCACGTGCCAAGCTAGCGGGAAGAGTGGGGGGAAGCGCAAGGCTCCCCTCCAACCCTTCCCGGTCGTCAGTACCCCCTTTGAACGAGTCGGGATCGACATCGTGGGGCCCCTGGACCCCCCCACCTCCCAAGGTCACCGTTTCATCCTGGTCCTGGTGGATCACGCCACCCGATACCCTGAGGCGATCCCCCTACGCACCGTCACGGCCCCCGTAGTGGGCCGGGCCCTGATGGGGATCTTTTCCCGGGTAGGGTTCCCCCGCGAGGTCGTGAGCGATCGCGGCACTAATTTTATCTCGAGGTACATGACGTCCCTGTGGCAACAATGTGGAGTGTCCTACAAATTCACTACCCCGTACCATCCCCAGGGGAACGGCCTAGTAGAGAGGTTTAACCGGACTCTGAAAGGGATGATCGCCGGCCTAGAAGAGCCCCTCCGGCGTAAGTGGGACGTCCTACTCCCCTGCCTCTTGTTCGCTTACCGAGAGGTCCCCCAGAAGTCCCTAGGGTTCAGCCTGTTTGAGTTGCTCTATGGACACCCCGTCCGGGGTCCCCTCAGCTTGGTTAAGGAAGGGTGGGAGGCGGCACCCCAAACCACCCCACGAGATGTGTTCCACTATGTTCTGACCCTCCGGAACCAGACCAGGAAGTTCCGAGCACTGGCCGAGGCCAACCTAGAGACAAGCCAAGAAGAGATGAAGCGCTGGTACGACCAGAATGCCACTCTGGTCGAGTTCCAGCCGGGCCAACAAGTATGGGTCATGGCTCCCGTGAAGCCAGGCGCCCTCCAGGACAGGTGGACCGGGCCCTACAAAGTGATTGAGCGGAAGAGCCCAGTCACATACTTGGTGGACGTCCAGTCGCCCCGGGATCCCCTCCGGGTCCTTCACGTGAACCGCCTCAAGCCTCACTTTGTGCGGACAGAACTAAGCCTCCTGTTGGCCACCGATGACGGGGCCGAAGATGAGTCCGATCCCCTCCCGGACCTCCTGTGTGTCAAGGAGCAGGATGGCTCCGTGGAGGGAGTGAATCTCTCCCCAGCTCTCACTACCCAGCAGCAAGAGGACTGCCGCCAGCTACTAGGACAATTTGCCGACCTCTTCTCCCTGATCCCCCGAGTCACCGACTGGTGTGTCCATGACGTGGACACCGGGGACAGCCCGCCGGTGAGACACCGAGCCTACCGGGTCCCCGACCGGGTCCGGTCCTGCATTCAAGCTGAAGTCTCAAAGATGTTGACCATGGGAGTGATCGAGCCATCTGACAGTCCCTGGGCCAGCCCCGTGGTCCTGGTCCCGAAGGCAGCGGCCCCCGGTGTCGCCCCCGAGCTCCGGTTCTGTGTGGACTACCGGGGGCTCAATGACGTCACCCGAGCCGATGCCCACCCCATCCCACGAGCCGACGAGCTCATTGACCGACTCGGGGCAGCACGGTTCCTCAGCACCTTCGACCTCACCTGCGGATACTGGCAGATTGCGCTCACCGAGGGGGCCAAGGAGCGGTCTGCCTTCTCCACCCCAGATGGGCATTACCACTTCCGCGTAATGCCCTTCGGAATGAAAAATGCCCCGGCCACCTTCCAGCGACTGGTAAACAGAGTCCTGGCCGGGCTAGAACAGTTCAGCGCGGCATATCTGGACGACATCGCCGTTTTCAGTTCCGGATGGAGTGAGCACCTCCAGCACCTCCGGAGGGTGCTAACCGCCCTGCACCAGGCAGGCCTGACAGTAAAAGCCAGCAAGTGCCAAATTGGACAAGGATCAGTAGTCTACCTGGGGCACCAGGTCGGGGGTGGACAGGTCGCCCCTCTACAACCAAAAATCGACGCCATCGTGGCCTGGGAACCCCCCACCACCCAAACGGAGGTCCGAGCCTTTCTGGGCCTCACTGGCTACTACCGCAGATTCATCAAGGGGTATGGCAGCCTTGTCGGCCCCCTCACAGAACTCACATCCAAAAAACAGCCAAAAAAGGTTCAGTGGACAACCGCCTGCCAGGAGGCGTTCGATGCCCTAAAGAAGGCCATGTGCACGGCCCCCGTCCTCCAGGCTCCCGACTACTCCAAGGAGTTTGTAGTCCAGACCAATGCCTCCGAGCATGGCATTGGGGCCGTCCTGTCCCAGATGAGTGACCAAGGCCTGGACCAGCCCGTCGCCTTCCTCAGTCGGCGGCTGTTACCCAGAGAACAGCGATGGAGTACCATTGAGCGCGAAGCCTTTGCCGTGGTCTGGGCACTCAAGAAACTACGCCCTTACCTGTTCGGCACCCATTTCAAAGTCCAAACCGATCATCGGCCCTTGCGATGGCTTATGCAGATGCGGGGAGAAAACCCCAAGCTACTGCGGTGGTCAATCTCCCTTCAGGGGATGGATTTCACCGTGGAACACCGTCCTGGGACGGACCACGCCAACGCCGATGGCCTCTCCCGGTTCTTCCGCCTCAGCGAAGAGAACCCCCCCAAGATGATGGGCAGTTCTCTCCGGCTTTCAGCTGGGGGGGACGCGTGTTGGACCCGGCCTCGAAACATGGCTCTACTGGTCCCCACACCACCTAACCTGGTGCCGGCGGCCCCAATCCCCCGGCCTCACCAAGCCTTTCCACCAGAACACACGCACTCAACCCGGACACCCTCGTCCATGGCCTCTCTCCTTTCGGCCACCCCGGGCCCGCGTGCCCACTTCATGCACCAAGATGGCCGCCCGGCCCCAGCGCGACCCGGGCCTAGAGGCGCCACTCCGGCTGGAGGACATCACGCTTCCAGGGGTGAGAGAGGGAGGAGCAGTTTCTATCGCACCTCTGAACTCCCCTGGGACGATGGGTTTCGATCGGCCCTCCGGCCTCCCTGAAGGCTGGCTCCACGCCTGCTGGGTGTCTGGGACTCCTCCCGACCCGGCCCTGAAAGGATCAAAAGACAATGGCAGGAAACCCCCGACAAGCGACCCCCAGGTGACAAGACCCCTGCCTGCACAGACTCCGGACATCAAAGAGGGGTCGACCTATAACCAGGGGTGCTCTGGGACTGTCCGGCAGATTCGACGCTGGAACAACGAGAGCCTGCTGACGCGGTCGCGGCTCCTGGAACTTAGAACTACCTGAGCCCTGCTGAGTGACTCGCGGCTCCCTGAAGATTGTAAGACCTCCGAACTTGTACCTGAGCCCTGCTGAGTGACTCGCGGCTCCCCGAAGATCGTAAGACCTCCGAACTTGTACCTGAGCCCTGCTGAGTGACTCGCGGCTCCCTGAAGACCGTAAGACCTCCGAACTTGTACCTGAGCCCGCTGAGTGACTCGCGGCTTCCACAGACTCCACTGGTCCCGCCGGACCCCACGACAACCAGCCTACCCCCCAGCTCGAGGATTGTGAGCTGTGCGCCGGGTACATCCTTACCTTGAACTTTTGTGCCAAAGACTGTCCCGCTACCCCCTATCCCTTCCGAGACTCATTGAGCCCGCGCTCTCCTTGTACATATTTGCAGTGCTAACCTATTTGATAAAGATTGGTTCCTGAGAACGCACGGTGTGTTGTTTCTGTGTCGTGTGGTGCCCGAAGTACGATCCTCGCTACGAGACTTCTCCTCCTGAGGAGTCTCCCGCCAGTGCCCGGCTACGATACTTGAGGGTGGGTCTCAGGGTAGTCAGGACTCCCTTCCCGGGCTCCTCTGAGGTCGCCGTCTAACAATTGGCATTTTGTATAACGAAGTAAACAAAGTTACAATTGTATCACTGTGACATGTAAGAAATTTCATTACAATTGCAAGTATTATCCCCCCATCTAGTAGGTACAAAAAAGGAAAGGGCAAGCCCTTTGCGCCATGAGTAATCAGTCCAATGAACCGGATCATTTGTCCCATATTTGTTCATGTTTGTTCGGGAACCCTCTTGCCTCATAAACCGCTTTTTCCTGGACAGCACACCAGTCAACTCCCATGCGCCATTATGAAATAGAGGGAGATGTTGAGTCTTTCCAGGCCATGGCAATGTCCCTTTTAGCAATCAACATTGCTGTTCCTAGTAACAACCTGTCGGCTCGGGAGCCGTCCATCCCTTCCATCACCCCAGGAGAAGAGAAAGAGGATTAAAGGGGACTTCCCACCCCAATATGCCACTCAATCCAGATAAGATTGAAGCTCAGTATTTGTATGTGACGTGTAGGACCAGACCATATGAAAGAAGTTGGCTGGTTCACCTTCACAGCATGGACATTACGGCGGTGGGAGAAATCCAGCCTTGTGCAGCCGCGCCGGTGTAAGATATGCACAGTGAAGATAATATATCTGGATGAGGCGGAGTCTGTCAGACATAGTGAGTGTTCTGGGGGCCATAAGAGCATCTTGCCAGTCTTCATCTTCTAGAGGGCCTACCCATCACTCCCAACGGGTTCTAAGAGGGTCAAGTGTGGATGGGATATTGTTTATGAAGGATCGATATATTTGGGATATCCCTCCCTTCCCTAGGTCTCCCATGAGAATTTTGGCCTCCAGTGGGCTGAACTCCGGGAATGTTTCCTGGTTAGGAATGTGAATGGCTGGGCATGACATAGTTGGAGATACCTCAAGGACTGTGTAGTGTGTAAAGAGTATGTATGTTGCAAATCCTGAAAGGAGGACAAATGTTCTCCCTTCCATATATCCCCCAGGTAGGTGATGCCTATTAGGTCCCACGTTTGAAAACCCCGTCAAGGTCCCAACTTCCCGCAGCCAGGTGTTGTGCCATAACGGCGTTTGTAATGTGAGTCTATTGTCCCAGTGGATATGTCGCAATGCAGATCGCCATGCCATGAGAGCTGTACGGGTGACTACCGGCAGGGCCGGAGGGATTAGGGCTCCGTAAAGCATAGCCTGGGCCTGAAACCAAGGTGCCCTAGTTCTAGCCGATATGCTGGGTCTGACCACCATGGATTATCAAAAGGCGATTGGCGAGATAGTATAAGAAGGGATTCGTCATTCCCATTCCTCCCTCGTATGTGGTTCATTGGCAAGTCGTGAGAGCCAGACGCGCTCTTGAGCCCCCCAAAGGAAGTTGGCAATCACTCCATCTAGATCGCGAAACCAGCTGCGAGGGAGATGGATCGGGAGGTTTTGGAGGACTTACAAGAGGCAGGGGAGAACCATCATTTTGAAGAGGGCAACTCTCCCGAGGGGATTGAGAGGAAGTTTTTGCCATCTACGTAATTGTCTATTGTGCGTCTGAGTAGTGGACAGACATTGAGGGACCAGGTCAGTTCCAGGGGAAGCATCACCCAGATACCAAGGTATTTAAATGTTAATCTTCGTATAGGCATGGTTGTCTGCCAGTCAAAACACTCTCTAGAGGCATGGAGGAGCACCACTTGATTGGGTTAAGGGGTAGGCGTGACGCTCACCTGAAGGAATGAAGGATCTGCAGGCATCTCGGTCTGGATCGGGCCGGGTCAGCCAGGTACAGGAGGGCATCATAAGCGTACAAGGCGATTCAGTCCTCATGAGAATCCTGCCAGCCCTGCACCCGATCATCCGTCCGGATGCGGCAGGCCAAGGTTTCGATCGCAAGGGCGAAGAGGAGCGGGTAGAGCGGACATCCCTGCCAGGGTCCCCCTTGCGATCAGGAAGACCTCGGACAACGCCTCGTTTATAAGGACCCTGGCTGATGGGTTAGAGTAAAGAACTCCCACCAACTTCCAATAATGGGGGCCAAAGCCTGCCCTTTCTAACACGTCTCGCATGTAGCGCCAGTCAACCGTATCAAAGGCCTTCTCAAAATCGAGTAGAACTAAGGCCACATATGGTGAAAGGAGGTGACGGTAGGCAAGGGCCACATGCAGGCGTCCAAGGCAATGACGTGTGCTGCAGTGCGGCATGAAGCCACATTGGCCAAGGTTTATGAGGGTGTGGAGAACCCTCTTCATACGGGTGGCAAGAATCGTTGCATATATTTTGACTTCGGTATTAATGAGGAAGATCGGGCAGTACTGAGCACAGGAAAGCGAGGGAGGGTGTGACTTGGGTATGACCACAATGGTGGCAGTGGCAGTAATAGAGGAGAACGAACCGTCCTCTATGGCTTCTTCAAATAGGGCTTGGAGTTGTGGATCAGAATTTCGCGAAACGCTGCATAATACTCCACGGGGTGCCCATCTGGGCCCGGGGTTTTGTGGGTGGAGAGCGTGGAGATTGCCCCACTCACTTCCTCAACTGTGATAGGCTTGTCCATGGTTTTCTGTTCTATCCCGAGAGCCTTATGAGAGGGATATTGTGTAAGAAGGAGGAACTATCATATGATATGTGTGTGGGATCCACTGAGTACAGTGTCTTGTAGTAATTCGCGAAGGTCTGCACAATTGTTGCGGGTATACGGGAGATTTGTCCCAGTGTATCTCGTATTTCGGGGACTACTCGATTGGCCATGGGGTGAATAGCGAGCCAATGGAGCAACTTGCCATTTTTGTGCCCCCCTCCGTAAACTCTGGCTACCGAGTATCTCAAATCATTTTGGCTGACTCGTTGGAGATACTCTTGATTTCTTCCCGTATTAATTGTAATTGTCGGCGTTCTGCTTCCCCTTCCACTGCTGCTGCTGCCATTTCCATACGGAGTGCCCTGGCTTCAAGTTGAGCAAGCTGGTGATCGAGGGTTTGACGCCTGCACTTAAGGAATCCTTTGACATATTCCCGAATTGTGGCTTTGCCCGCCTCCCAAAGTGTACCCTGACGCTGCACTGTGCCTCCGTTAATACGAAAGTAGCTACTGAGTTCCTCCCCAACGCTCTCTTTGAATTCTTGGTCTTGGAGGGACCAAGCACTTAATCGCCATAAAGGTCTGAGAGCATTTGTGGGGCCCCTCACTTGTAAAAGGAGCGGGGAGTGGTCAGACACTCCGTGTGCCAGGATCTGGATTTTGGAGACGGCTTGGCAGTCCGGAGCGGGCATGAACATGAGGTCTATACGGGAATGATTGTGATGCGCCGCAGAGGTGTGAGTATATTGTCGTGTTTTAGAGTGCCAGGTGCGCCAGACTTCGCAGAAACCCAGTGTAGAGGCCCAGTCCCTAAGACGCGTGTCCCCTAGTTTCCTATGTGAGGATATGGGACCCATAGCATCCACCGTGGGCTTGGGAA